>NC_071399.1:90783583-91448305 GCF_022682495.2 Desmodus rotundus | reverse complement strand
ATATATATGTATTTGGTATACATTGAAGACTTGTTCAGACCTTCTTACATAGCAATAAACGTTTTGTGTAATTCAGAGAGTGCAAAGGGGTGGAGCCTGCCGCCAGGACTCGCTGTTGCGCCCTGCACTTGTGATCACAGTTGTTAAGCCCTCCTGGGAGGCGGCTGGGGTCTCTCTCACGTCCATCGTTCACACCCACACAGACAGGATGGATACTCTGGCATTGACTGTGACAAAGCTGGCCTGCGTGCGGCCCAGGAAACACACCTTCGATACCTGGGGCTTCCCTGGAGAAGTTGCACCTGGAGTCAGAGGCGTCGTTGGTCCCAAGCAGTATGTGACTAGTGAAGTGACTTCAGCCACAGAAGTCACCCTAAGTCAGCCTCAGTGAGCTGAGGAAACATTAACGCCTGGGATGCGCTTTGAGAGCGGTTATTGCACCCACCGCAGATGTCTCGTGGCGGCAGAGTCCCCACTGCCTGTCAGAAACAGGGTGCCCGCCTTCTTAGCCAGTGCCAGTGAAGAAACAAAACACCGTCCTCGGCCTGCTGGTCTAAATCTCCGGGAGAGCCGCGGTGTTTTCCTTCCCCACTCCTCCTGAGTCCTTTCAATGAGCATTTAGGAAGGAAGACCGACTTCACTTGAAGCCGGCTTGTCCATTGACATTCGGATTTGTAAGAACAACATAAATACATACATCTGCATATAACCACTTTATAAATGACCCACGGGAGACCAGGTTCCTTCAGGCCAGCTACTTTTCTGACGATGATAAAGTTTAACGTGGGCCCAAATTTAAAATTTTGGTCGTTTGGAAAGAATAGTATTCCCTGGGTTAGCTATGAAAGGAAAAGTATTGGCTATGCTGAGATTCATGCAAACCAAAATGTACTTCAAGTGCTTGGCTGGGAGAACACACTGTTCCCGAGCGTTCTAGAAACAGCACTTGAACGATTCCATGGGCCTGAAACACGAGCCAAGGCCAGCAAACCCGGTTGGCAAACTTGCTGAGCTCGACATAACTCCTTACTTGGCTGAGCCCAGTCCACCTGCCTGCAGCCAGACCTCACCAGAGGGCCTTCCTTT
This sequence comes from Desmodus rotundus, assembly GCF_022682495.2. Taxonomy (NCBI): domain Eukaryota; kingdom Metazoa; phylum Chordata; class Mammalia; order Chiroptera; family Phyllostomidae; genus Desmodus; species Desmodus rotundus. The sequence continues at coordinate 91,447,219 of NC_071399.1, read as the reverse complement.
CAAGAAACAGCTCGTCAATCTCTTTAAGTCACACTGGCTCCCAGCCTTCTCCACAATCCGTCTTCGTTGGTGTGGTCCTCCTGAACTGTCTTCTCTTGCTTGGATGGCATGACCTCCCGGGGGTGAAATACCATTGGCCATAGTCAAAAATCAAGTATTTAAAAAATAGGCATCAATCTCAACACAGAGTAAAGGTCCCTTTTTTGCCAACGGTATTATTATAGGGGGAAATACTCACAGTGTATTATTATGTGAGAAAATTCATCGACCAAAGAAGTTACCATGTTACCATTTCGATAAGCACCACACTGATAATAGCAGGTGTTAGTAATGGCACAGGAGCTGACCTTTTTCTTTCCGCGTGCCTTTCTGCATGTTTTAGGTTTGTAGCCCTGAGCGTGTATAATTGAGGAACATGATAGTACTTTCTAAGACCAGCGTGCAGGCCCTGGCTGATTCCCAGGTGACTTCACTCTCATTCCCGTGGACGCGCACCTTGCTGGACAGCCAGTGAGACGGTCGCCCCCCACACCCCCACTGTGTCCGTCTCTCCAGACAGGGGTCACACCGTGTTCTAAGCATGTGCATCTGAGGCAAAGCAAGTGTCTCTCCCTGGGGCAGAATCAGAGACGTGGCAGAAGAGGATGCTGAGCACCAAACCGTCTTCTGGACTTACGGGGTGAAGAGGGTTTTTTGGTTTGGGAACAGGTCAAGCAACCAATTGAAAAAACGTGACATCCACCTGTTCAGCCATTGGATTCAGCCCCGAAGAGCTCTTGATTAAAGATGCCAGTGTTCTTTGGTCCTTTTAGACCAAGGGGAGTGGGGTGCTCTTCAGGAACACGTGATCCCTGTGGGGTGGCAGTGATGGCCAAGGACTGTGGCCAGGGCAAAGGGGGGGTGCCAGCCCCCCCTAAACCACATGAGAGGGGTTCTTAACTTTGAGACTTCTGTTGTCTGAAGAAGTGGGGGAGGATGTTGGGCAAGCAAAAGTAGATACCCGCTGGAGTGAAACAGAACTGGTTTTTACATAGAATGATTACAACAATTTGATTGAAACTCAATCACGGTTATAAGCCAAATAGGTTGAACTTTCTCCAGGAATGCACTGCTGTGACCTCTGTAGAGGTCTGTCCTGGGACACGCTCTGGTTCCACCCCATACTTTGGTTGCCATGGGAGATGGGCAGCGGGTTTGTGCTTGTCCTTGCAGCCCTGGAGCTGCTGCAGGGGCAGATAGGGGTGTCAAACGGAGAACAAATAAAACTGGAAGTGTGATTGTGATGGCCCTGAAGGCTGTGCCATCACATTCCCCTGGGTAGCAGGCACACAGTCTAATAGGGACTTTCATACCCTCCTCAAATGTCACGCAACTCTTCCTAGGCCGATACGTGTGACATGACGGCACTGGCAACAGTGATTTCTTTCTCAGTCCCTTTGGCCACTGCAAGGGTTGTGGGCCCCGGGGGAAACGAGCAACTGCTGAGAGGTTTTAGCCGGGCCGTGCGGACCCAGGAGACTTGGAAGGCCTGTATTTTTCTCCACCTCAACTCGAGAGGCAAAGTCAGATTTGGCAGTGGTGCATTATGCCAGGTTGTTCGGTTTGTTCACTTTGTCCCTGGGGGGTAAACAAGAGCTCCTGTTGCCCTTAGGTTGAGACATCGAGGTGTTTGGCCTACAGCAAGAGCGGGGGATGTGTCCGAGAGATAGCTCAGGAGTAGAACAGTGCAGCAGCGAGTGGGGGGCGGGCAGGTGATGGCGAGGAGCCAGCGCCATGGCGGGGGTGTGGCTCCTTTTCATTCATTTTTTACTAATTGCAGTTTTTGTTGTCATCTGACTCTGAGATTGAAAAGCAGAATGCCTAATCCATTAAAAATAACAACTTGTTTGAGGATGTGATTTAGTTGGGTTCTGGCGGAGATTTGATTATTCATGTTTACGCATGCGTGGGATTTCAGTTTATTGTCTGTGTTGCTCTTATAAAATAAAATAGGATAAAGTGATTTCGAGGGCCTTTACATTGTCCAGGCCAGCCGGAGCCCCATTCCACAGTCCAGCCAGAGTCTTCAGTTCCGAAAGATGCGTTTCTGTAAGGGCCCTTGCTGCCCGCCCCTCCTTCCCCAGTGCCTGGGCCACACCCGCGCCCCCGCCCCTTTCCTAGGCTGGTGGAGTCTGTGCAGTTTCGTATACTCACTCTCCATCTCCTCTGAGCTCACTGTGTTATGGAGCCCCTGCCTCCCAGGTCTCCTCCCTTTGTTCCTCGCAGTCTGTCTCGCTGAGCCTCTCCTGCTTCATGCCGCATTCCCATGGCAGCAAAAGGAATCCTAAGATAGGAAAAGCACACTCTCCACGTAGCTCGCTTAGAAAACACAGAATGTGGTGCTCCTCTGAGACCCACTGATTCATAATTAAGTAGAGCACATCTAGAAATTAGATTTTTCTTCATTATGAACCACTGTATTATATTGAACTAAAAAGCAAACTTGAAGCTTGAACATTTCAAGGGCAAAATGTTCCAAATGTTCAGCAGTAACTGAGCACATTGTCTCCATGTTACGGTGAGAGGGTGCATTTGCACCGACCCCTGAAATGCCTGTGTGACTCTCTGAGTGACAGCTTTCACTCTCACGTGAGTGCCACATAGCACGTTGGAGGCCCCCAGGAATTGCTATCGAGTCAGCCAGCTCAGTACAGTTCCTCGGCCAGACTTGAACTTGTGGGTCTCAGAGACACCCCTCCGGATAGAGATGCTCCCACAGCGTTTGCCTCCCTCGGGTGTCCCGGGCGTCTCTGAGCGACACAGACACAGCAGGAAGAAGCACCCACAGCCACTGTGTCAGGGAGAACACTCAAGGTTTAGAAACTGTCCACCTTGGCAGGGACAGTGGCCTTAAAGACACCCACTGAAGCAGGCGCTCTAGGACAGAAGCCACCAACAGGCTGTGTCTCCCTGCATGAATGGCAAGCCTCAGTCCACGTCCAGCCAGATCAGTGGGCCGGGAATGTAGGTGTTTGCTCTTCCCTTTGGGGCCTGTGCAAGATCTGGCTGTTGGCTTATTTTCTGACACACAGCGGTCAGCTCTGTCACAGGACACACGACGCCGTACAGACAACGAGCTCTCCTGTGGATGCTTGGCTCGGCCCCACAGCTGACGGTCAGTGCCCCACCTCCCAACCCCGGTCCCTGCACACTTGGCTTTGGCTGTGGGGCCAAAGGAACAACAGAGTAAATGCCTTCGCAGGGCTCGGCCGGGCTCCTTTCCAGCAGCAGAGGAAGGGGCCTGTCGTAATAAGCTGTTTAATCTGGCTGGGAGAAAGTGAACTTGGGGCAGATGAACTTCGTTTCCTTGCATTCGTATTTATCAAACGTGGTGGCAGGGACATGATCCAGGACTCACAAGGTCAATACCGTACAGCCCTTCTTGTCTTCTGATGGTCCTGAGTGCTGGGGGAATGTCCTCAGTGAAAATGGTCCCCAAGGGGACTCGCCAGCCTCCTGGGTTTGGCCCCCAGGGGTTCTAGCAGCCCCTCAAACCTGTGTCTCAGGTCCACATAAGCGGCTTCTCTGTGCTGAGAAGCCATTCTACTGCACTCAGTGAAGGGACGTCTTGTTACAAGGTGTTGGGAATTATAAGCCATTTGAAGGTTAAAGAAATAATAATACCTTGGATTTCTGTAATACCTTTCTTCTTTAGGAAATACATTTTCCTAGAGTACTCAGTTGTATTCTTTCTTTCACTATTCCAAGAGTAAAAGAATAAAGGAATGTTCATAAATATTCTTAGCTTTATCTTTGGAAGTCAAAACAATTGTTTTGAGAAAAGGATCCCAGGGAAGGAAGGATTTCTTCCTCCCCAGTCCCCTGCTTCCTGGTGTGTAGATAAAGACGCTTTTCCCCACCCAACACTCCGCCTCTGTGTTCTATAATCTGTGGTTTTGTCGTTATCTGAGTTTGTATGGATCAACATTGCAGACAATCCTAGTAGACACACGCCAAGAACCCAGGTGATACGTGCTCTTTTTACACCCATTTCTGGAAGGCCCGTTTCGATGCACCTGCCTGGAACAGTGTTGCTTTGTAACAGCTTGCACCGGGCTCCCCAGTGTCTCCCAATGAAGAAGGTAGAGTGCCAGTGTGTGGCCTTGGGACTCACCCTCTCCCTTTCTTGTATTTTCCAGAAATCGAGGCGAAGGAAGCATGCGACTGGCTCCGGGCTGCCGGGTTCCCGCAGTACGCCCAGTTATACGAGGGTAGGCCAGCCTCCCTTCACCCTTTACAAAGAGAATGAATGAAAAATAAAGCCCGTTGATGCTGCACTGTGTTCTGACATCTAAGTCTTCTCTTACCTTTTTATTTTTTTTTAATTCTGTCTCTTTCCCTCGGCTTTGCCATAACCAGGGCTTATCCTGATGCCCATTCAGAAATGAGCCTCTGCCAAGCTCTGCCCTCTCTGGTCTCAGCCCCTGGCCACCAACCCCGACTCTGTCCCTCCCATCAGCGCTCTGCCATCAGCATCCCCCTGCACTAACTTCCTCTCTCCCTCTCCCTCCTCCTCTCCCCCCTCCTCCTCCTTGTTTTTCCTCTTTCTCTTCCTCTTCTTCATCTTCTTCATTTTCACCACTCTGTTTTCTTACAAGTACAATAAATTAGATGTTGATAAATTTTCTAGCAATAACAAAACTAATCCATCTTGGGACTTATCTTCAGTGCTACTTACTTTATAGGAACATGTTTAAGGTATAATTTTGGCCCAATGTGATGGGGGGGCGTGTAAGAAAGGTTCTTTCATCGCTAGTGTAATACTTCCTGTCGTTGATGTTTTCATTGACAGGTAATAAAATTACTCTCTATATCTTACTTACCTCTTAATTATAACCAAGGCTTCTAACGACTTCTCGGGTAGTCCGTGGTCAGGGTCCCAACAGTACACCGATGGCACACTCAAAATAATCAGGGGAGGGTTGATTTCTAAAAGTGTTCATTCAGCAGTTCATTGCAGGCTGGTGGACACAATAGCAACTTCTCTTCCCGGTGGCCAAACACTTATATAGGGTAGAAAAAATCAACAAAATTAATCTGAACTCATGGTGAATCTCATTCACTCACCTAGAAGCTCTGTTTCTGAGTTTAAAAAGCAAAACAAAACAAAAATTACTTATCCTGCTTCTCTTGCTTAAATTCCGTGAAGATAAAGGAGAGCAATCTCTGAGTGTGCTTCGAAGGCTAGAACCTCTGATAAAAGTTCTCCTAGAACTGTAGCCTGTTAGGCAACAAAGGGTCTTATCACTTGGGTCTAAGCAACCCTCACTCCCCTGCCCCTCGCCCCTCCCAACGCTGATTATGAAAGAAAGTCCCAGAAAGGGTAAGAGACTTTTCCAAGGTTAAAAGGTAGAAGAATCAGAATTAAAAATAGCGTCTCCTGAGCTTTTAATGCAGCATATTTTGTACTATAATCGCATTCTCTTTATGACCTCAAAATACTACGTGATTAAACATTAAGTGTCCATAAGTGCCTAAGAAGTAAAAGATGCCTCCCAAGTGCAAGGCTCCTGAGAGGCTGTGTTTCAGCCACACTCGTGGAATAAATGTGATCAGGGTAATGGCAGATGCCATGTGGAACTTACCACGGGCCAGCTTCTGCTCAAACTGTTCCTTAAAGGAATGACTGCTCATTAACATTCACGGCACTGTAAGGCGTTACAGTCATCACCAGCCCATCACCAGAAGAGGGTCAGCGCTGTGCGCGCAGGGCCAGGGTGGAAGCGGGGCTGACCTGGGCGTCTCTGTCCCTCATCCCCGTACAGTGTCCCTGCCTAGCAGCGCGAGGCAGTGTTCATCCTGGCACCACGTAGAACTCGCTCACGCTGCTCTTGTCACCAGAGGAGGACGCGTTTCTGTTCCCAGCTCACAGGAGGACTTAGACGTCCTTCGATGGAGTGTGACTGGCGAGGTGCAGGCAGGCAATATAAAGTGGGAGCGAGCAAGGATGGCAGGGCAGTGACGATGAACTGGCATCGCCCGTGAGCGGTGACCATGGCCTCTATTCCAACGATGCCCCAGTTCTCACCCCCGAATGAGAGGCGTCCTGAGCGTAGCCCGTGACCTCCAGCGCCAGCATAAACCGATGGTGGGGAAAAGTCACGATGATGGAATTTCTTTTTCTCTTTGGATAAAATCAGTTACTTGAATATTTCCCTTACACTCTGAAGAGATTCAAGATTTTGCCACAAAAGAAAAATTGGAGGCCCTTGAGCTTTTGGGTATTTTGGGACATTTATTTTTTCTGAAGGACAGAAAAAAAAAATCCCACAAAAACATCTGCCAAATTAAATATTTCATGAACTGGTCAGAACAGCGCTGAGAAGCCTTAGATGAATAGACAAGGTGTGAACGCGCTTCTCCGTGCCAGCAAATGTCTTGATAATTATGAGCTATAAAAATGCAGGCATTTAGTATTCCGTCCCATCCAAGGCCAAGGTTATGCTCACATTGCATTCTTCCTTTGCACCCTGAAAAGCACTTATTGAGATAAAAATAAAACTGCTTACCATCTTAAATGGCGCCAACACACTCCCCATCTTGGGTGGGGTGGTGGGGGGCTGCTGTCTAGATCACACGTGTGCACAAACACGGGGTGGCCCGAAGACGTGTGCCCCTCAGATTAAACGAGTCACGTGACATGAAGCCCTTTGTCTCCCTCTCTGTCTCTTCCAGATTCACAATTCCCCATCAACATTTTGGCTGTTAAGAACGATCATGATTTTCTTGAAAAGGACCTTGTAGAACCTCTTTACAGGTAAATCAGATGAAGTGTGTTTGGTTATTTCTGTTGTCTCCACTAGAGATGACTGGGGGCGGGGGGGGGGGGGGGCAGGGTCAATGGTTCGGTAGGTACCCATTGCTTGCCTGCTCTGTACAAAGCGACCTGGCTCCACGGAGCTTAAACCTCAGTGGGAGGCTTCAGAAAATAGACTGGACGAGCAAAGAGAGAGTGAGAGTTGTTGTAATTGGAGTGATTCTTATGACAGCTCTGTCTCCAAAAATGTCAGGAAGGAGGACATTTGGCTGGAGGTGTGTGAGCTGGGGTTCTCAAAGCATCGGAGTGGCAGGTGAGACAGAGGCCACAGAACAGTCACAGCGGGACGGACCGCAGGAGGCAGGCAGGGGATAGAGGCGGAGACGGAGGGAGCGGGGCCGAATGGAGCCCGTGTGGGTCCCTTTCCCTGTGTACGAGTTCCGCCACGACCCAGACTTCCCTCCCTCCAAGGAGTGGGAAGCAGGCTGGAGGAGGACCTGCAGGCGGAGGGGAATCACAGTGCTTTTCAATGTAGAGACCGATGGGCAGTGGGGCGGACACGCACCTGGCAGAGCAGCCAGGGGCTGTGATTTCATTCCCCTTCTCCCTCGGGCCCACACAGTGACAGGGCTGGTCTCAGGTTCTAGCTTCAAGCTTCGTGGGCAGTGCTTTTCTCATGCATGTTTGAAATGCGGAGCTAACGCGGAATCCTAAGGGGGGCCGTGGCGGGGGGCGCCGTAGCAGGAGGGCCCGTGGCTCCTGCCAGGTAAACGAAGGGGGATGAGAGGCATGCAGGGCTGGGGAGCCGATAGGCTCCTGGATGTGTCCCCCCACCCCCCAGGGATTTTCCTCCCCTGTGGTTTTCTGGAGTTTCTCACCTACGGGGACAGATGATGTCCTAGGTCCCAGTTTAGACTGGGGGAGTCATTGAAGAGCACCACCTGTTTTGGGGTTGGTTTTTTTTAGTGCCACCTTTTTGTTTGGCTTGGAAATATGCATCCCGAGGATGCTGATGGCAGGGAGGACCCCCTGCCTGGCCTGGACTCTGGACAGGCAGTTCTCGCGTTCAGTTCTCAGGAACCGGACAGATTCACTGTCTTTGCGGAAGGTCAGACCTCTGCAGTGGCGACTGCACCTCACCATGGCTGTGCTTACTCAGGCAGCTCTGGCACACAGTAGGTGCTCTGTAAATGTGTAACTGCAAGTCCACATAGTATATACAGTTTCTGTTATTGTAACAGCCACAGTTATAATTCCGTCTGGATGTTTTGGGTTGAATTTTTAATTGAAAACTATTTTGCCCCATGAGTAATAAAAATCTAATTGCAAATCTAAGCTCCTAGACCAGCTAATTGCAATGGAAACTGTATCTGGATGTAGGAATAGCCAAGGGGTCAAAATCACTTGCAAAGCTTGTCACCTTTAAGGCAAATGGCAGCAAATCGAAGGTCCCGAATGAGATTCTTAAGGAGAAGCAATATGTTCTGTTCACATTTTGGTGCTCGGTGGTCGCTCAGATCCCTAACGCAGGGCTGGAGGCTCAAGGCGGTCTCTGAACTTCTCATTCCGTGTCGGCCTGCGAGCCGTCTGCACGCTGACGCTTTTAGGGAACACGAGCTAACTATGGCGAGTATAAAGCAGGAGCACTCACTCCGTTCAGCTCTGGCTAGTGGAGGTTCGGGGTTGAATAGGATTGCCCCGTGCATCCGCCGGCGCCCCTCACCTTTGGGAGGGTTGTTAACGACCGTGACTTCACTCTCAAGACGTTACATGAAAACAATCAACAGTCTAGCACACGGAAGACAGCCGACACACTCAAAATATCCAACTCAATAAAGTTACCGGGAGAGTGAAAAATGTGTCTTGTTTTTATGGGAAAAACCATACCGACTTTTTGGCCAGCCCAGTACAAAAGTCCTGAGCACGAGTGAGGTCAGCCAGGGACAGCAGTGACAGCCAAGCCAGCGAGAGAGAAGGGGACCAAGAGGGACATCTGGGGACCCACCCCCAGGGGACAGAGGGGTGAGGGAGCCCACGGTGCCAGGGAGGGAGTGCTCCCCGCCCTCAGTTACCTCTGGGCTATTTCGGTTTTCCTTTCCGATTTTGAACTTCTCTCAGTGATGTCTGGTTGTGACCCCTGTTTCAACTTGGACTTGTTCTCACCAGATTATCTGCATGAGGTGCAGTTGCTGCCAAGAGTTTAAAAGCTAAGGGCGCCTCCTTGGACCGTTCCAATACAGGCCTGTGTGATTGAACACCGCTCGGCAGCCACGCAGTGCGAAGGAGCCCAGGACAACCTGGACTGTTTTTCTCTCGCAGCCGCTGTGGCCGTCCTCCTCTGCCGGTTTGCCCGCGGGGCTCATGCTCTCGCTCGACCCCTTGACGGTCGGAGCACCTAACGTTTAACATTATTTTCTGCACATGTAATGCACAGTGTGGTGGCTGCAGCTAACAATGCTGCATTGTACGTTTGAAAGGTGCTGAGAGAGACCTTAAAAATTCTCTTCGCAAGCAAATACTCGTGACGATATGGCAGTGGAAATCGACCAAACCTATGGTGGTAATCATTTTGCAGTAGATACAGCTGTCAGATCATTATGCTGTACTCCGTAAACTTATACGACATTGTACGTCAATTATATCTCAATTAAAAATGTGTTTTCTTCTGCGAATCACACAGTTCCACACACACACACACACACACACACACACACACGTCCTCCGTCCGCCAACACCATTCACACCCTCCCTTTTCTTTGCATACCTAGCCCTTTCCCTGCTGCTTCTTTGCTTCTCTCCCTCACTTGGGTGGGTAACCAGGGACAGCTGTTGGTGGGGTCCGGGCTGGAGGAGAGGTCAAGTGCAGAGCAGAGCAGGGGTGTGGCCTTCATGGGGTCTGCATTGGCAGAGTCTGCAGTGGCAGAGTGGCTGCCACTCCTGGACGCTGACGACATTCTTTTTCCCCTCCTGCTGGCTGGCCAAGCCCATCTGTCGGGCGGGCCTCCCGCCCTGCCCTGCAGGCTCTGATTTTTCTGTTATGCAAACTCCTGGGTGGGAGAGACCTCTCCCAGGCCCTGAGCTCGGCGTCTGCCCAGGAGGCCTGGCTGCTCCCTGGCAGCCGAATTGGATCCTGGCCTCACAACACTGGTCAGTCCTTTGTGACTTTGTTTCTGAACTTCTTAGGGCCACACCCGGAACACCCCTAAGCAGATAAGGCTCTAGCTCAACTGGGGGTGGGGCGAGCAGTGAAGCCTGTGGCCTGAAGCGGAATCGCAGGCTCCTAACAACACAGAAGCCCTGCCTGACATTCCTCTCGTGCCTCTGGCAGGAACTTTAGAGCCATCACAGGAAACTGGCCCGTTTGGGAGGCCTCGTGAGCAACCTGAAGTCTGGCCCTTGAAAAGTGCAGTGGGAATCTAAAGCGTGGGGAGCAAAGGGTTCCATGGTTTTCCTGTACATCTGCAGGACGGGGCCCTGCCAGGACTTGGGTCTCTGTGACAGCTGGGGCGCAGACCCCGCTCCAGGTCACCCTGACTGGCTCGGGAGCACACTGTGCTCGCCAGTGCCCGGCCCTCGCAGCACGACACAGGCTGCTGCCCTTCCTCGTTCTTCTGCAGACCCCTGGGGTCCTGGCCCCCTGGCCGTCCTCTCTCCCAGGTCCTCCCGGCTGTGTCCTCCAGCACCCATGCCTCACCCAGGTTGTGGTTGGCCATGGTGCCAGGACTTTGCCCCGGCTCCAAGTCCTCGGTAGTGGGGGCTGCTTCTCACTCAGTGGCGCATCCCGAGCGCTGGGTGCTCTATGGCTGGTACCAGGCCGGAACTCAATAAATGTAGGTTCGATGGAGCTGGAGCCTGGAAGAAAATAACCTGTCAGTTCACGGATTATTTTATTATTATTTATTGCTTCTACATGTTAAGGAATATTATGCTATATTAAATCATTCCTTTTCTGCTCAAAATATCCCAAATCTCTGTCGTTCTTATCTAAGCTCCTTAAAGGAAGCCTCTGCGCCCGCGGTGCATCTCCAGCCTCTCCGAGTCCACTCGCTCCTCAGCCCCGCCCACTCAGGCGTCCCAAAACTGCCCTCGCTGACTGCTGAGGTCAGCGGCCTGGTGCAGGCGTTCTGCCGCTTCCTCTTAAATTGCCACAACTAACCGACTCCCCTGCCTGTTCGTCCTGCCCTCTCCGTGACACCCAGTCCACGGCCTTCGGTTTCTGCTGACCTCCTGCCTCTCCCGTCTGATGATCTCCTGTGGCTCCCCATGGCCCACAGATGGGTCCTGACACCTCTGCTTTGATCCTTCGCCCTCTGGCCCCGTCTGTCTCTCCAGACATCCCGCGCATGTATCTGCATGTATCGAGCGTGCCGTTTCGTTTCGTGCCTGTGTGCTTCGCCGATAACTTTTCTGCCCGGGCAGCCAGTTGCGCTTGGCCGTCCCCAGCCTGGCGCAGGCGCGGCCTGCCCTGGGAGGCGTTGTCAGTGTCGTCTCTTCTTACTCCCTTCCCATCAGAGCCCTGCCACCCCCGCCGTTGTGTTGGCCGTTCTTGAGGATTCTGAGAACAGTGGGAATCAGCGGGTTCTGGGGGCAGCATCAGCATGCGCATTTCTTCTGAAAGGGTCAAACCGCTTCGCTTGTGTGACATGTAAATCCAGTTGGCCCCAAGCCCCCAGTGCCCGTCTTCACCACGTACCCTGGATTTCCTCTTTCCATGAAAAAAAAAAAAGGAAGAGAGGAAGGAACCCCCCACTTACCAACAGGCCTTGGTGAGGTCCGAAGCGTGTGCTCTCATCTTGCAGGCCCCTCTAAAATTCCTCCTCGGGGGTGGGGACAGAGAAATGGCTCCCAGGAAGAAGCCCAGCTCTGCTGCTAAGGAATGCATAGCTCCCTAAGCAAGTGCCCTTCTGGGAGCCGCCTTCTGCTCATCCGAAGATAAACCAGTCAGACCCAGCGGACCCTGGAGTCTGCCCAGCGCTCCTGTGTCCTTCACAAACCCTGGCCGCGTGGATCCGCGTGGAGCCAGCGCCCCTGCTGGGTACCACAGATGCAAATGAGATGCGGCTGTCAGCCCATCCTGCTCCTTCAGGACGGAGGAGGATGCTGGGCTCCTGACTCTGCGAGGTGTGTTGTGAGTACTCCAAGTCAGCCACCGATCAGCCAAATGTAGACAAATAAGGACGAAGTATGTTCAGTTACAGAAGAACCAGCTGGCTGAGCCTGTTGTGCATGAAATTTCCTGCTGGGCCTTCTGTGGGTTCGAAGGATAAGTCACAGCTCCTGCCCCGAAAGAGGCTCTAATCCAGTGGAATACCTACTGTTCATGCAACAAATAAAATATACTTTATAATCGAAATTGTATTCATGCAAGGATAGTTTTCCAGGCAATCAGTGTTAGACCAACTCAAATTATCTCAAGGGTTTTATATTCTTTATCTCGAAGTTAGAGGTAAGCAGATACCAGTGCTGAATATTTGTCCTAAATGCCGACTGGCTTCACTCACAGCATAATTCACAGTGGTTTTGATCAAATGTTTTGAACACTAATGGTAGGTGACACGTTCTTCGACCTGAGGCAGCCGGTCCTTAAAGAAGCACTTACCTCTCTCCAGGGTGTGTGTTTGGCCCATGCCGTGTTCTTACAGAGTCCGGCCACTGTGTCTACATCTGGTGCGGGGCATATCCCCAGCCACACTTCCCCACGCCGGGAACGTCCACCTAGCTTCACACCACCACACAGAGCAGCGTCCTCTCTCTCTCTTTTTTTCCATCTTAACACATCAGCTATTCCTTTTTCTTTTCTTTTCAGCTTTACTGAGGTACAATTGGCAAATGAAATTGTGAGATACTTGAAGTGTACAGCATGGTGGTTTGATACAGGCGTACATTGGGAAAGGGAGAATTGAACACTTGGGTGTATACTGGAAAGGTACCTAGGATTTCCAAGACGTTTTCAGTGAGGATGATTGTGGAGACAGGATTGAGAACGAAAGAGCAAGGAGATGGGAAGCGAAGGAAACGCAGGTCACCTTACATCGGGCATTTCAAAGTCTGAGAAACAAAACTTTTAAGTGAATAAAACAAAGACTACATCTTTTTAAAAAACAGACTTTATGTTTGGAGTCATTTTAGGTTCACAGCAAATTCGAGCATAAAATACAGAGAGCTCCTATACACCCCCGGACTCACCCACACACAGCCCCCCCATCAGCTGGTGAACCTACGTTACACATCGTCACCCAGATGTCCCCCAAAGTCTGTAGTCGACATTAACTAGGGGTCACTCCTGGTCTTAGGCTTGCATTCCCTGGGTTCTGGCAGATGTCTAATAACATGTACCTACCATCATAATACCACAGTGTAGATTCACTGCCCTAAGAATGGAAGCCACAGACCTTCCTGGGGTCTCCAAAGTCGCCTCTTCCAGAATGTCAGAAAGTTGGCATCATACAGTACGTGGCCCTCTCACACTGGCTTCTTTCACTCGGTGGTGTGCCCCCCGTGTCTCTTTGTGGCCGGGTGGCTCACTCTTTTAGCACTGAATCATAGTCCATTGTCTGGATGTACCACAGTGCATTTATTCATCCAGCTGCTGAATAACATCTTGGTTACTTCCAAGTTTTCGCAATTCTAAATAAAACTGCCATTAACATTCCTGTGCAGGTTTTTACATGGACCTAAGTTTCCATCTTATATGTGGGTACATACCAAGGAGTACAATTGCTCAAGCCTATGGTTAGGGTATGTTTGGCAGCAAGAAACTGCCCAACTGCCTTCCACTTCGGAGGTTCGCCAGCATAAATGAGAGTTCTGGCTGCTCCCCATCCTTGCCAGCCTTGCCAGCATTTGGTGTGGTCATTGTTTTAGAATTCGGTCGTTCTAATAGGTGAATAGTTCTATCTCATTTTGGGTTTTTTTTTTTAAAGATTTTATTTACTTATTTTTAGACAGAGGGAGAGGGAGGGAGAACGAGAGGGAGAGAAACATCAACGTGTGGTTGCCTCTCATGCACCCCCTACCAGGGACCTGGCCGGAAACCTAGGCATGTGACCTGATTGGGAATTGAACCAGCGACCCTTTGGTTCACAGGCTGGCACTCAATCCACTGAGCCACACCAGCCAGGGCTGTATCTTGTTGTTTTTAATTTGCACTTCTCTAATGACATTCGGTGTCGAGCATCTTTTCACATGTTTATTTGCCATCTGTGCCTCTTCTTTGGTGAGGGGGTCTGTTCAGATCTTTTGCCTATTATTTACTTGGGTCATGTGGTTTCTTATGTTCAGTTTTTAGAGTTCTTTGTGTATTTCAGATAAGAGTTCTTTATCAGATAGCTTTTTGGCAAATATATTTTCCAAGTCTGTGGGTGATCTCTTCGTACACTTGACAATGTCTTCCACAGAGGCGAAGATTTAATGTCCATAAAGTCCAGTGTATCAGCCATTTTTTACAGAGTGTGCCTTTGACGGTGTATCTAAAAGTCGCTACCAGAACTAAGGTTGTCTAGGTTTTCTCCTGTGTTATCCTCTGCAAGTTTGTGTTTACAACCAAGTTTAATGTCCATTTCCAGTTAATGTCTGTGAGCGGTGTAAGGTCTGTGTGCTTGGACAGGGTCAGGGAGGCACAGGGAGATGTTCAATTGTTTTGACTCCGTTTTCTGCAAGCCCGTCTGTGCCCCACTGAGTTATATTTGTTCCTTTGTCACAGATCAGTTGATTGTAGTTGCCTGGGTCTACTTCTGGGCTCTCTGCTTTGTTCCATTGACCTGTTTATCGGTTCTTTTGCCAATAGGACGCTGTCCTCATTACTGTAGCTTTATAGCGGGGCTTGAGGTTGGGTAATGTAACTCCTCCACCTTTGTTCTGCTTGAAGATGGTGTTGGCTATTCTGGGCCTTATGCCTCTCCATGTAAACTTTGGAATCTGTTTGTTGTTTTATAATTTTTTTTTAACTGGACACTTTAAACATCATAATGTGCCAACTCTCTGACCAGATCCCTCCTCCCCAAGGCTTCTTGTTGTTGCTGTGTGTCCAGTGACTTTTCACAACTAATTCTCCGCAGTCTGAGGCATCTGTTGTCTCTGCTCGGTTAGCTCAGTGGGCAGGAAGTGACCGGACAGAGGTTTCTGTAAACGCCTGGAAGTGGTGTGTTGCCCGGCCTTTTCCAGGGGGCTCTGCGCATATCGGGCTGTGGTTTCACGTTCCAGCGGGACATTGGTTGTTCCGCCTTAGCCTTTGCTTCCTGCTTGTGCAGATCACCAAGGTCAGACAGCGGTGATAGATTAGGACTTTCTCAAGTCTTTCCCGGGCCTGCACACAGTCCTTATGTACTTGGCCTTCCAGACTTCTGAGGATGTGTCAGAACTTTTCTAAATCCCCTATGGACCTCTCATTCCTGCACCCATTCCTTTTCTTCCCGTGGTTCACGTCTTCTTTGGCCGAACCAACTGTTACCACCGCTTTAGGCAGCTGTGATGTTGAGTCATTGCCACTGATTGATTTTGGCAAACCCCCTAGGAAGAAGCTGTTCTCGGTGATGAGCTCAGAATCAGGTTAAACAAAGACAGGCCCGTGAATGGGGGTTCTCAGGGCATTGCAGACGGCTGGGATAATGACGGTGCTGTGACAGTGGAGCTCCGGGGGAGAGCAGACCCGTTCTGCCCTCTCCAGCGGCTGCTGGGCTGCGGGGCTGCGCTGTCCCTCTGCATGTGGTTATGTTGCTTTTCAAAGCCCCTGCAGAGCTGGCATAAGGAATGTGGGAACAGGGCGAGTTCAGATGCCACAAAGCACACAGTTCTTACATAGATTCAACCCTTTTCCAATAGTACTTAAATTGTTACAAGCCTTTATTGATTTTCAGAGCTCTTAAAAAGCTTCTTTTGGTATTTTGCCTTTCTCCGACTGACTCATCTTACTTAGCATTACACCCTGAAGGTCCATCCACGCTGTCACAAATAGTAGGATTTCATTCATTTTTATGGCTGAGTAGTATTCCATTGTACAATATGTGCGTGCCACCGCTTTTTTATCCACTCGCCTATTAGTGGGCACTTTGGTTGCTTCCGTAATGCTGCAATGAACATAGGGGTGCATGTATTCTTTTGAGTAAGTGTTTTTGGTTTCTTCGGACATATTCCCAGAAGTGAAATCGCTGGGTCATAAGGCAGATCCATTTTTAATTTTCTGAGAACCCTCCACGCTGTTTTCCACAGTGGCTGCACCAGTCTGCATCCCCACCAAGAGTGGAGAACAAAATAAACAAACAAAATTGGAACAGACTCATAGCCACGGAGAATAGGCTGGTGCTTGCCAGAGGAGACAGAGGTTGGGGGATTGGTTGCAAGAGACGAAGGGATTGAGAAGTACAAACTGGTAGTTACAGATAGTCATGGGGGTGTAAAGTACAGCACAGGGAACACAGTCAGTAGTGTTGTGATCATTGTGTACAGTGCCAGGTGGGTGCTGGAAATATGGGGGAGAAAACTTTACAGAGTGTATGACTGCCGAACCACTAAGCATGTACACTTGGAACTAATACAAAATAATATTGAACATAAACTATAATTGAAAAATAAAATGGGAAGGTTTTTTAAGGCTTATTTTGACAAGACGTGCCAGTATTCTTGCTGCTTTTATGGAGGAGCAGAGTTTTGGAGATCTTGACATCACCATTCCCACTCATATCGCCCACTCGCATTATTATTCCTTCAGCTTTGCTGAAGCATAATTCACCTTCAAATGAAATCATCAACTTCAAGTACACAGTTGGGCGAGCTTTATCAAATGCACGGTTATGTAACTATTACCACGGTCATGATATACAACATTTCCATTACTCAGAAAGTCCTCTGTCGCTGCCTTGTAGTGCCCACTTCTGTGTTTTCTGTCCCCACGGCCCTGCCTTTTCTAAAGCCCCGTGTAAACGCAATCACAGCTTGCACGCCTGCCCTTTGTGTCCGGCTTCTTTCACTTTGTGTGATGCCTTTGAGATCCATCCACGTTGCCGCACGGCCCAGTAGCTGGAGTCCCTTCGCGTTGCCGAGCGTTTCGTGGCATGGATATACCACCATTTTCACATCCGTCTGCCAGTGATGGGCATTCGGGTTATCCCCCCGTTTGTCTACTTCAGAAATAACTCTGCTGTGAAATTCAAGTACAAGTCTTAGGATGCGTGATTTATTTTATCCTGGGCAAGTAACCAAGAGTAGAGCTGCTTGGTCAGGGGCTAAAGGGCTGTTTAATGGTGTGAAAAGTTGCCAAGTCATACCCTTTTCAAGTTTCAGTGGTGTAGCGTCCTCGCTAAAACTTGGAAGAACAAGTTTGTTAGACATGTACATTTTACAGGTGATAGGCATTCCTTCCCTAAACAAACCCATTGCAGAGCTTCCCAGGGAGAACACAGATACAATTTACTTCCACACCACAACTAGCTCTTGGGCAGTGATGTCGGCACGTGTGGAACCAGCCGAAACGTAGGCTGTCAGTGACAGGAGCAAAGGCCAAGGGCGTGCCGAAGACGGCTTCAGATTAAACGGCCGTCTCATGCAGTTTTTTTTGTTTGTTTGTTTTTATAATTTTTGTTTGTTGATTTTCAGAGAGAGAGAGGAAGGGAGAGAGAGTCAGAAACATCAGTTTGTTGGTCCACTTACTGATGCATTCATTGGTGGCTTCTTGTATGTGCCCTGACCAAGGACCGAACCCGCAACCTTAGCCTATCAGGATGATGCTCTAACCAGCGGAGCTACTTGGCCAGGGCTGCTTGTTATTTTTGACACAAGTGAATGTGCAGTCTGTAGGTAAATTGGTGAAGGCTGAAAACGAGGGGCATCATCAAATATTTTTAAGTAAATGAGCGGCATGATAAGGAGTTGAGAAATAGAAAAGGTTTTAATGGGAAGCATTGCAGGTGGTGGTGGAGCCAACTAAGAGGCTGTTGCCTGACTCCAGGTGGGACTGAATTAGGACCAAAGAAGAAGCCAGACTTCAAAGACACAATGGAGGCGTGATTGACAGGACTTGAGTAGCTCTTGAGGAAGGGCCTTAAGATGATTCTGGTTTTTCGTGCAGGTGGCCTTCTTGGTTATACTTGCAATCCAGACAAGACATGAACTAAGAGAAACAGGCTTTCAAGAGAATAAGTTCAGTTTTGATGGTTGAGTTTGAGGGGCCAGCAAGACCCCATGCACGGGTGAGACTAGTGATTGGCTGGAAGTGTAGCCCTGGGCCTCAGGGGAGGGGCCTGCGCTAGAGACAGAGGACGAGGCATCACTAGAGTCTAATTCATTCAGAGATGACATAAGATATTTCAGCGTACCCATGAATTCTAAGAAGTGTCTAAGTTAAGGGGCAAGTGCTGCCTGGTGGCAGGAAGGAGATGGTGTCTAGAGAGATGAGAGATTTTACTGTCTTGAATGCCAAAGATGAGCCGAGGTTCGCGGAACAGTGAAGAGTAATTAGTGTCCCCTGCTACAAACCTGTCTTTGCTGAAAAGAAGCTTTGGGATTTGGTGACTAAACAATCATTGGTTAAAACTGGAAACAGTCCAAAACGTCCATCAGCAAGAGGACAGGCGAGCCAATTGTGTCTCCGCATACCGTGGAGCACTACTCCGCAGTTAGAGGGGAGGATCACTGCTGTACTCAACAACATGGGTCAATCTCGAAAACATGGCGTTGAATCAAAAAAAAAATAAAAAGCCAGAAACTAAAAGAGCATATTGTACAATCTCAATTACATGGTGACCAGTCCGTGGAGGACAGAAATCAGAAACTGGATGTCCCCGGGGCTGCTGGGAGGTGATGGGGGGTGGGGGGAGGAATTGATGGGAAAGGAGTATTTTCTGATGTGAAGAAATAGTCTCACCTCCTTTGAGGGTAGCTGCCATTGCCAAAATGTATTGAGTAGAAAACTTAAGATCATGCATAACCAGAACACCAAAAAAAAAAAAAGAAAAAAATCATTTGTCCAGGATGGAAGCTGAACGCCTGAATTAGCCGGCTTCTGAAGTCCCACTAGTTTACAGAGATGTCCCCGTACAAAAGCAGGCCGCCGTACAGAGAGATTGCAACCACCAAGTCTCCAAAACAGAAAACCAGAAACATGGAACGGAGAACTAGCAAGCCCAAGAAATAAAATCTAAATGGTCGGTGGAGGAAGTCATAAAATGGACCAGTTTGCACTCTAGAACCCTAAAAAGCTCAAAAATGGGAAGTGAGGTTGAAGGCTGGCTAACAAGAAGAGGGCTGTTTATAATTGTATTTAAAGTAGATTTATTGCCCCCACCGACAGCGAGGTGGCTCCTCCCCCACCTCCAGCTCGAGGCCTGTGTCTGTTCCCGGGGGAGGCTAACTTGGACGTCCTGTGGGCCAGGGAGCATCAGCTATAGTTGCCGGGGGACACTCTTCCAAAAACAAGGGCTTGAGCGTCAGTCTACCCACAGTCTAAATATCGAAATCACCAGGCCTCTTTTGTGATTCAGCTCCAGAGTTTTGGAAAATATGCTTGAGAAGAGTCACAGAAATGTGAGAAGTAGAGTTCTGGGAAATCTGATTAGCCCGTGTTAAAACAAAAACAAAACCTGCAAATCCCAACTAGAACAGGTCAGAAGGCTCTAAGAGAGACATCTCCAAGGAAATTAAATTAATAGACCATCTGATATGTTTTAACACGCTCAGAGAGTTAGATAATAGGGGAAATTTGAGTTTGAATTTAGGGATAAGTACATCAAACACTATGGAAACAATAAGTAAATGTTTATTACCTCCAGGGATAATGAAATTTGAGAATGAAAGAACCAGAGTATGGTGATAAATATATGAAAAGCATTTATATGGCCATAGTAAACACTGAACATAAACTTATCAAAAATTATGAAATCGTGACATAACTATAGTTATAAGAGGTAAAGGGTATGATGTGTGGGAAGTGAGGGGGAAATAGCTGGTAAAAAAAAAAAAAGGCCCTCATCTTTCATAGAACAGAGTGAATAGATAATGACTTAAACCGAACAATCAAGAAGTAACAGTGGAAATGTGTTGTTAGAGGCAAACACCAAAAGAAACCATTAAAAGTTGCCCGCAAAGAGTGGTACACGTGGCAGCTGACACGAAGGGTCAAGTTTGACTGTTTAAACCATCGGCATTCAATAACTACGATTTTCATTAAGTAACCCAATAAAACAAAATTATAAAGGTATTTGCAAAGAGAATTGCGTGAAGTTAGATTGCTGGTGGGTTGAATGAAAATTGAGACTATTCTCAGCAAACTGAGTACTATAAGGAAGGGCAGCTCCTAGAGTTGCTTAATGGAATTAAAGGAAAGGTCGGATTAAAGGAATCAATAGTTCCTTTGCTCTTGATTATTTAGGTGGCTAATTGGTTAGTCAATTGCTCAAGGCAGGGATGAGCTTAAGGAGAGAAGCAGAGCCGAGGGGAAGGGAGTTTGCAGAGGTGAGAGGGAATACAGGGTGTATCAGAGTCCCACAGGAAGTGCTGGGTGTTGAACTCAGAAACGAGGTTAAAGGATCAGCTCTGAAAAAGAATAGGAACATCCTTTTTTATGATGGAAGTAAGGATTATTAAACGAATTAATGTCAAATAGCTTATATTAAGCCATAGTTTTCTCATTGGGGGTAGTGGCTAAGTCATCTGTTGAGAAACTGGCATCTTTTCATGCTCTGAGATTGGGTGCCCACCGGAGGGAAAACTAAAAGGAATGCTGGGTAGCCATGTTGGGAGCCCAGCTGAGGACGAAAATCAAAGTGCACGCATGTGTCGGTCAGCAGGAGCTGCTCGAACAAAGGCCACAACTGGGCGTCACCAACAGTAGACATTCATTTTCTCACCATTGCGGAGGCTGGAAACCCAAGGCTGGGGGCCGGCAGGGCTGGTGCCCTGCTCACTGTGCCCTCCCGTGGTGGATTGAGAGAGCAGGCTCTCCTATGTCCGTTCCCCTAAGGACAGTTCTACTGGGTCAGGGCTCACCCTGTGACCTTGCCTGACTGCAATCACTTCTTCCTCCAAATCGGGTCACCCTGGGGGCCAGGGCTTCAGTGTGACTTTGAGGGGACACCATTGAGTCGGGCACTGTCATGTGAGTTCCTTCTCCGTTTGCACCCCACAGCCCAAGAGCAAGAGAGAAGGCCAGTGGGTGGGTTGATGCAAATGTGGGGCTGGCAGACAGCAGATGGCCGCAGAGGGTGTGGCTGGGTGGTGGAGTCCAGGCTCCGAGGGTGGTGGAAGGGGCAGCAGGCAAAGGGCTGGGTTGAGATCGGGGAAGGGGCTGAGGCCTCCGGGTGTGGAGGCCGCAAAACAAGCAGGGACCCCCCCTACAGCCACGTCCCTGTGAGTGCAGCGCGTGCTTGGCACCTGGCGGATGGGTCTGCACCTGCGGCTTCACTGGCAATGAGGGAGCATTGGCAAACTGGAGAGCAAATGGAGGGTCATTGGTGGTAGCAATCATCGCATTTTTCTTTCTTTTTAGACGGCTAAATACGTTGAACAAGTGTGCCTCCATGAAACTTGATGTGAACTTCCAAAGGAAAAAGGTAGGTGTGCGCACCCTGAAAGCCCTGGCCATCCCAGAAGAAGGGGTGCGCATCCACAGATGAAAAACAACACACACCTGAGGGAAGTGATGAGCGCCCTGACCACCTGTGCTTGGTCTCCAACTATCCCACCTTCTCATAGCCGTGAACGGTTAACTAAGTCCATTGTAGGCCCAGGCTGAGGTCTCCTTTTGCTTTAGGTTCTATCAGAGGCTTTGCATGAAGATGTAAAATGTCTTAATTCTCTATGGCAACCTTTCAGAAGTCTACTGAGTTGCAAATAATGCACCCCGGGGTCGAGTGGAGCACCCCACAGATAGTGTGCGAAGGGAACACAGAAAAGAGCCTGGGTCCATGCCAGAGGGTCCTGTGCTTCCTTCTTTCCAACAGCATTTCCATTCAAGTACACTTCCAGAGCCATTTGTTCCCGGGCAGGCCTGCCGTACACAGTCCCACTTAATTCACCGCTGTAGGGATTCTCTGTTTCCTAGAGAAAGAAAGTAAAACGTGCACAGGTTACGTCACTGGCCAGAGATCTTTTTCAAACCAGTGGCAGAAGCTGGGTCTCAGCCTCCGGCAGCTCTACCTCCAACCAGAGGCTCCCAACCACCCTGCTGAAAGCTCTCGTTCTCACTGAATCGACCCTTTTAGGAAATGCGGAGTTCAGACCATTCTCCACTTTTTTCTCATTTTTCATCTCCAACGCATAACAAGTCCAGCCTCAGTGTATTTTGAAGAAGCAGAGAAAACATCTTTGAGTCCAAAGAAAGTGTTCTTTATCCTGGTCTTCACAGAGAAATCATTAAACCACACGGCTTGTAAGTCACTCCTGAGTAACCTGATCTTTAAAAATAACTTCAGCCTGAATTTCTGCTCTAAAATAGCACCCAAAAGAGGAAAGGAAAAAAAAAAAGGAGCAAATGAATTTTGGTTGACCCCACCTTAAAAACAATTTGGGGTTTGAGCTAGAAACCAAAGATTTGAGTGAAGGAGGCAAAATGGTGAAAAACAATATCCGGAGAAATATGAAAACGTGAGCAATTTGTCCAGACCAAAGACAAAGTAAAAACGTGGGCCGAACAGAGCCCTCAAGAAGCGCACAGCCATCTGAGGCGTGGCGGTCAGCTCTCGCTCTGCCTGTGGCACAGGTTCCCATGGATGGGACGCAGCCACGCCGCAGGGTCTGCAGTGCAGTGCGGCCGGCCCCCACGGTGCCCACGCAGACCCGGCTGCAGTGTGTAACAAAAGAAAGCACCCCAAACAAATGACATGATTTGTTTTCAGCCAAGCGGGGTGATGGTACTCCCACCCCATCCCCAGCCTTCCCAAACCCACACTTGAGATGGGCTTGGGTAACCTTTGCTAGCCCACTCAGGCCGCCTTCACAGAAGCTCCTCTGTAAATCGGTCACTCGGTACTCTGACATTTGTAGTTCACTCCTCATGTTGGGCGGGGTGGCACACTCCTTCCAGCCCCTGCTGAGAGGTAGGTCTCACCCACGCACGCACTCAAGTAGAACATTATAAACTGGGGAGTCAGAGCCGGAATTCTCAAAGAGTTCCAACGTGTGGCCTTCACACGCTCGTGTGCTCAGGGGTGACCAGCCACTGGGGCTGCGGTGGCCTCAGCTCTTGCGTGATGGCCCATTACACATGTCACAGGTGAGTCCTTCCTTTTACTGCAAAAAATAAAAAATACAAGAAATAAATACAGGCTAGGAATAGGCCAGATGACTAAAAATAGAAAGTGAAACTTGAGAACTGAAAACCATATGAAGCTTCAACCCACTTTGGAATTTGTTTCTTTGGAGGGAAACTCAGCAGCACGTCCCCCGGCTACATCCCCATGTTAAACAATCTGAAAAATAAAAATACAATCCTCGTCTCTAGCCTGCGCAGGCCCAGACGTGCGTATTCCTGCAGAACGTCCCCCGATATGGTCTGTCTGGGACCCTATTCTCCTTCTCGCGTTGGGGCTGCTGGGGTTACACGGAAGGGCTCTGTGCGCTTGCTTGGAGGTTTCTGTGGGGTGCAAACACACACCTGTTATGTGCCAGGCACGGCCCCCATCCCTGACCCCACGTGTTAGGTGCAGAAATTAAAGGGCATGAAGGTAGCAACTTGCCCAAAGCCACGCACCGTTAGCCGAGGCAGGATTTGAACCCCTGTTTGCCTGTCAAAGATATTCAGAAACCTACTGGAGCTGAGTGAGCAGCCCTTGGCCAGAGAGCTGGACGTGTTTCCTCAGCAAAATACAGTTGGTTTTAGAAGAGGGTCATTTCTTGCCATCTGTACTCAAGTCCACGCGCGATGTCATGTCTTCAGAGACATCTACCTCTGGGTGTCTCGCAGGGAACAGGTCTCAAATCTTATTGCTCGGCTTGCATTTTCCTCTCGTGCGATTGTGTCTGCAGAGTTTGGTGGGTCGATCCAAGGGCTGAAGCAGTCCAGCTGAGGAGGGTGGCACCTCACTCGTGCTCACCTGCACTAAGTGCCACGTGGGAAGGTGGGGAAAAGGAAATCACAGCTGCCCGCACACGAGAGTTTCTCCTTGCAGAAGGGAGCTGTGGTCTCTCGAAGATTCAGGATTCCCTTCCCATCTATCTCCAGGAGAGTTCAGGGGAGACATGTGGTCTCAAGCTGGGCCGCAAACCTCACTGAATGGCTTGTCCAGCCCTCCCAGAGGCCTTTCCGGGGCCCCAGGATGCCGCAGGGCCCAGCCTGCAGCTCCAGCTCCTCCCCTGGCAGTGTGGCACGCAGCTCGTTCCTGCTTCTGACCGGCGGACCCAGCCAGTCAGCGCCACTCCTTTGAATGGGGGCAAAAAAGTGACTGTGGGTCTGTACCGCCTGCAGCTGTGGGTCATGCAGGCTCCTTCCCAGCGGGAAGGTGTGGCCACGTTCTGCTTGAAAAAAAAATTTTTTAAGCCTCCCCTTTGCTGTCATGTCTGAGGAATATATCATTTCAACTAAGAATGTCCTCATTTTCTATAAAACAAGAAACATCCAACCTTCACTTAAATTAAAAGCAAGGCACACGCAAATGCCCCTGGTTCTCCGAAAAGTGTTTCTTCTTCACGATCACCCGCAAAATCCCCACGTGCTGTGTGACAACGGTGACCCTAACCCAGTTATGGCTAGTGTTTCCCGGAGTGACGTCTGGTCCAAGGTCAAGCCCGAGATTGGAGACTCCAAGGGGCTGTGTGAAATGAGGCCAGAGCGGGGCACACAGGCACCCGAGACTCTTCCCTAAGATTTCCCACGAGAGGAAGAGTGGCTTCTGAAGGAGTTTCTAGCTGAAATCATGGTTTCCTTAAAGCTCTCTGACCTCATGACCAAGGTGGACAGCGACACAGAACTGTGGCTAACGGGCACCTACAGCCACTCCCCCTGGCCAGGTGTGTTGGCGTCGCGATGGAGCTGTAGCTATCAAGGGGCCCAGTCTCCACCCCCACTGGTTCCACCCCCGGGCCCTCCCGTCACCTAAGACACCTCCTGGCCATTCCCCAGCAGAGGCAAGTGAGAGAAGAGTTGCACTTACTCCTGCATTCGTGCAGCTGGAGAGCTACCATCTGCAGTGGAAGACAACTGCGTGCGGATCTCCTAGAACCACGGGCTCCCTGAGCTGGACGATCTCCCATCGTCATTCTGAGCCTCCCACCCACTGCAGGTTGACTTTGTAGAGCGCCCCTCACAGGGCGGAGCAGCCTGTGGTCGAAGCATCTAGACATGACACCTTCACTGTGGGACAAGGCCGTTTGTTCCATTCTGATGACCCTGGGTCTTCCGCAGAGTAAGCCGAAAGCTGACTCAGTGCCAACTTGCCCTTCCGATCCCAGCTCTTTTATCTGGGGAAGCACAGCACACAGATTTCCCCTTCCGCTCTGTCCTCTGGACCGAGGCCAGCCCACCACGGCTCCTGCCTTTGTGCAGAACGTTGCATCGCAGTGAAGTCACTCCACGGTGTCGGCTACAACAGCACAGCCAAGTAGCCGCACCTAAGATATTTACTATCCGACCCTTAACAGAAAGTTTTCTTACTTCCGCTCGGTCTAGCACGAGTTTCTCAGGCTGCGGGTGGGGAGTGCCATTTGTTTTGTTGTGTTTTGCTTTGCATTTCCAGTGTGCTTCTGACCCAGGCACTTTTGTAAAATTCAACGCAAACGAGTTAGAAATAGGAAGTGGAAACAAGAGTTGTGGAAAATAGAAGCCTAAGTGTCGTCTTAGACTCAATAGACGCAAAATTGCATTCCAGTAAATACAATCAAAACAAATAGAAGGAGAAATAGAAAAGAATTACCGAATTCACATTTTCATTGGAAGTGTACATAGGGCGATTAATACGAAGAATTCTGATTGTACTTCGAACTCTGTGGTTGTTTGGCTCTCGTAACGAAAACAAAAAGTATAGTTTGAAGTAGCGATTCCCCGTGTGAAATGCCTGTACTCAGACTTCAGCTAAACACCGTGACCACGAGTATTCATGACCTTCAGTTTCTTGTTTATTATCTAGTTTAGGTTGGATTGGCAACACTACTCACAGGAAGGAATGTGTATCTAAAACATTTTTTGTTCTTTGTTTTCATACTAATCATTATAAAGAAACCAGTCTCACAAGTCATGTGTTGACTGGAATCACAAAAGAGGTTTGAAAGTAATTTTTAAAAGCCTCAGATACTCCATTTTACTTTTTTTCAAAATGAAATGTGCTGCTGTGTTTTCAAAATCCATTGTTAAGCCTTCCTTACTAACCAATTCCAGCAATTACCTTTCTGTAAAACAATGAATCCTGTACATTGTACCCCACGAGTTATGGTAGATCAACTCATCTTGAAATGTGCATGCTGTAATGTGGACCTACTGTGCACAGCACCCAAAACGGGCTCTGCCCTGCTCGGTGACACTAGTCAGCTGATCATGACCTTGGAGAGCACAGCCTGGCCAAATAGTGACAGATCTTGTAACACCGGCTCTCAACGTCTGTGCGTATCGAAGGCTGGTCAGCCTGGGCACCGGCAGGCCCTTGATCACACTTTGAGTGACATTGTTGCAAAGTTCCTCATTTCTAAACCAAAACTATTAGGTCTTTCGATCATCCTTCACAGGAGGTCGTGGTCCTCTAAAGCTCGGCCACTCTGATTACCCCTCCCGAGAAATGCACCCCTTCCCCTAAACACGGGTCTCGTCTGAAGGCCGTAGGAGAGCAGGGGACAATGTCGTCGTTGTTTGGGGTGGTCCAGGGAGGCTTCAAAGGGAGGGAGGGACTCCACAGATGTGCTGAGTATCCCAGATTGTCAGGGACCAGCGAAGGACTTTCTCAGCAGTGGGCCACGTACTATCCTTCAAGGCTCAAAACCCCGAACAGAGCTGGGTGTTGGGGAACAGCCGAGGTCCCTCCGGGACCAGAGCAGGAGGGGAATTAGGAAGAAAGACTGAAATGACGTAGTCCCGGTGAAAGGGGGCTGGTGCCACACTGAGGACTGTTAGGAAGGCCGCGGGATGCTGACGGCTTCTGAGCTGGGGGATTACGTGGTCATATTCGATTGCACCGTAGGAAGCCTGCCTGATGGGGAAGGCACTGGAGGTTTTGACTGTGACAGACCCAGAGAGAGGTGCTGAGACAAAGGGAGTGGGGGTGAAGATCAAATGAGGGAACAGATTTGAAAATCATCGGAGCTGGGCCCTGATAATAGGCATGGCGAGGGGGAGGAAGGGGCTGATGATTTGTCTCGGAAGGAAATTATTAGTTAGGTGCCTTAGGCCAAGGTCTGTACTAGGCTGGAGGGATTTGCATAGGTAAACGAGGCCACCTCTGGCCTCGGAACCAGCCTCTCATCCCTCAGGGGCTGCGAATTCAGGCAGAACCCAGACAGGTGAGATGAGTGAGGAGCAGAGTGTAAGACGGCAAAGCCCACTGTCTTGGGGACCAGGGCAGCCCGGAGATGCATGTCCTGCCGAAGGCCCTCAGATTCGTATTCAGAACTGATTGGAAACGAGAAGGCTGGCCCGGCGGGACCCCCTCCACTAGTGATCTCCGGGATGCCTCTTGCAGGAATTCCGGAGGGCGTCTGCTGTTCATTTACCCAGGGAACATACAGTCCGAATCAAGTCAGGGAGACTGAGGTAAGGGGCCTTCGCTTTGAGACACAGGGACTTGGAGCTTCAGAAGAGGGAAGCTGGAAATGGGAACCTGGGGCTCTGGGAGGAGGTTTCAGGGAAAAAGTAAGTGCCTTTCACTTACGGCAGGATTCAGTTTCTCTGTGAAAAACAGACCGCAGGTGTTTCGGATTTAGACTGTCTAGTCAGACGGTAATTGCACCTTATTTGTAACCAACCAGCCAAGGGAAACTTCTTAGGAGGACGGCACGGCACAGAAACTGCAGGAGAATTGAAAGTAAGGGAGCTTGGCAGGTTGGGAAGAGACCCTGCAGCCACCAGGGAGAAGCAGGGTGTGCAGGGCAGTGCGTGACAGTGGGAAGGCCCAGTGAAGGTGCCCCCCAAACCCCAAGGGTGCGTGTAAATCAGGGGAGTGGGGTGGGTGGGCCACACCCCTGGCCTCTAGATGTCCCATGTCATCGGAGTCACTGGCCAATGCGCACTGTCCTTGATGTCTTCCAGGGTGACGATTCGGATGAGGAAGACCTCTGCATCAGTAACAAATGGACTTTCCAAAGAACCAGCCGGCGCTGGTCTCGGGTGGACGACCTGCACACTCTGTGTCCGGGGGGAGACCGCAGTGGGTCGTCAGGAGACATGAGGATGCGAAACACCGCCAGCAGTGAGAGTGTGCTCACGGACCTGAGCGAGCCGGAGGTCTGCTCCGTCCACAGCGAGAGCAGCGGCGACAGCGACGGCCGTGGCCCGCCGGGCAGCCAGGGCGCCGGCCGGGAGGCCTTCCCCTGTGCTGGTCAGTGCTGCTCCGACGGCCCGGCCATGCTGGATGCCTCAGTCATCGGCCCCAGCCTCCCACAGTCCCCCAGAGATGTGCCCAGTTACCCCTTCCACACGAAGAATGAGAAACCCAGCCGGACCAGAGCCAAGTCATTTTTGAAACGCGTGGAGACGCTCCGAGGAAAAGGAGCCCAGGGTAGGCACAAGGGGTCAGGGCGGACCGGGGGCTTGGTGATCAGCAGGCCTGTCCTGCAGCAGGAGCCCGAGTCCTTCAAGGCCATGCAGTGCATCCAGATACCAAATGGAGACCTCCAGAGCCCGGCCCCGGCCGCCTGCCCTGGAGGGTGGCCAGGCTCCAGCCTGCAGAGCGGCGAGAGCAGCCCCTCGGAGCAGAGCAGCGGCGGTGGGCTGAGCGCACCCAGCCCGAAGGAGCGCAAGTGCCAGGAGGCGCACAAGCGCGGGGGCATGTACTTGGGAGACCTGGACGTGCTGGCCGGCACAGCGCTGCCGCGGGGCGCCGCAAACCAGAACCACATGCACGAGTTCCATTCCCAGGAGAACTTGGTCGTGCACATTCCGAAGGACCACAAACCGGGCACGTTCCCGAAGGCGCTGTCTATCGAGAGCCTCTCGCCGACCGACAACGGCAACGGGGCGAACTGGAGGACCGGCGGCATCTCCCTGGGTGGGCAGCCGGGCCCGGGTGCCAGGGAGCCCGGGCTCATGGCGTCCTGCCACAGGGCCAGCCGCGTCAGTATCTATGACAACGTCCCCGGCTCCCACCTGTATGCCAGCACCGGAGACCTGCTGGACTTGGGGAGAGAGGACCTCTTCCCTCACTTGGACGACGTCCTGCTCCAGGTCAACGGGCTGCAACAGGTGGTGGATGACTGGTCCAAGGACGTGCTGCCTGAACCGCACACGCGGGGCTCCGCGCTCGGGAAGCCTGGCTCATGCCCCTTCCTGCCACCTCACCATATCCCCCTGGACTTGGAAGGCAGCTCCGTCTCCGAGGGCCAGACAACACCCAGCGACGCAGAAAGGGACGGCACTTCGCTGAATGGGTCGGAGGCCCCTGGGGCCCGAGAGAGGAGGGATTCTGGGGTCGGAGCCTCTCTGACCAGGCCCAGCAGGTTGGTGGCATGATGTTGTGAAATGATGATAATCACGGCCTGTGTACGTGTTCACCAAGCATTCACGGAGCACGTGCTAAATGCCAGACACCGCTGTCGGTGATCCGCGTGGGTAGGAATCC
The DNA here is from genome assembly GCF_022682495.2 of Desmodus rotundus. Lineage (NCBI taxonomy): Eukaryota > Metazoa > Chordata > Mammalia > Chiroptera > Phyllostomidae > Desmodus > Desmodus rotundus. The sequence goes on along the minus strand of NC_071399.1, from coordinate 91,417,741 downwards.
TTGGACCAGAAGTCTGCCTTCTGTCCAGGTAACCGGTGATGGAGCCCATGTTACCTCACATCTGTGTCTCGGAGTGTTTGCCCTCTGAATCCATCTTAGTTTGATTCCACAAAACGGGGGCTCGCGTGCAAAGGCCCGTGCTTGGCACGTAGGTAATCGCTGATGGCTGGCACCCGAGTGCCGCCCATGACCTTTAACGGTTTTCATTAAGATGTCTCCACCCCGCAGTTCACACGGTTTTAATTTAATTGTAGGAGAAAAATCTGAGATCTAACGTGGGTACTTTGTACGTTTATTTTGGCCTTAAAATGCCCATTGCAAACTGCTGTACAGAGACCGTTTCCGAAGCACCCTAGAAAGCGGCCCTGGATGGGCATCACTGGTGGCAAGTAATGATGTCATGCCTCTCGTGGACACCGTGATGTCTCTGGGGACTCACGGACGTGTCACCACATGAGGAGTACCACTTCCGCGCCCATCACCTCTGGGTTCTCTCTCGACAGCGAACGAGGGTTCGAATGCAGACACAGGACGACAATATGAAAATACAGGGCCCGGCACAAATAACGCCCCCATTTTATGCACTGGTAATCTGTACCATATCTTTTGTTACAAAATCATAAGCATGTCATTCTGCAACATAACAATACCGCACTCCAGCTCACCATAGGGCATTTTAGGTGACATGTTCAAATTGCTGCCCATCTCATGTGAGACCTTCACGTTCCCTACCAGCCACACTGAAGGGTGTTGCTTCTGCCAGGCCAGGTGTTCTGGGGTTTCCAAACATTGATGTCTCTCTCTCTCTCTCTCTCTCTCTCTCTCTCTCTCTCACACACACACACACACACACGCACACGCACACACACACACACACACACTCAGCTGCTTTCAACACTTTGGGAACACATTAGGAATGAACAAAGAAAATGTGTTATATACCTTACTTAAACCTCCTAATGAAACAGAAAACAACTTCTTTTCCTGATGTGTCAGGCTTGAAAAAAAACATTTTTGGGGTCTCTTCTATACACCTGTGTCTCCCGTCCCTCTTTCTTGGCGACGTTCTCCATGCGGAACCTCTCCTGATTAGCTCCTTAACGACCAGTGCCGTCCTGGGTGTCGGGACGACGGGTCCCCATAGTGACGGCTTCTCCCCCGCACAGGAGACTCCGGTGGGACAGTTTCCAGCTCTCGCACCGGCCGCAGCCCTCCACGGCCGCGCCGCACGTCAGCCACCTGAGCGCCGGGCAGCTGAGCCTGCTGCAGCGTGTGTCCCTGCTGCGCCTGACGGCCATCATGGAGAAGCACTCCATGTCCAGCAGGCACGGCTGGACCTGGTGCGTAGCGCCCTCCCCGGGGTGGGGGTGGGGTGGGGGTGGGGGGCGGGGTTGGGGCAGGGCCTCCCGTGTGCTGGAGCTAAGCATGCAATGGCAGAAGCCTCAGGGTTTGCGGGCTGATGTTTGAAGCCCCCGGCTCTGGCCTTCCCTGGCTGACCTCCTGAATGTGGCACCCAGAGCTCTGCTTCACGGTCTGTCTCAGCTGGACCGATGTCACCTGTGGACACAGGGCTTGTGTGCAGCACCCTGCTGGCATCCAGGGAGGGCAGTCTGGCTCCAAGAAGGACAGAAGACAAGGGGGTGGGTGATTAACGGGGAACAGAATTAGAGAGAAACTTGCCGTAAAGTAATCCTGGCAGTTTCTCACAGGAAAACATCTGTGCTGTGCACTTCTGGGCCAGGGCAGAGCTGCGAGTGGCAAAAAGCGTTTCGTTCTTCACGCACGTGTCTGCTTGTATTTCCCGGGCCCATAGGAGCAAGAATAGGCAGTAAACCCTTCCCGACAGGGAATGGACCAAACCGGTGTTGGACCTTGGATGCGGTCCTATTTTAGAGGATTTGGTGGGTTCGAACACACATAAAAACGTGTCACTAACTGTCCTACGGCATATATTACACACAGAGAAGAGTTGGCAGTGCTTCTATAAAACTAATTTAGAAAGATGTAAGTCGCACCATCCAATGAATATGTGCCTGTGTGTTAACATTTCCTTTAAAAAGTACAATGGGTTGTAGAAAAATCATAGCCAAGAAGTGCTTTTTATCTTTTCCGCTCTCGTGTCTCCCCCAACCCAACCAAGTGAATTCTTCTCGTAGTTTTTCAATGGTTTCATCTTGTCTTGTTGGGACTTTTAAGTGTTTATTCCTTGAGAGGGGTGTAAGTGACGATTAAATTAGAACATCGAACGCTTGACCTGGGTCCCAGACCCGTCTGCTGACGCGACTCGTGCTGTGTGACAGCTCGAGTTCTGACACAGGCCGGGGCCTCGTAGTCCTCCCGGGGCCTGTGATTGATTAAGGGAGAAACGGCGAATCCTCCCGGCCTGTTGGGTATTCCAGACAAAGCTTGGCTTCCCCTCTTGCTTTGCTTTCGCCGTCTCTCCCCGCCGGGGCCCCCGGGAGGCTCGATGACCTGTTTTCTGTGATTCCAGGTCAGTCCCGAAGTTCATGAAGAGGATGAAAGTGCCCGATTACAAAGACAGGACTGTCTTTGGCGTCCCCCTCATCGTCCACGTCCAGAGGACGGGACAGCCGCTGCCGCAGAGCATCCAGCAAGCACTGAGGTACCTGCGCAGCAACTGTCTCGACCAGGTACGGGCGGGCGGGAACCGCAGGCGGGCTCGGAGCTAGGGAAAGCTGGGCGGACCCAGATCCTTCTGGTGTCACGCAAGACAGGCTCCACCCAAAGGAGAAGGTGTCCGGCTCCCTGTCCGTCCGTGTTTAATCGGACCAGGGCTCACCCTCGTCGAGCTGTATGAGGGCGTTTGCTCCTGGGCACCCGTAATGACGCCCCGGGGTGGCTGCACCAAGTTCATGTTGCTGGTTCGCGGCGGTAACACCTACTTCCCGTTCCCTGGCAACTACACGCTGCATCTCCTTTTTAGCTATTGTCCCCGTGCCATCGTTGACTTCACAGCATTCCTTTTAGCCCCATTTTATTTTTTTTTAAGAATTGGTTTTTATCTGTCCCTTTAGTAATTCTTTTTTTATTTTTTGAAGCAGCACTATGACCAGGAAAACGTAATGCAAAGATAAGTTTATTTACTATGTTTTTAACTGTTTGAGTAAAATATGAAAACCACATCAGCTAAATCAAATACCCCTTCGTCTTGCAGAGTTGATTAAAAGGCTCAAGCTGCACGAAATGTTTGGTGGTCATTTTCTGTCCCCAGGACTGTTTGGGGACCACCACAATGGCAGACTATGACTGGGCCCAGTGTACCCCATCCTGAGATTTATAGTCCAAGCCCTTGCTCCTCCAAATTAACACCCGTTGGTTTCTCAGACATTCTTTCCAAAGCAATAGCCATGTAGCCAGTTGATGAATTGCTACCTCGAGCAGTGGGGGTGTTTTCGGGCGTCTAGTCTGCAGTGGCTTTTGTTCATTGTTCTCTTTAATACCAGGGAAGAGCCCTAAGTGATTTGCAGTTTTTATTGATTTCCCCTTGGCCTTGGGCTCAGTGGACAGGACCGCACTGAGCTGCCAGACCTCAAAGATGCTGGCTCCTGCTGCTCACGTCAGCCCGGACCCAGATTGCACATAGAATGAGGATGTTCTCTGGATGAATAAGAGATCAGTTTTCAGGGGAACAGGGTAGGGGTGACTTCTCCGTCTGATGCCAGAGAACAGACAGATGTCGTGTTTCCACATTTATTAGGTGGCCTCATAGAGAGTGGGAGCGATGGCTGTTTTTGCTGTTGTGGGGACGGCTGTTTTGCTTTGAGAAATGGCCGTAATAGCTTGGCTGTTGTTGCTGAGAAAGAAGGGCGGCAGACCACTTGTCCAAAACTACGGAACTCATCTTCGGCAAGTGTCCCGGCGTGGACTTGTAAAGAACATCCCAACAGAGCAAACCAGTGAATCCGGTTACTTGAGCTTTACCTTTTTACCTGTTTTTGTTTTTCAACTTTTATAGCTTCTACCTTGTCAAAGGTAGATGACCTGTGGGTGTTTTCCTGAGGAACCTCTCTGGAGAGGTGGGAGCAGGTGAATATCCGGAAAGGCCCATGTAATCTCTGTTCACAGCCCTAAAAGTGTCGCCGCTGTGCCCTGTGGCTGAGGGCTTTGCAGTCTCGCTTGTACTTCCGTTGGTTTGCGAGGACGCAGTGGAGGTTGTGCTTTGCGGAGGGAGAAGCTTTCTGAGCTTAATTTTTATAAGGATACGTTAAGACTCGCCCTCCCTCCGGGCGGATGCTCTCAGAGTCTTTGGCTCAGCATTTAACCGAGCGCAGAAAGTATTCTGCTCCGTCCACTCTAATGAATGGTCGGCTAACGCTCAGCGGCCGCAGCTCTCGGAGAGGAAGCAGCGCTTGTTCCGGAATCCCTGGAGGAAATGCAGGCCGTCTGTGCCGTTTGTTCAATCAGAAGGGCCTTTCTTCAGTGCCCGGCGCGCTTCAGGGGCCATGCCAAGTGTTTCGCACGCCTCGTCTCCGTGAACCCACCGCCCCCTGGGGGGTGTCATCTCTCAGGGGGCAGCGGTGGAGCCAGGTCGGCTTGCAAATCTGCCCGGCTTCAGAGTCCAAGTTTTTAACCCCTGCCCTCTCCTGCCCGCCGTTGGAATTGCTGGCTCCCGGTGGACGTGGGGGCGGGGATGCGTGTGCAGAACTGAGGGGCACTCTGAGAAGGGGCCCTCCAGAACTCATCGGTGAATTCACTGCCAAGGTGTTGTGGGTGACGTTGGCCGTGATGTCACGTTGTGTCCTTGGGCAGAAAGAAAGAGTCTGTCTGGCGCCAGCCCCTGCAGGCATCGTGCTGTTTTGGACCCCTGGGCTGTCGTTCACACTGGGGGCGACAGACTCCTTCAGCTGTGCACGTGGTCTCTCTCCACGGGCCGCCCGGTGTGTTCTGCTCGTGGGAAACCTGTGTGATTGGGGGCGGGGGTGTTGAGTATCAACTTCATCCCTACTTTCAGCTGCTCCTTTCTGTCTTTGTCTTCCTTTTGCTCGAATTATCTCATCCACTTTCCTCAATTCGATCGCATCTCACCGTATTTATAGGCCCCCGTACAGTAAGTCTCCTTGAATTCTTCGTTGAGCAACAAGGGGTAGGAATGCATGCCTAGTGACGCCGCTGCTCTCCGCCCCAGAGACCCAGTGCCAACTGGGAGCCAGTCCCGCCCCCCGTGGGCTCTGAATGACACGCAGCACCAGTCTCGCCACTGCTGTCGGTTCCAGGCTCCTGTTCAAAGCAAAAGGCCTGTGAGTAGAGAGGAGGACAGTGGGCACCGAAACCTCCCGGTCCCTTTGCACTGTCTGTTCCCGGGCTCCATGCCAAGCCTATAGCTGCTGTTTAAACTCGGAAGAACGCCGGCAAACTTTGGTGGGAAAGACTCATTCCAAGGACATAAATACTGATTCTAAGTGCATTCGACATGAGTAAGGCCACCCCATCTCGTATCTGTCAAAAGGAAGAAGAATCTGTGAGCTGTCAAAGAGCTGTCACCGTCACCAGCTATACCACGGGAGGCGCTCAGCCATGGCAGGGGCTGCCCTACGCGTGTCCCTTGCCTTCGCACCACAGAGTGTGGAAGGCAGCCACCCGTCTGGTCCCGGAGCAGGAGGTGGTAACAGGAAGGGACCCAGGGAGAATGGGAGAAACAGGATGATGAATCGAAGGGAACCACGGCCAAGAGGGAGGCTGGCCTGGAGACTTCAGAGCAAGCACAAGCAAATAAAAGCGAAGGCATCGGAAATGGAAGAGGCGGCAAGAGTCACGAGGAAGGAGTGGACGTAGCCCTAGACGCACGTTCTTCACCAGCAGCACCCCCTTCGAACTGAGAAGCTTCGGGTCAGCCCAGGGTCTTGGCATCTCAGCCCCAGGGTCGTAGCAGAGTGGGCCGTCTCAGAATAGTGTGCTTCCTCCAAACCACTGGTGGCTGGTCTCCTGGCTGCCTCCCAGTTTCGTGTCCCCCTTGCACCACCGTCTGGGACTCTCCCGAAGCTTCGCCCTTAACCACAGTGGGGGAGGCTTCCTGCATGAGCGGGGCCCTTCCCAATGCTGAGCCCCATCTCAGGGCAAACAGTGGAAGTACAGCAGCCCTGAAACACGGCCCACGGCTCACCTCCCTCTCTCCCTAGTGTGGAGCGGGGTGTGTGCGGCCGAGCAGACTGTACCGTCTTTGCCCTTGCAGCTGGCTGCCGATGAAGCAAGGACGTTTAGCCCTCCATGGTGAACCACTTGTCTTCAGACAGAGCAGAGCGTGAGAGCAGCCTGGCTTGTTGGCTGAGCTTTTATTCCCGCCCTAAACCAGCTGTGCACAGGAAGACGAGTCCCATGGCTCCCGAGAAACACGAGCTCCCTGCAGGGGAGGCTGGCCCGGCAGGGGTCCACCGCAGAACCGCTGCACACCGTCCTCAGGACCCTCTCTCTGAACAAAACCATCCTTTCTTCAATAGCGGAGCAGGTGTCTAAAGAAGAGGAAAGGCGACTCCTGATAAGCAGCATTCATTACTGAAAGGACTAGCCCAAACACGACGCCGAGGGGGAGCCGGCCCATTATTGAGAGGAAATTTGAATTCTCACGCTGTGCTCATGCCCGACCTCTCCCAGGGGAGCCGTGAGCTTTACAAGCCCACTGACGCGGGGAAGACACTTCCTAAGTGTCCTCTGCCCCTGCCTGGGCGTCACACTCCCTGATGCTACCCCGGATGAATGGGTGCGGCCATCCTTTTCGGTCTCACCTTCAGTGCCACCTTTTCGTAGCCGAGTTGTTGGGTGGAAGGGAAAAGAGAAGAATGACAACCTAGACAGAAGAAGCACTCATCCCTCATCCTTCCACCTCTGAAATGACAGCTCATGTGCGAAGGAGGTGCTTACAAAGGGAATGTCCACTGCTGACCCCACTCTCCCCTTAGGAGGGAGGGTTTAAAAGTCAGCGGGAGCAGGACACCCTGAGAGTCCTTACTGGTCCATTAAGAATTTCAAAACAGGGACCGCAGGGCATCAAACCAAGCGCGGGGCCCGGGGCACCTGTCCACCTGCGGCAGGCGGGGGCCCATGCAAAGCACTGCGTGCTGCTTGGGTCTTTCTCAAAGAAGCCATGGCGGCCCGGACTCTAAATGTGTTTCTCCAGGTCTCCATTTTTTACTTGGAAAAAATTTTTAGCCAAAAATGCTAACTGTATCACTTCTCTGAAAATTTTTCTAAGAAGAGATGATTACGGACACTCAGTCGTGCCACCACCCAGGGCTGTACTGTGGTCTAGGGACCTCTCCGCTATTTTCGGAAGCTTGGACGTCCTGGGTGCAGGGAGTTCTCCCCTGCAAGGAGCCGAAGCCCCCTCCCAAAGCAACCAAAACAGTAGGAAATGCATGGGCTCCCATGAGAAGTCAGGAAGCGGGGCGCTTCCGGGGCTAGTTCTTCCAGCAGCTCAGAGACATTGTGGGGGGCTGCGGTTCTTTCCACCTTTCCCTTCTGCCGCCCTCAGCTACAACACCCGGCACCTGGTCCGATTGCAGACCGCCGCTTCTTCATCAGGGCTGGGGAGAAACTCCCCTCTGCGCTTCCAATGAAAGTCCACGGAACCCACGGACATCTGCCGCGTCCTCTGATGGTGAGGGTGGAAGGGGACGCGGTCGTCAGCATTTGAGGCGGAACAAATACACTCTGAGAGCTCGCCGGACCTCCTGTGAGAGGGAGGGCAGAGCAAGCAGCTCCGGACACGTCTGAAAGAATTAAAGTAACAATATTTGCTGAAACGAGAAAGAAAGTTGGAAAGAGAACCACACAAAGGGACCATCGCTGGGGTGTGTGCTACCCGCACTTTGGTGTGCACCGGGGACCGAGCCGGCAGGACGCGGGGGGCCAAGGAGGAGCTGCGCTCAGCAGTTTTCACATAAGCACGCGCCTCTTTGTTCTCTTCATGGGTCCCGATCAATACTGCTGTGCAGTGAGAAATAACAGACGGATTCTCACACTGAGTAAACACCCACTCCCATGAAGGTAAATGTGAGTCACGTCAGGAGTTCGTTTCCGGGGCACCTAGATTCTAGAACTCCTGTTCCAGGCAGCCCTGGGCCTCCCTCCAGAATTACAAGAGTTGAGATGTAAACAAATCCAGTCTGGATATCACTTCAATAAGCACCCAACTGACAGTTTTTAAGTGTAACTTTACTGAATTTTCTGGGGGTGACATTGGTTAATAAAATGATACAGGTTGCAGGTACACAATTCTGTAACACACCGCCTGTGTACTGTACTGTGAGTTCACCCCCCGAGTCTCCTTCCACCCCCGTTTATCCCCCTTCACCCTCTTCTTCCTCCGTCACCCCCTTCCCTCTGGTCATCACCGTGCTGTTGTCTGGGTCTGAGGGGGTTTGGGGAGTTTTATTTTGCCTAATCCCTTTGCCTTTTTCACCCAGCCCCCGACCTCCCTCCCCTCTGACAGCTGTGGGTCTGTTCTGTGTCTACGAGTCTGTCTCTGTTTGGTTTGTTTATTTTGTTCCGTAGGTTCCACATACAAATGAAATCATATTGTATCTGTCTTTCTCTGTCTGACATGTCACGTAGCACAATGCCCTCTAGGTCCATCCATGTTGTCACAAAAGGTAGGATTTCATTCCTTTTATGGCCAATTAGTATCCCATTGTGTGAATGGACCACAGCTGTTCATCCACACCTCTGCTGGTGGACACTTGGCTGCTTCCAGAGCTTGGTGATTGCAAATCACACTGCAATCACCAGAGGGGTGCTTATATTCTTTCAAATTAGTGTTTTGGGCTTCTTTGGATAGATTCCCAGAAGTGGAATTGCTGGGTCATAAGGCAGTTCCATTTTTAATTCCTTGAGGTAACTGCACACTACTGTCCACAGTGGCTGCACCTGTCTGCATCCCCACCAACAATTCACGAGGGCTCCCCTTTCTCCAGGTCCTCGCCAGCACTTGTTTGCTGATTCACTGATGACGGCCATTCTGACAGGTGTGAGGTGATACTTCATTGTGGTTTTAATTTGCATCTCTGATGATTAGTGACGTTGAACATTCTTTTATGTATCTCCTGGCCCTCTGTATGACCTCTTAGAGACCTGCCTGTTCAAGTCCTCTGCCCATTTCTTAATTGGATTGTTTGTTCCTTTGTCTGTTTTGGTGTTGACTTTTATAACCTTCAGATATTCAGTCCTTATCAGATGTATCGTGGGTGAATATGTTCTTTCGTTCAGTCGGTTATCTTTTCATTTTGTTGATGCTTTTCTTTGCTGTGCAAAACCTTTTTAGTTTACTGTGGTCTCATTTGTTTATTTGTGTGTGTGTGTGTGTCTCCCTTGCCCAGAGTGATACATCGGGAAAAACACTGCTATGACAAATGTCTGAGATGGTACTGCCTATGTTTTCTTCTAGGGTTTTTATGGCTTTGACTCTTACATTTAACTCTTTAATCCATTTTGAGTTTATTTTTGTGTATGGGGTAAGAAGGTGGTCTAGTTTAATTTTTCTGCACATAGCTGTCCAGTATTCTGAACACCATTTATTGTTGAATAGACTGTCTTTACCCCATTGCGTGTTTTTGCCTCCTTTGTTAAATACTAATTGATTATAAAGGCATAGGTTTATTTCTGGGCTCTCTATTCTGTTCCATTGATCTATGACTCTGTTTTTATACCAGTACCATGCTGTTTTGATTACTGGGGCCTTGTAGTATAGTTTAATGTCAGGTAGCATGATTCCTCCAACTTTGTTCTTCTTCCTCAAGGTTGCTGTGGCTGTTCAGGGTCCTTTGTGGCTCTACATGTACTTTTGGGATATTTGTTCTAGTCCCAGTTTGGGCTGCCTCTTTGTGTTTATTCTACATTCTGGATAGACCTGCCATGACTCCCAGTCTTCCTGGGTGGTTTTATGCAGGAGGGGTCCTGTGGGACCCAGTGGCACCATCTCCTTGATCACCTGAGCTGGGCGCTCTAGGACTGTCCCTTGTGTGGGTTACATAAGCCCTCCTGTTGTCATTGAGTCTGGAATGCTGTTGGCCCATCCGTGCATGGGGTTGACTCTCAGGCTGGCTGACTGTGAGAACCAGCCCCGGCCACAGTGTGTGAGACGCTGTACAGGTGCGGAGCACACGAAGCAGAATTCGCCTCGGCAGGGTCTGGTGCCTGCTGAGATCTCCCTTTGGAGACACTGCTTGTGAAGCTAAAAGAAGTGGATCCTGCTCTGACGTTGTCTGAAGCTGGCCGCTGGCTTGTTGGTTCTGGGGCCTCCTGGGAGGAGCTGTGATGCAGGCCAATGTCGGAGGCTGTCTAGGCCGGGCCCTCGGCAACTCGTTTGGAGAGTCTCATGCGGCCTCTTCTGTAAGCCCTTGGCTGTAGGACGCCTCTTCAGCTCGTTCAGCTGGTTATTCAGGATGATTGTTCTTTATCAGTTGACATCTTGACATTCTCTTTTGACACTACATGCTTTCTTCTCATGCACTTCGATGAAATTTGGAGTAGTTGCCAGAGGGCTCTTACATTCTTCTTGGAGAGTCACCTATGTATGGCCAAGTGTTGCATTTCCTAGACTTGCCGAACTTTAGGCATAAAAATGGGAGCAGTTGATGTTTTCAGTGACATGCCTGACTGAATAGCCTAATCTGTGGAATTACTGAAAATTGGGTGATAAGCCTTGGAATGCTGGCGACTAGTACTAAGGACTCTGTATTGCCACAGAAAGCAGCAGGGTATAATTTCCCCTGCTGTCCATTCAGCTGACATACAAAAAACCTCAGTATTCTCTAATTGCTTGGAATCCTCCCCTTGCTGTTATTGCAATTTAAAAGAACTAGCAGCAACCACAAGAGCTCTCTGCAGACACCTGAACTTGGGTAGAGGCCTGCCTGGCTTGCAGAGCTGCCATGAGAGGACCTGGGAGCTTCTCCAGGTCTAGGGAGGCGGAGCCTTGGCTTACCTGTCTCACCTCTTGGGAATGTTCCCCCCTTGCTTTCAAAAGTAGGCCAACCTCTAAGCCCTTAGGGAGTGAGAAAAGTGGAGGTCGAGGTTTGAAAGGCTGAATATTGAGCAACTCGATGTCCCACAGGCATTTAAAAATAGCAAATGTACTAATTCATTGGGGTCCCTGGGGGTCCGGTGCATCCAGAGTGTGCAGAGCCTGCAGGGCCTGGGGTGCAACCTGCGGGGACCTGCCTCCTGCCAGGGCCCTGCCCCACCTCCCTCACCCCTATCAGGGCCTTATCTCTTTGGAGCCCTATTGCTGCATTTATCTGTTAAGTGGGAAAAGAGCCTAATCTAAGCCTTAGGCATGAAAGAGGCAGGAGGCAATGTCTTGATGGAAGAATAGCCACCAAGGGAGCTTTCTCACCAGATCCAGAGCTAGACACACAGCAACTCACCAGGCAGCACAGGGAGTGCCAGGCGTCTCGCGAGAAACACCCACGGCCAGTGTTACTGGAATTCTGAAAAGCAAAAAGTAAATGATACTCTTAAATCAAAACACGTGCTTATGGTATTATTTTGCTTCCTAAGCGTGTTCCCTATAAATCCCACCCCCAAAGGGACACTGGGTCTGGTTTCTTATCTGGGACCCACCAGACCTTCTACTGCCAGAACTCTCTCCAAGTCCCTACTTAGGGTAAACACGAGCAGGCAGGGAATTTTGTCTGGTCTGCTCACGCACGAGTCCAGGAACATAAGCACGCCTGACACATAGTAGGTATGTCATCACTACTTGTTGAACAAATGAGTAGAAGAATAACATCTACTGTGTTCTAAGACTTTACAGGTGACAAAGCAATCACACATACGTTCTCACTGAGCCTCTGCTGAGCCCTTTGAGGTGGGCTGTTACCCCATCTTCCTTTTATCGGAGAGGAATCAGTGCTTGGCCACCCCACCCCCACCCCCCATGTCACTGAGCTAGTCATTTACAGTTGACTGGTTTGGATGTAGTTGCTGCTCCTCCGGTCCTGGTCCCATGTCTCCCCGTCACTCCCAAGGTGACTACCTCAGGAAGAGAATGTCTGGGGCAAAGGTGGCCTCGCTAACACATCCCTGTGACCTGTTTCAGGTGGGTCTTTTTCGAAAATCAGGCGTGAAATCTAGGATCCATGCCTTACGTCAGATGAACGAGAACTTCCCTGAGAACGTCAGCTACGAGGACCAGTCTGCCTACGACGTGGCAGACATGGTGAAGCAGTTCTTCCGGGACCTCCCCGAGCCCCTGTTCACCAACAAGCTCAGCGAGACCTTTCTCCACATCTATCAGTGTGAGTGGGAAGAGCTCAGGTCCGTGTGCCCGCGGGTCCCTGTCCGCTGGGGAGAATCCTGCAGACTGCGCTTTAACTACACGAGTAACACTCAGACTCATGAGGAAGTATATGAAAGTGGCCATTCTTCGCTGCTCTCCAGAAGGAGCTGAGTTCACAGTTTGATAGGAAAATCTCTAGGCTGTGTTGTAGACATTGGAAAATATCTTTTTGACCTCAAAACTTTCCTTCTCGATAGGGTTTGGCCTGACATCTAACACTAACTCTCAACGTCCTTTTAATAAATTTCAGATGAAAAGGGCACACAATAGAATTAATTTTGTCTATAGGTGTTTGTGAAAACCCATTTAATTTTCTAGAATTAGGCATGTCCTTGGGATACATGAAATTTAAAGCCAAACATGTTAAAATGACTAGAAATAAAAGGCAAATATATTTTAATAACAGTGTATTTTAGGTGGCAGAAAGTAAGCAAACTGAATCAAGCTTTACACTTAATTCAAATAATTTATATTTTCACTTGAAATTAAATGATGTTAATTGACATTCTCAAGCCTCTATAATTAAAATAATCATAAAAATAACAAATTTTTATTAAAAGGCATATCCTGTTAAAGGTAATTGCAAAGGGGGATATTAGTAATGAACATGGACTCTTTCTAGCTATGATAATGTTGTCATTATAAATTATTTTGATGGCCCAGTCCCAATTCTTTAGCAAAAAAATTATTTGGCCCATGGGCTTTGAGTTTTTGGCAAATTTGGCCCGAAGTAGACCTCACCATGGAATGGGTCCAATTTGAAGACTATAGAGAAATCAGTTCTAAAAATTTTGAGTCTAAAAATGTTGTAAATTCAAAAAGAATTATAATAGGCACCACTGACAAGACAGAATCAAGTGGTGACCCCCTAAATAAATACTATTTTGTCGAAGTGAGTAGGTTAAAGGAGTGACCCATGTCATTGGATGTCCCTGAGCGTGTCTTCCCGTCTGGGCAGAGCTAGGGGGAAACGCCCTCTGCCTCCCAGCGGGCCCCTGTGACAGCCTGGCTCCCACCCTTCCCCAGATGTCCCCAAGGAGCAGCGGCTGCAGGCAGCGCAGGCGGCCACCCTGCTGCTGGCGGACGAGAGCCGGGACGTCCTGCAGACGCTGCTGTGCTTCCTGCACGACGTGGTCAGCCTGGTGGAAGAGAACCAGATGACGCCCATGAACTTGGCCGTGTGCCTGGCCCCCTCGCTCTTCCACCTCAACCTACTGAAGAAGGAAAGCTCCCCCAGGTGGGTTCTCCTCGGCATGAATCGGCACCCAAAACTGGCGACAGCCCCCCCAGCCCTTTAACAAAAAACTCCTCACATCGCATTTCGACTCAAGAATTTTTCAGCTCTTAATCTATAACCAGAAGATGTCTCCAGGTGACCTAATTCGGGTGCCCGGATTCAGAGAATGGTCCAAGGGGCATTCTTGAGAGAACGTCTGTTGTGGCCCAGAAAGCCCGAGGAATTTGTTTTGTTTTGCGTGTGCGAGTGGGAAGGAGAGTAAAGTGCATGAAGTAGTATTTTACTACCCTTAAGTTTAAAAACAAAAGAAAGAACGGAGGCGAGATTCGAGGCCCAAGCACAGCAGCTCTCGGTGAAGCGGTTTCGGACTCGGGAGAAAACAGATTCATACCCCCACCCCCAACAGCCATTCCTGCCCTTGAGTTCTTCCCCGTAGCTTCGTGATGAGCTGCCAGACCCGCAGCCGGCCTCAGATGGGAGACGTGCTGATGGCCGTTAGGCGGCCATGAGAGAGGCTGGGGCCTGGGGGCTCCCAGGCAGGAGCAGCGGACAGGAGGGGGAAGCTGTCATTGTGAAGGACCCTTTGGTTTGGGGTTTGCTTAGGACTGTCCCCCGCACTTGCAGAGTCATCCAGAAGAAGTATGCCACCGGGAAGCCGGACCAAAAGGACCTCAGCGAGAACCTGGCGGCCGCACAGGGCCTCGCCCACATGATCGCCGAGTGCGACAGGCTTTTCGAGGTGAGTGAGGGGCTGGCCCCGACGTCCCCGCAGCTCCCGGAACCAGAGGCGGTGCTGGGAACAGTCGCCCCGGGGTTTGTTCCTGGGTTTACGATGACAGGGATGCCCGCTGGAGCTCTGGTCTTTGCCGCCAAGAAATGGGAGGAGCTCCCTCTCTCTCCCACCGAGGCTTGGCAGGTAAAGACACTTGGGTTTGTCTCGACGGTTGTCCTGGGAACAGTTGTATCACCTTCAGCTGCGAGGGCCCAGGCAAGCCGGCCAATTATGTCCTTTCGGATTTTACCTCGGGGTTTTCTGGGCTTCAGCATCTGTGTGTGAGTTTCCATTGTGTGTGTGAGAGACATTGACCGTGCCTGTTAACGAAGAATCAGTAATAGCTCAGGAGTGCAGCCCCAGCCATGTTAAAGAAGTGAACTAGACTCCCGGCCTACTTTTTGTGGCAAATCTGGTGTTCGTGATGGGGGAAAGTGTGCCAAAAAGATAAAGCTATTTCTAAGTCATGTGAGATGTTTCTCTGAGGTCTATGTGCTTTGAGTTTCCTGAACTCATATTTTTGCCAAACTGAATAAAAACACATTAAAGGGAAATGGAAAGGCTGAGCGGGCGGTGTTTTGGGTGTTCAGTGTAGCCTCAGAAACATACGTGGGTTTCCTGACTTTAGGAAGCCCCACCCCCCACCACCAGCCTCGCCTCTGATCTCAGGAACATGTGGCACTTGGCCCACGGCACTTGGCCAGGGCCGATACACAGGGCCTTGGACGAGATGACCGCTTTCTCTACCAGTCCCAGCCGTTCTCTAGCGCAGCGTGTTGCTCTGCCCTGTACTGCAGGTCCCGCACGAGATGGTGGCCCAGTTTCGTGACGCTTACGTGGAGGCTGAGATCCACGCTCCGACCCTGGAAGACCTGGGGACCCCGCTGGAGGACAGCGGGGCCACTTTCCACACCTACCTGGACCAGCTCCTCCAGGGCCTGCAGAAGGAGGCCAAGGAGAAGTTCAAGGGATGGGTGACATGTTCCAGCACAGACAACACAGACCTGGCTTTCAAAAAGGTAATCTCGGGGCTCCCAAAAACAGACCCGGAAGAGCCACGCCTGACAACCAGGAATGTGTTTTGTTTTTTACAAAAGAGCAGCCACTGTGCACGGGGCTTGGCACGCACGTGAACAGGCCGAAGTCCCTTTGTGGAGACGGCCGAGTGGCCGGGTTGCACGTGCTTGGAGCACGGGCCATGGAGCCAGCCTGCTGGGTCCCAGTCCAGTCCCTGTCCCCTGGCTGTGTCACACTGGGTGGGCCGCATGGCTGTCTCTGCCTTGGTTTCCTCAGTTGCGGGATGGACATAATAAAAATGCCCCAGTGAGGGGAGGGCTGTCTGAACACCCAGGGGCTGGAAGAGCACCTGGCCAGCAGTGGGGCCGCTGTGTGTGTTCACGGGTATTATTTTATAATGATCATCGTCATTAGTACTTTAATCCTAAGGATTACTGTTATAAAATGGTAAGCCTGAGGCGCACAGACTCACTCTGCCAGGGGACGTGGTCAGGGACTTGTTTGAACACCCGGGGACATGCAGGAGGCTCTTGCTGGGCCCGGATGGCCTCTCAGAGTCTGCGGGTGTCTTTCCCGAGGTGGGCGACGGGAACCCCCTGAAGCTGTGGAAGGCCTCGGCGGAGGTGGAGGCCCCGCCGTCGGTGGTGCTGAACCGCGTGCTGAGGGAGCGCCACCTCTGGGACGAGGACTTCGTGCAGTGGAAGGTTGTGGAAACCCTGGACAAGCAAACGGAAGTCTATCAGTACGTGCTGAACAGCATGGCCCCCCACCCTTCCCGCGACTTCGTGGTTCTCAGGTAGGCCGCACTCCGCAGTTAAATGCATTCCGCTCCCAAGCAGGTTGGGGGCTGCGGATGGGGGCAGTTCAGGGTCCTTCCACCTAAATCCGGCCTGCACTGGGGATACCAAGCTGGCCCGCGTTCCCCTCAGCCAAAACCCACCCTGCTGCATTTATGCCCGACTTCCCGCTCCTGCACCCAGTTTACAGCTCCGTCGGGCTCTCCTGTGGCCCCCTTCACGATGGAGTATATGGTTTATTGGGCCATAAATATGGTTCATTTCCTCAGAACAGAGTCCCAAGAATAGCTGCTGTTCGGCCAGCTGGACTTCCTGCCGAATCATGCAAATCGAGTGGCTTCTCTGCTCTCGCCCTGCGCCCTGCGGGAGGCGACCCTTGGGTCCGTGTCGCTCTCAGGACTGGCGTGTCTGCAGGAGCCTGGGCGCAGCTCTGCAGGTCACCTGTGCCGAGTCACTGGCTGTCCAGTAGGGTGCCAGGGCCTGAGCAGGCTTGCAGGGCTGCTGACACGGGGTCCCGAGAGGTCTGGGGGGTGAGCGCCTGCCGTCTGGGCGTGGAGGGGGATGTCAGCCGGGGACAGGAAGTTTGCTCGGTGGAGGCGTGCGTGGGGGCTGGTGAGTCAGCATTGAGTCAGAAAGAAGAGGGACTCGGGGTACTACAACACCCGCAGAAAATGTAATGAAGTCTGTATATCGTTTTTATGGGTAACTGATGGCAAACGCAGCCTCTTCCCTCGGATTCGTGGTGTGAAAGGCAAACCTAGTGAATTCCCGAGTGTACGTTTGAACCAGTTTCTTTATGAGAACTAGTCTTCATGGCGAACTAAAGGTTACTTTTCACTGAGATGTTTATGCCTGTGCAGTTGGTCCTCGGGACCTTGGATTTTAAGGGTCACTGTTCCCTAAATGTGTGTGTTTATCTAAGCGACTGGTGGAGCACATGGGCAGTCCTGTGGGTAGCTCAGGACCACAGTTATTGGGACATCAGTCATCTGGGGGAAGCTAAGCTTCACACCTTCACTCTTGAAAGCAGCAAGTGAATCGCTCTTCTAGGATGGCAGCCATGGGGATGGAGCCAGCCATAGATAGTGTCCCCCCGCCCCCCCAAGACGTGGCTGAGGGCCAGAGGCCAGGACGGGGCCTCCTTCCCTCCGTCCCTCCACCGACTGCCGTTCCTTAGCACACCCTTCCATCATCGCGGTGCCGGGCACCTCCGGGGGCTTCAGAGGGACAGTGGACCCCAGTCTTGCTCTCTCGGGTTCTCTATTTTACTAAGGAGAGAGAGTCTGCCCATAATAAGTAAGGGGGCTGGGGTTACTTTAAGCTAGGGGGACAAGTAAGAGAAGGGGAGAGCAAGGGGTGGGGTTTTACTTTTTTATGTATATATTTTATTGATTATACTATTACAGTTGTCCCATTTTTTTCTCCCCTTTATTCCCCTCCACCCTGCACCCCCCTCCCACCCGCAATGCCCCCCTTTAGTTCATGTCCATGGGTTGTACATATGAGTTCTTTGGCTTCTACATGTCCTATGCTATTCTTAACCTCCTCCTGCCTGTTTTGTACCCACCATTCACGCGGGGCCGGGGTTTTAAGTGGAGCGGTCAGGGCAGGGCTCTGAGTGGAATGACCGAGTCCTAACTCCAAAACTTCGCGATCGCTGCAGCCGCCGACGGGGCCCAGAGGCAGAGCTGAGACCCTGTGCCCAGCCCGAGCAACCGGGCCTGGAGTGGGGGCAGGAAAACTCGTGTGGCCCTCCGCACCGCGGTCACGTCTTTCTCTCCTCGCCGTCACTCCGACGCGCGGGCGGCTTCCCTGCAGGACCTGGAGGACCGACCTGCCCAGAGGAATGTGCGCCCTGGTGTCCCTGTCTGTGGAGCACGAGGAAGCCCAGCTCATGGGCGGCGTGCGAGCTGTGGTGATGGACTCACAGTACTTGATGGAACCGTGTGGCTCCGGCAAGTCGAGGCTGACCCATGTCTGCAGGGCGGACCTGAAGTAAGTGGGGGCTCCCGGGTGGCAGGCACGCCGCCACCGTTGGCCGAGGCCCTGTCTGCCATCCTGATTTCCTAGTCCTCTGTACTTTCCCTTCATTGCCCTGGACGTTCTCATAGATGTGTCTGTCCCACCCCCGCTTCCTCTTCTCCAGCCTTCCTAAGATGCAGACCTTTTCCTGGAGAAGCCCTTTGCTCTTCCCTGGTTTCCGTTTTGTCCCCGCTTTTCCGTCTGTGCTTCTTGCACGGAGCAAACACAGACATGGGAGCTCAAGCACGAGTACCCTCCCTGGGGTTCCACTACCCCAGCCCCCTGCGGCTCCCTGGGGCCCCCTGCGGCTGCCCTCCATGGAGAAACTAGCTCCAGTCCAGCCTCTTCACGGCGCTAGTGGTGCTGAGCCACGTGCTCGGTCTGCGGAGATGCGCGCTGGGTTTTCTCGGTCGGTTCTAGAACTCAGTCCGAATCCTCCCAGAGGAGAAGGTGGGTTAAAGCAGCCAGTGAGCCCTGGGAAGATGGGCTGATACTTGGTTTCTCTGAGCCCTGAAGGGGCAGCCCGGGGCCATAGGCCAGTGTCTGGGTAGACGATGGGGCACAAGGGCATCCCTGTCCGACGTGGTGACAGATCGCTGTGCCGTGTGTGGAAGGAGAGTTTCCCAATTCCCCCTGGTTTTTGTCCCCACAGAGGCCACTCCCCAGAGTGGTACAATAAAGGCTTCGGACACCTTTGTGCGGCGGAAGTGGCCAGGATTAGAAACTCTTTTCAGCCCCTCATTGCGGAGGGTCCAGAAACGAAAATCTGAGTCTTCCCCCGTGTGACGTGAAACTCAGGGAAGAGGAAGCGAAAGCAAACCTCGTGGGAGAGAGCGTGCTCGTGAGAAAGCAGGAGAGAGACCGGATGGATGCTTAAATGGAGATGCCTGGAGGTCGGAGTGCGGATGATGCAGGAGCCTGTGAGCGCTCGCCCAGCCTTCCTGGAGACGGCTATATCATTACTAATATAATATTTTGAAAACTCAAAGCATTTATCTATGTTACTTAAAATTAAATGGATTTTTTCCTTGTGCATTGCCTAATTTGCTATTTATAGGCTTCTAAGAAGCATATTCTTAACTGTAAATAAATGTATGTATAGCCTATGTACATGTGTGTATTATCTCTTGTTTACTGTATATATGTAAAGTATTGATTTTATATATAATTGCATATTTTGAAACGCATCTGACTTGGTGAGTCCCTTCCTTACCTGGTTCTTCCCAAGTGGCTCTGGGCTCCCCCCACCTTCCTGTAAACTGCGCAGGAGCTGCTGCTAACGCCAAGGCGGACCGTGTGTCGGCTGTCGCCTGCCCTCACGTCCCACCAAAGATGAGCTAACCAAAGGAAAAGGACAGGAAACGGTTCTCCTGTGTCTGCAGGTTGTTTTGTTATTCAAAACTGAGTGTGGAGTGCTGGCTAAAGCCAGGAAAAGAACTGTCACTTCTTTGAAGGCAAAGAAGTGGTGGTGCGGGGTGGGGTGGGGGTCCCCACCAATCTAAAACTGGATTCCCAGGTGCTCCTGGGCCCCGCCAGGTGCAGGTTCAGTAAAGTACCAGGAAGCCCTGGGTTCAGCGAGAGAGACCACACAGAGCCCCCCCAAAGGGAAGCTCTGTGCTTTGTCACGTTTTCACAGATATATTTTGTGGTGTTCTTAAATGTCCTCCTGTTTGACCAGTGGCCTCTTTGGTCACAGTTAATCGGCATTTTCTTACCAATGGATTACACTGAGTTTAAACTCTGGACACCAGACAAAGGGCACTGGTGGTCATTTAAGAGTCCTGAGCATTCCAGCCTCAAGGGACTCTTATTTTGCTATGTGTGATGCCCTAAAGATAGAATTCGTTCAAGTGTTGCCACCTGAAAGACAGGGTTTGAAACTCACATAAGACCAAAACTGTGCTCATCAATTAATTTTAGAAAATGTAAGCAGGTTTGCTAAATCCACGTTCCTTCATTAGCCAGTCAAGCCACCTAGGCAGTGATCTAACCTTATTTATTAAGCTATAGACTAAGCAAATCGAGGCTCCTTAACCGATTGCTAATGGATTTAAATTGCTTTTTATTGTAATTCAACAGCTGTAGAGACTGAGATAATTTATTGTGTTTGGTTTCAGGGAGCTAGATTTCTAAACAGAGATTGGTATCAAAATTTAGCAACTGAGGCTGGAGGGAAAAAACACTGAAATGTTTTCCCTTTTTTTATATTATGTGCATTTCTGTAACGTTTTCTCTTATCAGCACGGTGCAATTATTTTATTGAGAGGAATAAAAGTGCTGTACATGAGCTCTGCACGGCACAGGAAAATCAGACTGTCTGAACGGTGGGTGACCTTTTCATTCTCCTGCCCCCCTGAGAAGGTGGCAGCCAAGCCATAATTTTCCCTTCGGATAATGCTCCGTGAACAAAACAAAGTCGCTTCTGCCATTCATCTGAAATCTAGCCACATGTGCTGGGCGACTTGAATGGGCATAGACAAGGCCATCGGGGAAGTTTAACCTGGCTTGACACGGGCCCTACTCCAGAGATGGGACCCTACCCGTTTGGAACCTGTGCTGGGCGCCCAAGGATAATGGACACCGTGTCACCCACCTTAGCATGCACACGGACCACCTGGAGATGTTCTTCAGAGGCAGGATCTGATCCAGGCAGTGCGGGGTGGGCCTGAGGGCCTGCATTTCTAAGAGGCCCAAGGACCTATGAGAAGCAAGGACCTAGAGTATCCTTAAAACTGAATAAAAACAGATATGAGTATGTTTCTGGCTCCCCTTCTCTTCAAATTACCTGACTTTTTAAATTTTTACTCACATACTAATGGCACTACTTCTGCATAGCATCACTGTGCGTCTAAAAATGAAAGGAAAAGGAGGGGAAAGCTGCATCAAGCTTGCTGGTCAAGTACCACAGTATTCTTTTATTCATTGCTATTTTGCCAATGGAAATAAAATATGGTATTGCATTTAAATATTCTATTTATACCTCATGTATATTTTTACCTCGATTGTTGGTATCAATCATCAATTGTAAATAAAGAATTGCCAAGGCAAATAAATTTATATACATTAAATATTTCCTATTTTCTATAAAATACACCTTGCTTTTCATGCTTCATCCTGTAAGTAGACAGCCCGCTGCATGAGGGAGATTTCTGTCTGAGAGAGCTGTCTAGGAGCTTGACCCCCCCACCCCGCCCCAGTCTCGTACTTGACGTCTCCCCAACTACGACCGTGTTGTTAGCAACAGACACCCACTCACAGTCTGACTGCCCCAGCCTACGACATCTAAGGCATTCAGGTGATGGGGAGAGATTTGTTTTGCCTTTTATTGTACTTAAGCCTGGTTCTTCAGACATGTGTACAGTATTTTTATCGACGAGTCAGTGAATTATAGCTACATTTCGCTGTCATTGAATGGATGTGTGTGGGGGAGCTCTGCCCGCAGGGGCCCCCCAGCCACCACGGATGAAAGTAAGTCTACCAAGACATGGTCTGCTTGGCAAGGAAAGGTGGCCAATCTCTCGAAGGAGAAGGGCCAGGAACCTGTTCCTCAATGGACTTTTATTGAGTTTAATTTGCATAGGAATACAGGGTGTACACGTAAAACTCATCAATCATTGTCAGGCAGTAATGATTAAACAATAGATAACATTCAAAGAACTCTGAGGGCTTATTCTGAGTCAGGGTCAGATAGTTAAGGGGCCATAAAACTTTGGAGAACAAATTCTTTTCATGCTGGACCCTTATCATTTAAATTGAGGGTATTAGCAAAGCAGGTTTCACAGGATTTTATGCATTCTTTCTCAGGCCGGATCTCCCCTGGGAACCTGTCCTTTCCAGCACAGGGCCACCCCCACCTCCGGCATTGTTTCAGGCTTAAGTCAGGGAGGGGAAGTAAGGCAGCCAAGAGATTAGGAGACTTCTCACAGACAGAATGTGGACCCAGTCTATGTCAAAGCTGAGGGGCAAGGATCCATCACCCCCTCATTCTATACCTCCGAAAGTCCTTCCCTAAAGGGCCCCTCGCGACCATGCCTGTCTTAGGTCGCCCCTCCCTTGAGGAATCTTACCCATCATTGGCTAACCAGTCATCTGCCCAAGGCCAAGCAGGGTAAAGTAAAAGGGGGCAGAGGCAGTGCCCCTGCCAGGGAGATAGGCTTTGTCTCCTTAATGGTTGTGGTCCCAAGGTCTGTGACTCAGCCTTAGCCATGAGGGATTAAGCTTCTGAAACCAGGCAGGGCAGTTCCCAACAGACGGGAAATGTCTCAGGGCTGAGACATGTGGCTGCAGCACCTGACCGGGAGGAGGAGCCAGTGCAGACTCTGCGCCTCTTGCCTCCCGTGGCACGTGTCCTGGGCCTCAGTCCCAGTAGGACACCGAGGTGGCCCCACGCTGAGCAAGGAGGAGCTCCTACGTCTCAGCTGCCTGCTGCAAAAGGAACGTCAGGCAGGCACAGGGTCATCTGCCCCGCCCTGCGGAAACTATCCGCACTCCACTGTCTGCTCACCCCTCTCCCCTTCTCCCACTACCTGCAAGTTTTGCTTTCCTAGGCAAGTGAAAAATGCCAGTGGCCACTTTTCCGCTTCCATGTGAGAGAAAATACATGGAAGGTCATTCTAGTGGTCACAAACGTGGTCCTAGGACCCTCGATCCTACGAATTCAAACTTGACTGTGAGCGTACGCCCTGAAGTTCTCAGCATGAAACTGTTCTCAGCATGACTGCACAGGAGTTAGGAAATAAAGGCCAGGAGTTACAGCATGTTAATGTTGCAAAGCCATGGAGTTCGGACAACTGACAGTGTGTGACTTTGGACGTGCCTTAGGCGGACTGTGTCCAGTGCACATTGTTTTAAGACAGGTTACTTCCACTCTAAAGGTCGCTCCCAAGAGGCCCCCTAGGTGCCTCCAACCTGCACCCACACTGCAGAGCTGAGGCCCCGTCTCCCCATAGGCAGAAATGAAGAAAATGATACCATTGCCCTTCTGAGCTGATACTAATCTGTGGAGCCTGCCTTGCCTTCCCTTTCCTTCCCTTCCTTTTCCCTTTCCCTTTCCTTTCCTTTCCAGAACATGCTGCTGTGAAGCTGAGGCCACAGGTGAAATCCCCAAGGACAAACTCCAGATCAGTGGGACAGGCCGCCTCTCCAGCACTGAGGCCCAGGGCTTGTCACAGGAAGCCAGCCGGCCTTGGGGGAGAGAGAGCTCTGAACCCGGACCTCACACTCCCCTGGGGACAGGTCTCTAGTTCGCACACGCATGCAGAGCTGCCCCTTGCCTCCCCGCAGGCAGGGCCGGACCTGGAACCGAGGCTAAGCCGAGGTTGGCTTGCGCGATGAAGGGCGGAGGAAGGTGGTGGATCCACCTGGTGAGAAGGCTGGTGTAACAGTCCAGGTAGAAAGTATTTGTGGGGAAAGAAGTGGAGAGGTTTTTAAAGACACTTCTGAGCTAGAATGATTAAAATGTGTGTATTAGCTGATAGTGGGAGAGTGGAGAAACGGAATTAGCTTCTGATGACTCTGTTTTCTAGTGTGAAGAAATAAATGTGTGTGTGGTGAGTCCTGTAACTGGTAGACAGAAAAAGAAGGAGGGAGAGCAGGCTCCAGGTGGGCAGCAGGGCAGGGAGGGAACCGGGGTCAACAGGGGTGAAGCACGGTGCAGCCAAGAGGAGGGCCCCAAGAAGGGATTTGTAATGGGGTCCAGAACTCAAGGTGTCCAGGAAATATTAGAAAATACATATAGGATGTCCTCACCCCCACAAGCCTGAGCCAGGGGGGATGGGACACATGGAACAGGGCCATTCAGAGCTGTTTTGGGTAGCAAGAGCTTTGCAGCTAATCCCTGGCATGGTCATTTAACATATCTATAACCTTTAACTGGTTTCATGGATAGGTTAAATAGCTGTGGCCTTGCTTTGAGCCAGGGGGATGGAAGCAAATTCCACTGAAGAAGGGACTGGGAAGCAACTCCCCCTGGCTACAGCGCCTGCATGAGGGCTTGGAGATGACTGGCTCCACGCTACGGGGCCACACCTGCCCAGACTTACTATGGCAGCCCAGTAAAGCTGGAAGAATACGGGGATGCTGGCAGGTGTAGCTGATTGTAGGAGGAGTCGGAAATGGGGCTGCAAAGGAAGATGGGCGCTGGGATTTAAACCTAGGAGCAGCAGCCATAGGAGAGGAGGACCATGTGCTTCTGATGGAGTGAATAGGAGAGGACCATGTGGTTTTGGGGTGCTTCTTTTTGCCACACGGCTTAGGCAGCAGGAGAGACTTTGCCGGGAAGAAAAGGGGAGGAAGGACTCTTGCTGGTGGGCCATGGGAAGGTGCCGCATGGCTTTGGATTAACTGGAGATTGCAGCCGCCACACAGCTGATGGTGCCGGGAGCCTGAATCATGGACTTCTACTTCTTTTCCTGAGACACGGTACCCCGGACTGGGCACAGGGAGAGGGAAGGACTGTGCATCTGTGGGTATTCTAGAGGACTTTAGTATCTTAATGAAGACATTAAGCCATTACTCTAAGTCTGTGTAACTTTTAAATAAATAATTCCTTTCCTTTTCACCAGTCTCTGACATTGAGAGACGTCTTTCCTCTGGCGGCGGGCATTTCAAACCTAGTAGGTATGTGTGTGGGGGGGATACTCCAGAGACAGAAAGGGGGGAATCCTTTCTGTAATAATTTATTGTGAACCCCCCCCCCCCCGCCTTGCTCTGTAACAGGGGGATGGTTTGAACTGGATCGTGTAGTGTTTGCAACCACTGTGAACCAGCCGCTGGCAATGCCCAGAGGCCAGTGGGATACACGGGGCTGAGATTCAAGACAGTGACCAGCGAGCACAGCTAGAAGTACATGCGTTAGTTCACTTCAGCTGTCGTTCCTGCCTGTTCTGACCTTACGCTTGATGTTCTGATGACACCAAGACCCTTTCAGCTCTGTGGCTTTGCATTCTCCAGCTTCTTGGCCACGTGATCGCCTGTCTCTGCCTCAGAACCCTATCGGGGCACTATTTCCTCTTCGGACTTTCCTGACCACGCCTCTCAAATCCACCTGTTTCTTTACATATTTCTCTCATTGCAGGAATCAGCCTACACTCTGGGCGTGAGCGAACATTTTCACATGCAGGGAGGTGAGGCAGGAGGTAGAACAGGAGACCCTAAGACGCTGCCGCCGCCATCAGGCAGCTTCCTGATTTCCGAGACTGTCCCCGTGACACCTGATAATGATTACCATGGCAGCGGTTCCCTCTCCCCCGCCCCCCACCGAGTGGGCAATCAAGGAAGATTGTGGGAAATTGCGTGTGTAGAAGCTCCAGTGAAAACCCTATAAAGCCTGTAATTGTTCAACAGAAGGGAGCCATTCCCTGGTCAAAGACAGCCCACGCCTGCGTCTTGGGGTGATGGAGCTGAGAGACCAAGGCTGAAGCTACTATCCCTTTGGTTCTTGGAAGAAATGAGGATTTTGTGAGTAGGGATGATTTTGACTTTCAAGTTTGTAAGATACACGTTCACTTTGAAATTAGATATTTTAGTGTAATTTTGGTTATGATGGCATTTCTGCACATAATTTTTAATTGGTAAAGTGCACTTCCTGACACTTGCTGTGTGATGAGAGTCCCTAACCCCTTTTTTCTTTTTCTCTTACCTCCTGATGATTAGGCCAAGGGCTGGAAGCAGAGAAGGGATTAGCTACTAGCTGCAGAGAAAGAATTGACTTGGAACTTTTGAGATGATCCCTAACCTATTGTACAGATGTCCTTCCTCCTCTCTAACTGGATTGCATTTTTCCTCTTTTTGCCTGACCCCTTCAGCTGCAGGAAGGCAGGGGCCCTTCCAGGACTCCGTCTCTCTCCTTCAGTGGGTCCTGACTGTTGGGTTCCCCCTATTTCCCTGGATGTTTGCATGGTCAGCGTCGGCTTGGGTGGGTGTTCAGCTTTAGGCTTCCTCCTGTTCCTCCGAGGGTGTGTCCGTCAGGATGCTTATCTTTGTTTGTGTGGTCTGTTCAATTCCCTGTGTGTGACCGCCAGGCGTCTGGACCCCATCTCCATCTGCAACAGAAGCGCCTGACGACTCCAAGCCCACCTCACTCCCAGGCCCAAGTCTCCAGCCTTCATAATGTGACCACACCGGCTCTGAGGGGGGAGAGGAATTCACCGTGGCAGGAGGTCCACCTGCATCTGCGCCCTGGGGGTGTGGCTCGACCCAGTGACCCTGGAGATAATCACACAAAGGACACGCACCCATTCCTTCCCTAAATCTGGTTTACACCACGTGGCTTCCTAAAGCAAAGCTGAAAGGCCAGCCCGCAGCCAGCCCTGCAAGGGAGCTTCCAATGTCTGACCTTCCCGAGGCTGTTCTCGCCTCAAGGCTGGGCAGGTCTCTAGCTAGTACCACACTGCAGAAGACCAGCTTCCGTCTCCATGGAGATCAGCCATCCCACCTGCAGAAAAGCTGATCGATTGCATTTTAATACAGATGAGCTTCAGACAGAGCTAAAGCACTATAGATTTGCATAAATGAGCCTTTTGTCTCTTTCTTTGGAATCAGGCTTTGTCTCAGCTGAGGAGGATTTCAGGCCTCAGCAGGTGGGTAGGAACAATTTTTGGAGGAAGGAAGAGTCTGCAATTATACTGCCACCCAGCAAAGCCTAACCCTGAATGAAGGTCGGCCCGATCTTGTGCTGGGAAGACGGGGTGGCAGGAAGGCTGCTCCCCTGCCCGGCCCCGCCCCCCCAACAGCACCTGTCCTGGCCAGTCCAGGAACGGGGGCTCTTCTTGGGAGCCCCCTCCTACCCGACCCCCTCGTCACCCCTTGCCACCACTTCAAAGCAGTGTAAGCCTCATCCGGTCATCTCCGAGAGTCTCCAGTGCATTTGCTTTCCCATCAGGCATCTTCTGAAGATCTCCCCAAGATGGTTTTGTCAGGAAGTGTTGCCCGAGGAAGACACAAGGGACCACCCCATGCAGAAGTGAAGGCCGAGGGGGAAAGGGTCCGTGGGAATCCTGCCTTTCCTGGCACGGGTGGGACAACGGGAGGCTGGATTCCCATGCACCCCACGTGGACAAGAGTTGACGTGAGGTGAGGAGGCACCAAACTGAAGGGCACGGGGAAAAAATAGCAGATTTGGGGGTATTGATTGGGATTTCTCATGGTCTTTCAGTTTCTCTCTTGCTCCCTCATCTACAGCGGAAAATATCTTTTGAAAACGTATAACTGTCAACCCGATTTGAGCCACAGATAAAGTGTACGGCCTTCCACAAGGACGGACAGTTCAAGTATTTTGGAGCCATAACGCTGTCCGGTCTTCTAAAATTAAACACACTCTCTAAGGAGCAGCCGCGGGGGCGGGAAGGTTACCCATCTGTCTCTGGGGGCTGTTGCCCCCCAGGGCTGTGCAGAAAGAACACGTGCCCCAGACCTGTGGTCTCCTAGAACCTCATGAAACGCAGTGGCCGACCCAGAAGAAACAAGTGGCAAAGGAGAGCAAACACGTTCTTCGAGTTCTGTCCATTTGCAGGGGTTCCCACGCAAACCCCACAGTGTGTACACCAAGCGTGACGACCATCGGCTGCCTCTGCGGAAACAAGAAGCCAGCGATGCAGCATTTGCAGCAAAGGGCATGTTCTTTGGCTGCGATGCTGACTTTGCAGGAGGCTGCGGGGCTGCCCTAACCTCCCTGTACATCCCAGCAGCCGCGTCTAACAGAGCCCCACTCCCCTGGGGCCCCAGTGACCACGAGACAGGTCAGGGCTCAGAATACGGGAAGCAGGAGTCTCTGACGTGAACTGAGAGATTGCAAACAAGCACACACACAGCGACAGCCCCATGGCCCTTCACAGGACTGAATAAGGAGAGGGGCCAGTCTTTGTCTAGGAAGACAGAAGAACGCTTTGTCGTTGTCCAAGGATGTGGGGGTCTAAAACAAACAACCCCTCAGGGTCTCACACTCCAGTGTCAGGATGAGAGATTGGAGGTAAGATTGCCCCCAGAGACATGGTTGAGCCATGCAAATCAAGAGGGGACTCTCTCAGCGGCTGTCCTTCCCCAGGACCTGGTAAGGCCACTGAACCAGGTAGCCAGAAAGAGGGACCAGGACTGAAGGATCCTGCTGGACAAAAACAAAAATCGCACCAACAAGCAAGCAGGCAAAACCATTTGCCAGAATGTTCCCCAAGTGAAATTTTGAAGCCTAATGAGGAAGAACCACAGCGAACCAGAACTTCAGGCCTAGAAGTGTAAACACCAGGGGAAGTTTCCAGAGCCCTGTCTGGCCTTCCTGCATCAGATCACCGCTGACCATTTGTGTAATAAACTCCTTAATCAAATTTAAAAAAGTGAGAAGTCACCCAGGCCTTGTGCATCAAGGCATCTTCACACACTCCAGCATGCACATTCACGTGGATATGAGGCAGGAAAGGAAGAAGCTAGGAAAATCCCTCGGCCAGTGGAATGTGGAAACTGAGGCAGACAACACAACAGCCCAGCGATTCACAGCCAGACCCAGAAGGTCACCTCTGCAGAGATGACATCTAGACCTCTGTTGTACTTCAGCTCCGGGCCCAAAAAAGCAGCAAAACCAGATGGGTGACCAGAAGCAATGACTAAGGACCCCCTGAGCTGTCACTGACCAATCAGTGGAGACCACGACCCCAAAAGGGCGCACCTGGAGAACTGATGAATGTTCTGCTGAAACATTCATCCCCAGAGACCTCCCCTAAGATTCCCGCCTGCAAGAGAAGGATAAAAGCCTCAAGACAAAGGACCCAGCAAGGCTCTCCCTCTGGTGAGCAGCCCATACCTTTCCCTTCTCCCTCTCTGTCCCCCACAGGCCTGCATCTCCTAAACTCTAAGGGACCCCATAAAACTTGCAACCAGGGGAGTAGTGGGCAGTGGCAGCTTATCCCAGGCTAATCCTCTAAACCTGTCCCCAGGCCCCCTTTTCTCTGACTTCCCAGTGATAGAAATAACAGAGTGATTCTAAGGCTAGGTTTTCCCTTCTCTTGGATAAGCTACCTAGAACTGGAATGGCTGGACCACATGATGCAGTTATGTTTAACTTCCGAAGGAACTGCCAAACTGGTTTCCAGAGTGACTGTACCGTTTTACCCTCCCAACAGCAATGCAGGGGATTCTAGTGTCTGCACATCCTTGGCAACACTTATTATTGTCCACCTTTTGGATTGTAGCCATCTTAGCGGGTGTGAAGTCATCACAGTTTTAATATTGTTCACTGTTTTAAACTTTAAGCAAAAATAGAAGCAGCAAGTGATCTCATGAGATGATGTAAATCTGTTAACTCAAGTTCTGGATCCTCCTCTTTGCTTACTCTCCTGTCGTTATTTCAAACCTACAATTTAAACAATCACAAGGATTGGAACTAGGAACTGAATTATGCCCCAAACAAAGCAGAACACTTCCAAACTCTTGCTTACTCTCGCTCTTGAAGAGCATATTTCTTTGCTTGCTCCCTAGATCCTCATCAGAAATCCCTTGGGCTGTGCCTTAGGCTTCCTGCTGTTGCCTTTCTTCCTTTTTCCGGTTCCACCCCAGGAGTGAGTAAGATGTATGCTGACTGAATGTAGCTTTGCTGGGACCTCTTAATCACCTGGGGGACAGGAGGAAAGGAAGTCAAATGCCTTCTTTTCCAGCTGCACACACTGGCCAGTGCTGAGCAACCTTCTGAGGGTGATTTTGCTCCCAACAGGGAGGCTCAAAGGGTGATAATGCATCTGCAGGGCTGAAAGCTGCTGTCGGTCCTGGTCCTCGGGGCAGAGCAATAGAGCTAGGTGGAGGGGGGAGGGATGGGGGGAGGATGAGTAAACAAAGCTAGTTTACAGAGAGCATCAATCCACCCCCACACCTGTCCACCTGTGCCTCCCTGAGCCACTGAGCAAATACCCTGAGTCATCAGGCAGTGCCGTTGGAGGTCGCAAAGGGTTTTAAAGAATCACTCCTTCCAGCCATATTCAGCTCTCTCAAAAACAAGAGCTCATAAATTAAGCCACAGTCCCCAAGAGTGGACATCTGAGAGCTATGAGGGACCAAATTTTCCGTAACCACAGCCTGGAGAAATCCAGCTGTTTCCAAAGAACCGATGCTCAGGGTAACCGTATGCAAATTAAAATCGTGTTAGCCTTTCTTCTTATTGGTATAATATCTCTGAGATTTAGATTAAGAAGAGTGTCACACAACATGGCAAAATTCACCAGGGAGCCTTTTGTCCTTGTTTGATGTGGCCCCTGTCCCAGAAACTTCTTTCCCATAATTGCCCATCTCTACAGGAACAGAGCGGCTCTGAGAGCATGTGGGGCATAGTTGCTGAGAAACCTGAAACTCCACGAAGGCTGTGTTTTGGGGATTTTTTAGGATAAGCTAGAAAGATTCGTTCTTACGCATTCCACCTTCAACCCCCACCTCTCACATTAGCGTGAGTGCCGAAGTAATACAATGAATTTTTCTGTTTCTAATACAAAAAAAAAAAAAGATCAGGATAGTCAGGCTGCTCTACTGGACAGGTTGGAGAGAGCACAATACGAGTTTGAGATGAGAGCATCGGGGTCCATGCCCTGTGAAGAGGAAGGAGTGAACCCAGGTCAGTGCGGGCTAGGTGTGGCCCATCACCCATTTAGCTTTGAGAAAGCTCTGCATCAAGGGTCCTGAAAATACGTTTGCTTTAAATGTTAGTTGACCTAACAGCAGAGAAATGATAAGTCTTCAAAGAGCTCATGGGACAAATGTCAAGGAAAGCAGGCAGGTGACAGCCCTGGAGAGTCTGGAATAACCCAGCAGGAAGGACAAAGTCGGGGAGGAGGGGACCCTCCCACAGGACTGCATTTGAAGAAGCTGGGGACATCAGGAACGCCCCCTGCAGCCCACTCAGAGTTGATGGGCTGGGAGACTTGGTTCCAGGCTTTTACTGGCGCCCCCTGTGTCAAGGGCAATCATGGGAAGCCTTTGACAGAAACGGGGGTTTCCTGCTTCTCTTCCTGATGTGACCGGGAATTCATGGATACAAGCAATTCCCACATTCCCTTCTACAGATGCCTTTGTTTAATTAAAATATTTAAAATAGCGATTGGGTACAACAATTGGCAGCCACCTTCAAAGGCCAAGCACCACCAAATGTCTGCCATGTTCTCTCTGTGCGTGAAGGCATCCCGACTAACGGAGTGGTGATGGAACGCGGAGCGCCTGCTCGCTTACTGCGCTGCAAGGACAGAAAGAACTCTCCCCAGTGCGCCGAGGGCAATGAACTGCCGGCAGAACCGTGGCTGGAGGAGCCAGGACGGGAACAAGTCAGGTCTTAGGAAGAAGCAACGGAAAGCTTGCCCGCTGGAGCCCAGCGTTCCTCTATTTTTTATTATTCCACAAAGAGAAGATACACGGGGGGTCATGCTGGCTTTCTAAATAGTTCGTATCCCTCTCTCCCTCCTTCCCTCGTTTACTTATCCCCCCCATCCTCCCCTCCTCCCTTTCTTCCTCAACCACAGAACGGACCCTGTGTTAGCGCCCGAATGCAGTAAACAAAGATACACATTATCACCAGCACGTGCTGTATGCAAATAACATGCCTTCGCCATTGTTTGTTGGAATTATTGGCAGGAATGCACCTTTCTGCAGCTTGATTTCCTCACTCGATAATACTTCACAGAAACCCTCCCCAAGTCAACTGGTTTTAATGGTGCATGATATTTTATAAAAGTTTTTAGATTTTATTTTGAAGGTTTAAGGGACTCGCCTCACTTTGGAACAGTAACTGTATAAATGATGCCGCAGTAAACACCCTGGTTTGCATGTATATTCTTACGAAATTATATTATGGGTTTTTAATTTTTCAAAGCTCCCCGAATTTCCTTTCATTATATTTTTCCTTGTTAACACTGCTGTGCTGTAATGTTCTGTTCCATGAATGTTTGCCTGCTCTCTCTAGGGAACACATGAATTTCAGTAATATTTTTTAAGAGACACAATGTGTTTCCTTCACCAAGACACTCCACACCGACAAGGCCAGTCTTGACAGTATTTTCACTCCCGTCCCTCTCAGCTCCCCGCCCTTGCCCAGACCGGGATAGCAGGGCTGAAGTGTGCAGCCTCCTTTCTTCGCTTCCTCACCCCCAACCTCTCCATTGCTCTCTGATAGTTCAGTGCATTTCCCTCCAGATTCCTATTAGAATTACCCTTCTGCCCAGCCCCTCCATTTTAGGAATTCTTTCAGGGGGTCTCTAGCATGTCTTCCTGACCTACTGTTGTCCGTCTGGCCTGCCGTGCTGCTGCATCGCCGACTGTGGCCTCTGTCCCTCGTCACAGGCTCCTCTCGCTGGGGGCGCTGCTGGTGGCGGTGCTGGTGGTGGGTGCAGATGCGCTGGTTACAGCTTGTCGTTCCGTTCTGTGGTCCTTCCTCTAGCAGCGTCTTCTGGTGTCCCAGATACAGGTGCGGTATACACCCTGGGTCACAGCGCCTCCCCCCTCCCCTCCATCCTGAGTGGGGCATGGCCCCTGGCAGTGGGCGAGGACCCGAGGGGCCGTCCTTTCCTCTCCATAGTCAGCTGCCACCCCAGCGTCTTCTACCTGGGGTGTTGCATGTGGAGCACTGAATGAATCTTTCAATCATTTCTGTCTGGCGCTTGTAATGGTTTCTCCTCACTTTCAGGGTTTAAGAATTTTCCAGACTAGTGCCTGTGACCTTTTATTTTCTCTCCCCTTCTGCTTGGAACTTGGTGAAGAGTCCCGATTTGCACACTCAGGTCTGCCTCAATCTCAGGGACGTTTCCCCCTTCATTAGTTCAGCCATCGCCTCTCCTCCATCGTCCCTTTCCTCCTCTCTGGGTCTCCTTTCATTCACAGGTGAGCCCTTCCATACATGTCCTTTAAACATCCATCCCTCTGTCTCTCCTGCTTGTTCCCCCCCCCCCCCCCCCCCCCCCCCCGCTTCGTGACTTTGCTCTGTGTGAGGAGATTCTACTCCCAGTTGAACGTCCAGGCTACTCACGCAGGTCTCACCGGTGACCACTGTGAGCCTTCATTAATTCACTCGCATTTTTAGCTCCAAAATCGTGCAGGAATTCTTTTAAAAATAACCCACTGCTCTTACTTGTTTCTATATTTCAGTCAAGTTTCAATCCTTTCCTTTAAGAACTTGTCCCATCTGTGTCTGGGGCCCCCTCTGAACTCCAGGGTGTAGCCCTGGCTGTCAAAGTTTTTCCGCAGCAGTGGGGCTCTGTGGGGTCCACAGAGCCCAGGCGCCCCCAGATTCCTGCATAAGGACCACGCATCAAACACACTCGTGATGGTCTCAACGTCCCCTTTGCCTTTCCCCTGTGTTGTCATTCGCCCTCCTGACACAGGAGTGAAGGCCGATGAAACCACTCCCTCCTCAGCACTAATTCAGAGCACCGTCACCAAAACGTGACATCACTGTCATGGTGCCCTTCACCACCACACAGGAGAGAGGGAAGAAGTAAAGACTTGAGTGCTTTGCAAAGGTGCAGCACACCGGCACCCACAGCAAGAGCGGAGCTGGGCCCTCCTGCGCACCTCCAGCCAGCCCAGCGTGGCGGGCAGGGGGCTCTTCTGCAGGGCCGTCTTGCTAATGAACCCGTGCTCATTCCAGAGAGGAGTGGAGAGGATGGAAATTAAAATAGACATAAGACATGCAGTATTTTTATAAGAGGAGTGACTCAGGAAAAAACAGGCCGTTCTCCTTAGGTTTTCTTCATCTTGAACATCTTCCAACACCTTCTGCTGCGCTGCCTTGGCAACCAGGGAGGGCCAACCGTGCCCAACCCCAGGCTCGCCCTGGCCCGGTGACTGAGGGAGCCCAGCGCCTCTGAGTCGTGACTCACTCCAGCCCCGTCCTTGAGCTGGTCACTTCCTCTGCCTCAAGTACGTATTTTCCAATCAGAATGAAAAGAAAACTCGGCCTCTTTGTACAGAACCTTATCCTTCCTGTTTTTTCTGTAGTATTTCCTTCTTCTGGGAGCAGGGCTGGACACCTAAGGTGGAGGACCGGGTACAAAATGACAATAAAACCCCTTGTTTTTGAGGCAAGAAAAAGTGCCGTGAAAGGCACGAAAGTACAAAAATTTGCAAAATAATATTTTGGTTTCATGATTTTATATAATGTGATGAATGATAATGCTTTATTAAATGAGCTAGCTTGACTGAGCATATGGTCTCTTGGATTGCTTTCCTGTACATTTATTAAATCATTAAAACTGGTACTTTCAGCAACTTTATTTTTAATAATTTAAAGCAATATTGGTCACTCTAGCACATGCAAGATTACAAATTGTTGATAATTTTTAATTTTGAGAAAGATTTTTCTACATATACAACTGTAATTGGAGCTTTTATGAGTATTTTATCGGTAATGACAACATTGTTGGGGTATTGAGGGCATATTGGGATAAATTTCTGACAAATTATATCAAAATATACATTTTATTTCATCTAAAACTCCTGATTAGCACAAAATAATTTTGCTAAAGGATTGAGCTCTCTGTACAAATGGGATTCACAGAAATTAACTCAAAGGGTAAATTTATAAAGTGTTATTTGCCACCAGCCAGATGCAGGTTCCCCCCTGACCACCCGCTCAGGGACCCCAGGCGGCCCAGAGGCTGCCCGTGAGGTCTGGGACGACCACAGCGCACTGATGGGCCGCCGCCACCCGGGTGCCGCTACTGCCTGGCGCACCTCCACTAACCCACGTGCTTGCTAGGTTGGCCCATCAACATCATCACAAAACAAGTGCCAGAAATAAAATCATGTTAGGAGTTTCCAGATGCTCACAGGAGAACACAAAACCAATTCAGGGCCCTTCTCAACCCCAAGCCCTGTGCACCTGCAGGCCTGGCCTGGGCACCCAGGTACATAGGTAGCCATAGTAACTTCTGGTTTTCCACCCAAGAGTGGTTTGCATTGGAGTGTTTAATGCACCTTTTATTGCCAGTCCAGTAAGTAATTTGCCTTATAAATCTGCCTTTTACCATCTCTCCTAGAGGCTTCATGTAGTGCTTTCAACCTGCAGCCCTCTCCTCCTTGTAAATCAGTTGGCCACCTTCCTAGGAAAGCAGTGTGGACCGAGCTCTAAACGGTAGCGAACGACTTCAATTGGTGGCTGGGTTTTCTGGGCCCCTCACCTTCCCAGGACTAGTTAGCTCAGGCACACAGAAGCACTGGACTCACCCAGCCACTGAAAATGTGACAGGCACGCATCCAATCGGCAGCATCATCCAGTCTGCACGTCTGGAGTGACCCTGCCTGCTCAGGTCCCAGCTCTACCTCCACGCTCCCATTGTGAGGCTCTGTGGGCCTTAGTTTTCTCATCTGTAAAATGGGGGTAGTAGCATGCTCCTACAGGTAGGACTTTACAAACGTTTATTATTATTATGCAAATCTACCTAACGGGGTTTGCTCTCTTAGCTTACAGCCTTTCCTCTGCTCCTAAGACAAAAATGCCAGCTGTGACTAACAATTTTTTTGTGTATAAAATGTGGAGGATGCTCACGAGTGCTTTCTGAAGGTGCCTATAAGGGAGAAGAAATGAAATCCAATTCAGGGAGGCCATTCAGAAAGCACACTTGGGTGAAGGCTGCTGCAGGATCCATGGAGAGTGTGGTGCACACGCGTGTGTGAGTGTGAGTGTGAGTGCGAAGAAAAGGCTCTGGATGTGCACGTGATCGGCCTGGAACGTCCTTGAAAGCAGGCCTGAGAGGCGGTGTGTACAGCGGACAAGCACACGGGGCTTTCGTTGGGTGCCAGGGTTGCTTCTCCTGTTTACGTGGCCGAGGTCAGCAGAGAACCGCGGGGCCTGACACCGGGACGTGACAGAGAACAGAGCGCCGCCTCTTCTGCACTCAAGACAAAGAACAGGCGTCTTTGAAGCTGATTTCTTTGTTTAACTGGAATGAGGCTTTTGAAACCTACCTTCAGTCTGGTCATGAATTTGAAGCGTAAGTCAACAGCCGGTTTGGCAAAAAGAATTCCAGGTTTAAACATAAATTCGCGTTTAGCTCTCTTCAGCTTTACTCATATGGACTAAAAGGTGAATCGGGGGTAATTAATCAAACCTACCCAGGGGTGTCCGACCCGTGGCCTGCAGGCTGCATGCACCTCAGGGTGGCTATGAATGCGGCCCAGCACCAAATTATAAATTTACTTAAAATGCGATGGGATTGTTTTGTGATTACGTGTTGCAATGTATTTAACGTGTGGCCGAAGACAACTCTTCTTCCTGCGTGACCCGGAGACGCCACAGATTTGGACAGCCCTGCCAACCAATAGAAATCATGTTAAAAAAAATGATTTCTTCCCTGACAGACTTTATAAAATGTGTGACCTCCTACAAGGAAGTTAAATCATCCAAAAACGATCAAGTTAGAGCATTTTACTAAATTCTCCTGGGACATTTGTGTTGAAGAACACACGCAGGTGTCTCTGCTGCCAGCAAGCAGTCCCTGTAAGTGGTCACCCTCCTCCTTCCCACCCCCGTTTCCACTTGTCTGAGCCGCATCAGCCCTCCCCGCCAGGACGGGGGCGGCTGTCCAAGGACGCCCCACACTGCACTGGGTTCACGCCTCTATCACCACCGCCCCATGTCCGAGTCAAGGTCCCTTGAGCACCCGCGCGGGGAAAGCGGAACATGGAGACTTTCCAGCAGACAGGGTGTCCCACGGAGAGCTGCTTCCAGGGGCGAGGGAGGAGCTGGGAACCAAGCAGGGCACAGCGGGAAGCTCAGTGGCCGCAGCAGGAAACCACAGCACCCTCGGGGCTGCAGGATAAAGGAGGAGGTGTGGCTGGACCCCAGGGGCCGGGGCCACCAGGGAGAGGCTGGCAGGCCCCCCAGGGGACACTGGCGCAATGACAGAGATGTGGGCAGCATCCTAGACCAGCGTAAGCCGGAATCTCTGCAAAGGGGACCAGGCCTCCATGGTTTGGAAAACCCCCCAGTGACTCCAGTGGGCAAACAGGCTGGAGAACCAAGACTTAAAGCATCTGGTCAGAATCGACATTTCTCAGGTGGCATCGACCCTCGACTGAAAAATATACTATTTTCAAGAACCCTATTTTGCTCATTGTTTACTGAAAAGTGATTAAATATCACTGTATGTCAATTACCGCAAACCATTTTCTAGAACAATGGATGCACAAGGCATTTCAAATACATCCAAATTGACTAGACTAGAATGTTCCACTTAATAACTCTATTAACTTGCACATAGTGAGTGTGTGCTAATTACTGTCAAGTGAACTAATCATCAAATGATTTTTAGTGTATTTCAGTTCTTTTAAAATGAATAATCCACGATGATACATGTAATGAATCCATTAACCAGAAACAAACATCTTAATATGACCCTTTTTCCAATGCTTAAGAAGGCAGTTGAAGATTTTCTACAGCCCTGGGGTAATCACCATAAACACCAATTATCATCATAAATATTATTACGCAGAACTCTGACTGGCAAAATTCCGGGTAGTAAGAGTTCAGCGGAGCCTCCGTAATTGGAAAAACCGTGAACTCTCTTTAAAGAACCACCAGTACTAGTTTCTGCCCCTTTTCATTAAGCAGTTATTTATATTGTTTATCAAGCAATTAATAGACATTGGGGGGAGTTTCAAGGCAAACGAGGTCCCTCAGTTAGACTCTAGTCTAAGGGATGAGATGAGACAATCGCGCAAGTTGCA
Organism: Desmodus rotundus; assembly: GCF_022682495.2. NCBI lineage: Eukaryota > Metazoa > Chordata > Mammalia > Chiroptera > Phyllostomidae > Desmodus > Desmodus rotundus. The sequence goes on along the minus strand of NC_071399.1, from coordinate 91,379,921 downwards.
GTGGGTGGCAGCGGGTGTGATTCGAGTGCTGAGCTACCTGGGGACAACCTGGTTAGAGGGCGCGAGCAGGAGGATTTGGGAGCAAATGCCAGCTGACTGTGGGGAACACGGGGCACCCATTGAAAGTACGTAATGAGAAAAGTGAACTGAATCAAAATGGCAGTGGAGGGACATCTCAGCATATCTCCAGGACATCGAAAGGACAGTAAAGGAATAGTATGAACTCTATGCTCATAAATGTGATCATTTAGATAAAATCTGCGAGTGTCTCAAAAGATACAGTCTGCCAAAACATACACAGGAAGAAACAGACAATCTAAACAGGTGTGTTATCTACTGAAGAAACTGAATCGGTGATCAATTACCTTCTGAAACAGAAAGCACCAGGCCCACCTGGGTTTAGTGACGACTCGGACCAGACATTTAAGGGGGAAATTCTACCAGTCCTCCCAAGGTGGTAGGGATGAAGTCGTTGTGAGGGAGAGCCAGGTAATAGCAACCTGATGTGGGACATGCTCTGACATAAGCACTTTCCCGTATGACACGACCACAGTGAAACTAAATATTAACCCTGGGGAGTGATGTCATTAACCACTTTACAGATGAACGCACCAGGTGCTGAAGAGAAGCAGCAGATGATGAGACCCAGGCCTCAGGACGCCTCCAGGTGGGGAAGGGCTGGTCTCTGACAGGCTCCGAGAAGTTCTTTCCAGAACTATGTTATTTTTTCGGATTTCGAGCTGCCCGCCCCAGCTATCCCTCTGCAAGCCTAGAGTCGTTTGCTCTTTGTTCAATGTATAGTCTTAGACACACTTAATTATAGAGAAAGTTTCAGTAAACTCTTACACCTCACCGTGGATTTCTGGATCATCAGGGGATATACCCATAACCTTGTGTAGTTATAACTGATGTGACATCGTCCTTGTCACTTTGTATTAGACGAACTTCACTGCAAGGTGTGTGGGCTTATAGGGCGCTTGTGCCCTGAGGCTCCTGATTCAGCCTTGCTCTTCTAAAATGGTACGAAGAGAGAGGAGAAAGTGTCTCCTGTTTTTCTCATAACTTTGTTTTTATCCTCACCCGAGGACCTGCTCGTTGATTTTAGAGAGAGAAGGAAGGTGGGGGGAGGGGAGGCAGAGAGAGAGAAAGAAACATCCATGCAAGAGAGAAACATCAGTCAGTTGCCTCCTGCACTCACCCCAACCAGGGACCAAACCCACAACCCAGGCATGTGCCCTGACCAGAATCGAACCCATGACCTCTTGGTCTAGGGCACAGGTGGCAAACTCAAGGCCCGCGGGCTGAATCCGGCCCTCCATCTTGTTTTATCTGGCCCTGCACCTTGTTTCTACCTGGCAGCAGCGCCGAGCTCTCGCTTAACAGTTACGGAGTAGTTACATTTATACAGCCCTAACATTATATTCGGCCCTTTGAAGGCAACCGTGAGGCTGATGTGACCCCCGGTGAAAATGAGTTTGACACCCCTGCTCTATGGGCTGATGCTCCACCCAACTGAGCCACACCGGCCAGGGCCCTCATAACTCTTCATATTGAATTATTTTTACTTTAAAAGTATAGTTATTTAGATCTAGAAGTGCCGTTTCAAGAAGGGATTATGCATTTAAGGTGAGGACTTGTTATTAGAAATTGTGTCTTCAAGTTACGATTGGGACAGCTTTACGTTGGCGTCTGTTACCATCCAAGACCACCCTCGGTTTTCTTCTTGCCTTTGGTACCACCCAGTAGAAACGGCTGGCCCTTCTTCTCTACCTCTCGGCATCCCTTTCAGTACAAACTATACCCATCCTTCAGGCAAACACAGAGGAAGGGCCCTCGGCCCCTGCTGCACAGAGCACGGTCCCCAGAGGGCAGCATCCTGGGCAGGCAGGACAGTTAGAAATGCAAGCAGTCAGGCCCGGCAGGACCTGCGAGCTGGCATCGCACCAAGATCCGCAGCTGATCCAGCAGAGGAAAGCTGGAGAGGTGCTGATTTTGATCACCTGGTCTCCTTTAGCCTCACCTTGTGCTCACCTGGGAGCTTTACAACGTCCCAGTGCCTGGAAGTCACCCCCAGAGAACCTGACTGAACTGGTCTGAAAATTGGTAAAAGCTCGCAGGTGATTCTGATGTGAAACCGAGGTGGAAACCTCCCGGTCTGACAACCTTCCCCTCTCTACAGACCCGAACACCAAGGCTCATGGGTTTGGCTTCGGGGTGTAGATGAGGTGGAGAGAACTGGAGATGAGGAGCCCCGTCTGGCTTGGGGATAGTTCCTTCCAGCACCTGCTTGCGCTCAGGAGAGCCTTGGTCCTGGCTCCCTGGAGCCGTTCAGCGCACCTGCTCTTGATCCTCGTTTTAGGAAGGTCTTCCCTTCTCTGAACACACTCCAATGCCTCTATGGGTTTCCATCTGAGGGCTTTTCTTCCCTCCCCTTCTCCCCTGGGCCACTGTCGGCCTTTCCAGCCCCTTTGGAAAGGCCCCTCCCAGCACCTTGGTCTGACACCCTGGAAGCACCGCCCCCCAGGCTCTGCTGTGCCCTCAGCCTCGCCCTCCCGTGGCGATCCGAAAGCACTTCCCCTGCAAGCTCGTGAACCTGCCACTCTCGGTTCTGGCTTAGGGCCCTGTGACCTTTGCTCCCGCCCACCTTCCTGCATCCACTGAACCTGCCCTGGGCTCTCGTGTCCCGCGTCACCCTCAGTTTCTCAGGGAATGCTCTGTCGGTGTCACTCAGGAGAGCCTCTGGCCACACCGGGCGCTGCCGCCCTCTCCCCAAGGACACTTCAGAGAGGGGGACTGTAAGGAAGGCCTGGTCATCTGCACCTGCACAGCGTACCCCAGGCCCCCCAGGCCCAGGGGCCCTGCTCCACACATAGCATCCCCTGCCTGGTTCTGCACGCCCTGCCCGCGCTTTCTGGCTGGCCTCCTGTTCAGGGAGCCCATCAGCCCTGTCCCCAGCAGGCTAGACTCTCGTGGCTCGAGTGCTGTCAGTACGATGGACCAGAAGTCCACTGGGTTTGTTTTGGTGGGTCGTTAGGTCCACGACAGGTGCAGATAAAATAAGCACGTTTCAGAGGGTACTGATATGGGATAAAATCTTGTTCGTTTTTCATCTTAGTCTTTTACTCATGGAATATCTTCACCTGACCTGACGATCTGTCTCCAGTTATCGCTCAGCTCTGTGACTTCCCACTCCCGCCCCTGTCCACAGGAACGGCATGCTCTGAAGCCACCCGTGGGGCCGCTTTCAGCACCTCCGGATCCCCGTGTGGAAAGAGGAAAAGAATAGCTAGAAAGCGGCACCTCTTAGCTGAAATAGCACAGCCTTGAAGCATATAGAACTCGCAGTCTGGTAACTGGGAGCCAAATTAGCCGAAGCTTTGATTTGCATGCACGTGGGGAGCCAAACAGGCTGAAGTGCTTGCTGGGCTTAGAAGTCGCAATCAGACCACAACTGCTACAGCAGGGGAAGGACAGCGAGTTTTACAAGCTGATCGACTGAGAGTCGAAGAATCGTCAGTCCACCCCAGCAATCGTAAGGGGCAGTGTTTCAGCTGCAAGTAATTATAGAAAATAAGATCATTTGACATTGATTAGTTTTACTGTCAAATAAGCATATGGAAAGATTATAACCCAAAGCTGAAACTCTACCAGAGATTTTCAATCACATAAAAATTTAGTTGCTGGGTCCTGGCTGGTGTGGCTCAGTGGATTGAGCACCAGCCTGGGAACCAAGGGGTCGCCGGCTCCATGCCCACTCAGGGCACACGACTGGGTTGTGGGCCAGGTCCTCAGTAGGGGGCATGCGAGGGGCAACCACACATTGATGTTTCTCTTCCTGTCTCCTTCAGTCCCCTCTGTCTAAAAAATAAAATAAATAAAAACTTTAAAAATAAATAAAAATTTAGTTAATGGGCCTTCAAATATTTACCAACTGAATAACAAATATACAAACTTGCTCTTCGTCTGTGTCATTAGATGTTTTCAAAAGAGCAGGTGGCCCGGCAGACTGACAGAGACACATCTTCTGCCGAATTAACTCGGGATTCCATCGATCCAACATTGTGAAACGTGGACCTGAGAAAACCAGCTAGCATTATTAAGTGACGGTGAGGACTGATTTTTTTTTTTAGTTTCGTTACCAAGGGCATTCTAGGAAGATGTATATTTAAAGTCACAAGGAAGATAACTGAAGGGCTCAGGGTGAATCACACCGTCTGCAATGGTCCTTGGTTTTGTTGTTACTGAACTCTAAATACCTGGTTAACAACGAAGACAACAAAAATCACATGCATGTTAAGAACGGGGGGAATTCGTCCAGGAAAACAATGTCTAGGGCGGTGTTTTATTTACTGATGTACTACATTAGGCGCTGTGCTGTGACAGACATTCTCCCTGTTCCAAAGGTGAGGAGACTGACGCTCGGTGACCTTTTGAGTGTAGGTCTTGCTGACTCTCACCCTACACTTTTCTGACTCGATCAGTATGCAGGACGAAATATTTTCACCTCTAACCTACTGGGTCAAAAGCAGGGGCTGGCACGCCAGTGGCCACGTCTTTTCCGGGGTGAGCTCGCCGTATGGGAGGCGTCCTATCACAGCCATTAGTGGCATTTTTGAGCAGCGTGGTTCATACTGAACATTGAGTCGAGATGCTACAGAACAGTACAATTGCCCTAGTAATTTGGAAAGGGGCGATTTGAATTAGAGGAAAGGCTGAATTACAGACCATGTGAAAAGAAAAGCAGTTTAATCCTGAATTGACATTCAGGATTGCAAAACGCTTCTGTCCACAGAGATGTCAACAGTTAAGCTTCATTGTAGACTTACATACCAACGATTTCTATGGGTTACAGAGTTTAGAAGATTCTTTTACTTTTAAAGATTTTATTTTTATTTGTTTTTAGAAAGGGGAAGGGAAGGAGAAAGAGAGGGAGAGAAACATCAATTGGTTGCCTCTTGCACGCCCCCAACTGGGGACCTGGCCCGCAACCCAGGCATGTGCCCTGACTGGGAATCGAACTAGTGACCTTTCAGTTCCCAGGCCAGTACTCAATACATGAGCCATACCAGCCAGGGTACTTAGAAGATACATGAGGAAAGTTTAGTCTTCTAAGTTGTTAAATATGTCGGATACATTAGTTATGCTGCTAACTTGGCAGAGTAAGGCTTTGCTTGCTGGCCTGCACGCACCACAGAGTCGCCGCCAGGCGCTCCCAGCGCAGCTGACCCACACGGAGCTCCGGCATCCACACTTGCAAAACACGCCCCATATGTCTAAGGCTTAGCACCAAAGGAAAGGATGTGAAAATGTTAATCATTTGTATATTGATTGCCTGTTGAAATTACAATCTTTTGGATATGTCAGAAAAATACAGTGTACTCTAAACTTTATTTCTTCTGTGCTTTTTAATTTCTTTAATGTGACTACTAGAAAACTTAAAATATGCGGCTCGCATTATATCTCTTTCGGAGAGTGATGTTATAAATAATATAGAGGAAAGCTTCCAAGGCTTAGTAGATTCTAATATTGTCTGTGGAAGACAAAAAAAAAGATAAAAAATGTCCTTAATGAATCTGAATACCAGGCCTTTGAAACCCAGGCAAAATGAACCACAGCTCACCACTCAGTGCCCCTGTAGAGATGACCCCCCCCCCCCCCCGACCAACTACTAAGAGACGCGGGAGATCCAGGGGAAGGCTTCTATATTGAAGTGTATATATAGACACACACACATAAATATGTATGTATATACATGTATGGGGTGGGCAAAAGCAGGTTTACAGCTGTTTGTAGGAAAGCGACATGCAGGTTCTGATAATTACAAGCTTTACTGACTCAGAAGAACCTCACTCACACCCGCAAACCACCTCTGCTGCGCCTGTCTGTGACGTGGGAAAAGCCCAGCATCCCTGAGGGCAGAGTGTCAGCGGAGGAGGCAGTGCTCTGAGAAGCCGCTCACCGATGAGCTGAACGTGGGGGGCACAGATCCCAGAGGGCCCTGTCTCCTTCAGGCCGGCGGGAGCCACCAACCTGCCCTTGGGGCCCATGGGGACTCAGAGTTGGCGCGCCGCTCTCCCTGTAAGTCAGTACCTGACTTGGACGTGCCGTTTCTCTCCTCCGTACTTTGGCGTCTGCTTTGTCCCTCCTGTCCCTTCCCCTATTCGGCTTTCTCAGTGTCTGAAATGATCCCTCAGCTGCTCCGCCCAGACCAGCCTGGGGCGCCCTCTCTGACCAGTCCCCCGGCAGTCTGCTCCCTCTTGCTGTCAGGCCTATTTCTTCACCTCTGTCGTAATCTACGTGGCTTAGACAACTCAAAAAATTGTTCCAATAAATTCATCTGGCAACACGTCACATAATTCTAAAAAAAGGCAAAGTTGTAGGTAGATTTATTGTCATTCTTTATCAAGGGACAGAATTGCTTCTTTGTACACTCAAAGAAATTATTGTAGTGAGAAATCATTTTAAAATAACACTCATTTAACAGTAATTAACAATAAGAAATTAGTCCAACAAGTAGGAATGGCTGAGGTTAAATAAGTTGTGACAAGTCCATATGGTGGAGTTACTCTATGACTGTTAAAAACAGTATGCTTTTGAAGATACATGACAAAGGAAATGCACACAATACAAGTTAATAAAGATACATCACAATTTACAAAATTACCCGACTCCAATGGCGTTAAATAAAGTACATACATAGCCTGTGGTAACAGTGGCTACTCCAAGGTGGTGAAATCGCAGGTTAATTTTTTTGCATACAGTTTCTGTGTTTTAAAACTTTACAATGAATATATATTACTCTTATAATCAGAAAAATATATACACAAAATAAACTATGATTCTCTAGTTTCCAATTTGAATAAGTTCAGTTTTTAAAAGAGTGCCACCAAAAGCTTATCTTTCATGGAAGAAAAATCATACCACCTCTAAAGATGATGGATGCATAATACAGTATCCATTGTAACACGGTCGGCAAGACTGGTGACGCCTGGCACAACGCTGGTTTATCTTACTTGACACGGTGCTGGTTTATCTGAAAACAAATGTTGAGATCACCTGCAGCTCCAGCGTCCCAGATTTCCCTGTCTGGATGTCAGCAAGGCTCACGTCAGGGGCCCTGGAGGGCAGGACATCGGCAGCCTGTTCCAGTGTAAAAATTCAAAGCAAAACTGGCCCCCAGCTAGTCCCACTGTAATGGCCGCAGCAGCAGAAACAGACACTGGACCTCAGCATTCAGGAACACAGACGTTCCAGCGTGAGCAGGCCAAGTGCTTTGGAGCCTAGGAAGCACTTTTAAACCCCGACTCACAGAAAGGATGGCGCATTCTGAAGAGCAGAAAGTGAAGTCAGTCCTCACAGGATGAGTTATGACTTTGTTCTGACTCTCTCCAAAAGCGCACCTCACTCCCTCCAAGGCCTTTCTAAAAGGAAAGGGTTATAATCAAATTATTATAATCAAATTAGCCATCACATCGCTCAGAACACGTACTTTTCACGCCTTCCCTCCTCCCGGAGCCTGGCAGTGCAGCGCATTCAGCATCGCTGTGTGCTTCCTGAAGCGCCCAGCAACTCCTGAGTCACCCTTGTTTTGTGCAAAGTCATGGCGAGTCCCCCGTGAGGAGGCCGGCCCTGCACAAGGCCCCGTGACACAGAGCCTTCAAGGACACGGGGCTCAGAGGGGGCCTTGAAAGCCACCTAAAAATAAAAAGTTCTACAATTCGCTCTGCCAGGCATGTCACTGACCGGGTAGGGGTTAACGTCAGCAGCATCGGGCAGAAAGACTGCGTTTGAAGGGACTGCTCCCGCCGGTCATCTCTCCTGTATTCTGTCACCTTCCTTTTCAGGGGACACTTGGTTGGACAGAGACCGTTGGGCTTATTATGGCAGCTGGGAGATGGTCGCTTGGGACTTAACTTTGATTCCAACCCTTGCAATTATTACTTTGAGTGAACATATTATTTAGGAATGGGCACAGATAAAAATATCCTGACCTTGTCATCGAATTTCTGCAGAAGTGTTACAGAATGGTCCCCGTTTCCCAGGCTTTGGTTACGGAAGGTGTCGTAGAAACGATGCCCCTTTATTTTTTGACCACTCCTCCCTTCCCCCCAAAAGAAACCCCCAGGCCCTGTTCACATTATGTAAGATTTTACAGTCACCTATGCTGACTTCAAAACCTCTGTCACACGTCGCAGAAAGGTTTCATAGAAATCAGACGTATGAAATCTACAGCGTCACACCCTGGCAAGTGCAGATGGCGAACAGCTAATGCGTATGATAATTATTTCAAAATAAATAAACAGGACAATGTTCGGGACTATTTGTAACTTCTCCTGCCTTTCTTGGAGTAGTAAAAAATAAGAGCAAGAGAAATGATGAAAGCAAGGAGCAGAAAAGCCATAAAGGCCAGCAAACTCCTTCGGGTGTGGAAGAAGCTGCACTCGGCACACAGCGCGAATTCCTCCGGACAGAGTCTGCCCGGCGTGTCCGGGCCCGGGAAGCCACTGCTGTCGATAATGTTCCTGTAATGTTGCATGGACGGTTTGGGCTCAAACTGATTGGCAGCGTAACGGTAGAGGCCAAACCTGGGCGCCGTGCGGTCATTGAACGAATAGGCGAAGTAGCCACAGAGGTTGACCCCGTCCAACACGTAGGCTGCAAAAACAAAAGGACAGGAGAGGAGGTAGTGAAATACTCTGCACGCAACGCATGAGGCACCCATGGCCTTGGGACATCCGGGGAAGTGTTAATACCCTTTAACACAACTCTGGTTCAATTGGATTTCATCAGAAAAGGCTTTTCTGGGAAGACAAATATGGAGCTACATTTTACACGGTAGGTTTTATATAATGCAACCTACCACGAGGTGCTTGGGTCAATCTTCGTGCCCAAGAAGCGGGCGGGACTGCTGTGAGGTGTGGGAGGACGGGGGCGGGATAGTCTGTGCCTCCCAGGCCCAGGGCAGGTGGCCAGGGTTTTCAGTCTGCGGCTTGTGGCTACACCCCTTTATCTCTGGGGGAGATACCAACTCTCCGCAGGGCTTTCTCCGTGCGGCAAACACGGACAGCACTCCGCTCTGAAGGAGACTGCGTGTATACGCTGGAGAGTTTCTAACAGGTATCATGCCCTGGCTAACATGACCTTCAGGAGACGGTTTCCAGGGGCCTTACCTTTCAGAGCTTCATTCACGTACTTCTGCAGGTAATACACCCTCAGCCTGTCCTGGCCTGCTTGCAGGTCGTCGTCGATGCCATTGGCGATGACGTAGGTGGGCAGGTCCCCGTACTTGGACTTCAGCCAGCCCAGGACTTTGCGCAGGCCCCAGGGCACCACGGCCACCTGACTGGGCGAGTTGAGCCACGTGATGTCCGTCATCTCTTGCACCTCCAGGTAGTCGTTGTACTTGCTCGGGTCTTCTTTCTCCCAGTCCACGAGGATGGTGGTGTAGTGGCTTAACGCCAGAAAGTCGAAGGAGCCCCGGATGAGCCTCTTTTCCTCTTCGGTGAAGTAGGGCAGAAGGAAATTGTTCCTCTGGTTCAACCAGTCCCGCATGGCCCGCGGGTAGTCCCCAGAGCCGAACACAGGCTCCGCCAGCCAGCCGATGTCAAACTCCAGCACCCTCTCCGCCCCTTCTTGGTCCTTCAGGGAGGAAGGGCAGGCCGGCTCGATCCAGTCGGCCTGCAGCGCCAGGGATATTTTCCCGTTCTGGGAGCGTCTGAACTGGCCGTCGTAGGCGCGCCACGCCAGCGCGTGGGCCTTCAGCAGGTGGTGCCCGGCGCTGTAGGTCATGTTCCGCGTGTGCGGCTCGAGCAGCGTGATCCAGAACTTGACGTGCGGGCCGAGCTCCTGGAAGCACAGACGGGCGTACTCGGCGAAGGCCTGGGCGGTGCGGGGGTTCTCCCAGGCGCCCTGCCGGGCCAGCGGCTCCGGCAGGCCTTGGTGCGGGCTGGCGGGGCGCCACAGGGCCACCGAGGGCGTGATGTTGGCGTGCACGAGCTCGCTGGCCATGCAGCGGTAGAAGTGCAGGGCCGTGAGGTTCACCTGGGACCGGTCGCCCCGCGGCAGGACCCGGGCCCAGTCCAGCGAGAAGTGGAAGTGGGTGACGTGCGTTTCCTGCAGGAGGGCCACCTGGGCGCGGATAGCGGCGAAGTCCGCACACGACGGCGGCCTCTTCCTGGCCACGAGGCCGTCCACCTTCAGGAGCCCCTTGCTGCGGTGCACGTCCCACAGGTAGACGTGTGGGTCGGTGAACTGGGACAGAGCGGTGTCGACCTAGAACAGAGGAGCGTAAATGAGGCTCACCTGGACCGGCCGGGAAGGGGAGTTCCATGCAATTCTTTCAGCGAAACTAGCCAGCAGCGTGAGCGAAAACAGGACCCTTTCTGGCGGCACACTGAAATGATTTTTCATTAATACCAAGCTCCTGAACAAGAAAACAGCCCATTTTGTTAGCGCACGTTTGGCTTACCCCTCGCTCTCTTTGCGACTGTAACAGTGCTTTAAAAACCTGAACTTTTCCCTCACGCCAGATGACAAGCATCGGCTGCGATTCTCACACGTCTGTGGTCTGGGTTACGCAGCAGAGGATTCGGAGGGTTTTCTTTTGATACAAGACGCGACTGATGAGATGAGACTTCGAAATTTTTTTTAATGGCAAAGATAAAGGTTAACACCTGTGTGAGTGAGAGTCAGAACATGAAGTGGCATTTGAAATTAAACTGTGCTTCTTAAAATCACGTTCTGCACCGAGCGTTGCTCTCAGAAAAGAAGACGCTACAGAAGCAGAACGCAGCCTTCTATTAGCTTTGCGGCTGATGACGGAATTGAAGAAATTCAGCCTGACAGTGGGAAGCGATGAAGAATGTGGACATAGGAAATGAAATTGTCATCCACCCATAATGGGATTTTTTAACATAGCTTTTTAAAAAAAACTTAAAGGTGTTATTTACTTATTTCTAGAGAGAGGGGAAAGGAAGGAGAAAGAGAGGGAAACATCAATGTGTGGTTGCCTCCTGCACGCCCCCTACTGGGGACCCAGCCCACAACCCAGGCATGTGCCCTGACTGGGAATAGAACCAGAGACCCTTTGGCTTACAGGCCGGTACTCAATCCACTGAGTCACACCAGCCCAGGCTAAATTTTTTTCCTAATTGCTTTTCTGTGATTATCAACATCTGACATTGAAGCCTCCAAAATAAAACTAGGCATTCAGGAAAGTGGACACATTGTAAACTCAGAAAGTGGACACATTGTAAACCCACCAGGAACGGGATGCAGACTGAAAGTGCACCCTAGCCCACTGCCCATAAGGGGTCTCCTTAGAGAGGGTTACTTGGCGTGACCCTCTGTATAAAAGCCAGGGTGAGACAAACCCCAGCTTGCAATCCCCAGGACAGGTTTCCTGGCGGTTTTCTGGGGCCTGCTGCAAACGAGCTGTTGTGTGGTTCTCTGCAGGAGCTGGTGCTGTGTTCAACCAGGAAAGTCTTAATAAAAACAGCGTGTGGGAGGGAGATTGCTTTCTCTGGGGGAGGGTCCCTTGCAGCTCGCCCAGGAGTGCATCTGGGCAGTGTTACAGGGATGCTGTCAGAAGCATCTTCCCACTGCAATGCACCCGCAAACCATGCCTCCTCAGCTTTGCAGGAGAAAAGACTTGCATGCTCTTTTGAGGGAAAAGTGTCCGCGGCTTGAAGGAGTTTTTTGATTATTTTTACGGAACTCTAAGTTGACTAAATTCGTATCTTTTCTACCATAATTATCCAAAAACACCAGCTTTTATTCAGTCCATTTGAAAACAAACAGGAGAGACTAAAGTACAAGTTTTGGGGAGGAAATCTATTTCTTAAAAATACAGGATATTTAGAAATGATAGGCTTAAGGCAAAATTCTATCTAAACTCCATTAGTTAGTTGACATATTTCTTAATAAAGAAAAATGAGCTAATAAAGCCAAACCAGTCAGGAGGAGTGGATAAAAAGCGTGTATTTAGCATCTGATGGAAGAGCCTCGCTCTTCACATGACCAGTGTTAGAGAAGCCCAGGCCCCAGCATGCAGCGGGCTCTGTACCAGGTTCACGATGAGAGTTAGTAGCTGTGGACAACACTGCGAGCTGGCAAATGGGTCCCTCACAGCGGCAGTCCGTGGGAATACACCTGAGGTCAGACGTCACACAGGTTGTGTGTCTGAGGGGTGTGATTTGTGTGGTTTTTACAGTTTCTCAAGTGAAATGCGTGCCTCATTAATATGAGGAATTTTAAATGCTAGGCCGGATGGAAAAGGTTCATTTTGATGGTTTAAAAGTCACTTCTCAGGACTTTAATGTAATATTTTAGAAGTATAGAGGTGTTGCCTGTAAATTAAAACATTCGCCCATAGTCCTAGAAACTGCCCCCCCGCAAAAAAAAAAAACAAAAAAAAAACTTGTTTGCACTTTGTCAGTTAAGAAGCTAGCTTGGGAAGGGCACTGCCAGAAGAATACAGAGCTCACAGTGAAAAGCAGAAAAAATAAAGCTACAGTTGCAGCCCTCCCCGACTAAAGATCTCCCGGAGAAGTTCAAGTCGGCTGCGAGGTGGAGAGAGACCTGCCTAACCCTGTGTTTGGCTGCCTCTGCACAGGAGAGCCCTGGGGCTCCGCTGGGTGGAGGAGCAGGCCCCCCGAGCTGATGACGTAAATGGGGGTGCAGCCTGACATTGGATCAAATTCTAGAACTAGTGCTTCTAAGGGGTAGGAAAAGGGGTCCTCGGCCCACCCCCCTCCCGCCTCACTGCCATACTCGCTGCATCTGATCACGGTGTCTCTTCTCTTTTGAGGAAATAGGATACATTCTTAAGACTTTCTCACTCACTATCTGTCTCCAAGGCAAACCTTTCTGCCCTTGGGTGGGGGCCGAGCAGAGAGAAAAGGGGCTCCGTCCAACATCTCTGAGCTCACACCACCTGCACAGGCATGCTGGCGGGCACGGCTCTTCACAAAGGACTGAACGGGGATTACTGCCCAGGCTCAGGCTTCCATCGGAGATCGGGGAGGAGCCTGCACCCTCGATGACAAGGGGGCACTAGAGCCCCACTGGGTACCCCGCTCACAGGACAGCAGCTCCGATAGGGAGGCTGCAGTGGGCTGAGGGAGGGGAGGGGAGGAGGCTGGAAACCCCCACTGAGCGGGCAGAGCTGCCAGGACTGGGGGTTGCCTCAGACCTCCTTACTCACCTGCAAGGAAGGGCCTCACTTCTGAGATCGCCACTAAAGCTAACTGGGGGTCTGAAAAAGACACAAGAGTAATACAGACCCACGAAACACAGAGGAAGCGTGGTGTTGATATGCTCTCCTTTAACTAAAAGGTGACAATTTGATATTTACAAGAAAAAAGCAACCTGTTTCAGTTAGAAGGCCTTTCCTCAGATCCAAACACTCTTCCAAACACTTCTGAGCTGAAGGGTTACAGGACAGCCACTCAGAACGGCCACCTCTGGCGTGTTGGCGTGTTGGGCTGCAGGCACTCCCAGTGGATGCGGGGTGGGGGGTAGGCTCCCTGCACTCTCCTTAGCTGCCTGAAGATGCACCCCCTCCCCGAGTTTCAGCAGCCAGGGAAGACTGGCCCTTGTCACAGAAGAGGAGACTAGGAGTCAACTCCACACCCAGACGAACTTGGTCCCAAACTGCCGTAGTTCCCACCTGTTCTTACAAGGGCCCGTTTATGTTTCCTGAAAGTCATCTGCTCTCCCTTAGGAGACCTCTACCCCCTTCCCCTTTCCCTCTTAACACGGCGTTTAAGCCTGGCTTCTAAGCCACCTCGGGGTTGCTCGTTTCTCTCTGAGTATCTCCCGTGTATATCGGAGGTACACGTGTTAATAAACTTCGGTGTGTTTTTCTCTTGTTAACCTGTCTTTTATAACAGGGTTCTCAGCTAAGAACTCAGAAGGGTAGAGGGGACGTTGTTTTTCCTCCCCTGTAGAACCAAGGAGTTGGCTAGACGCACCCAAAATGCCAAATCCGCCTGCTTGTGCTCCGATAGTGACCTTGGTCTGTTTCCACGCTCTGCTCGGCAGCAGCACCACCACCCTGCCCACTCTCCACACGCTCGGTCCACTGTGTGATCTGCACAGCCATCGTTTTCTCCCCGGGCTCCTTGCAAGGCAGGGGTCAGGCTCGCTCACCTCCTCGCACACCCCTCAACCGAGCACCCCCGGCCACCAGCCAGGGCAGGGCGCATGCTGAGCATCTGGCAAGTGCTTACTGTTTGATCAAACTCTAGAAAACAAATTCTTTTAAAATTAAAGGAAATTGGAGCTTGAACTTTTTAAGTTAAATAATTAAAATAACACTGAGAACAAACTACAGAGAAGGTGCTCCGTAAATACTGGCTGACGGTTTGAAGCGCTTCCCCTCCCCCATCCCCGTGACTGGCGCTCCAGACAAGTTCCAGCGAGGGTTTTCCTCCTCTGCGTCCTTCAGCAAGATTGGGGACCCTCAGTGACGTCTCAGGAGGAGGGGGCTCTGCCCACCGTGCCTGCCTCGGGCTCAGCCGCTCCACTGAGGCCTCGGACAATGTGGAGCTCCGCGTTACATCTCATTTATGGAACAACTCAACCACTCTGAAAGTTTTGAAAACTACTGTGTTAAAAAAAGAGTGTATCTTATCAGATCTTAAACACTAATATATGTTCTGTTTCCCTTTGGAGGCTGATGGGAAGTGAAGAAGCTAGGTGAAGAAGCTAGGAAGGGTTTCGGAGAGAAGGAACAGGGTTGGGAAGGACACCACCCCTCAGGAACCACGTAAGGCCGAGGAGGAGGGACAGGAGCCGGGGCCCCCTGAGAAGGAAGCTCCGCTTACTAGCGAGGGGGCATGATGACACCGCTGACTGCTTTGTCAGCTGACTTACTTGAATGTAGTTGTCAGCAATTCCCCAAGCAAAGTCACAGGGAAAGGTCCCTTCTAGTGGCTGGTTTTCAGGTGAAGGAGGGAAGCCATTTTTCTCTATCAGCTGTTGGTAGAACAAGGCTGAAGACTTGGGCAACAATGTCTTGTCCTGGCTCAGAAAGTCGACGTAGAAGAGCCCACGCCTGATGCTGTAGCCTCGGTGCCACTCGAAGCCGTCCAGGAGGGACCACGCCGTGTACCCGATGACGGCCACCCCGTCCAGCCTGATGGCTGCAAAGGGAAGAGAGGACAGGAGCGAGTGACCCTTCGCTGGACGCTCGCCCACGGTGGGGGAGCGCTGGAGGCTTTCCTACCACAGGAGATAAATTCCGCGGTGTGCTTATTGTGTGGCAAACCCACGGCCTACAGAAGCTCTCATCCAGCCTGGACGACTCTACAGATAAATTCTTCACAAATAGACTGATCTCCAACACGTTTTTATTTGGGTTTCCCTTATTTCCGGTGGCTGCCCTTTGGGCCTGTCTATCTCAGCACCCAACATTGTGTCTGACGTAATAAATGAAGAAAGTCTTTGAAAGCATGAAGTGCTGACTGTTTTCTCCAGATGTGATATTCCTTTTTTTTTTTAATCTTTAAAGTGCCTCATTCGGTACAAACTGTAAGAACCCAAAAACACGTAAGGAGAGCTAGATACCCTGGGACTTACTTAATCCTTCATGTAATCTAAAAATCTAGTCATTCTGAAAGTCAAGTAATTTCAAACATTATAATCCAGCTTCTCATTTACCAAATAAGTTAAAAAGTTAATTTAAGCTCCTCAAGTCCCCAAATGAGAAAGGTGTGACATGAATTCATTCCTATTATGGCCAAAATCAATTTCTACATTATGATCAAAAACTGTAAATTCACATAGTTTATTACAGATCATCTTGGAGATTCTTTTACCAGTGGATTTGGGCAGGAAATCAGAATTTTATCCCAATCCTACCTTTTAAAGTTTCCATTATAAACTTTTTGAGGTAATACATATATTTGGCATCATCTTGCTTGGTGGTCCCTGAGACGAACCAGCCGTTTTCCACAATAAATATCTGGGGGTGGTTGTATTCGAGGTCGACCCAGGACAGCAGCTGCCTCAGGCTGGGAGATTCCACTTGGCGGAACTTCATGGGAGGGTCCAAGAGTTGAAAACTCAAGGTTGGTCCAAAGGAAAGAGCAAAAAAGTCAGCTGTTCCTTTGATGAGCCTTTTCTCAGGCTCAGTGAAGGCAGGCAGGAGAGATGAGAGGTTATGCTTCATGCTGGCTGGGTAGTCGCCATCAACGAAGATGGGTTTGGCAAACCAGCCGAGAACAAAGTCAAGAGACTTCTGGCATTCTTGGATGCTGTGCTCTGTCATTCTCCGAGGGCTGATCCAGTGGGAACTTAGGGCGATGGACACCTGGCCCCCCTGAGTCGGACGGAAGGACGTGTTGTAGAGGTGCCAGATTTTGGCATGAGCCTAAACAAAACAAAAAGCCTACGGTAAATTGATGTTCAGTTGTGAGGAGAAATGTAATCTGTATTTGAATCCCCAACCCTATTTGTATCTGTTTCCCATCAACTCTAACCTAACGACTAACCCCGCGAGGGAAATGTCGCCCGGCATCGATAAATCATCTCGGAGGTCGGTCAGCCCACAGCGACCCAGCCCGGACTCATTTCCACCGTCCTCAGCTGCCAGTGGAAAATTTTTTGGGTGTTGAACGTGCAGCTAGTATTCATACTTTGAAAAATTAATGAAATAAGAATCTGTGATAATATCGTACTGCTTAACTGACTTTGGATTATGTACTTTTTAATTAATAGGCTTCGTGAAAAGGACCAAACCCAAATCTGTGATCGCACCAGGAATTTCTAAATAGGATTATATATATTTCTTTTTGTCCTAAGAGACTGGGAGTTTTCAAGTTGGTTCAGATTGTTGGAGCCAATTTAATATTTTGTAGTCATCTCTCGGAGATAAAATTCTAACACATGTTCTCACCATATTTGTTCTTCCCTAAGAGGAATCAGAGGAATAAATGAAAGGACCGACTCCAATATGTAAACTTGACCCACGCTCTGGAGCTCAGGGACAGTGCTGACCTTCCGCAGGGCCCCACGCCCACGGTGGCAGCAAAGAGCAGAAAGCCACCTACATACAGCCTTGAGGGGACCCGGGGCCCGGAGCCGGTCAGCTCCAGCCTGGGCCCTCCCAGCAACAAGATGGGCTTCGCTCCCGTGAAACCAGGGCTATGTTCCCGTCACACCTCACCAACTCCTGCTATCCTGTGGCCACCTGTTTCCTTTTTCTCAGTAAAGAGAAGGGAGGGTAATAGGGTTCCTCCCACCTTACTTGAATGATGTTTCTCTTTACTTTTCAATTCCTCAGTTTACTCTATTTTGCTAAAAATATGACTGCTGTGTATCAGCAGCCTGTTACTCCACTAACACATCATCTTCAAAAACTCATTGAACTCTGTTTGACTCACCCTCTCCAAAACGGTTATGCCAATTTTCGTCCCACACCCTGGGCGGAGAGAAGCTCTCTCACACAGTGTGCCTAATAGCCTCTTCATTTTTGTCTAAAAGCAATTCTCGTGGTTCATTCATGTCTGTGCGTGTGTCCAAGAGTGGCCTCACGCTATTCTCAGGAATTCAGCCGAGCGTTTCAGTGGGATGGGGGAGTTCATGTTGAACTTGCATTTGTAGTTTCTTACTGAGTGTCTGTTTCATGTCACTGAAGGTATTTTTGGGGGGACCTGAAGCAGTTCTCCGTATGCCAAGGGGGAAATGCAGAATCAAACATTGTTCCTAAGAATAGTGACATCTGGCCACGTGCTTCAAAAACCACTGGCTTGGTGATGCCTCTGCCTTTCTCTGTCTTCCTCTCCTGTCTTTCCTCCTCCAGCTGATAGGAGACCTCAGCCTGACACTGAACAGTGAAACAGTAAACAAAGGGACCAGTTTGTGCTCACCCTCAGGACGCCAGACCCGAGCACATGACTAAGGGGGCCCGCTTGGAGGCCTAGCGAGCAGTCAGGCCCTTAACCTCTCACGGGCTCCCCTCTGCAGAGCAAGTGCTGCCGTGGGCAGAGCGGGGGTCAGGCGGGCGTGAGAACAACCCAAGGACATCCGACCAGGGTGCGTTCTGCAGGGAGCTGAAGTCGGAGCCAGGCGGGGGAACTGTTCGCCGCCCGGGACCACTCGCTCTTCTAACCGCAAGGACTTCAACGCGGCTCAGGGGGCGGTGGGCAAGGAAACCAAGGACCAAGGCCCCGCAGAAATGCACGCGTGGTTTTCGACATCAGATAAAATTCCTGCTCCGTCAGTCAGCTGTGCGCCTTTCACCAAGTTCCCTAACCTGCGCAGGGAATACTCACTTCCCTGTGTCTCTCACCTGCCGGCAGGAGGGGGAAAAGAGAGGCTTTGGGTAAAACCCCCAACACAAAGCTTGCATACAGGAGGGTCTCCATGAAGGTTTATTCCCTGTGTCCCTACGGGGTGAGCAAACGGAAAAGGAAGACAGAGCGGCTAAGGAAACTCCCCTGCTGAGGAGGGAACAGAGCTGGGATGGGATGTCGGATACCACCTGGGGTCTGGGCTAGAAGTGGCGGGTTTGGACCCCACGGGCTCTCTCCCTTCCCAGCCTTAGATAGTTCTCTGTACCATGGGAATAGCATCTGTTCTCCTGTAGGGGCAGCGTGAGGATTAGAGGGCGTGATGCAAGTGAAAGGCTCTAGCGAGCCGTTCATTATTTAGAGCAGAGTAAGTCTGCAGAACCGGAAGGCAGGGCGGTTAATTCTGTGTGTCAGGCTGACCAGGCTGAGGGTCCCCAGACAGCTGGTGAGACACTGGGTGAGAGTCCAGCTGAGCTGCTCCATGGTTCTGCTGCCTCCACATCCATTCTGTTTACCCGAGCGTCCTGCGGGGACCCTGCACTGACCCCAGCCCCGCACACACGCATGGGCCCTAGGGAGCAGCCTGCGGGGTCATCAGCCATCGCGAGCTCCTGATGGGACTTTCCCAGCAAGAGCCTGTGGGATCTTCGGTCTGCCCTGCCTCCCACGGCCTGTACACCTTCTGTGTGTTTTGGATAAGACCCTGGTGGGGCTTACCAAAACCCATCTTTTGGTTCGAATGGACCAATTTGGCCCTGGCCTGGGAACCCCAAGGCCCGCCACCCCCAGGCCCGAATAACGGCACTCGTCCCTGGTCCTGTCTCTCTCTCTGGGCTCTGCCTTGCCGTCCCATGTACTGCGTGTGCTCCCTCCGGCACCCCCACTCCAGCCGCTCCTGTGCTCTCCTGTCACACACAGGTCCCCACGCAGCACCCTCTGCTCCGCGGAGCACGCGTGAGTGGAACAAAACCAAGGCGACATCATTTCTGGGTCTGCCTGTGAGGGTCCTGCTGGACGAGACTAGCTTTGGTGGTAGACTAAGCATGGGGGTCGCCCGCACCCAGGAGGGTGGGCATCGGTCTCATTGAGGCCGGAGTAGAACGCAAAAGGAGGGGAGGACGGGCCTGCGCGCTGACTGAACCTGGACTTCTCCCGCCGCCCCCTCCGTCACTGGCTCCTTCGTCTCAGGCCTCCAGCGGGTAGGAACAGAAATGACGCCACTGGCTTTACAGATCATGAGACTTGCCGGGCTCGGACACGTGAGCCAATACACCTCTGTCCGAATTAATCCTGCCGGCCCAGGTCCCTAGGGAGCCCTGACTGACACAGAAAGCTTCTAGCTGTCACTTAGCTTAACCCCCCCACCCATTCCAAACCCCCAAATGGATCTGATATTTGACTACTCTCTACGGCAGCCCAAACTGGGGGCCACTCCAGGTGGGGCCTCTTCTCCTGGAAGTCCCCCACCCCAAATCCTATCCCAACTCCCCACGCTGAGCTACACAGCCAGCCTCTGGGGGCCCCCTGTTCTTATTCCACTCACCTGCCTCCCCAGCCTGAGCTGAGCCCTGAAGGCACTGCCTCACTCCCTCCCCAGCACACAGAGGCCCAGTGGTGTCTTTCACACCGAACCAAACTGTGTCACCTCCTTCTGAGCTCATTTCTCTTCCAGACGGGAAGTGTGCGTAACCAAGGCTATGAGGCAAGGGGTAGCAAGGTCACCATTTGCCGTATTGTAACAAGGAAGGATGATTAACAGAGAAAAGTTATCACGGTTTTGCATTGCTTTCTAATTATTCTGGGCATGGTAATCTTATAATCTTGTTAAGATTAAAATTTAATAAAGCTATTGACAAGGACTCAGGGAAATAATTTAGGGTATGAGCAAGAATGTTTATCTAAATACTATTTATAATAGCAAAATACTGAAACCAATTGAAATGTCCACTATTCAAATACGTTTACACCATCCTATGGATGTTTTCATACATTGTGGTATAACTAAAGCAATACTCCTGTTCGGATGTTACAAATAACACAGAAGAATGTCTATTAACATGTAAAACATGTTGCTAAAATACTAGCTGAACAAAAAAGCAGATTACAAAGCAATATGTTGGTTTTAATAGCACTATAAGGAAAATTATAAATTACTGAAGACAAATATGTATATAAAAATCTAGAACAGGGGTGTCAAGCTCATTTTCACCGGGGACCACCTCAGCCTCGCAGTTGCCTTCGAAGGGCCGAACGTAACTTCAGGACTGTATACTGTAACTACTCCTTAACTAGGGGCAAGGAGCTCGGCACTGCCGAGCTCGGCACTGCCGCCGGGTAGAAACAGGGTGCCAGGCCGGATAAAACCAGGTGGAGGGTCGGATTCAGCCGCGGGCCTTGTGTTTGCCACCTGTGATCTAGAAGGATTTATAACTGGTTAAGGAAAAGTTCTGTAACAGGATTGTGGGGGGCAGAACTGTCTTCATTTTGCTTCTCTCTCTGGTTTTCATTTCCTACCATACACATGTATTGCTTTAGGAGTAAGACAAACACTTAAAATTCCAAACAGGAGAGTAGCTCACAGGAGTTGAATGGCAGGCCCTGCTTGAACTGCCTGAGTGATTATTTGAAAGCCGTGAGGTAATTAAAGCCTGCCTAACTGTTCTCTAACCTGCCCCCCAGCCTCTGCCTCAAGTCCTCACTCCCAGGCACACTGAGCCCTATCTGGAGTTCTGAGATCCCCGAGGCTTCTGTGTGTCTACAGGTTCAGCTCTCGCATGCTTTACCTACTCCGAAACTGTCCAGCCTCACCCTCCTCATAACTCAGCTCAGACATCACCGCCTCCAGGAAGCCTTCCCTGACCTCTTCTCTCTCCCCACCCTTAAATATCTATTCCATGTGTCTCCACATCTGGCCTCTCTCAGAAACCTCAACCATAGGATGCTGCATGTATTTAACTGTCTAGGTTGTAGGCATTTCAAAGGCATCGACCGGGGCTTTTCTCCCTCTAGTTTCAGAGTCCAGCGACGTATCTGGGGCGGAGTAAGGATTCAGTAAACAGACATGGCAGAATGGAGGCCGGCGTTAAGAATCAGATCAAAAAGTCGGGGACAAAAGCAAATAATTTTCTGAGCCAGAGCAGCTAAGCTCTTTCATAAGACGTCCTGGTTGTATTTTCTTTCTGAGACCCTAAGAGAGAACTTTCAGGCAGACTTCATTAAGAAGTAAATGATAAGGAACCTGGCATGGTAGCCCCTAAGAGTAACATAACACCGTGTTGCCCCAAAATGCAGTAATGGTACATTTTGGTGTAAAAGACACTTCAGTGTATGATATCCCCCTCACTTTCTTTTTTTTTAATTATATTTTATTGATTATGCTATTACAGTTGTCCCAATTTTTCTCCCTTTGCCCCCTCCACCCAGCCCTCCTCAATTTCTTACCAGCCGTGATGTAGAGTTTTGAAATGCAGAGTGTGAAAAATCTAGAATAAATGGATCTCGTATTTCTTTGCCAATTAGCTAGTACCACCAAATTTCGGAAGTCAAGTAAAATACTCTGAATTTCACAGCACATTTTCCTGCTGTCTAAATTGTAAGCACCGTGTCGTTTACCTATTTGTATCCTTCCTGCAATCCCACACAAACTTTCCCATCAATAAGGCATTTAAAAACAGGGGATGAGTTCCATGCCCGCCCAGCCTTCTGCCTGAGCTCAGACCCAGGTGAGGAAGAGCCGCCCAGGCAAAGCGAAGCAAGGTGGCATGTGAAAAAAAGTCCTCTGGTAATTTAACTGTCTGGCAGAACAAAATAGCATACCCTTTAAAGGAATACAATATACGCCAGACTCGCTATCATGTATCATTTATATTGTCCAGAGTATAATAAAAAATCACTAGACATTGAAAAAGAAGGAAAATTAAAACCTTAAATTTTAAAAAGAGCATTCAAAAGAAACAGAAACCGAAGCCAAGAAGATCTAGAAGGATTTTAACACAGCTTTTAGCAATATGTCCAAGGATGGCAAGGAAAGGGTTAGAAAAGTGAACAAATGGGGAGGAAAAATAGAAAAATGGAAGAGAAACATGAAAATTATAGAACTGAAAAGTAAAATATCTAAAATGAAAATTTTGTTGAATGGGTTTAACAATATTAATTCTATGTAGACTGTATGATAAAGATAAATAATGTAATAAAATATATTAAAAGTTACATCTAAAAAGCCAGCAGAATAATAAAAATAAAATATAAGAAATATTTGACTCACTGAGAAGTATGCATAAAGAAAGAAATAAAATCTGACAGGACAAATAGAAATCACATAACAAGATGGTAAACATAAACCCAAATACACCCATAATTATGTAAATAATAATGTGCTAAGTGCTCTACGTAAAAGGCCGATACCATCAAACTAGATTTTGAAATAGTAAGTTCCAACGTGGTCAAGAAATGCACTTTAAATGTAAAGTGTCGGCTGAATGGAAAGAAAAAGGATGGAAAGAGATGTAGTAAACCTAAAAAATCCGGCAAGGGTGTATTAATGACAAAATAGACTTCAAGACAGGAAGTGTTCCCAGAGATAGAGATGGACATTTCATAATGATAGAGGGCCAATTCACTGAGAAGATATAATTCTAAATGTAACAACATCAGAGCTTTAAAATACATAAAGCAAAAGTTCATAGAATTTTTTTTTAAAGTAGACAACTTGACAATGGGTTGAAGATTTTAACTCCTCTCTCAATAACTGACCGAAGAAATAGCAAAAAATTAGTAAGTATATAAATTGTCTAAACAATACTATAAACCAAACTGAGCTAACTGACATTTAGGGTTTAAGTCAACACTACCCTGAACAATACTTTCAAGTTGTACATGAAATGTTTATAAATATGAGCCACATCCTGGAACGTGAAAGAAACTTCAAGAGATTGAATCAGCATCAAAAACCTCCCAGCCCTGGCCAAGGGGCTCACCTGGTTAGAGCATCACCTGACATGTCAAGGTTGCAGGTTCGGTCCCCAGTGAGGACACGTACAAGAATCAATCAATGAATGTAAAAATAAGTGGAACAACAAATCCATGTTTCTTTCTCTTTCTCACTTTCTGTCTCCCTCTAAAAATCAATCAGCACATTTTTTTTAAACGAATCTTCCAACTAAGAAAAATTGAGGGTGAGTGGACTTAATGGTAAATAATACCAAACATTTAAGGAAGAATTAACACCAAACCTTCTCAGACAAAGCTACAGACCAATATCCCTTATTAAATAGATACCAAAAACCTTGAAAAATACTAGCAAAACAATTTCAGCAGCACATTAAAAGGATTATATACCGGAATTGAGTAGGATTTATCCCAGGAATGCAAGGAGAGTTCAACACATGAAAATCAATCAATGTAATAAATCACTATAAAAGGAAAACTTCTGTTTTTTTCCTATGGTATAAGGAAAAACACAGTTCTCTACTGTGTACTTCTTCCCCCTGAAATTTCAATTTATAACAGGTTCAAAAAGAATACAATACTTAGGAATAAATTTAACCACTCTCGGAACTTTTATTTACATTACTCTGGGTCCTACCCAGAATGGTAAGACAAATCAAAGAACAAAGGACAAGTTGATTGGAAAGGAAAACAAATAACTCTAGAGAAAACACAATTATCTATACAGAAATCCTAAGGGATCTAAAAATAAATTGTTAGAACTAATAAATAAACTTAGCAAGTTAACAGAATATGTCAATATGCAAAAATCAATTGTATTTTTATATAGGTACAATAAACATTTGGAAAATAAATTTTAAATACAATACCACTCAAACCATAAAATACCTAAGAATGATTTAACAAAAGTAACAAAAGATGTGCAAGACTGTTACTGTGACATCTACAAGACATCCCTAAGATCCAAATAAAAGGGGAGAGATGCCATTTTTTTATGGATTGGAAGACTCAATATTGTCCCTTCTCCCCAAACTGATCTATAGATTCAATGCCACCCCACTTAATATCTCAACAAACTTTTTGTAGAAACTGGCAATTGATTCTAACATGAATATGATCACTCAAAGGACATAGAACAGTTCACATAAATTTGAAAAGGAAGAATAAAGTGGAAGCATTCACACTACCTGATTTAAAGACTTCCTATAAAACTATAATGAGGAACAAAATGAGACAGCGTCATAAGGACAGACAAATAGATTAAAGAAAGGAGTAGAGAATTCGAAACTAAACCATGGCCGAGTGATGTTTGACTGAGGCACCAAAGTGCTCATGTGGCGAGAGGAGAGCCTTTTCAATAAGTGGTCCTGCATTTGGAAAGTGGATGGGGAAAAAACACACCCAGCCTCACACCTTGCGTAAAAATTCAATTGAGACATATCATAGATCCAATTGTAAAAGCTGAAACTATTAAGTTTGTAGGCCAAAACGTGCCCTTTTGATCATGGGATAGGAAAAATACTTCTCAGGACACAGAAAGCACAAATCACAAAATAAAAAATAATAAACTGGACTTCATCAAAGTTAAAATCTGCTCTTTAAAAGTTAACAATATGAAAAGGTAAACCACTGAAGGGAAACACTAAAAATATATCTGACAAAAAAATTCTATTCAAAATAAATATGATAACCCTAACGGTCAATAATAAAAAAGAAAAACACCCCACCCCACCGTGAACAAAAGCTTTGAGCAGACTTTTCACAAGAGCGTCGACACCAATGGTCAACATCAACCTTTTCAGGGAGACGGAAATAAAACCGCAATGAGTAGTCACACCCACCAGAATGCCTACAATGAAAGACTGATGACAAAATTTTGATGTGTCTGAAAAGCAACTGATAACTTCTGGCCAAGATGGAGGCGTAGGTAGATACACCTGTGCTTCCTTGCACAACGACATGAAGGACAAAACAAATTTTAAAACAAAAAATAACCAGAACTGCCAGAAAATCAAACTGTATGGAAGTCCGACAACCAAGGAGTTAAGGAGGAAACATTCATCCAGACCGGTAGGAGGGGCAGAGGGATGGGCAACCAGGTGGAGAGGACTTGAGACAAGGCTGCGGCTGGAGGACTGTGGTGGACAAAGTGGGGCTGGGGGACTGGATGGGCAAGGTGGCGGCTGGCAGAGTGGGTGGTCCCACATTTGGGTGCAGATAAAACCAGGAGGAACAACTGGGGAGTGAGACAAACTGCACAACGCAGGCTTCCAGCAGGAAAATAAAGCCTCAAAACCTGTCTGGAAACACCTATGGGGCTTGAGGTGACAGGAGAAACTCCCAGCCTCACAAGAGTTCATTGAAGAGACCCATAGGGTCCTAGGACATACACAAACCCACCCACCCGGGAATAAGTACCAGAAAGGCCCAATTTGCTTGTGGGTAGCAGGGGAAGTGACTGAAAGTGGGCAGAGAGCAGAGCAAGCTGCATTGTTCCCTCTCGGACCCTCCCCCACAGACAGCTCCACAATGCAGCCATGTGGGTCACCCCACCCTGGTGAACACCTAAGGCTCCGCCCCTTACTACTGAGACAAAAAAATATGGCCCAAATGGAAGAGCAGATCAAAGCTACAGAATACAACTAAGTGATGAAGAGATCGCCAACCTATCAGATGTGCAGTTCAAAACACTGGTGATCAAGATGCTCACAGAATTGGATGAGTATGGTCACAAAATAGAGGAAAAAGTGAAGGTTATGAAAAACGAAATAAAGGAAAACGTACAGGGAACCAACAGTGAAAGGAAGGAAATCAGGACTCATATCAACGGTTTGGAGCAGAAATAAGAAATAAACATTCAACCAGAACAGAATATAGAAATAAGAATTCAAAAAAATGAGGAGAAGCTTAGGAACCTTCAAGACAATTTTAAATGTTCCAACATCTGAATTATAGGGGTACCAGAAGGAGAAGAGGAAGAGCAAGAAATTGAAAGCTTATTTGAAAACATAATGAAGGAGAACTTCCCCAATCTGGCAAAGGAAATAGACTTCCAGGAAGTCCAGGAAGCTCAGAGAGTTCCTAAGAGGTTGGACGCAAGGAAGCACACACCAAGGCACATCATGATTACATTAGCCAAGATTAAAGATAAGGAGAGAATCTTAAAAGCAGCAAAAGAAAAGGAGACAGGTACCTACAAAGGAGTGCCCATAAGACTGTCAGCTGATTTCTCAAAGGAGACCTTACAGGCAAGAAGGGGCTGGAAAGATGTATTCCAAGTCATGAAAGGCAAGGACCTACATCCAAGATTATTCTATCCAGCAAAGCTTTCATTTAGAATGGAAGGGCACATAAAGTGCTTCTCAGATAAGGTCAAGTTAAAGGAGTTCATTATCACCAAGCCTTTATTATATGAAATGTTAAAGGGACTTATCTAAGAAAAGGAAGAAGATCAAAAACTATGAACAGTAAAATGACAACAAACTCAAAACGATCAACCGAACCTAAAATAACAAAAACAAACGAAGCAAACAACTAGAACAGGAACAGAGTCGCAGAAATGGAGATCACATGGAGGGTTATCAGTAGGGAGGGGAGGGGTGAGAATGGGGGAAAAGGTACAGGGAATGAGAAGCATAAATGGTAGGTCAAAACAGACAGGGGGAGACTAAGAATGGGAACTAGAGAAGCCAAAGAACTTGTATGTACAACCCATGGACATGAACTATAGGGGGAATGCTGGTGGGAGGGGTGGTATTGAGTGGAGGGGGATAAAAGGGAGAAAAAATATAGGACAACTGTAATAGCATAATCAATAAAATATATTTTAAAATAAATAAAAATAAAAACTTAGAAAAGTGACTTGTTCGGTGATGCTCATAGAAGCTTGATTCACAACAGCAGCAAACTGAAGACCACCCCAGTGCCCACCCGCAGGGTCCCGTGTATGCCCTGTGGTCTGTGCTGTTCACGTTCATGGTCACGTTAAATGAGGGGGGTTTCCTGTGTGCGTGCTGCAATACAACTCAGCGGTAACAGGAATAAACTAGTGTTTCACATCACGAAACAGATTAACCTCGAAAGTATTATGTAAAGCAAAGGAACCAAGACACAAGGAGTACATCAAACGGTTGCATGACTGCATTTACATAAGTTACAAGAATTAGTGCCTGGTGATAGACTTGTAAAGGGGGGAAGGCTCGGGGACAACAGGGAAAGCAAAAAGGAAGGGGCTGGGGAAGGAAAGGGACCCAGTTCCGTGGAGGTCACAGGCAGGATGTCTCAGAGAAGATGCCTGGCCTGCAGGCGCGTGGAGAATTCCGACGTGGTCGATGACGTGGATGGCGTTAATGCCTGAGATAAATTTCAGAGGTAATGCTAAAAGGGCCGCTTTTTGCTCTCATTCCTCAGCTTTTTTTAAAAGCTGAAATGGAATAATTATTAAAGTATTAACTTAATCCTACAAATAATCTTAAGTAAATTGACTGAGACCAATAGTGCAAAAAGCTCATTTGGGTCCACTCCTTGCCCAAGAAGAGCCCCCAAGATATTGCTCTAGCTCTAAACTGAGGGTGTGTTATGTAGAGAGAGGTCACAGGACTAGACACATTGCGGAGAACACTGGAGATGCTTTTTTCTCTTTGGCATCCTCTTAGAAGTTGAAGACATGTCTAAGGACTTTCTGAACAGTCACAGCCACCCTGCGCCGTTACACAAGTATTCCAACTGGCCTCACGTTCATGGTTAAATACCGAATTATTCCTCTTCTGTCTATTGGCACAGCTTCATGGATTATAACTGCAGTTCCTTCAGAGAGAATTTCAAACAACCTCCCACAAAACAAGTGCCTGACAGAGCTCATAGAGAAGTTCCTCAAAAGAGCCATCTTTACTGTTGTCCATGAAAATAACCGGCGCTCTGTGGGTGCGGTTCCTTAAACCTTGCCGGGGCCGCCTCTGTCATCCCCGCCTGGGCCTCCCAGGCACCTGGGGCAGCAGATGGAACTAGGCAGCTACCAGGCCTGCTTGCCTTTCCTTCGGTTTCCTTAGCAAATAAAACAAGAAGAATATTTTTTTTTAGCTCAAGCACCAAGCCATATGGTCCCCCACAAATTAACGGGGTTCAGTGCCGTTTTCACATCAATGGGAGTCTAACTCCCCTCCCTAACCCCTGTGTTACAGCTGGTCCATTTCTCACTGCCCCTCAGCCAGGACTGGGCCCATCAATGTGGAAGAACATTCCACTCCTCCTCTGTTGGCTAAACACCTCTCTGCCTGGTGTGGGAGAATGGCCTCTTCCAAGAAGCAGCTCGTTAACCTCACTTGTGCGTAAGCGCTGTTTCCCTAGTTCGTCAGAAATTCTCACTCCTTCTGAACTGAGTTCAGTGCTCACCTCCCCGGGACACTCCATCGCCCCTCTCCCGCTGCACTCTGCCCACACGAAGTCGGAGGAGGTATCAGGCCTCTTCCTGGCTCTTCCTAAGAGGGCGGCTCTCCCCCAAGACCTTTCGCTCTGTGTCAACCCCAGAGTTGAAGGGGAACAGCCTGAGCTTTCAGTAACATGAGCTCACTCATGTGTTGATTCTTTTAGGCAAACATTGTCCATGGAGCTAGTGTGTGTTGGTCATAGTCCTAGATCAATGCAAATACTCTCATTGCTGAGCACCTACTATGCGCTAGATACAGAAGTACTGGGGATACAGAAACGAACAAAATCCCGGGCTTAGTTAGATGTATGCCGTTATCACTGCCTGCACAGCACAGATAGAGAGACTGACGCCCCACGCTCACCAAAAAGCAAATACCAGGTCCTGATGTTGGACCTTTGCACCCAGCCACAATGTATCGGTAAGTCATATCATAAAATTGTGATTTGAAGCCTTTATTCAGATCTTCGATGTGAAACAGGTGGCTGGGGGCAGTTTGCTCAAACCGTCTGTTTTTCTGTCATGCAGACCTGAGTCTGAGCTAGAGCCCGTCTTAGAAATCACCAGAAACTACGCACACGCTAGTTTTGAGAAATGGACAGAACATTAGGTAATAGATTTATTTTACTTTTTTACTGTGGTAAATATACACAACACAAAACCTGCTCTCTAATCATTTCTAAGTGTACAGTTTGATAACGTGTATTGAACACCTACTGTATACCAGCATACCAGGTTCTGGAAGCACTGGGCGTGGATAAGGCCCAGCACCTGCTCTCGATGCATGTTTAGTGTTACTCATTGCTCTGGCAGGAAAGCTGCAAAACTAAAAGGACACAGATTCTCTTCTCCTAGTTCAGTCGAACGTCCCAGCCAGGCCAGCAGACATCTCCCCTGAGACTGTCCTGCTGGAGTGGAGGCTGGGGTGGAAGAAGTGCCTCTGGAGTGGCTGGTGTGGGAGCAGCCCTTCTGCAGTGGGGTGTGAAGAAGCTGCGTGGACCAGGGTGTGCGTGCGTGCATGGGCCCATTTGTGTAATGAGGGGGAGAGACTGCCCTCCTCGACAGTAAGGGTGGCTTGCAAGTTCAGTTCCCCAAATCCCTAGCATTCTTCCCCCATCCTGTGAATCATCCGGCGTCCTTCCACCCAAGTCCCGTTTCCTCCTTGGCCGAGGTTTGGTTAGAATTGGTCACTTGCATGTGCAGAAGTCCTTGACACACATGTAATGACCGCGTTTGGGTTCTGGAAGAACTCAGTTAAAGGCATGCTTTCACAGTTAGGCAGAGCAAAGGCCAGGGCAGATTTTTTAAATTATGGTGTAGTTTTGGAGTTTTGTTACTTATGATCATTTCATCTGGGTTTTCTGAAAGTAGGTTACAAAAAAAGCCTTATTCACTTTTTAAAAATGTATTCATTTGAGAGAGAGAGATTTGTTGTCCCACTTATTGGTGTATTCACTTCTTATGTGAGCCCTGACCAAGGATCAAACCCACAACCTTGGTGCCTCAGGATGACGCTCCAACCAATTGAGCTACCTGGCCAGGGCCCTTATTTATTTGTCTTAAAGGAAAACTTCCTTCAATGGGAGTAAAAATGATTTTATAACTCACTTTGGGTAAATACATCAATAAATCAGAGATTAAATTTCCTGACTCATTCACTTATCTGTACAAAACTAATCAACATGAGTTAAATCCTTCTGTTTAATATTAAATCACGCTGCTCCGAAAATCTTTCCAAATTATCGACGCTAGGATGTTAACAAACTGCCTGGCCTGTGACCCAAATCTGTCTGGTCCATTAATCACAACGTTATCAGGGGCACAGAGGCCTTGCAGTTCCTGGTTTTCGTATCTGCTTTTCTGATGGCAACACCGGGAGAGGCACGAAGGAAGGGACAGGAAGGGAGAAGCAGGGACAAGACGATAAAGGCCTGAGGTCCGACACATGTTGCCCATGCGAGCCAAGGCTGTGGCAGTTCACCTGCCAGCTGGGATCCCTTCAGTACATGGCCCCCACTGCCATCACCAAAGTGACCCTGTGACGCCCTCACGGAGCAGCTGCTCTCCGATTTGCGCACTCTTGGGAAAAGCGTGTGTCTTCCATACTAGGCCCCTTGGCTTTCTCCGTGCCTGCCCTGCGCCTGCTCCCCCAATCCTCCGGCTTTGAATGACCAACAGCAGACGCCAGCCTTCAGACTCTGAGACTGGAGGGTCACTGATCGATTCTCAAGCGCATTTAGAGCACTTTGCTCTGGAAATAACTCAATTCCCTGTGCAGGAGAGGACACTTCTCACCCAAAGAAAAGGGGACGATGAGATTACAGGAATAGGAAATAGGTTTTACGCAGCAGCTGAGAGCAGAAAGTAATCAACCCACCCTGTTGCCCCTGTTTTCCATTTTCCTCTTTGTGCTGATAGCTTCTACGTGGTCTTACATCGGTTTTCCCAATTGTGAAAGAAAGTTATGTGTAGCCACAGCCGTTTTGCTAACTAATCAAACAGAACGAATCAGCCAATAGCAGCGTGCACTGCATGGAGAAAGGTAAGCATTGCTTCACGAAGCTTCGGTATCAGTCCCGTATGTGTCAACGTGTAAAGTGCTTTTCTCACTGTGGGTCAAGGTCAAAAACTGTGAAAGTCATTGATTTGAGAGATATTCTCACTCCCCAACCACAGTAATCCTTCTGCCCCATTGCCAAGTCTAGGGAAAGTTTTCCTAACAGCCTCCCTTTGTGATCAGAAATAACATCCAAAGATTAGGTTGGATTCCTGGACAAACGTCCATCCAGGGGTGTTAATTAACACACATAAGCCTCTTGGCCCCGACGGCGCCAAGCAATGACTAAATCCAGAGACTTGGCTTCCAACTGGGGACCATCACAGAAGGGATCGGACACTGTTCTCAACAGCCAGTGCTACGCCAGAGAGAGGGCTTTTGGGTGTTTATTACTTTTTGTTTTGTAATTGCCCCTCAAGCCAAGAAGCCAGAAGCCAAAGCCAAGAAACTCATCTCCACACATTTTATCTGCAGGACCCACACATTTGGGGAAGTCCTCTGTGTCCAGGCCCCCAGGAAGCACTTCTGGGGCAGGAAGTAGTCCTCTCTGCCCCCCACTCCCCTGAGGCCGGCTTCCTGGGAGACACAGTGAGAAACAGGGGGAGGTGGGGGGGTGACAGGGGGCAGGGTGTGCCTCATGTGAGAAAGCACAGGCCTCAAGGAGGTGGGAGCCAAGCTGGGGAGAACCAGCCAGGCTGAAAGAAATCTCAGAGAAAAAGGCCCGGAGGCCCCACAGTGAGACCAGCCCTGTGGC
Source organism: Desmodus rotundus (assembly GCF_022682495.2). NCBI lineage: Eukaryota > Metazoa > Chordata > Mammalia > Chiroptera > Phyllostomidae > Desmodus > Desmodus rotundus. The sequence goes on along the minus strand of NC_071399.1, from coordinate 91,347,942 downwards.
CACAAGGCAGTGAGTGAGGGGCAGGAGTCTGAACTGAGGCCAAATATGCTAAAAACCCTGCCTGGGGGATGCAGGAGCCACGGCTGCCTGACCTGCCTTCCTCGGCGCTGCAGGGGAAAACGGAAAACTGTAGGGCTTCAATGGGAGAGCAAGAGGAAAAAGAAAGCTCTTTCATCGAATTGGCGATGACTTGGTTTTCCCCTCCCCTCCCCTTCTCCTTTATCTCTCGCAACATAGCCATCAACACGAGGGGCCCACCGCACACAGCGTCCTCCTATGACATACTTTTGTCTCCTTCATTTTCCAGAAACGGGAATTGAGAAGGAAAAAGAACATGAAAAGCCTTAATTGAAATGCGCTTTCTCATGGCCACTATGCGAGGTATCACGTAATCATTTCACTCGGCAAATATTTACTCAATGGGCGAATTATTACGCAGGGCACAGCAGGCCAACCTTGGGGCCACCCAAGGCTGAAAGTGAAGTGCCACACCAAGAACATTTAAAAATACGCCGCTGTGGAGTTTGGAGAGAAAGGGAAGGTTCCTTCCTGCTGAGGGAGATCTTGTAGGAAAGAGTTCCTAAACTATGCATTGGAAGAGGCAGGAGTCCTGGGGAGATGGGGAAAGGCATTTCGCAGCCCCTGTGAGCTGGAAGGCCTGAGGTGTGGAGGCAAAATGCATTTTCCAAAGACAGCTCCCCCTCCACCATGGTCCTCGGCAGTGTCACCTGGCCACTGCCCCGCGGAGGAGTCAGGGGCTGTGGCTGCCCTGGAGGAAGCAAAACTGCAGGCACGGAGGCTAAGTCGGCAGTCTGCACCCCTCTTTCCTTGTGCTCCCGGGATGCCTGCTGGGGGGCAGCCAGCTTCCACAGGGGAAGGCTGAGCAGCCCGAGACCACTGGGCGGTAGACCGTCCGCCCAGCTGCCAGCACCACCTGCCAATCACACGTTCTGGGCTGAGCGCCCCGGGAAGAAGACAACTACTTTTAACTTTTAGCTGTTTCTTCTAGTAATTTCCATTATACCCCTAAATAAAATGTTTATTCCAAAGTTGAATTCTTCACCATGATAGTGAAGAGTTATCTGTTTTGTAGCCCTCCAGATTTCTTTGCTTATTCTCCTAAATGTCTGTTCTTATTTAAATCATTAATCAGTCTCTCCATCAAGGTTCTCATATAAATCTTGTTCATTACAGAGCCAAATAACATTTCCCACCCCCCTTCTGGGGGGACAGCTGTTTATTTTCCATTGAATACGTAATCGCCCCATTATTAAAATTGCACCACGTCCCGCCTGCGTTGCAATGTGATCGCGACTTTCCATCACATCCACTAGCACCCCATCCTGCGATTCCGTCCACTTTCCCCATCATTTTGTACTACGTTGGGGCCGTTTCTTTTACTTTTTAATATTTTTACCACACATTTTACTTCAACAATCCTATTGTTAATATTCAAGAAGTTTTAAGTGTTCTCTGATTGTTCCCTATTCGGTTTGAAAGTAGTTGATATCCTGTATAATCTGTTTTCCTGACTTGCTTTTCTGTTGGTTTATTCTGTTTTCTCTGTTTCCTACCAAGCCGTTTCCTCAAATATCTTTTGAAGTTTGGCTATCCGTTCATACTTAAAAGTATCAAAAATTATAGTCACGGAGACACCGTACAGAGGGCAAGCTGCAGCTCTGTGGGTCGGCCAGGAAGCCAGTCACGTCACTGGGAAACCCATCTCCAAAGGCCTCTGAGCCCCTGCCTTGGGAGCCTTGCAGGGTCTTCCGAGAGAAACAATCTCCCCTTTTCCTACCAGGGAGACAGACACCATCTGCTTCCAGAGGGGTGGGGCCGTGGAGAAGAGATGGGAATGTGGTGGGCACCGGTCCAGCCCAGCCCCTGTGTTCATCCCTGAGTCTCATCTGCAGCCCCCGCTCTGTGCGGTGCCCTGAAGACCCACTTGCCTCTCGTTCAGTTCCTCCGGAAAATAAACCGCAGTCCCGGGCCTGGGCGTGGGGACAGAATGTGAGCATCCCCAGGGATTACACAAAGTGTCTACTGGTTTGACGAAGACCTACTTGTCTCATCAAATAAAACAAGTTTAAATGACTATCGCGATGTATTTGATATTGCAGGATCCATATATTACAGAGCTGTACGCTCAAAAATCTGCCATTCCGCCAAACTCCGCCTTTCGCTTTGGGGAAGTTCTGTGGTCTGCGAGCCCCACCCAGTGGGAGGTGACGCCTGCTGGGAGGAGGTCCCAGCCCTGGTGTCCAGTCTCAGGCACAGAACAGGGCCCAGGCCCCTGCAGGGTTTGGCATCAGGCTCCTGCCCCTGCAGCCCGAAGTTGTAGGTCACGGATTACAAACTCAACAACCACTGAGCTTTGTTTGCCCTTTGTCACGCTTAAAATGTTTTTGACATAAGCTTTAAAAATCAGAAAATGTCACACGAAATTCTGAATGTCTAGCTTCTTTCGAAGTCAGAGAGGCTCACCTCAGCCTTCCTGAGACCGAGTTAGTTGAGGCAAATGCTCATCAAAGGCCACACCTGGTCCTCCCCTGGCCCACGTCACTCAGTTCAAACAACCTGTCTGCCTCGGGTGGGGCGTTACCCCTCACAGCAGGTCACCCCGCAGGGTGTGAACTTATCAACACACCGACCCACGTGCCACTCCCAGCTTCTTCAGCACCACTGTGTCCACATGATTTAAAACTCAAAATTACAAACTAAACATAATACAATGTCCGGCAGAAGGAAGGCCTGCTTGAGGGTGGTTGATAAGGTAATAATACAGGTGTGATAATTTATAGTTTTAATTTGAACAGTTCACCTAAAATGTCCTATGGTTGCTTGAGGGGGATATGGTTATGTTACAAAATTACATGCTTATGGTTTTATAATGAAAGATTTTGTGATAAAAAAGGGACGTTATTTGTGCCAGACCCTGTACGTTAGTATAACAGTTGGAGACAATCAATACTATTTGACTGATTGAACTTATATAGAAGAGAAACATTTCTAAAATCAGTTTAAATGGAAGAGGGGGTCTGGCCTCCAAATCAGACACATTCTGCCCCTTCCCTTCCCCCTCCTTCCTGTGCACTGGAGGAAATTGGGAGGTTATTTGCCCTGGAAATGAGGAAGGTCATACAGCTCGGCAGGAATTTTTCCCCTGCTCCTGTCTTCTAGGTCTTTCTCAGATTGTCTTGATCCATCTTGGGGCATCATTTTTAACGACTGCCATCAACATTTTTGACTCCATTTACTTTCTCACCCTAAAACTCCTGCCCAGATACCGTGTGAGAAAGCAGACTGTAACTATCCAATTTACAAGAAAGAAAAGGGGCATACCGAAACAAGTGGATATTATTTTACATCTACATTTATTCTGTCACTAAAAATTGTACTAAGTATTTCATCTGTTCCAAGGGCTGAGATAAGCACTGAAAATGGAAAACTAAATACAGCCTAACAGTCTCTGACCTCAGGGAACCACACGCGAGCACACGATCGCTCTGCCTGTGGTCGTCACATAAAGAGAGTGTTGTGTCCACTTCCTGGAAGACAAGTAAGAGTTTGTCCTTGGGAGAGGGGGAAAGAAGTAAAGTGTCCCTTCGGATTAACTTTGCACCCCGAATATTTCAAGACAGAGTATATGAAAGGTAGGTTGTGCTTATCTGTTTAAGAGGAGATTGCAAATATAACTTTGGAGTTTGCTGAGAAGATTTCATCTTGGGAGACGCAGTCACGGCATGTATTTTTTTTATGCACTCTTCACTTGTCTTCCCAATAGACATGCATTCTCTTCTCCTCCTGCAGCTAAAATGTCCGTTATGCCTTAAAAGGTAGACTTCATTGAAAAAGAAAGGCGCCTTTTGTACAAATTATTTATACTAAAATTCTGGCTTAGAGCAATCGTATTGTGTGAAAAATGAAGAGAACTCGGGAGATGTCTATGTGACTCACGACGTGCCAGGTAACGCGGCTGTGCGTTCATTCGTTTTGTACGTGAGAAGTGCACGCTGACATTTGAATGCTTACTAGTCTGCTCTCCCTCTTTTCTTCAATTCAAAACAATTGACATTGTTAAACAGTGCTACGATTTGAAAATAGTTTTATTAGTTCTTTTCCTATTCTTAATTCTTTTTCTTGAACTTGACTGTGACCTTCAAAACCACTCCGTTCAATCAGATACTAAAGAGGAGTGAGTCAAGCTCTTTGGGAGATATTTTAACTATTTCTGATTAGATGATTGAATTCAGTACTCTTCTAAAAGATGCACTGTTTCAACCCAGCAGAGTACTCCATCCGTGTACTGAGCACATTTTAATGAGAGGGACGGGTGCAGTGCTTCCCACAAGCACACAGCACATCTCATTTCAGCGTACGTACCTCGTGGCTAAACTGCCTCTCCTGTCACTAAGGGAGTGAAAATTCAACCCCACGACAAAGCCGCTTCCGATACCTGCTCCGAAGGCCGGCCAGGGGGCTTCCCCGCCCTCCCATTCCAAAGCCATCTTCACAGTGTTCCGTGGCGATTATAGATGGTTTTTAATTGTTTGAAAATCTTTACAATGGAGTCATAAATTGGATGATGAACCTTAAATTTTTACTAAAAATGTCAAACTCCGCCCCTTTGTTTCCTGACCTTCCTATCTGGTTAGGACTTGGTACTTCCCACTGGAAAGGAGCTAGCAAGACGGACAAAGAGAGTAAACCTTAGAAGCATCATTTATAAGTGAGAGTCGGGCTACTAAATAGCTAGAGGTCACGAGCAGCTACCAAGGGCAAGATGGCATTCTAAGATAGAGGACGAGGACACAGTTTCCTCACTTAAGGAACTGCCGGGCAGGCGGAGTGGGGAGGGCAGGCAACGGGCTCCGTAAAGGGAACGACAAGGTAGAAGGCATCAGAAGGCAGCACTGTGGGAGGCCATGGAGGGAAGAACTAGCATTCCGGGGCGGGCCCAATGAGCTTGTTCTTGAAGGTGGGATTTTCACAAGCAAGGGACTTTGTCTTGTTCACATGTAACAATATCCTGGAGGCTCTGTCTTGGTGCACAGGGCAGTGTTGGGGGAGGACGGTGCAGTGAGGGTGGGAGCAAGGCCATCATCGGCTGGGGAGCTATTCCAATGATCCAGGTGGGGTGTGAAGGTGATGCTTACACTGCAGGTTGGGTACGGACAGAAGTGGTGGGATTCTGAATACGTTTTCGAGGCAGTTGGAGCTGTCAGGTCTTGTTGATGGATGGAAGGAAGACGCAAGAGAAAGGAGTTAAGTCTGGGGCTCGACCAACTGAAAGAGCAAAGTTGGCATCACAGAGATGGGGGAAAGCAGGAGTTTGCGTTTGGCTGTGTCCCATGTGACGGGCCCGGGGGACATCTGAGTGGGGCAGGCAGTTGTCTGTCCGTGTCCAGAGCTCAGGGCAGAAGTGACGGCTGGAGACTCCCAGTTTGCTGTCGTCAGAGAGTAGACAGGATTCAGAGAGATCAGCTGGAGTGAATCTAGATATGAGGCCCCAGCTTGGTGAGCAGGCTAGGTGAGGAGGCGTAGGCAAAGGGGACTGGGAAGGACTCGCCCGTGAGCTGAGAGGCAAGAAAGAGTGGTTCTGGACACCAAGCTGGGAAGGCACGGCAAGGAAGAGAGAAGAGTGCTGGACACACGCCGCCGACAGGTCAGCTGAGACGTGGGCACGGGTGTCCGCCTGGATGTCAGCGCTCAGTACCAGTCCTGTTTTTCCCAGACTCTCACGCCCCAAGTAGTGCCTCCTGGCCCCGCCTCCTCCAGTGCACAGAGGTGTCGTCAGCTCAGTCGGGCCCTCTCAGAAACCCAGGGGCAGGCTGCTGGGGCTGAGCTCCCAACCACAGGCCTTGATGCTGGCTGTTCCGGGGGCCTCAGGAACCAACTTTCAACAGCTGTGAAGGCACATGGTCCCTCTTCAAGTCAGAGAGAGAAGCTGCTGTTCTGTCCCTGGGTCAGACTCAGCTGAGCGAAGCAGCCCAGCCCCCAGAGCTCCGCAGGGAAAGGCCTTCAGTTCTAAGTTCTGTGTTTTCCTCCACTTCTCTCTCCTCCTCCCTCCCTCGCTCTGCCCCTCTCTTTTTGTCAAAGTTTTACCAGTACCAGGAACCCAGGAAACAGCATGGAGTCCCCCATTCTGAACAGAGTGCCCATGACTCATCCCAGAGTTCCTTTGGCCAGCCTCCTGGCCATCAGACAAGGGTGCTTAAATCTCTGGGGGGACAGGGGAGATGTCAGCTTTCTGGTGTCCCCAGGGGATTCCTCAGCCTGCTTTTAGAGAGTGGGAGCACAGCACAGAGCCTCAGGGGATGGGTGCTGGCCACGTCCGTCCCTCTCTAGCATCAGATCCCAAAGGCACATGAGTGTGTGAGGAGCTTAGCAGCCCCTAAGAGCAATATCGAATCGAAGCCCCGGCTCAAATGTTCTATTAACAAAACCTGCAGAATATGTTTTATCTCTTCTAGTAAGGTCAAAGCTTCCCTATCCCCTTCCCCCCAACACTGCACTGAGAAAGAACATTAAAAACAGAATAAAAATGCCTCATGAAAAAAATGAATTTAAGATATTCTTTGACAATGAGTACTCACTTTATAAGATACAAAAATGACTCACTTCCAAGCGAAAGAAATTTGAAAACAAAATTAATGTTTCACAGACACTAGCGTTTTGTTTGCGGCTTCAGCAAAAGCAAGGGTCCACTTGTCACTGATTTCTCATAAATTCAAAGTCCACTGCATTTCTGGGAAGGATGGTTAGTGTTTGGCAAGGGTGTGTGTGTGTGTGTGTGTGTGTGTGTGTGTGTGAGAGAGAGAGAGAGAGAGAGGATCCAAAAATATAGCTGAAAATTTCATCAAAGGGCTCAGGGCAGGCACAGGAATCAAGAGCATGTGGGTGATGGAGTCCCAGAAAGCTCCTGCGGTCCCAGTTCCTTATTTTCTAAATGAAATAATCATGAAAATCACTAAAATAGCAACTGATGACTTGCAAACATATAGAGTTTATTACACACACTCTAAAAATATAACTCGTATTATTGAAACCTGAAGGAGTGACTTTGCAGAAGTGGACTGTGAACGTCTTACTTTTTTTTTCTGGTACGTACTGAAATTTGCTCATGTCTTCCTCAAAAGAGGGGCCGGTTCTTTCCACGGTTTCTCTGTCCCCAACCATAAGCAGGTGGTGCCTAGAGTCTCTGGTCCCTGCAAAGGATGGCCAGACTGAAAAAGTTTATTAGCGTGGCACTGAAATATGTTAATGAAAAGATATATATCCATCTGAAGTCACTGGCATCTCAATTTTTTTCAAACAAATCCAGCATTCTTTTGTGATCCGTGGGAGTGGATTTTGTGGAGCTGCCCTGCAATCTATTTAAGCCATTATCACAGCATTCGTGGCAGCTGGGGGCACTAAGTCAGCTCAGTAACCCACCTCGCTCTGCCCCAATGGGCTGCAGCTTCGGTGAAAAGCATGCAGAAGTGGTCCGTCTTGAAGTTGTTCAAAATACGTGGCTTAGTTCTAAATTTAAAAATAGGTCTTCCAGGCAACCCAAAAGACACCAAAACACAAGACCAAAAGTTATACACATTTAAACACTCGCATTAAAATGTTTGCACATAACACATAAAATAGGCGATGCAGACCTCTACCAAGCATACCAACAACTGACATCATCAGAAAGGAAACGTCAGATCAGTGGGCCCTAACCTTGAACACTAAGTAAAGGAGAAAAAGGAGGAAGACTTATTTGGGAGACAGCTCTCTCATGGCATAGCAACAGTTTCTACTGTCAAACTGTATTAAGCCCTTCGTATAGGTGTTAACATGGATTTGTTCAGGGTAAGAGCCTCCTCCGGAGGAACTGCATTTGGAGGGAGCATCACCGGGATTGGTGGGAGGGCGCAGGCCCTGTCACTGCGCGGTTCTGTATTTTTATAGCTAGCTTTGTTTGGGATTCTGTAGGGGCCTTCGCACCCCTTACAAGTAAGTGAGGATGGACCGAAAGAACGCCCAAAGACACTTAAACCCCGCTCTCCGGGAGATGCGGCGTGAACTGAGCCACAAGCAACACAGCTCTCACTGGAGGAACACTGAACTCAGGCGGTCCCCACAAACTCGAGCAGAGAGTGATGCTGTCTGCGCAGCTTCCCGACACACCTGAGTCTTTCACCCACTCCCCTCCTTGTCCCCACAGCTTCTGCTACGAAATCCTCCCAGCCCGACCTCTAGGGATTCCTTTACACCAGAGAAAGGAGCTCCCTCTTCTCACCACCGGAGAAACCGGTTCCAATTTCTTCCTGACATGTGGCTGCAAAGAGCGCCCGCTCAGGCCACTCACTCGCGCGCGCGCTGCAGGACTTCCCTCCCATCCCCGACTCCACACCCCCCAAAGAAAAAGCTTAGACTGCTCAGTCCCTGCTCCCCCGTCCCCCACCCCGTGTGACTCCTAAAGTGACCTCAAAAACGTGTTCAAATGGAGCCTCGTCTGAGCTGCAGGCTCAGGCGCCCCTCTTGCCGTGGCGTCTCCGGAGGCCCTGTCCCCGGCGGCCCTGTCCCCGGCGTGTCCCTCCGCCTGGCCCCTCGCACTCACCAGGAGGAGGTTGTGCGCCACCAGGTACCCGAGCCGCGCGCTGCCCCGGACGCCGGGGGCCAGGCGCCCGGTGGCGTAGCCGTGCCAGGCCACCACGTAGGGGTTGTCGATGGTGATCCAGTACTTGACCTGGCCGCCGAAGTGGCGGAAGCAGAGCTCTGCGTAATCCCTGAAGTGGTCGGCCAAGGCGCGGTTGGCCCAGCCTCCGTAGGTGTCTTGCAGGCGCTGGGGCAGGTCCCAGTGGTACAGGGTGACCACGGGCTGCACGCCCAGCTCCCGCAGCCGCTCCAGCAGGCGTCGGTAGTAGCGCAGCCCCTCGCGGTTGGGGGCGCCCTCGCTGCCATTGGGAAGCACCCGCGCCCACGAGATAGAGAAGCGGTAGTGGGTGACCCCGAGCTCCCGCAGCCCCTCCGTGTCGCGGAAAACGTTGTTGTAGCTGTCGCTGGCCACGTCCCCGGTGGCGGGCGGGGACGGCGACGGGGCGCCCGTCGGCAGGCTGGCTACCTGGGGGTCACCTGGGGGCGCCAGGGGGTGGTGGGTGAACGTGTCCCAGATGGACGCGCCCTTGCCGTGCTGCCGCCAGCCTCCCTCCGTCTGGTAGGCGGCGGTGCCCACGGCCCAGAAGAAGCCGTCGGGGAAGGTGTCGTGGAGGAGGCCCGCGGCCTCGGGGGCCGGAGGGCTCGCGAAGCGACTCCAGACCTGCGCGCCGTCCCCAGGCTCCGCGCGCAGGCGGCGGCCGCCCAGCGCCAACAGCAGCAGCAGCGGCGGCAGCAGCGGCGGCGACCGCGGGCGGCGCGGCGGGGCCCGGGCCGGCATGCTGCGCGGATCGGGGCTCCGGGGCCCCGCGCCGCCCCTTTATGCCCGCGCCCCGCCGCGCCGCCCGCCCCCCGCCGGCGCGCCCACCCCCGCTTCCCCCCGCGGTCCCTGCTGGCAATAATTACCTGCGAGCTGGCGCCTGCCCCGCCCTGCAACGGGGGGACGAGGGCGCAAAAGGCGAGCGGGTGCCGGGGGAGGGGGTGCGACAGCCTGCCCCGGGTAGCAGGCGCCGCTCCCGGACGTCGGAGAAGAGGCACCTGTTCCGCGCTGCGCCCGGGAGCCGCGGAGGATGTTCGGGCCACACAAGTTGTCTGCCCGCCGCCTTCTCTGGCCCATCCGCGCGCGCTCCTGGAAGACACCGCGGAGCCGGTGTTGGCCCAGGAGGGAAGGCGGCGGGCAACTTTCCCTGAGTCCGGCGCGGGGTCTCCGCCAGCCTTGTGCGCCTGTCGTCCTGGAGACACCTGCTTGCCCTTTTCTGCCCTGGGAGGCCGAGAAAAGCTTTAGGTTGAGGTGACTAGAGCCGGTTAGGAATTGGCTGAAGTCATATTGGGATGGCAGGGTCCGGAGGCTGCAAGAGAAGGAATGGGGGTGAGAGCCGTCCCCGGGCGCGGGGCTGGACCGCCGTCCTCCAGGCCGGAGCCTTCGGGCCTTCCAGGAAGACGCGGGCGTTGCCTGTCGTCTGGGGACTCTTCCTCTTCCTGCTGTCTTTTAACCATTTCAAACCGGTGCTGTTTTCTTTAATTAGATCTTGCAGAATTACTTGGTAAGCTTCAAATGATGGGTGTTAATTGTTCTTTTTAAAAAAGGCGGGGGGGGGGGACAGAAACACACAACACCAAGGTTTCCAGATTTAGACCAAGTACCCGTTCCCTTTGCAACAAAACGGGGTCCTTCCAGCTGCCCAAGAGCCCTTTGGACAGAAGTCGTGGCGACTCGATGTCCATTTGAGTGGGTGTGGGTGTGTGTGAAACCTGGGCTCCCCCTTTGTGGCCGGGGCCGGTACAAGCCCCAGGGTCCTCATCGATCCCACGGAGATGGCTACGTCAACCCTGCCAGCTTGGAGGCTTGGGCAGCTCCCATGAAACAATGGGTGCACCGGTGACTCCAACGTGAAGAGCCCCCACGAATGCAAGATCTTGCTAACAATGCCCTCACCTCGGTTCCGGACCCTGTGCCTGGGTCCCCACACTCCACACCTGTATGGAATGACCCAGATCCTCACGGAGGTGCATCCATTCTCGTCTCCTGATCGCTCTGGGTTGCTTCACATGAACTTAAAACCCACCAAGTATTAAATGTTGCCGATCCAGGTCCCTTTATTAATTCCCTTTAAATGCAAGTGTGAGAAATTTATTCCCGTATTTTATTAAATATTCCCAACTGCAGCTAGCGTGTATTTTCCTAATTAGTAACATGAAGCCCTCAGACTAGAACAAGCTTTACTGCTGTTGTTACATGTGGCATTTATATTTCCGTGCATCCAAAATTTTAAAAAACCCATGTCACGGCAGCAATTAAAAAGATTACACCACTCAGGTGCAGAGTCACACTCTCCTCCAGCTGAATTAAAGAGCTTCCGTGTCTGCATGCAGGATCGAATTTCCCTCCTAGAGCTGGAGGCTGGAGTGTTCGTTGTGTTGCAGCTTAAGTTGCTGTTAGAAATGCTTCACGGCTCTCATGGAAAATACAATAGCTTAGGCGAAGTGTTCACTTACTGATGTATGGTCTGTTTGCTCAGGGCAGACTGTATCTATTGCTACTTTCATTTAGCCCACAGTAACAGAAACATTTAAGGGTTGTTGTTGTTGTCATTGTTGTTTTAGAACAGTGATTAAAAAGAAGGACCAAGCTGACTAAACGCTTCACATTTAAAGTTCACGTCTTTCTGGGGTGGGAATGTGGGGGTGTAAAGCACAAATATCCCCTAAGTCAGAACATCAACGATTTCAGCATCTGCAGAAATGTTCCCAGGTGATAGTCGATTTTACCCGATGATAAAGATTACTTGATCGTTAAACTTTTTTCCAGAATGCGATGTTCATATCAAGGATCTGGATTCCTTAAGTGTGGCTAACTGCTGCTACTGCTTCCAGTTTTTCTGTCTTATTTGGGTTCTTACCTTTCATCGCCACCTTCGAACATCAAAAATATGGCTTTCGTTCTAGGTTTTGTTCTCCCACAAAAAAAGAGTGGTATTACTTGTTGAACTTTGAATATAAAGATGAAGTTGTTGGTGCATTGGAGGGAAGACAATGTTTCAATTTACCTACTCACTTGTCGAGGTGATGATTTTCAACAACCGAAATGTGGGTCACCAAGCTGACCCTTCCCTTCATCAGTCTCTTCTGACCAAGTTCTTCTCCTGCATGTTCCTGGGACCGGGGAACAACCCCCACCCTGACCAAGGTCACAGAAGGAGGCTCTCTGGCCCCCAAGGGCTCAATCACATCACCAACCTCTAGGTCTCAGCTCACCAGCCACAGACACGCAGCCTCGCTGGGGTATTCCGTGTCATCCCCAACGCTGAGCAACCACCACGTATAAGGCCACCCAGAGGAGCCTAGGACTTCCAAACAGAGACGACAGCCACTGCCCTCAAAGACAATACCAGATTGGGGAGCCAGGATAGAGACAGGGACAGTAAATACGTTCTTTAGTTTACTGTGCTCAGCACAAACAAATAACACCTGTGAGGCATCGGCCTTAGAGCTGGGAGGGGAATCCGGGGGTGGGCGGTCTGGAATAGTCTCACAGGGTGACATCACAGCTGGGGCGAAAGAGAAACACTTGCAAGGGGACCCCAAGGGCAAAGAGAATAGGGAAGCAAAACATGGAAGAAAAAGTGTTTACAGCACATGTGTGAGAAAATAAATAGAATGAAATAAAATAAAGTAAAATAAACATCTATTTGTGCAAGGAAAAGGTGAACTGAAAGGATAGGGAGGCGTCAGCCCATAAGAGTCTTTAGCATTGAGGTTTTACCATTGCGTCACATCCGAGCCTCTACCTTCGCTGACTCGTTAAATGCCTGTTTGTCGTGTGCCCCGTGCTGGTCTAGGCCCCGGGAGGGCAGCAGCCAACAGCAAAGGCCAGCGAGCCCTGCCTCCCCTCACCTCTCCCGCTCCCTGCTCTCCTCCAGCCACACTGGCCTCCTGGTCATCCTGGAGACAAGCCACACTGGCTCCCAGCCTCGGGGCCTTGGACTGGTTCCCAGTTCTCTCTGGAATGTTCTTCACAGCATGGCCAGCCTGCGTCTCCTCAGTCAGGCCTTGGAGCAAAAGCCACGTTCTGAGAGCAGCATTGTTCGACCTCTCCATGGAAAGCGGCTACTCCCAGTCACTCTATTATGGTGCCCAGTTTTGTTCTCCTCTCCGGGTTACGAGTAACTCAGAGGATCTTGTTTGTTTACTTGTTTACTTTCTTCATCCCCAACTAAAAGTGTAAGCTCCACAAGACGAGGCATCTGGCTTTTTCTCGGAAGTGTCTCCAACATCTAGAATAGTGCTTGCACACTGCAGGTGTTCCGCACGTTGGTGGGATGGATGGATGGATGGATGGATTGGTAAGAAATGGCCCAAGAGCATTGCTGAGAATGGTGAAGCCACATCCTGGCTTCTGAAGGAGTCTGTGACTGATTACTAACATCTGCCCTGAGCACAGGAAGGAGAAGTGGCCACACCAAAGCCACTTCCCGCCTATGCACTGGGGTAGGCCACGTCCCCAGCCCACTCCACTATGGCCTCAGGTAGTTCTGATGATACCACAAGAAGCAGAAGACAGAACTATGTTGCTGTGAAGTAGTTTTAGTGCGGACATTACCCTCTTCCCCCGGCACACCTGGCACACCTCTGACAAGCCCCAAAAGATCGACAAGGCTGTGACATGAGGGTTTCGAGCTTCTCTGACCCAGCGAATTCCTCATCCCACAGAAATAATCTGAGCCCCCAATCATCAGCACCCTCACAAAGAGCCACGAAGGCAGCAGGAGTCCGTTCCCACCCAGGGGTATTCTTGTTCTGCTTATTTGCCAGCAAAACAAAAATGAAAATGGTTGACCGTCCAAGAGTCGAACTTCACACCTGTAAGGGCCTTTGTAGCCTGGCCCAACTCAGGAGCCTCGGAAGGTTTTTGAACAGTGGAGCTACAGGGGCAAAGAGCAAGTGGCCTCGCCTTGTTTTAAGGAAGGGACCATATTAACCAGCCAATTGATGCGGCAGTAATGCCGACGGAGGGGGAGAGGCTGTAACCTGGAATTCACTTTGGGAGCAGCTACAGTCGGCTGGCTAGTGAGTGCAGGAAGGCCTATGCCCAGCACGGCGAAAAATGCCAAGAAAAAGAAAGGAAAGGTGTGAGGGAAAACAAACGGAAGGCTGATTAAACGTGGGAGGTGAGGGAGAGGGAAGACTGAGTGAGGACCTAAATATTTTGAGCTTAAACATACAAAGAATTGCAACATGGATGGACTGACATGTAGGGGCTGGGGTTAACTTTTGATGAAGCATGAATTCCATGCTAACTATGTTGGACTTCAAGTGTCCATCAGAGATCAAAGAGAATATTAAGCAAATAATTGGAGATACCTTTTTGCAGCCCAGAAAGCAGACTGGGGGTTTAGACCAGAAACTTCAATTCCAGGCTAGTGAACGAGGTGAGGGCAATCAAAAGGAACAACTAAGACGAGGGCTGAGCCTGGACGTGTGTCTCCTTCTGTGGGGTAGGTCAGGTGGAACGGAGACAAAAGAAAAAAAGAAAAAACCACCCAAGGGGAGGCCCAGAAGTCCCAGGCTAACGTGTGTTTCGAGCTAAGGAGCTGAGGATTTCGAAAAGGAGGGACTATCCAACTCGATGAGAAAAGAAAATTGGTCTAGAAATTGGGCCCCTGAGTGACTTGGGAGGCGGCTTTTTGAAATCGTGATGGGGCTTCAGCAGGTGGCAGTACCGGGCACTGATGAGAGTGCGAGGGGCGGGAAAACACCGCCCGGGACGTGTTCTTCTGAGGAGCTGGCCCGTGGAGGGGATGAGAAAGGGTGGTCGCGTGAGGGTCTGGCACAGTTCGGAGAAAACGTTTCCAGACGAGGACTCGGCATGTGTTCACGCACTGGGGTGGAAGGACTAAGGAGGAGGAGGACTGGGAGTTTGGGGGAGAAGATGAAGCAAGACAGTGCAGAGCACCGCTGGGGTCTACAGGAGCTGAGTGTGCACTTTGAGCAACCCCCCCACCCCCCACCCCCGTGTCAAACACAGAGACAGCACGGAGGCCAGAACAGAGCCCCCACGGCTGAAGTGCCATCGTGGTGGGAGAGGGTGGTGGACACACAGCTTCTGCGAAGATGACAAAAGGGAGCTCCCTAGAGGCTTCACGACAACGGCAAACGGGTCCCCAGGGTCCTGCAGCTCTGCTGAGCTCTGGGACAGATGCAGACTGTGGACCTACCAGAGGGACGGAGCTCTGGGTGCTGCTGCGGCCCTCGAACCTGACTGCTCCTGGCGGCTTCGTCCCCGGTGTGTGGAGCGGGGAGTCCAAGGGTGGGATCCCAGCCCCTGCCCCACCTGCCCTCCTGCGAACAGTGCGGCCTCCACGGCCCAGCCCGCTTTGCACACAGCACACGCCAAACACGTCCTCACTGGGCCCACATCTAGAAGCAGGGAGCACGATGTCAAGGACTCGGGGAGCAGAGTTGCTGGGGTCCAGATGCCTCTACTCTCTTATCTTTCAAAACTGTCCCCAATTCAACAAGGAGAATGAGGGCCTTTTCTCTTTCCAACGGATGGAGAGAGGTTAGTGTCTGGACAGGGATGAAGGTGAAGAAGCACCAGTAAGCCAGTGAGCCGAGGGACAGGTGCAGGAGGGACAACGCTTTACCTGGCGTTGCTGCAGAAGGGTTCACGATCGGAGATTTCATGAAAGGAGAGGGGCAGCGGCAGCCTGAAAACAGCCACCGTCAAACCCGGATCACCCGCGCTGCGTGGGGTCTGGGACTGCCCGCCCCCGGCTCACGGGAAATCATCCTCTCTCAAGAAGTGGACCCAAAGAGGCTACCGCTGTGGGCACAGCACCTGTGGGGAGTAGGATGGCTGGGGCACGGGACTATACATGAGGAGGGCACGTCACATTCTGCAAAGCAAGCACGGGCCCAGCTCTTCCCCAGGCCAGCTTGGGACTCTGTCGGAGCACCCAGCCCTACAGCCCCATCAGCCACAGCCCCGCCCTGCACTGCACCTTCCAGACAGCTCCCCAGGGACTCACCTGTTAACTGGAAAAGACAGACAAGGACTAGCAGGTCTGTGACGGGAACCTCCTCAGGAAAGACTACAAAGCCCATCACTAAAATTTTCCAGTAAGAGAGGGATTGCATCTATGGTGCAGGAACAGGATAAGAATGAAAATAGGAACCATAGAAAGGCAAAAAGAAAAACCTCGTGGACATTAAGAATATGGTAGCAGAAATAAAATTTAAAAATTGGTAAAAGTATTAGAAAACAAGAAAATCTGTTAGAAACTAGTAGAAAAAAAAACAAACCATTAGAAAATAAGAGAGAAAGGAAAATTTAGGAGATCAAACATCCAACTTATAGGAGTACGAGAGAGAAAATAAAGAAAAACGGAAAACTCGTAATTCAAGGACATGAGTTTCCAATTAAAAGGACCTCTGTAGCACAGTTATGAAAAAAAAAGACCCAAAGTCAGGCTCGTCGTTGTGGAGTTTCAGAATCCCAGAGATAAAGATAAATCCTAAAAATTTCAAGATGAAAAACAAATAAACAACAAGAACCACAGTAGCGTGGAGCTTCTCAAAAGTAACAATGAAAATTAGAGACCCGTGAATATTCTGAGGGAAAATCATTTTCAACCTAGAATTCTGTACTCCGCCAAACTAATAATGGAGTGTAATGGTAGTAGAGACACTTTTAGACATTAAAGATGTTTTAAAAGGTGCTTTCCAGGCACTTTTCCTTGTGAAGGTGTAAAAATATGTGCCCCGCTAACGTGAGGGGCAAGCAAACAAGCAGACAGAGGAAACGTGGGTTGCACGGGACAGAGGCTAGGAGGCAGAAGCAGCATCAACAGAAGGGGCCTCATGGGATAGCAGCACCAGGGAGCTCAGGGTGCCGCCGGCTCAGAGCAGGGGCGTCCGGGTGGGACCGGAGAACGTGGGGCTCCAATGGCAGGGCTCCCCTAAACAAGCAAACAGACCGATGATCGAACAAGAGGAACAGGTCTGTATCCAGTTGACCTTGTCGAGAGAGATTTTGTAGGACTTTAGGCGGGAAGAAGAAAACGTAGCTAGAGATTCGAAGTGAAGGATTTCAGGTTTCTGGCCCAATATGTGGAAAGCTTGGAAGTCATCACTCTCACAAGAAAAAGCATTGAACACGTTGGAAAGCAACTTAGATGCATCAAAGAAGTGCTGCCCACACCCCGCTGTCCCCAAACCAGACAGATAGGGCGATACATACAATGACAGCTCACCAAGCGCCTAAGGCCACCACAGGGGCCAACCCCAGTAGGGTCACTTCAAATTGTGACTGACGGATTCAGTGTGGACGAGCTCAAGCGTTAAAAGCTCTGAGGGGGCCCCGTCTTGGGGGACCCTCCACACTTTTATCTCCGTGAGCCCCACCAGCTTCTAACTGCAGAGAGGGACCAAACTCCCCCGGGGGTCCTGGCGGGGGAGAGGAAGGAAGCGTTCCAAAATCCACCTGTCGCTCTCTGTTTGCTTTAACATGCTTGGTTCCCTCAAGGGACACCGCTGTACCAGAGCCTGAACAACGGGGGTTTTACCAAAGTTGACCTAGGTGAAGCGCAGGAAATCCCCCACTCCAGCTCCCTCCAGCCTTTGGTATGGAGGAAGAGAACCACCCAGCGCAGGCTCAGCAACAGACTCAGCCACAGGACCCCTGACCTCACCACCCCCTCGGCAGGGCTCCTGTGTAAGAACAGGGGCGAAGAGCTCAGGAAATACAAGCCTCGGGCACTATGTAGGAAGAGCTCCCTGGGGACAGACGATAGGATGGAAGAAAACCGAGAACATTAGAGAAAATGTTAGATTCGATAGCACAGGAAAAACACAAACAGTCAACGCGGCCCGACCCCAGCCAGACAAACACAGGATGCACAGTGAAGGCCGTCCCCCTCCGTTCCTCTGGCCTGATTCGTCACGTCCCGCTTTCAACAAAACTACTAAGCATGCTAAAAGGAAAAAAAAACCAAACACAGTCTGGAGAGGTAAGTCGAGCCTCAGGACCAGGAAGGAAGAAAAAATGAAGTAATCACTCCTCCAGGGGGGAAAAATTGTATGATTAAAGAAATGTTCTGATAGAACACTACTTGGCTCAGCTGTGAATGAACTTTGCATATTTATTGGGCCATTGTGTAAATGACTCAGCGGAAAACGTACCTACATACTATTTTAAAATGTTCAGGTGAAATACCAAGCAAAACAGTTAAAATAGTTGAAAGGTATAACATCGTGAGATGGATGATTTTTTGATAAAACCATTCAACAACATTTGACTTTTTAACTTGTGTGCAAATGAAAGGGAGTGCATGCCAATGAATGTCGGTCCAAGCTGAGGGAGGATTGTCCCTTCCTGAGTGGGGAGCGAGAGGGGGTGGCGTCGCGGAGGGAGCGAAAGGCAAAGGTGGAGGTGCAGACAGTTGGAGCTGAGACGCTGACAGGGGCCAAGGGAATGAAATGAAAGGTAAAACTGACGGTTTTGACCTTCTGGTAAAATAGAAGGGCCAGTCAACTGCCGAGAGGGAACAAGCTGGGTGAGTATGAAAAGAAGTAGAAGAACCACGAGTGAATTTTCTGAAGAGTCAACAAAGGATGCCGGAAACATCCCTGGACATCGAGATCGAAGCTACACAGCATGAAGTTTTAAAGTATCTGTCTATACAAACCACGTTTCCTCTCAAATATGAGATGCAGTTTTTCAGGTTGCCTGTGTGCCTGCGTTTAAAACACACCACTTTGAGACCTATTTCTCGCTGAGACAGCAAGACAGTTATACTTCCATGTAATGCAAAACCAAGCTTGCTGTTTCTTTGCAGATGGTTCCTCTCCTTTGATGATTAGAATCAAGGTCAACAGTTCAGAGCTTGGGTGGCCCAATTAGCATCCATCGGCCCAGCCTCCCAGATTGCCATCCTGTTCCTGGCCACAGCTCCAATTGGTCTTCTGAGTCATCAGGGGCATTGTCTGAAGCAGAAAGTGCATTAATTAGCCGGAATAGATGACGTTTGGTTTTGTATAGCTCGATTTCTTCAGTGACTCCTGTGACTCTGGCTTGGCTCCACTTGCTTACCGTCCCCATCTCTTCAGACTCCTTCCTCTCTCCCTCTTCTTTACACCCTTCTTCTGAGAGCTCAGCTACTCCTGTTGTCAACTGGTAGAGCGACTTCTAACTGACCTCTTCATCATGACCTCCTCCCCACCCTGAGACCCATGGCATCAGGGTGGACTCCCGTTCCTCTTCCCTCAGCCCCACGGGCCTCCACACTTCCCTCCAACCACGAGGCACGTCCCCGACTTGGGCTGTTCGCACTTGCCGATCCCTCTGCCCGGCCCGTGCATCCCTAACTATCCTCACCGGTGGACCGTTGGCTCGCCACACTGAAGTCACCGCCCAGAGAGAGCTCTTTGCTGGCCACATGGCCTCAAATAGCATCCCTCATCTCACCACTCTCTCGGTTTTCTTTATAACACACATACCTGACAGTACATGACGTGTTTCTTCGTCCTGTGTATTGGTTGTCTGTGTCCTAGACAGTAGCTTCCATGACAGCACGGACTTCGAACGGCTCAGGGCTGATGTCCTGGCCCTCGCTGATACCTGGCTCGTAGTAGGCACCTGACTATTTGTGGAACGAATGATGCGGGAAAGCAGGACACATCTCTGCATCAGCAAACTCACAGCTCCCTGGTGCACATCACTGAAAATCTCCCCCTGTCTCTGCAAGTGCACAGTCAGTCTTGTGAGCGGCCACTTTTTAAGGAAATACAAACGACATGAACACAATGGCCACAGAGCGGCATGAAATTATCAACTAAAAGAAAGTCCTCATGAAATGAGCAAGAGAGCCCATGGCACACTCATGGTGCAGCATTGTAAACTGGCCTTCCCCACTGTACCTGAGTCTGGGCTTGTGGGAAGTCGGGGTGGTGGCCGGAGCAGTTTGCAGGCATCGCAGAGCTCATGCCACTGGACACAGCCATGGCCACGGTGGGGCCAGGGCTTGGCGGGTCTGCTGTCAGGCTCCCGGGCACCCAGAAGGACCCGGTTTAAGTCCCACTAGGACACCCTTTTACATCTACAGGTGTATTTATACATGTGTCTGTGTTTCAACAAAACACTGGAAAGAAATGCAGCAAAATACGAACACCAGTTCCTTCTGTGGGGTGAGATGACAAATAATTTTAATTTTTCTGTTTAGTAACATTTCCCAAAGTTTCGAGGTTATTAGTTTTATAATCAGAAAAAAATGTTGATGAAGAACAGCTGCAGCAAGTTTGCAAGCCAGCGGGGAGCTGACCCCACAGACAGCCCCAGCGGCAGCCCCAGCAGAATGAGAAAGCCGTGGGCGGGCAGCAGCCCTGTCCACAGCGTGGAGCCGGCCTCATGTCCCCGTGGGTTCACGTCATTCTGAGTGGGGAGCGCAAGCAAAGCCAACTCCTGCTTGGCAGGTTGCTTGGCGGGACTCCAGATTCCCAAGGGCAAGAAAGCTGGTCTCGGGAAGAAAAAGCTAGAAGGCATCCCTGTGTACCGATAGCTGCGGAATGACCAGAAACCTGCCAGGAACAGTTGTGGGAGTGTCGCAAGCAGCCTGATTGAAGACATCCGCCCACCACAGCAAGTTGGCCAAAACCCAGCAAGAGAGACATCAGGCCATGTTACAGAGAGAACGTGGAGAGTTGCTTTGGGAAAACCGACGGTGTTGGGTGCACTCACCAGCAGGAGCTGACGGAAGCAGCAAAGGCGTGGAGGGGGTAAATTGGTTTTTAAAGTAATAACAGAGTTCATGAAAGAAAACGGCAAGACAAACTTTAATGTTACTTTGAAATCAGAGGCGACCTGTCTGGGTCCAAATAAGGAGAGTGTGTCAGATTCGTTTCGTGTCTCCCTGGAAAGAAGCTCCTAGAGATCGGCATTGTGATATATACACTAAACAGTAATTCAGCGAGAATATGGTAAATTTGCTTTAAAAGTATAGAATGACCGTTTGCAAAGATGCATGTACGTACAACTATGTGCAGCCAAGAAACAATTTTCCTGTAGTATAAAAAGGAACACAAAAGCACTAATGAGACAGTAGGGATGTTTCTGTAAATCTCATGAGAAAGGAATCATTTTTTAAAGTCTACCACTTGTTACATTCACTATTGGGGCTATTACAAGGAAAAGCCACTTACGGAAATAAAAACACAAAGAAATTGCAGGCTCATTTGGGTCAGAGCAGTTTTCTGTAGATCCACAAGGAAGAACTGAAATCATGGTCACTATTACTCTGTATAGCCCAAATTTTCAGAAACTTAGAGCCCAAGAAGATTCCCACAGGAGGGAACAACGTGGGGAGCTGGGAGGAGGGCCCTGACCTGCGTGTTCAGGTGGCCGTGCGAGAAAACAGGGGACGTGGTCCCTTCGTTCCGTGCTCTGCCCGGCAGACCCGACACACACCGCCTTCCTCGAGTCGTCATGCCTTGGCCGCAGGGCGGTCTACAGCAACCCTGAGGGGGACAGAGGGTCAAACGCCAGTGAGCATCTAGTCTGGAGCTTCCCTCGGTTCTAGGGCACCCAATGGCTGCTCAAAGAAACGGTTTTCAGGGACCCTTCAGATATAAAGTGCCCATGTAGGGATTAGTCACCTAATGCAAAGCTCCTTTCTAACCAAGGTCACCGTGCCCCGGGAGAAGGGACGCCCTCCTCTCCTCAGCTCACCTCTGCCTCCACCTTTGGCCCAGCGCTCCTGGGAGCCACTCCTGTCCCTGGGAGCCCCTGCCCTTCCACCCTGACGCCAAAAGCCGACGCCTCAGCTTTTGCTTACAAGACTTAGGGCAATGGCCTGTAAACTGCATTCCAGCTGCAGAACTCCTTTTCATAAAAGGAGCCTTAGGTATCAGACGACTCCTGAACCCCTAGGAACACACCTGAGAGGCGGACCAGCTGCCCAGCCCCACCGTGCCGCCCCCTCTCACAGCCAGAGGCGCCTGGGGACTTGGGGGCCCAGTGCAGGGGAACACACTCAGACTCCGTTACTAATGGTCCCTGATGGACTTGAGGTTTAGAAGACAGTTTGTAGGACAAGAAAAATACTTTCCCTCTGACTTTGTTCTCTGACTTCGTTCTGAAGCTCCGTAAATTCCACCAGATCCCCCAGCTTTGGGTCCCTGCACGTCACCTCCCTGTGGCCCTTTCGTGAGTATCTGGCCACCCACACCCTCACCCAAGGCTGTCCTAACCGGCGACTGCTTCTTTGGGGAATTCTGTCTACATAAAAATGTGATTTTTAAATGCACCACTAGTGCACGCAGGCTCAGTGCGGCAGAGCGATCCATTGATGAAGACTTAGAACAGAGAGCAGAGAAGAGACGCCCATGTATTGCGCTTGGGTTGGGGTCCAGTCAGTGCCGGCGGCCACTCCGAGTCCTGCATCAGACATGAGTGAGGGCGACCTCAAATCAGCGTGTCGGCCCCACGCTGGCAGCCCCTTTCTGGGGCCTCGCTTAGCAGATCACTGGGCCCTGTGCTGCCCAGCAGAGTGTAACATGAGCCACACGTGTGACTCCAAGGCTCCCGGCAGTCACACTGAAAAAGTGAAGGCAGACGGGTGAAATCAATTTGAAGAGCAACTTTTATTTAACCCCATATTTCCAAAATGAATGGACACTCGTTATCCACTGCTCCTGCCTTTGCAAATTCGCCCGCTCCCTAAAATTTATTTGAAACCCCACAATCCGTTCCGAGCACTTGCGTGGTCACGTGTGGACAAGAGCAGAGGAGCGGGAAGTCGGAGACACTGGCCCGCGTGCCGGCTGAGGTCCAGCAAAGCCCCGGTCCACCTCCCTGCTTCATCTCCTGCTGTACATAAACAAGCATTCTTTGGGGGGTCTATTTAGTGCCACAGTTTTGCACTCTTGTGCTTTTTTTTTGGCAACTTAGATGTTTTCAGGGGCCCCCAAGCATGGTGCTGACATGCTGTTCACTCTTCCTCACAGCAGGAAGGCTGGGATGTGCCCCGTGGAGGAAACGTGTGTTAGATGAGCCGTTAGGTGTGTGTGCCAGAGCTGCTGGCCATGAGTTCAGCGTGGGTGGGACAGCGTACGTGAAATAAGGTGTCTTTACACAGAAACACACAAAATACAAGATGACGTGTGTAGATCAGTCGGTAAAAATGTCAACAGACACTTCGTTAGGGACCCCAGCCCTGCATCTAGGAGCAGCGGCCGGGGTCCCCTCACTCAGGGCCACAGGGGGCTCGAACCCGCGGCCCAGGATGGCTATGAATGCGGCTCAACACAAAATCGTAAATTCACTTAAAACCTTTTTTCTTGTTCATCAGTTTTTGTTAGTGTTTCTGTATTTAAAGTGTGGCCCAAAATGACTGTTCCTCTTCCAGGGTGGCCCAGAGCCACCAAAAGGTTGGACACCCCGGTCGCGCACTTCCTGCCATATAGCTACCGCAGACACTGAGAGTTGACTCTGTTATCATTTCAACAGGTAATCCACATAAAAATAATTAATATGAAAATGATTACTTTGTTGTACTACGTCTTTAAAATTTAATGTGTATTTTGCACAGAGAGTGTGTGTTCTTCAGCCTGGCCATACATACATCAAGGGCTCGGCGGCTACCCGCGGCAGGCGGCCCCCGTACTGAACAGAGTAAATCCAGGCTGCGACCCCCAAAACATCTCAGCCCCCCCCCCAGGGCGCACCAGCGCCCCCGCCACGCACGCCTGTGCCTGCGCAGAGCTCCACACGCACCCCCTCTGCTCCCCGGGGAGGTCGCCCTCCCTCGGTGCCTCTGCCTCCTGTGTCTTTGCCTCTCTCTTCTAGCCAATAACTTTCACATATAAATGTGCGTCTTCCCAGTAAAAACAGTAGTCGAATGAGGGCCTCTTGTGTCCCTTCAACTCGTGGGTCTACTTCGGGGTCCGCATCCTTCCCCCGGGGTCTCGTTTGTTCCCTCACCGGCCGTCTGCGCTGGATCGGCCATTTTCGAGTCGCATTTTACTCCATCGATACACGTTTACTAGATTAAGGCTGTTTTAACGCACCTGGCGCTGTGATAGGGGAACTGCGATGAGTGAAAACCGACACGTCTGTGCCCTGAAGAAACCTTACGGACTCGTGGGTGAGGCGGACGTGATTCAGATAAGCCTGCAAATAAACGCACGGGTACAAGCCGCGGTAAGTACTAGGAAGGAGTGCGTGGGGCTCGGAGGACGTATACCGAGGAGACCTGGCGGACTTGGGATGATCAGACTTCTCTGAAGGAGAAATGCTGAACTCAGTCGGTGTTAATCCCCCAGAGTCCAAGTTCAATTCACCTAAAGGACAGCTTCGAGAGAGAGCAGGCAGTCTATTTCAGTATGAATCCCCAGCACCTAAACCAGGGCCTGGCAGGTCCTCAATAAACATCTGTGAGTGAATGGATGACCTATGGCAGAAAGAGGGAAAGGGTGTGGCTTGGTTAGAGCATCGTCCTACAAACCAAAAGGTCACAGGTTCAATTCTAGGTCAGGGCACATGCCTGGGATGTGGGTTCTGTCCCCACAACAGATCAATGTTTCTCTCTCACATTGATGTTTCTCTCCCTCTCTCTAAAAATCAATGAGCAGAGGATAAAAAAATAAATTTAAAATAAAAAGGGGAGAGGGAGGAGAGATGGAGGGAGTATTTCAATTCCATGGGGACAGCATGTCCTGTGGCCAGAGGGAGCACGGTACATGCACAGACTTAAGGGCCAGCACGGAAGGGCAAAGAGGTGGGGGAGACGGTGGGATGAGGTGCGGGTGGAGGGACAGGTAGGAGCATCCCATGAGTGCATTGCTGGCCACCGTAAAGCTTTTGTTCTCCAAATCGAGAGACATGGATTTTTATGGGGCGGGGGCGGGCGGATAAGAAACGCCGTGACCAGATTTGGCTTCAGTGTGGAAAGTAACATGGGGGGTCGGGAATTTTTGAGGCCAGAGTCCTGTCGAGAAATGAGAGACCCTAATAGGAGCCTGGATCGGGATGGTGGCTGAGGAAAGACGATTGGTTTGAGAAACACTCAAAAGACGAGATTACCAGGACTTGGGGCACACCCCGGAGGAGGCAGGTGACAGCGACATCAACGACGGTCACTCCCTGTCTGGCTCGTGCTGCTTAGATGGAAAGTGGAGCCATTTTCCAAGGAGAAAATACGGACAGAAGAACGACAGGTCTTGGGGGTGGATCACAAGGTATCTGTGGACACGGGGCTTCGAAGCGCCCCTGAGAGAGTCGAGCAGTAACACAAAGACAGCTGTGCTGGGGATCTGGAATTCAGAGAAGTCTGGGGTCGAGATTTAAATGTAAAATTGTGTGTGAAATGATATCTGAGCACCCGTGTCGGGCGCATGGTAAAAGTGTGATCAGTATTTGTTGAATTAATGAATTATCGGGCATTGTTAAGGATTAGTTTTTATGAGAACACACTGAGTTTGTCATCACTTGGGGCTTAGAAATACCTAAACCTGCCTCTCAGGTTTTACTTTTCATAAAAGACTAATGTACAACTTAAATAGCATCTCGTCTCCTCCAAACCTATCATGTAATTTTATGTCATAGCTTATTTTTAACTATATTTCTTGGCCTCTAATGCTTTAACAGCCTCGCTTGCGATAAAAGAAGTATTGAAGATAGGATCTCATTTCTTATACGTCAGCTCATCTTACCCTATAAGCAAGGTACAGTGTCTTTAAAGATACTTTTTCCAGCAATGAATTTTTATTTTTCTCTCTGTTCTTGCAGCATAAGCAATTCTCTAAAATTAATAAACAGTCTTGTTATCTCATGTTCATAAATCACATTTAGGCTCAGATACCATCGGAAACAACAAATACAAATAAAGTGTCTGGAAGAAGTAGAGCCTTAATAAATTTTTATTAAACTGAGTCAAGTTGAGAGATGGCCAGCATTCTCCACCCCCCGCCCCTCCCCGCCCCGTGCCACCGGTGGTTCATTCCCTGTCATCCTCGTCACCAGCCCACCCCCACCCGACCCCACCGATCAAACAGTCCAGTGTGGTTTACAGATGCCTTGAAATGTCTGTTTATTGTTTTGTGTAGAAATATATTTTCTCTCAAAAGTTTTTTTGAATTAAAAGCTCTGCATCATATCCACCACTTAATTACTGCATGTTGTTTTGACTGTTTCACGTAAGTAAAGACATCATCTCCCTTCTCCTTTAAAGAGTACAGTATCTCACTCCTACTCTAAAACTATCCACTATTTTTTCTTTTTGTGTGTCTGTTTACATTTAGTTTTTAAACTGTGGAAAATACACATGAAACTTAGTATTTAATCCACCTTGAGGTGTACACTTCCGCCGCCTTCAGGCCCCTCACATAGCTATGCAATTCTCACCACCCACCGCCAGCACCTTCTCATCACCCAAACCTGAACCTACACGCCCATTCGGCAAAAACTCCTGTCCTCCCACCCCCCGCCACTCCACACCATGGAAACTACTGTTCCACTGTCTGTTTTTATAAGTCTGATGCCTCAAGGCATCTCCTTATAAGTAGAATCATACAATATTTGTTACGTTGTGATCGGCTCATTTCACTTATCGTGTCCCTGAGGCACATCTACGCGGCAGCCTGTGTCAGGATTCCCTTCCTTTTCAGGGCCGAAGAACAGTCCGTCCTGTGTGCAGACCACCTGCGTTACCTGCTCATCTGTGACGGACACCGGGCTGTTGCCGCTGTTTGGCTTCTATGGACGTTGCCGTTATGGACACCAGCCCGGCCTTCACTTCTTTGGGCTGCATACCTAGAGGTGGGACCGCTGGACCACAGGGCAGTTCTGGTTCCAGTTTCTGAGGAACCAGTGCCTCAGTGCCTCCCTCTTTTTATGTCCCACTGGCAGGGCACAGGACGCCCGTTCTCCGCGTCTTTGCCAGTACTTGCTAGTTTCTGGATTTTATTTTCTTTTTTAATAACAACTGCCCTAATGGGTATGAAGCGGTATCTTGCTGTGATTGGCATGTGCATTTCCCTAGTGGTTAGTGACATTCAGTGTTTTTTCATGTGCTAATTGGTCACTTGTATATCTTCTTTGGAGAAGTGTCTACTCAAGTCCTCTGCCCCTTTTTACCTGGGTTCATTTTGCTGTTGGCTTTGATGGTGAGATGTGGCAGTTCTCTGCATATCCCGGGCTCTGAGCCTTTACGGAATATTTTGCAAACATTGTCTCCCATTCTGAAAGTTGCCTTTTCCTGCCCTGGATGGTGCTTTTTGATACATAAAAGTTTTTTCTTTTGATGAGGTCTAATTTATCTACTTTTTTCTTTCACTGACTTTGCTTTTGATGTCATATCCAAGAAATTATTGCCAAATCTAAATCATGAAGCTATCTCTTATGTCTTCTTTTAAAGAATTTATTATACTTATAGGATATGTCTTTAATTTACACAAATAGAACTATATATCTCCCTCTGCTTCTGAGTTTTTTCACGGAGTGCAATAATTTTAAGATTTATTCATGCTCCTGTATGAAATTGAATCTTTTGCTTCTAACTTGGGCGCTCACCCTCAGCTTCTACCCACCCACCCCCGATGCAGGGCATCGCACAACCTGCCGAGAACACCCCTGGAAACACGCTTAGCTGGGCGGGGTAGCGTCACTGCGTCTCCAGTGCTGCCCCAGCCCACGCTCCAGCCAACAGTGGGCGCCGTCCAGCCCTGCAATTCGTTCCCAGTTAACGGGCACAGGTGATGTTTCATTATTGTATTTGCATTCCTTTTATTATTAATGTTTGAGCATCCCTCCATATCTCCATCAGCTTAAAGAGTTTTCTCTTCCACAAGCTGTCTTTTCCAGATGTTCCCCATTTTCTCCAGGAGTGCTTTGCTGTTGCCGTGCTGAAGTATAATCTAGATGGTAATCGCTTCTCAGATTTAGACAGTACAGGCCGCTTACCTCTTGGTGATGCCTTGGACCACAAATGCTTTATTTTCACCTTATTCTAGTTAGGAACTCCAAATGTTAAAAATGAATGAGTTTGCTAACAATAAAAGTTATGTTTTCTGTGATGCTGTTTCCTCCCTCTCGGTAAATGAGGTAACATCAGTGACGCACTTCGAACGGTCTGCAATATGTCACGCACTCATCACGTGTCATCGGTATCACAGCTGCGTTTCGTTCAGATACGTTTCCTGGATGAAACTGGGCCCTGGGGCCTGGCTAGCGCACCTGTCTTAGGGTACACTCAAATAACCGAACGCTGAAGCACTGGGATTTCTTTGTCAGCAAAGATGACTCACTTATTTAGAGATATTATAAGACAAAAAATATATACACAAGAGAAACACTATTCTAACTCATGTGTGGTCTCTTGGGATGTGAGGTTATATATGGCACAGAAATTACAGCATCTTTACACTTCGAGAAAGAATGCATGCCCCGCGGCACAACTTCGGCCTATGCGCTCCATTGGATGTCTCTGCCCGACCCTCCTCTCATCTGTGACCTTACGGTGACCCCTTAGTTCCTTATTCTAGGTATTGAGAGGGACTTTCATGTTTAAAAAAGCTCACAGATGGTGTGATTCTTTTCTCCCTTCAAATCCCCAGGTGAATACTGTCCTAACTGCATTCCGAGAAGCACAGCCTTCCACGAGGGGCTGAAGTGTCCACAAGAAAGGCCCCACTTTCCTCTCCGTCACGAAGACCTTCCGGCCCCTCTGCAGAGCCGTGCGCTTGCTGGAGTCACGACTGCCGATGTCACCCAGAGCCCTTGCTCTCCACCCTCTCCATCATAGCCGCACCGTGTGTGATCCCTGCGGTGGGGCGGTGGGGGGGGGGGGACGGTGTGCAAAGAGCATTACAGACACACACGTGTGCTCCTGTGGAATACAGCAGGTGCTCTCACCCCACCCCAAGCTCCCATCGTCCTGTTGCAGATTCAGATGGGTTTAAGCTCCGCATCAAGGGGATTTCTTAAAAATATTTTTTAACCATCTTTTTTTTAAAGATTTATTTACATATTTATTTTGAGAGAGAGGGGAAGGGAGGGAGAGAAACATCCATGTGTGGTTGCCTCTCACATGCCCCCTACTGGGGACCTAGCCTGCAACCCAGGCATGTGCCCTGGCTGGGAAGCAAACCTGCGACCGTTTGGTTCGCAGGCTGGCACTCAATCCACTGAGCCACACCAGCCAGGGCTTAAAAATGTTCTTTTTGAAAAAACTGACTCCAATCAATTAAATATAAATAAACAAATTGGTTGTGTGCCAGGCACTTAT
This sequence comes from Desmodus rotundus, assembly GCF_022682495.2. Classification (NCBI taxonomy): domain Eukaryota; kingdom Metazoa; phylum Chordata; class Mammalia; order Chiroptera; family Phyllostomidae; genus Desmodus; species Desmodus rotundus. The sequence continues at coordinate 91,319,035 of NC_071399.1, read as the reverse complement.
TTCCCGCCTAGATTTCCTATTTCTATAACTCCCAAGATGTTCTGATTGACCGTGAGCAAGCTCTGTGAAATATACCCATTCAGTGGACACTGACATGCAAACTTCCCCTTTGCCTTTGGAGAATGAGGTCGTATTGAAGTTGAGAGGTTCTCTTGCATGAGTAGTTGAATAGCTTTGGTGTAAACAATAATTATTTTTTAATTATCTTCCAGATTTCTCATTAATACCGTGTTGCCTAGCAAATTTTTCTCCACAGACTACCCTGAGAAAGATAACCCTATTTCCATCACAGTGGAAGCAGTGTGAAGCTACACACACCAGCGATTCTCTCCTTGAGACTGCCGTATGGAACCAGTCCCTGAGGAGCCTTTCATCAAGGCCGGCAAAAAAAAGAAAGAAAAACCCGAAACCCTGCTCCGAACAGCTAAATGGGGTATTCGTGCTTTTTAAATGATGTTCAGTGTTTTCCTTTTCCAGATTAGAGTGCAGTCACCCTATGAATCAAAATATGATGAAAGAAATGGTTCCACATTAGCAGTGAAGTTTGTGTTCATACACTGAGTATGTTTTCTCGGTGGTTTGTAAACTTTGGCCATCTGTTGCTGAGCTGTGAGGACCATGTATTTTCTTTGCAAGTAAAGTAAGATGCCATACATTTAACCACCACGAGCAAAAGGCCAACTAGCTACGAAAATAGAGGAATGGACAAATGCCAAACTAAAGTTAAAAAGCTAATATGTTAGCCCTGGCTGGTGTGGCTCACTTGGTTGGAGGTTTGTCCTGTAACTAAAAGGTTTTGGGTTCGATCCCTGGCCCGGGTGTGCAAGAGAAGCAACCAATCGGTGTTTCTCTCACATCAATGTTTCCTTCTCTTCCTTCCCCTCTCTCTAAAAGCAATAAAAAAATGTCCTCAGGTGAGGATTAAAAAATACTAACATTTTAGCAGCTGGCCTAGCAGTTTTTGCAACATCTCCGTGGTATGTTATTTACACCATGTTAATATGGACTGAATGTTTGCCCCTCCCCTGCAGGACACATCTTGAAGCCCTCGGCCCCGGCGTGATGCTATTTGGAGGTGAGGCCTTCGGGAGGCAATTAGGGTTGGGTGAGTCCGTGAGAGAGGGCCTTCCATGACAGGTAAGGGTCCTTCCATGACAGAGCTCTCTTTCTCCACCAAGGAGGCTGCCATCTGCAAGCCAGAAAGCCGGCCCTCACCTGGGACCAAATTCGCAGGCATCTTGACCTTGGATTTCCCAGCCCCTAGAACTGTGAGAAATAAATGCCGGTTGTTTTTAGGCACCTCATCTCTGGGATTTTGTTACAGCAGCCCAAGCTAAGACACACGGGATTGGTAATCATGTGACCATGATCACTGACCGGTACATTCAGCACTGAATGCAAATCTTTGTGCACGAGTCCATTGGGCACTTCCTTTTTGCTTTGCACATGCAGCCCCACACTGAGAAGCAAAGAAGGCCAACGTACTCTCTTCAGATGACCGGAGCCTCTGGAATCTCGTGCTAATCTGAGGGGGAAAAATATCGTGAAGAATTTCCAACCTCCCCTCTTATGGGAAATGATCTCAGTGATGAACGCGCAAGACAGAGCTGACACCCTGACTGTGCCCCCCGCCCTCCTGCAACTGAAGAGGGAGTGCCTGCTTTTTAAAGGAAGAGGCTCTCACCCAAACGCCCGGATGAAGAATAGAATGCGGGGTGTTGGAGCATCTTTGTAACCAATCAAAGATATTTCCTCACTTTGGCTGCTTGCTTGGTTTGCAGGAAAAACCTCAGGGCCTCAGCGTCTGCCTCGGCTTTGGAACTGCTCTAGCTCTTCGCCCCCGCTCTGCCAACAGACCCCAGGTCTCCGCTGTCCCGACTTCTTGCCCTTAGCTGTTCCAGGAAGTTCTCGCCATGGCTTATAAATCTCCCTCTCCCATCGATGAGTGAAATCACATTGAAGCCTCTCTAAAAGAATGACTTTCCAGAAAGAGTAAGTGGGGGTACACTGAGGGGTGGCAGTTCCTCAGAGAGGAATGACAACCCCGTGGGGCAAGACCGGCGCGAGGCAGGGGAGGCGCCGGGGTGCAGAGCATGGGGAGGCGCCCTTGCCCAGTGCCAGCCCTGTGCTCGCTCACCGGGACTGAGCAGGCGTGCCCCCCTCCATTTCCCACCTCGCCGGGCTCGCCCGCCGCAGGGGCCCCAGCTCTCGTGAGCTCCGCTCACACTGTATCTTCTCCTTGCCCCTTTAATCTGCTCTGTCCTCTTAAAACCAGGTTTTCGGGTGATCTGCTTGTGGACCCACCAGATGATTCGCACAGAAATCGTTTTGAAACACTCTGTGGCCCCAGAGGTCAGGCTCCCCGGACTGTCCTGTATCTGGTTAAATAGGAAGAGAAAGGAGTTTGCTTCACTTGCCTTGTGTACTCATCCCGCGCTGTAACGTCTGCAATCATGAAGATAGAATACATTGTAACATTTAGTTCTATCACTAAATAAAAAATAAAATAAAATAAAATAAAAGACTCTGTGGCTGAACTGGGAGATGCTTCTGCCGGATTAAGCAGGCTTTATTGTTTGGATGGGAAGGTTGAGAGTTCTACCTACATGCATTGTAAGTAGGATTCTCCACTTAAAGTTAGTGGAAAGCTCCTTCACTAACTTTAGGAAAAAATTTCATTGACTTTTCAGTTTTGTGTCCTTCAAAATCATCTCAGACAAGCTTTTATTTCCATGTGGCTATACAGGCCACCAACTTGGAGTAAAATGGCAGATAAAAGGGGTCACACCATCTGCTCTGGTCACAAGAGGTAGCCCCCCACGTTAAAGCCAGCTGAGGCTGGCTGAAGCCAGGCCAGGAGCCTCAGAGGAGGCTGGAGAAGCCCATCCAGGATGCTCGGAGCCATCTGCAGGGACCGAAGGCAGGCCAAAACCCTCCGAGCAAGGGGCACGGCCCTGCATCCACCCTGCATGGAGCTAGCAGTGGCCGGAGGTGGTGGTGCAGAGAGGGAGTCGGCGATCCCAGGGCGCAGGGCAGTGAGGGTCCAGGCTGTGTCTAGGGGTCATCCGAGCCGGGGGGTCCAGCAGAAAGGGAGGACGATTATTTGGTCCACAGTAAAATCTTTTGGACTGTTTTCAAGGAGTGCTAGCTATTCTGTTTGCCTCCCAGACCCTTCCCCTCCTCCCTGCTGTGTGCCTTGACCTCCGCTCAGTTCCGACAGCTAGAGGCCCTGGCAGAGCCTCAGAGTAGGTGAGAGAAAGCTCCTCACCTCAGTCATGGTCTGACTGTGGCTCTGTGCTTTTGTTACGGTGGCCCTGGCCAGGTGCCCTCTCCTGGACTCCAGCCCCCATGGGCTCTGGAAACATGGCTTCTTCTCTTTATCCCTAAGCTGCTGGTGGCAGCTGCTTCCTGCCAATGGTAGCGCTTTGAGGGCCTCGCCATGCCCGGTTGGCTCCCTGGACGCTGTCTGTACTTCTGTACATAGTCATTTCCCGTTAAGTTCTTTTGAGCGGAATGGTATTCTTGCTGGAATCCTGCCTGACATCTTTCTATCTACTTATTCCTACATCTAGTTTCTACAGTTATAGAGAATGAATTATCTTAATTGAAAGGAAAGTATAAAATGCTGATCGGAGTTCCCCATACAAAATGTAGAAGTTCAGGGATAAAAAGGAAACATAAGCATAAGAAAGGAATGGTGTGAGCCAGGGGTCTAGAGAAACAGAACCAATGCGGGGGGGGGGGGGGGGAGAGATAGAGAGAGAGAATAAAGAATCGGCTCCTCTGACAGCGGAGGCTGAGAAGCCCGAAGTCTGCAGCAAGGGCTGGAAGACAGGAGCCCCTAGAAAGCTGATGGTGCGAAGGAAATCCACAGGCAGTCTGTGGGGGTGCCCCCTTGTGGTGCTCAGGGAGATCGGCCCTTTTGTTCTACTCAGGCCTTCGACTGATCGGACCAGGCCCACCCACAGCATGGACGACAATCTGCTGTAGCCAGAGTTCATTGATTTAAACGTTAATCTCATCCAAAAGCACCCTCCAAGTAGACACCGAAGATCAACTGTCCTAGGAACCTCAATAACTGAAACACTATAAAGGGATCCTCAACCATCAGGAAGTCACTAGACCAATGGAAATCTATTTTTAGCGCAATTATGATGTGTGGCAGCTTAAATTTAGCTCACGGTTTTGTTGGTTTCTGAACACATGTGGGACATGTATTGCTTGATTATTTCATTTACTCAGACACGTGGAAAAGAAGTGTGTTCTTTTTTTTCTCGGTGCAGTGAAATGCAAATATAAACACACACGCACACAAAACCCTTTAATGCCGAACATTTGTGCCACTCACATAGCTCAAGTCCAGTGCTTCCTGCTGTCCACAGGTCCTGGTTCTGAAGGGAGGTATCTCTGACCTTCTGTGCACACGGGATGGCCCATGCATGCGGCAGGTCGGCGCCCACCCCCGGCACTGGGAGACTCCGACCTGTGAGGTGAAGGGCACGTGAAATGTGCAACCTCAAGCTTGCTAACCATCTGGACGAACCTATATTTGATTCTCTAAGTTCAATGTTAGCATGAGGTCCAAAGTTTTTCATCTTTATAATCAGAGTGGGTAAAGACGTGGTTTCAATCTTCCGAATCAAATTTCCTTTTGATTCATAGGCAAAAAAAAAAAAAAAAAAGACAGTTTCCACAAAATCTGTTTAGGTAAAGAAACTAGCCACTCCTGCACCAACACTCTTTGATGAGACTCTGGGGTCCAGGTGTTGGGGGAGGGAGTTCAGAATCTTCATTTAAATGAGAGAGAAATGGTTCGATTTTAATGGAAGGACCTCTGCATGCAAAGAAATCTCTAATGCTGACTGTCACAGCATCATGTCCATTTGGGCAGAGGAACTGGGGACATGCTTTTTTTTAAAGATTGTATTTATTTACTTTTAGACGGAGGGCAGGGGAGTGAGAAAGAGAGGGAGAGGAACAGCCATCTGTTGCCTCCTGCACCTGCGGCAACTGGGGACCTGGCCTGAAACCCAGGCACGTGCCCTGACCGGGAATCGAACTGGTGACCTTTCAGTTTGCAGGCTGGTGCTCCATCCACTGAGCCACACCAGCCAGGGCTGAGGGCAGTGTTTTTCAAAGTGGAAAGCAGAGTGCAGCTCAATTCCTCCTGTCATTCCCCAGGCCCAGAGGCCTATTCCAAGGAGCAGCAACGTGTTCCTTTTGTTACTATGGAATTGAGTGTTGCCATGCTATTTTTTATCAAGAAAATATGTAAATGCTGTCGCCTGCCAGCCTGCTCACAGCAGAGCCCAGAATGGCAGGCAGGAAAACTGAGCAGTCACTGCGTGAGCCTGTCCTGCCAGAGAAAGCAGTTCATGGGGCAGCACAGGGAGTGGGTGGAGTCCCCCTTCTCCGCAGGGCGGGGCCTGTTTGGGAAAGCGGAGGCTAACACCCCAGGAGAGCGACTGAGCGAAGGCCCATTGCATCCACAGGGCCCGGGGCTCCTGACCCCATTAGCTCACTGGTTCGTCGCCTGTGCTGCACTCCAAGGGAAGAGTCACCGCTGAGCTCAACCAAAAAGTCCAGTGGCAGCTTGACCAAAAAAGGTATGTTCCCAACGCAGAACAGCACAACCACTAGGGAAAACAGTACGGAGGCGCCGCAAAAATGACTTAAAGCAGCACGATAGCAAAACTACCTCACACGATTCCATCTTGGAAGCAGTTCCATCACGGATACTGGCAAAGGAAGAAATTTTTTGTTACGGGATATGAGAATAGAGTTCATTGAAAAAGAAATACAAAAGGCTGTCGCCCTGACTGGTGTGGCTCAGCTGGTTGGGCGTCGTCCTGCAAGGCAAAGGGTCGCCAGGCCGATTCCAGGTCAGGGCACAGGCCTGGGCTGCAGGTCTGGCCCCCGTCGGGTCGCGTGCAAAAGGCAGCCTATCAGTGTTTCTCTCTTGCATCGATGTTTCTCTCCCTGTCTTTCTCCCTCCCTTCCCTTCTCTCAAATAAATACATGAACACATAAGTATGTGTTTACCAAAGACTTCCATGCTGGATCATAATTACAGAGTTACGAAATACAACAATGGTGAGAGACCACTTCCAGGAATATGACTGACAAGGTCAAAGGGTTTGATAACGAATCGTGTTGGCTCAGTTATAGGAAACCAGGCACCACCAGTTCGGGTGGGAACATAGAATGACACGGTCTCTCTGCAATGGCAGTGCCCATCGACACTACCAATGTCGGGCCAACATCCCTGCAATCCAAACTGTGCCCGGGGCCAAGAACGGGCACCTGAGGCTGTTTGGAAGGAAGTCGGTAAAATGTACGGAATGACTTTGTTCAATGGCTTCCTCTACTAGAAAGGATATTCTGTGTCGGGGTCACTGGCACCAAAGACAGCGGCCTTCCCTACGCGGGCACGCACATGTTAAATAGATGCAGAGAAAAACGCGGTTGTTCCATTTCTCCGTGGACCGCGCAAGCTTCAGGAGCCAAGAAAGAACCGTCTTCTCTGCTCCAAATAGCATCCTAATGAGCCACAGCAAATCTGAAAGCCAGATCTTCCCGCTGTGTCCAATTCTGCCGTCTGTTCTCCGGCGCTCTGTCGTTCCCGAAAACAAACTCTCCTGCTAGGTGAAAGCGTATCCTCCACTCAGGAAGTAACCGCCGGTTGGTTACGGTGTGGGACCCTCTGTTAGTAACGAGTGTCATGAAGAATACTTTCGAGTAGGTGGGGAAGAAAACTCATCAAATCGAACAAAATGCTTGTCAGCTCTTATCAACAGTTTATCCATGTAAGTCGACAGTTCATTGATGGATACAATTCTTGTGCCTTTTTTTCTTTTTTCATATCCTGGTGTCTCGCAGGCTTAATAAAATTTCTTTCTCAGCCCTGTCATATGACTGAGTCTTAGATGAGCCGCTGAATCAACTTCTCTGTCCTTCATGCGGACTTTGAGCTGATTTAAAGCAGGAAGGCTCTGGGGAATGAGGGGGCTCTAGGGAAGCTGACGTGGGAGGAGAGCTGGGGCTCCTGGAAGGCACCGGGTCGTCCCCTCCTGTTCCTCACTGGCTGTCAGGGATGGCAGCACCTGTGTTTGGGGAGTGAGCACACGTACAAATAAATTAAAAAAAAAAATACAGCTCCCCACAGACAAACTCGATTCTGTTTCAAAACTCTAGGTAGGGGTGGGTCAGCATGAAGTTCTTTCCTTAGCAGGCTTCCACTCCCGTGGTTGCCATCACTGAGCCGGAATAAAACATTACAGCTCTTTCTTTTTAAAAACACATTTGAATTTAATCTGTTAAACAGAACCAGCTTTTAGCAGATTTTTCTCATCTGCTCTCTGCTGCTATATACTGGGTCCACAAGCAGCAGATAAAAAGGGGAGAAAGTTCAGTTTAAATTACATAGTTTGCTTAAAAGGAAAAAAACACTACAAACTCTATGTTTTTGCCCATTTGTTTTTCAGAGAGTTGAAGGAATAGTTTGGTTTATTGGGGGCTTTTTTTGGGGGGGGCGTGCATTTATATAAACACAGCCTTATGTTTCTGTACAGTTTTTAGCTTCCTCCAATCAATAGTACCACCAAGTTCTTTACCGATTACATAGCAAAGCCATTGTATCATTATATAATGCCACAGGTCGCCACAACTCAGAGTGAAATGGCAGCTTCACGCCCTGAAAGTGTCACAGGAAGGAAAAGCATGAATGAGGGAGCCATCCGGCTTGTTCCACACGGCAGGGCCTCCGAGTCCCCGGGCCCCAGCCACAGCAGGCACGGCCGTCCCCCGAGACCGGGGGAGGCTCCGCAAGTTCCAGTGCTCGTGGGCAAACCCAGTTTCCCCGTCTCTGCAGCTGACTCAGTTCTGCCTGGACGTGGCCTTCTCCCCAGATGCCCTCTGAGGCCATCGCACCCTGTTAATTTTCTTCTAATGTTACATGAATGAATCAGAGCCTGGCAAGAAGTAAGATTCCCAAACCTCCGGGTAAAACGCCCGCTGCCAACGGTCCTGGTTGGGGACCATCCTGCAGGACACAGCCTGCGTCCTGAACCGGGGACCGGGGGCCAGTGATGTGACCACAGCCGGACTCACACCCAGGTCCGGGCACCCGGGGCTGGGGCAGGATCAGCCCACGGATTGGATCCTGTGTGGGGAGGCCTCGATTCTTAGCCCTGCCTCTCTGGGCTCTGGCGGTTAACCAGCTCCGGGTCTCTAGTGGGGGCCACTCCTACTGGGGGCCACAGGAAGTGTCCCCTCGAACGTTCAGCTTTATCTGCCAACCAGGGCACTTGGGACACCTTACACCGAGGGCCCAGTGGCAGGAAGAGGGTCGCTGTTGCCTCCGAGTGCGGTGGGAGTTGAGGTTAGAACTGCGAGGACCTGAGAAGGCCAAGTGTGTGTGAAGCAATGGCCTGGGATGAGAAGAGCCAAGAAAACTTCGAGAGAGGCGATAGTCCACTTGTTTCCAAAGTCCAACAGGCAAGCCGATGGTCACACTTTCCACTGGTGGCTGTTCCCTTCTCGAGAGCCCACAGGCTTCACTACGTGGAATGGCTAATTTTTCCCTGGTCCCAACTATTAAACACTTTATATTCTCGATGACACGAGTTTCCCCTCCGTCTTTGAGAACAAAATAGCCTCCAATCCCTTCATTGTTTTCCTTTGGCAAGACCCAAATTTTATTTCAAAAAACAGATCTAGAAAAGTTAAAAATTAATTGCAAGAGACCACTTCAGAATTCCGGGAAGCAGCGAAGCTCAGCCGGCCCGCTCACGGCCCCAGGTGACCTTGTGTGTTCCCAGTCGGCGTTGCAGCCAATGACCGGCGCAGACGGGGAGCTGGCCCTGTGGCCACGCTCTGCAGAGCGCTGGCAGGGTCTGATGGTCCCACACTTGGACAAGAGCAAGGATTACATGCCCCCTTAAAAAACAAAACCAAGCATCGCAAGTAGAAAACTAGCCACCCCTCTTTGCAAGAGCCAGGTGCTGTGTATCCATCTGAAGGGATGTGAGGCAACGTGAGGGACGCAGACCGAACCCTGGACCAGAGGCCTGGACTCAAGTCCCCTAAGCCCATGAGCCCAGCTTCCTCGGCTTTCTCTGTGTCGGCTGTGCGTTGCAAAGTGAAAGGACTGGGCCCAAGGACAGCGGTGGTCTCGGGAAGTAGAGAAGTTCTACCCCAGGGAGCTTCCTCGTATTCCACGTTTCCATGCACGCTTCCTCACCCAGTAATAAACGCTCAGGGCAGAGCCGTGAACTTGATCTCCCTTCTCTCTGTGCGGAGTGCAGCTCACAGGCGGCTCTGACAGCAGGCCGACCTGCGCTGGGCTCGGGGCTCTCCGGCAGTGACTTCTGGGGGCCTAGTGTTGCTGATTCCGTGTGTGCACACACATTCAGGTTTGGTCTGGGCTGCCAACCCCGCCATGCACTTGTGGTCAAGGTTGCCCGGGACCACCGCTGAGACCTGCTGTGGGCGGCAGGGACAAGTGCACACTGGTGAATGACAAATGGCCCGATAGCTGTCATTTCCTCTGCCCCAGGCCCGGTTCCCAGATGTGCTTCCTGGATACCTCGGCGTTTTGCAATTTCAGAAAAAAGCATTTCCTTGTGAGGAAGCGGTGTGGATGATCACGGTCCTTTGAGTCTGTTCTCATTTGCTATCGCAGATTTTCTTATTTTAGCGCACTCACTAGAAACATAAAATAAAATTTCAATACCTAAATAATAGCCTTCTAAAAATTTTTTCATTCTCTAAAACACCAAGTTAGAGAAGCCTGTTTTAAAAGACAGCTAGTATCTGTTCCTTTCTTTTTATTTCAAGTGACATTTTATGAAAAAATGCAGTAATATAAACTTACTTATCTGGTGTTTCCGTAATTAAGCTACAAAAAAAAAATCATTCACATTGTCCTTCAGATGATGGGGAGTTTTGTGTGCTTGCTTGTTTTAAATTCAGACTTAGACGTGCTGCTCCTATGTAAAATTTTGTAGTATCTCATTTGACTATTTAAAAAAGTTTAGTTTATAAAGCAGTGACTCACTTTTCATAGCATTAGAATGCTGTGCACAAAAGCACAATGAATTCGGAACAGGGGACAGAAGAGGGCCGAGCCTGCGCCCAGGCGGGGCAGGTGTCAGGTACGTGGGGTGAAGCCACACCTGGGCGGTCGTCCCGGTCCTTCTGCTCGTTCTCCACCCGGTGGCGAGGGAGGTCTTTCTAACTAAGAATCTGCTTGCCCGTCTGCGATGGGCTGAACTGTGCCCCTGACCCAGAGGGCTGTGTTCCAGTTCCCCCCGCAAACCTCAGAATGGGGCTGCATTTGGAGATCAGGCTTTTAAAGAAGGAATGAATTTAAAATGAGGTCATTAGGGTGGACTCTACTCCCATCTGGCTGGTGTCCTCCAAAAAAAAGGGCGTGAGGACACAGACACCCCCACGGAGGACAAACTGCGTGAGGATGCGGGAAAAGACCACCACCTGCGAGTCAAGCAGTCCGGCCGCCGGGAAACCCGCCCTCTGCAGACGCTTGATGCCAGACTCGCAGCTGCAGCCTCCGGCACTGCGAGAAAACAAGTTCTTGTCCTGTCAGCCACAAGGTCTGCGGGGGTTAGCCGTGGCCGTCCTGGTAGACCGACAGTCTCTCTCTCTCTCTTCCTCTCTCTCCCCATACACACACACACACACACACACACACCACGCTCACTGTCACTCTTCCTTAAAATCCTCCAAGGTCCCCCACTAACCCTAGGACAGAGGCTCAACCCCTAAACTCAGCCTGTATGAGGCCCTGCATGTGGGCCCCCCCAGGGCTCCACTCCAGCCCCCACCCGCCCTTGTCTGTTCCGCAGCCACCCTGGTCTCGCTGCATCACATCCTGCACTCCTGGGCACTCTGAACAGGTTCATTTTCCATCCAGAACGCTCTTCACCCACACTCCTCGTCTACTCACTTTCCAGCTGCCCTTCGACACCAGTTCCGACATCCTCCTTCAGGTCACCGTCCCAGGCACAGCAGACCCTTCTATGAAGTCCGGGGGCCCTGGCATGCTCTCTGGCCTGAACAGACTTTGCAAACTGCACATACATGCATGGGGTTATTCCACTCATGTCCCCCCACTTCATCATGAGCCCCGTCATGTTTGCAGGCCTCACAGACAGCCTGGCACAGAGCAGGCGCCCACCCACTCAACCAACAACTGTTGCGTCCGTGACTGACCACGGTTCGCACCCCCTGCTGGTCTGGGGGACAGGGGTGGGTCAGAATGTGGTGTCAGGGGAGCTCAGGCAACACGAACACTGAGGGGAGGAACACCTAACTCCATCCACAGGACCCATCCCTAAGGACCAGACCTAGTGCTTGGTGAGTCTGCTCTCTCTCCCAATTCAGACAGTAAACACCCAGAGCAGCACTCAGCTACCCACAGTCACCCTGCAAGGCACAGTCCCCGACCTTGATCCTGACATGGTTTCCTATGACCTCTTCCCCACTGAACATCCAGATTGCCCAGAATCCCCCATCCTTTCGCCTTCGCCATTGGCACTCCCAGCCCTCCTCCTTCCTTAAGCAGCAGCTTTTCTCTGGAACATGTCATTCTTCATAAGCCTGTCAGGACATCGCAGTCACGAGGAATTATTCCAATAACCACATTCCTGAAGTTCACCTGGAAAGAAAGCCAAGCCTGTTGCCATGTGTCCTTAGGTGATGAGCCACACTATCCGGGAGTGTCTTGGCGTTAGAGTCAACGCGTTCCCGGTTAAACTAGCTTAACTGTTTGCACACAGTGGGTGGGGCAGCATCCAGTCTGATACCACCCGGGGCGGTTCTCGCTGTCAGGTAACTAGTGTGGGGGTGTGCCTGCTCATTGGCCAGTGCCCTCAGCCCTCTCCCGATCCAATCTGTCCAGCCCCGTGAAGGCCGGAGAGGGCCCCGAGGTGGCCTGGGCCAGGAGACCACGGTCAGCTCCTTGCCCAGGGGACACGGCAGCTGCCAGAGTCATGACTCAGCTTGGGCCTCTGAGGACCCCGGGCAGAGATGCGTCCCAGCCCTCCACTCTGCTGAGAGCCCCCCCCATCTGATGCTTTCTGATCCCAGACTGAAGCTGGTGTGCAATCAGCATGGCCTAACCGAAGCGCATTTCATAATTATTTGCTGAACGTGCCCTGTGTTCTGGACACCGTTCCGGAAGCCGGGTCACGCGCAATGAACGAACACAGCAGAACGCACCCAACCAGCTGGCAATGAAATGGGCACTAGGAACATCTTTCTCTTTGTCTTTTTTTAAACATTTCTTTAAGTAGATTATCCTCAGGCTAATACACAAAATATGCATTTCCACGAAAACCAAATAACCAGAAGTTTTTAAGGCACGGATTTCCTACTGTCTTGTAGCCCGAGAGGAAAAGCAGCACAAGGAAGACAGGCTCAGGGGATTTCTCGCCCACTTGTCACCTGCTCGTCTTGTCCAAGTACTTCACCTCTTCCTGCCCCCACTTCCTTCCCTAGGAAATGCAATCGCAGCAGAAGGCACCCCGCAGTGGGGTGGGAAAGAACAAGCGGTCCGGCACAACAAAGCACCCTCCGAAACCCTTACTGCTTCCACGCGAGTCATTTCGAAGGCATTTCTCCTCCCCCCTTAATGCTGAATTTTATTTTACCTTCTTTTTCTCGCCTCCTCCTCGGTCGCCTTCCATTACCCCCTGAGGTTCACAATCACTTGCAATTTAATATCCACCATGAATTTAATTACAGTTCTGTAGCGTCTACCTCTCCCAGACCATTAATGAGGCTGTTAGATAAAATGTAATAAAGAGCCCCGGCCCAGCAGACGTTGCTAGCGATCATTGTTTACTTCTCCAGAGCCTGTGTTCCTACTCCACCGCCATTTCCAAGCCCATTTGAATAAGCTCAGCGAACGTGGCTCTCTTTTCGTTATTATTGTTCAGTTACAGTTTCCCCCATTTCCCTGCATTACTCTCCCTTGCCCTACCCACCTCCCACATTCAATCTTCCCGCATTCCCCCTGCTCCATTGTCTGTGCAAAACAGTATGGAATTTCCTCAGAAAACTAAAAATGGAACTGCTTTTTGACCTGGTAATTCCACTGCTGGGATTATTTATACCATAAGAATCCTGAAACACCAATCCAAAAGAACCTATGCACCCCAATGTTCACAGCAGCACAATTTACAATAGCCAAGTGCTGGAAACAGCCCAAGAGCCCATCAGTAAATGAGTGGATCAAATATGACTGTTTTTTAATGGGGTCAAACTCCTTTTAAAAAGCTGTGGTACCTGGTGCTGCTGAGTGGGGGCCTTGGCCTCTGCCCCTAGCCCAGACTGGCACCGCTGGGGATGCAGCTGAGTGCCCACGGGCAGTGAGTGCCCCTCTGCAACCCCCCTCCCTCATGCACGAGAGAAAATTGCTCAGATTCCACTTAGAAATTCAGTCCTTGACATTAAACTGTGTCCCATCAGATGTCGCCCCTGCTACCCTGGACAGGGCGACACAGTGAGTGCATATTGTTATTAATGCCTTTAAACCACTTGTGGAACAGGGAAATTAATAATACAACATATCTCATTTTTAAGGAATTCCAGTCCAACCCCTCTGGGCCAGCCGGGCCAGGCCACGGTGGCCAGGCTGAAGACAGCACTGTGTACGGCTGTGTAGGGGGTGGAAGGGAAGGGAAGCCAAAACACCAGGCGGGGGTGGGGCAGGACACACATGGGTGGGGATGGTCACACTGAACACCATCGAAGGTCCTCCCTTCCCCCCTGCCCCCCGCCCCAGCTGGCTGATCTCACACTGCTTCTCCTTGCAAGCACCCATCCCCAGCCTCCCAGAATCTGTCGAGCTCCATGAGGTTGATCAGACCTGAACTAACACCTGCTACCCTGACCTCGAGGGTCCAGCAGGCGAGTCTGCGTGGTCAGAGGTCCCATCTAGGACTCGAAGGCAAGATGTGGGTTCCAGCCCCCGACATCAGCTCCTACCATCGACTCTCTCACCTCGAAATGAGAGGAACAACAGCCACTTCCAAGAGTGGTGGCGATCCCAGAGATTTTATACTGGGGGTCAAGTGTCACTTCTAACCTCACTGCTGCTGGGGGGAAAATAGGTTCTGTCGATAGGGAGTTTTTCAGAGAATAAAGAGAGTTACATTTAGTGAGGCTGACTGTTTTTGGATCTTTGATGGTTTGAGTTTAAACCACACTTTGATCCCAAATAACATCTTAAAGCTAAGGAGGCTCTGGTGGGCCCTCTGGCCCTGTTCTTACTCCATCAGGAAGCCCGACAGCCTTGCCACTCAAATTACGGAAGGTTCCTGAACTAGCAGCTTCAGGAGCACCTGGGCCCTCTGCCTCCAGCTACCCTCCCCACCAAAGAGCCTGCATTTTAACAAGATGACGTATAGGCACACTAAAGTTGAAGGACCATCACCCTACATAATAATACCCTTCAACAGTAGTCTGAGAATCCATAGCTCAACCAAGCCTGGGTGTGGCATGAGTGAATGTGTGTGTGTGTGTGTGTGTGTGTGTGTGTGTGTGTGTGTGTGAACGTGTGTGAGTGAGTTTGTAGGGGATGGTGCCCAGGTATCAGAACACGCAATGTCGCAAAACTCCTTTCCAAAAGCAATGCACATTTAAGGGGGCCATTCCAAAAAGGAAGAGAGAGCATGTACATTTGAGAGTTCTCGCCTGACTCACTTTGACCTGAACCAAGCCCCTTGAGTCTTCCCCCGCCCCCTTTCTGTTCTCTGGGTCATTGGCTTTCCCCTAATGGTTTTCTAGTTCCTACTTGGGGAACTCGGTACCACAGTGCCGGGAAGGCTTAATACGTATCTCATTTCAATCTGGTTGCAGGACAGCGGGGTGCTTGCTCAGCAGCTGGGACCTGCATACAGAGGTGGGCGTGGGAGTGGATGAAGGCTGGTGGACTGTGACTTCTGAAGCTCAGCCAGAGCCAGTGGGCAGAGTCCAGGCCAGGTTCACCTTCGCTTCCAGGTGTTGCTCTGCCATCTGAAAACTGAAGGCTGGCCTGCAGGGCCAGCAGGTGCCACTGCTTGTGGTGGGAGGGTTCCCCCGAGAGGCTCAGGAGAGCACACGACCCCCTCCTCACGCCTTCCCGCCCGTCCCCGGGCTCAGTCCCTGCAAGATGCCCAGCCACAGACTCGCCCTTCTCTGAATCCCTGCAGAGGGGATGGTGTCCTGGATGCTGTCTTAAAGCAACAGCACTCTTCCTGAGAATCATTACAAGCTTCTTCACTACACCCCTGAGTGTTCCAATGAGCCCAGGGCCTCTGAGGGGGAGGCAGTGGGTGCCTCTTTGAGTCTCGGAAGAACCGGGGGTTTGGGAAGCTTGGACTGGGCGCCTCTGCTTCTCAGCTGTGCAACAGAAATAGCAGGGTTCCCGAGAGGAGTGAAAGGGAGAGGAGGATGAACACACAGGAAGTGCACACTAAAGGCCGTGGGCTGCTGGGCCTCCGAACCTCCCGCCCCGGGCTCCCCCCTCTCAGCAGGGCAGCAGGAAGTCTGCCCCCACAGCGAAACTGGGGCCCTGGTCTCCTCAGCACCCATCGGTGACTTGTGATTCGCACGTCTGACTATGTGAGTATGAGGAGCCTCATACGTGGACACCAAGAGCCGGCTTCCTGGAAAGTGGGAAATGCCTCATATCCCCAAAGGGGCACATTCTCATTTCCCTGTCCTCTACAAGGCACAAAATTTTCCTGCCGCAGTTCGGGCCTCTCCTATGAGAGAAGAGCACTTGAATGTCAGGGGAAAGAGGGGAGAGCAGGCTGAGCTAGAACACCTGATGCAGACAGTGAAAGGAAATGGGATTGAAGCTAATGAGATGCTTCTGAAATACCTGCGAGTCTTGGCAAAACCAGGAGAAAACGCGGCTGGGCTGCGGCTGACAAATCGCATTTTGTTGCCTAGCGCTGGCTGAAGTGACAGGGGCTGCTAGGCAACCCACCCTCCCCAGCTGGAGGCCGGCGGACACTAGACAGACGCTGATCCTGGGCTCCGCTCCCCGCACCGTGTTCTCATCTGCGAGTCGCGCACCTGATTAATGTTTCCTCCGGGCTTTTTTCCACTGCAACAGGGAGGCGACGTGCAGCACTGCCCGAGCTCCAGGGAGCCTGGCCAGCACCCTGAAGAATGCCGCCCGGCGAAAAACAACAGATCCTCAGAAAATGCAACCGCGTGCAGACGGAAGCCTGGAGTTCGGCGCGCAGGGACAGAAGGGGAACCAGTTCTTGTAGAAACGATCGCCTTGCCACCGGCACCGAAGCCTCTGGTGCCGGTTGGAATGCCCTCAGCCAAACTGCAAAGGGGCCCAAGTGAATTCTCATCACCCCAAATTACCCGGGGGAAGAAGGAGTGCTTCCTCCACACTTTCTAGCAGATCCTCCCAGGTCTCACAGAAGCACCAAGGGCAGATGTCAGTGGTTGACGCACCTCACTCTTAGCCTAGCCTGCTCTTCCCGGGGGTGCGTACAGTCCCAGGATGCAAGGTAGAGTTTCAGGAAACAGGCAGAGAAAGCACCTGTTTGTCCTCCTTTCCTTTCCGTTTAACCAAAATCGGAACACCAGAGGCGCAACCTACTTAGCTGGGCTCCAGACTAGTTCCTGCTCCCCAGTAACTTCTGATGATACAAGATGTTAGCATATTCCAGCTCACATGGTCGATCGAACAACATTAAACGGATGTGCTTGCCCTAGTTTTGCCAGGTCTCGGGTTTACTGGAGCTCTCTGGATTCATGAGATGGTGGCTTTATCCCGAGCTGCTTCCCTCTTTCCATTTTTTCCTCTTTTTGTAGCATCTGACTGTCAGAGGGGATTCTCGATGGTAGGAACAAGCCACCAAGTGCAAAGGGGACCTCTGGACCACTAACAGGGAGATGGGGAGGAGTCCACCATCCGAGTCCTTAAGGTTGACAGGGACAAGAGTGTCCCACCCCCCCCCCCCACACAGACGGAAAGATAAAAGGCTTAACGGAAGCCCACGGTCCTGGGCAGCACGCAGACCTCACTAGGAAAGCAGAGAAGTCAACGCACTACCGTCCTAGGTTCAGGCCTGAAACCACTCGCATCCTTCAACAGGAACCTCCTCCCCAGCCTGCCTGTCAGTCTCCAGTGCTCGTGCCCACGCTGGGTCCAGCGCCGGGAAGCTATGGGTCACCTGCCAAGCTAATAGGCCTTCGGCGCTGCCTCAGTCCTCTGGCCACGGAGCGAGTCAGCTGTGGGTGAGGAGTGAGGCCCCCGTTTGGGGAAGCCCAGGGGCCGCCGACAGCACCCCTTACTGGCTGGCCTGGAGGGCCAAGTGGAGGGGGTCCTGCACCCTCTGGGAATCGCTCGAGTGCTGACAAGTGGGCCTCAAGCTGACACTTCTCCTCCCAGCAGGAGCAGAGCAGGGCAAATGTCATGATGACCTTGGACTGGCTCGGCCCCCCTCAGCAGGTACCCGGAAGGCACCATTGCTGCGCATGAGTGAGTTCGCTTCCCTTGGCAGGAACTGCCTTTGGGTATGAACACGTCAAGCACGGTCTGGTCGCTGTGCAGACACCCACTTAACTACCAAAAGTGGGAATTGGGGGCCCCTCCCCCCTCCCTCTCATCCGGAACTCTGGCTGCTTTTCTCGTTTGTTATTCTCCATAAGAAGTTACTCACGAGGAAGAATGACTGTGGAGACTCTCCCCTGGGGGGGGTTGGAGTACTGATTAATTTGACAAACAGCACTTCCTAGTGGGGGGGGCTCCTCAGTTTCTGGGCGCTCACTCTGTTGACTGCGTCAGAACCTTCAGCGCTGGGTCCCCAGTGCTCAGGGCTATGAAGGAAGCTAAAGCAGGTGAGGGGGACGAGAGCGCCGGGGTGCTCTTTGGGACAGGGTGGGCAGGAAAGGTCCCTAACAGGAGGTGGTGCTTGAGTCGGGACCTGAACAAAGCGGGGAGGGAGGCCTGGGGCTCTCTGAGGAAGGCACTGTGGGCGTGGAGAAGAGCCAGGGTGGCCCGAGGGGAGCTGCCTGCACGCGCCGGACCAGAGGGCTGTGTGGCAGGAGCCCAGCGAGGAGCGTGGGGTGACCAGAGTGTCTGTCTTGTCCGTCGGAGGGGACCCCAGGTGGCAGGACTGACATTCCAGGGTAGAAAAGAATGGGGGGTTGTGGAGGTCCTGCCAAAGGCTGGGGTTGGAGTGTGAGAGAGAGGGCGGGGTCACTCGGGTCCTTTGCCCTCCCGCCTCTGCCCCCCGGGATGTGGCCAAGGCCATGGGCCTCTCGTCTCTGTCACTGTTCATTTTCTAGAGGGCACTGCATCTTCGCTCCGGCTTCACCCGAGGCCTGTGTGCTGACAAGGCCGGCTGGATAGCCACCTGCCTTCCTGGTAGCTGTTCCGGGACCCCTAGCAGTCTCCCCCAGGTACCACATGCTCAGACACAGCTGTTGGCAAACTGCCCCCCCGCCCCAGAAGATGTGCCCCGCCTGCCCCATCACAGTTAGAGGGGCCCTGTAGGAATGGAGAAGGGCACAGGACTCGGGTCGGCCTGCCTGGGTCCCTGCTCAGCCATCTGCTGGTTATGTGATGTCAGACAAGCTACTTAGTCTCTGTGACGTAACTGTGCAATGGAGGGATGACAGTCGCCCACATGACGGGGCTGCGAGAGGGCTCAGTGACAGAACACCGACACACTCCTCACAGCGGGGTCCGGCCCAGCGTGAGCGCTTCTGCGATATCTGCACCACGGCTCCGAAATCATCCCGACACACCACTCACTCAGAACAGAGCGGGGGCCGCTCTAGGACCGGGAGGTGGCCCTGTCCCCAGCACAGGGCCCCAGTTCTTCTGCAGTTTTCTAGGTAAGCGAGGTAGGATGCTAGCAAGAGCACGTTATTTGGAATACAATACGAATTAGTTCCAAATCTTGTATCTCTCACGTATGAGGTAGGTGCACTTGGAAAGGTACTTGATATCTAAGCCTTGATATCCTGATATTTAAAATAGCAATAATAGTCCATGTCCCTCAGGGCACTTACAAACCTTGAATAGAAGAATGCATACAGAGTGTCAGCTCGGTGCCAGAGCCCACTAGTAATATGAGGAATGTGACCTCCTGAGCCTCGGAGTAGTCACAGCATCCAAGGAAGGAAAGAAGCGATTTACAATGACTTCCTCTCTCGGACCCACTGGCCATCCGGGGAAGCAAAAGTGCCCCGCTGCTGGGCGAGGGTGCAGCTGAGGACCGCGGGGGCTGGAGGTGGCCTCCCATCGCAGGGGCCACCTCTCAAGGGTCATCTTTACAATCAGCCTGGAGCCCAGGGCGGAGCATGTCCAGAGCCCACTTCCAGCTGTCTGCCTCCAGCTCCCAGGAGCAGAACAAACCCATTAAAGTTTAATAGTTAAACAAAACCCTTCCATTACTAATCACTTAAAGCGCCAGTGATGATTATTACATAATAATATGACCTCCGGAATGGGTAGGGTCTGATTTCTAAAGCCTGGTTTCTAAGGACTGAGATAAGAATCAGAACTGAAAAAACACCGAACTCCCTTGTTTCCTAGAAATCGTTCTCACTGAGGGCCAGACCGCTGGGGAGATTTTCTGGCTCCTCTGGAAAAGGAGGGCTGCCTTTCTGCCCTCCTTAGCTTTCCCTTTGCAGGCCCCGGGCAGAGCAGCATTCCGCGGAGGGGCCTGGACGCTGCCCACAGGACATGCCAGACAGACTTCCTGGGCTCCTGGCCTCAGAGAGGGTCACGGCCAGGCACGAGGCCAGCACTGTTTCCCACCTCCAGCCCCTCAGCTGACCCTCAGCCACACCTTGTGGAAGCTGACATGAGGTTCGGGGCACAGGGTCAGTCACAGGAAGCTCCTGACATTGGCCTGCACCAGAGTCCCTCCCAGGAGGCCCCAGAACCAACACACCCAGCGGCCAGCTTCAGACAATGTCAGAACAGGATCCAATTCACTTCACAAGCAGCACCTCCAAAGGGAGATCTCGGCAGGCACCAGACCCTGCTCGGCACCTGCACAGCATCTCACACGCCGTGGCCAGGGTCGATCCTCAGGCACGAGCGGGCCAATAGCAGTCAAGACCCAATGGCAACAGAGGGGCCCACAGAACCCACGCAAAGGGTGTTCCTAGAACACCCAGCTCAGGCGATCGAGGAGATTGAGCCTCTGGGTCCCACAGGACACCTACTGCATCCGGACACCCTTCCAAGGCTGGGGGTCATAGCAGCTCTACCTACTACATAGAAATGAACACAAAGAGGCTGCCAAAACGAGGAGACAAAGAAACATGGCCCAAATGAAAGGAAAGAAATCTCTAGAAAAAGAAATAAATGAAATGGAGGCGAGCAGTCTACCACACACGGAGTTCAAACAGCAGTTACAAACACGCTCAAGGAACTTAATGGGAACCGCCAGGGCTTGGGAAGCACACGGAAGCGGTAAGAAAGAACCGGTCAGACATGAAGAAGACAGTGTCAGAGATGAAGAATGCACGGGAGAGAAAAAACAGTAAGTTGGATGAAGCAGAGGATCAAATCAGTGATTTGAAAGACTAAGTAGCAGGAAACACCCAATCAGAGCAGCAAAAAGAAAAAAAGAACTTTTTAGAAGATGAAGAGAGTTTAAGAGACCTTCGGGACAACATGAAGAGGTAACAACATCGGCATCATGGGTACCAGCAGGAGAAGAGAGAGGACAAGGGGTCAAGAACGTATTTGCAAAAATAATGACTGAAAACTTCCCCAACATAGTAAAGAAAAAAGACAGACACGTCCACAAAGCACAGAGTTTCAAACAAGAAGAATGCAGAAAGGCCCACACCAAGAAACATCACAGTTAGCATGGCAAAGGCCAAAGACAAGGAGAAAAAATCTTGAAAGTAGCAAGAGAAAGACACTTACTGTAAGACTGTCAGCTGATTTCTCAACAGAAACATTTCAGGACAGAAGGGATTGGCCTGAAATATTCAAAGTGATGGAAAGCAAGGACCTGACACCACCTGACACTACTGTCCCCAGCAGGGATGTTATTTGAAGGAGAAATAAAGAGCTGGCCAGACAAAAATAAGCTAAAGGTGTTTGTTACCATTGAACCAGTATTACAACAAATGTTAAAGGGCTCTCTTTAACAAGGAGGGGGAGGAGAAGGAAGAAGAAGTAGATGAGGAAGAGAACGTGGAGGAAGAAGTAGAAGGAGGAGGGGGAGGTGAAGTGTGAGGGGAAGAAGGAGGAGAAGGAAGGAACAAAGGAAGGAGAAAGAGAAGAAATAAAATAAATAAATACATTCTGCTGCCTTTTCAATAAATTCCTCTCACATCGCCGTGGTACATTAGTAACCGCCAGTGGCAGGAAACAAGTCACAAGAGCATCTTGACGTAGGAGCAAAGCACCTTGAGGGGAAAGTGCTGGGCGACTCTCCCAGGGAGGGACGATGGCGAGGACTCTGATCTTGCTGGAGTTTGAAAGTTGTGCTGCAGAAACACTGCTGGGGACTGAAACGCTCCCGAGTGTCTTTAATGAGAGCACAGAACAAAGTGAGCTCCAGCGCTGGGGGAGCCTTCCAACAAAACCCAGCTGTCAGCCCGAGTGAAAGCAGCATAATCTTACCCAAACTAACCAAATTTGGCAGCGGCGCCTGGGGAACAATTACAAAGGAACAGGCAAGTTATTTTTGTTAAAACTATGGCTTTTGTCCCTTATCAGTCTGCTAAACTTGGAATGTTAGACGGAAGAGACCTCACAAACATCTCGAAGCAATATTCAGATCTGGCTTGGGCCCCTGCTGAATTTGGCCAAGTCCAGTTGAAACCACCTGTGGGTTAGAAACTGGTTATGCGGGTCTCACTTCCCAGCCAGGCCCGTCTCCTCAGGGAGAGCTGCTGTATTATGTTCCTGCCGTGGTTACTGGTTTGCTGTTGGGTTGCGTTGGGCTGGGTTGGGTTTGGCTTTGTTGGGGGTTTTTTGTTGTTGTTCTTAATGTTCAGATATTTCCACGTGCTGCCACCGGTTGTCAAACATCCATTGGCTCTCCTACAGCCTACACTGTGAAAAACAACAGGGCACAGACTACTCGAGCTATAAAACAAATAAAACCCACATAGCCAATGGACTGCCTTGCCAGGCAACGAAGCACACACAGGGGAAACTTCACTGAACGGTGAGCCGAGAGGAAAGCCGGGATGTTTAATCCAGGAAAGGCGTTCGTGGAGACCAAGGCCTCACAACCGGTCCCCCGGAGATGGGTCCAGGGGTCAGACAAATCCACTTGCCCGCGGTCAGGGAAGCGGGTCCAGCAGGGTCTGGTGTCCGTGTCCACGGCAGCTGGTAGAATCAGCCATGACGCCACGTGGCATCTAATCTCCGCACATCCCAGGGCATGTGTCCCTCCAAGTGGGCATTGTGCCTTCTATGATTCCCTCCTGCTCCTTGTCTGTGGAAGCTCCATACACCACACGCACACATATAAGGTGACGCGTCTCCCCTACCACCCTTAGCTCAGCGCTTTCACATTTCACAGTGGTCTCCGATACAGGTTTGTCAACGGCGTGTGTAACCGATGACAGTCACGGGCCCGGGGGTCTCCATCGCTCTGCCCCGTTGTGCCCTAGCACTTGCCCTTCTTCCCACGTCCCACGTTTATCCGGCATGCGTGTAGCACTAAGCATGATGCTACAGAATGCTGTAAGGAAAACGGAGCAGGGTCGTACCTGGGGAATTCTCCTTGAACAGCAAACAGTAGCTAGTAAAATACTTCTGAAGGGTTATGTCAGACAATGGGGACTCCCCGAGTTCTCATTAGATTTTTTAAAATTGATTTTAAAGACAGAGAGAAAGGATAAGAGAGAAAGAGGCATGGATCTATTACTTCACTTATCGACACATTCATCGATTGATTCTTGTATGTGTCCTGAGCGGGCATTGAACCTGCAGCCTTGGTGTATCAGGACGATGCTCTAACCAACTGAGCTGCCCGGGCAGAGCCTCATTAGATTTTAAGAACTTCACTACTCAAAAGTCAAGGAAGCTCTTTATGACATAGCAGAGGAAGGATGAAAGAGGAGCGGGTGATATAGAGGAACGACAGAAGGTGGGAGGAATTGGAAGAAAAGGGAAAAGGTGAATAGATATCACTGTGGGGAAGAGCAAGGAGAAATTAAGGAAAAATGGTTTGGGGGGAAAAAGTAAGAGAACTGAAGAGATCTGACTTGGAGTGTGTGCAGCCAGAAGACCGAGAGGAACGAGGCTGCAGGAGGAGCTTGCGGACTAAGCAAGTCTGTTTTGCAAAGTCTGGGCAGGAAACTGCCGTGGGCTAAAGCAGAAAACAGGGGGACCTCTCCCGGCTGATGCTTCTCTGGGATCCTGCCAAAGCTCTGCTCTGCAGAACCAGGAACTCAATAAATAGATGTATTTATTCAGAAGCTCTGTCCCTTAGTTGTCTCCCCAGACTGGTGCGAAGCCTGCCTGGGATGCCAGAAATTCCTGTGGATTTGGGGAACAAGACATTAGCTTGCAGGTTTCTCTTCATCCCACACACCTGCTCCTGAAAGAGAAGCCTTTGCTCCTTGTATGCAAATCGCTTTGTATAAATAAGACACCTGACGAGCATTGGATGAAAGTCCCCTACAGCAGATCGCACCCTCGCAAACATCAAAATGTATTAGACACAAACTCAGAAATGAAAAAATTCTTCACAGGCCGAGAGCTAAGCATCTGCGGTAGAAAAACTATTCTCAGTATTTTCCTTGGGCATAATTAATAGTTCTCCAAAACCCTCTGGGAATATTTGCTCAGCGGGGGCTCCCAGAGGCTTGACGGCTCAGAGTTTTTGTTCAAACTGCAAAAACCCTAGAGGTCGTCTAGTTAAATGCCTTGTTCTCTCAGGAGAGGACGTGGCAGCCGGAGAGGTGAGCAAGTCACTCACAGGTACACAGCTAATTAGGGAAAGGTCTCCAGTTCTTGACTCCTCCTATTTGTCACCCACAGCCTCCCCACCATCCTTGCACCCCACACTACTCAAGCGTGCTTTGGGAAATCTGACAAACAGACACCATCGTTTACTCGGTAAAGGCGGGAGATCGGGGCCCCAGGGTTTGTTCTGAGGCTCGACAACACAATAAAAAACTCAGGCTTTCCTCAGCCTTCCGTCTGAGCACCCCTAGGAGGTGGCCCTCTCGTCCTTGAACTTGTGACTTCATGGTGACAAGATGGCTTCCATAGTTCCAGGCATCCCATAGCCATAACAGTGCCGACGCAGTAAGGCAAGAGGTAGACAGGAAAGGGCTTTGTTTTCCTCGGAGAGGAAAATATTTCTCAGAAACGATGTCTCTCTGGCCAGAACGAGATCACAGGGTCACCACCAGCAGCTGAGTACCCAGCAGACGGTGACAGAAGTGACAAGACTGGGCTGATCCAGTGCCGGCGCATCGCCACTATTAACAAGACCGGGATCCGTGTACCTGGAGGTGCTGACCCAGCTGGGCTCCGCTGGCGGTTCCAACGATCTCAGCAGAATCTCTTCCAGTGACTAGGTCACAGGGGCATCCGGACTGGTGGAGGACCTGCCCCTCGTGTCCCTGCTCCTCCTGGGTGGGACCAGCAGGTCCCTGATGTGTTCTTCTCTCAGCCACAGACGAGGCACATCAGAAGCCCCAGCACCCACCCATGTGCTTCTCTGAAGCTTCTCCCCTCTGCTGCCCACCGAGGGGCTCTGTCTCCCCCAGTGGATAAGTTGGACCCTGGCCCCCAGGCAATGGGATTTGGAGGTGGGAACTTCCAGAGGGTTAGAATCACCCTGGCCAGCGTGTCTCAGTTGGCTGGGCATTGTCCCCTGCACCAAAGAGTCACGAACTTGATTCCTGGTCAGGGCAAATGTCTGGGTTGGGGGTTCAATCCCCGGTTGGGGTGTGTGTGGGGGGAGTGGCGAGTGATCAGTGCTTCTCTCACATCGATGTTTCTCTCTCTCCCCCACTCCCTTCCTCTCTAGAATTAATAAATATGACCCCAGGTGAGAATTTGAAAAAAAAAAATCTTTTTAAAGTCTCCTGCCCAATGCAGTCTTCACAGTCTATTGGGATGCGTTCCCGCCTCCACTGGACCCTGCCCACCCCCATCCCGCACCCAGCGTTAAAAGCCGAAGTTCAGAAAACTGCTAGCTGTGCAATTTCGGTCAAGTTACTTAACTCCTCTGTACTTCAGCTGAGGGACTGGAAAACAAGAATAGCTACTTCAGAAGAAAGCACATGCGTAGAGCATTTGGAACAGGGCCCGACCCACGCTGAGTCTTCAGTAGACATTGGCACATGTTATTACTATTCAAATCACCAAGTCGTTACTGTGTGACAGTTAGTTGTTTTTGTCTTTCTCCTGCGTTGGCTTTTTTAACAGCAAAGAGGGGTTGAGGTCATGAGGGACAAAGGGCCCCAGTCCGGAATGTGAATGCCACCTTAGGGAATTCCAGGACAGGTGCCAACAGACCAGCGAGCAGTGCCAGCATTCTAGCCCACTGAAAGACTGCCCGTCTGCACAGCAGTGCCTGGGGCAGCCTCCACGGGCAGCTGCAGGTCGGCCCTCGACATTCGAAGGCTGTTTGGCGTGTGCCCCTCACCAGGTGGGTGCAGGAGCAAGCAGACAATGACTGGCGAGCCTGGAAAAAAACATCTTTTGACTTGTCTGATGTGAAAAATTAAATCATCACTTTTCCCGAATGCTATTTTCTAAGATAGGAAGTCTTGTTGGAAGGCGCTTTTATGCCAAAAACCAAGTGCCAAGGATGAAGGGTTTTGAGGCACATGGAAGAAAGGTGTGCAGAAAGGGTAGCTTTCCAGAAATGGCTGGAAGTCCTCGGAAGCATGGGCAGACCTCGGAGGTCATCTCATTCCTTCTGTTCACTGTACAGATGAGGAAACTGAGCCCCGAAGAGGTTAGTGGTTGTCCAGTGTCACCAGATCTAGACCCAGGCCATCCCTTTGACGGGACCGTTAAACCGAAGGTACAAAATCGAATCCCCGGGCAGCCCCAGGGACAGGCAGATGCCTTGGTAAACCCTAACAGGGGGAAACCCCCTTCGGAGCTTTTGGGGAATAGACTATAAATGCATGAGTCAACTTTCGGAACATAATGAAGAAAACATGGGAAGGCTCCCCTTGAACATTATTCAACAAGAACGCCACAAAACAAAATAGTTCCTAGAATTTTTCATACAAATTACCCATCAGACAATTTCTAGCCAGTTTCTATCTTGATTTCTCCAGGAAAAACTCAGTGGGCTCCAAAATGCTGTCAGAATTTCCAGTGTTTGTTATTGCTTTGGAAATCCTAGACAGAGTTTTTATTCACTGCAGACGCACCCTTCCAAGTCTGACAGCCAGGAAGGAGCTTGGGAGGAGGGGTGGGGTCGATTTAATTTTTAAAGACACAGTCATTACATAGAAGCTGTTTCTTTCCCAAGGCTCTTACATTTTTGGTGGGTGGTTGGGTGGGTGAGTGGGTGAGTGGGTAGGCGGGTGGGTGTGCGGTCTGCTCGCCGGCTCCTGAGAGGCACCAGATGTCCTGCCGGGGGCACCGTCTCTGGAGTGAGCACGACTGAGTTTCAATCCCAGCTCCAAAGCTCCCGACTGCGTGATCCTGGGCAAGGAGCCGAGGGCCTCGTTCCCCTCCGCTGTTAGGCAGGCCTGCTGAGAGCACTCAGAGCACACTGCTGAGTCGAGGATAAAAGGAGCCCGTGGCCACGTGGTCTGCAGAAACTCCCCTGCACACAGCAAACATGTGACTCCGCAGGAACTGTCTCTGCCTGGAGGTCACGCCACCGGCCACCACAGTTGTCTGGAGAAATGCCCGAGGACGCCTTCTACACCACCTGGACGTCAGAGCCTAGCCACTTAGGTCACAGACACACCTCCACTGACCTTACGCTGAATTCTAACAAGCCCATCTGCTCCCCCGTCCAGCAGGTTACGAGCCACGGGGAGACGACACCAGGTGCCAGCCCAGAAGCAGCTCCAAGGTCACCGGTGCAAACGATTTCTATAGAGCACCTCCTGTCTCCTAGTGCAGGAGGGGAGGTCAGGGTGACCCACACCAAGAGGTTACAGCCTGGGGAAGAACACTGAGTGATGAGACCAGTGTTGCAGAAGTGCAGGGCTGGGTACGATCCAATCTAACCGGGGAACGCAGAGGAGCGAGTACCCCTTCTGGGTATGTGGGGGGTCAGTTCCGAGGATTACCGTGGACAGAAAGCCAGAGCTGCTCAGATAGGGAGACCCCACATCCCCCCCAGAATTAATTATCACTAGGCTGCCAAAAATAAAAACAATGATTTGTAAAGGAAGACATAAATACACAAATCTCTACATAAAACCCAAATACTTACATAAACCGCCCCCCAGTTCACAAAACCCGATTCCACAGACAAGGCTGCACTGGGTGATTGTGGGGCTCCCTTGAGGCTGTCTCTTTAAGGGGACACACTGGTCAGTGCTCTGTGACTCACCACGCCACTCTGCCCCACCTCAGCTCCTCCCGGGGGGCCACACGTGCCTGCTGCGTAATGCACGTGGCCTCAACTGTCGACCTGCTCCTTTAACAACCCTTCCCGTCCATTCACCCAGCCCCGGCTGTGCAGCAGTCATGCCAGAGTAGGAGGCAGAGCCGAGTCAAGCTAAGCAGGATGAGTCAGCACTCCCGAGGCTCCCTCCGAGTTGGGAGAGTACTCCGAGAAGGATTTAACACTCACAATGAAAATGAGGAACTGCCTAGTTATCCTCATACGGCCTGGCCACCGCCTAGGGGTCAGCAGGTCTGTCCGAAGGAGGTGTGGCCATCACTCTCCTGTTGGGGTGCCTGGCAAGAGCTGCCCAGAGCGGGCTCCGCAAGGCAGGGCCCCCCTGGGAAGCGGCCCTGCATTCTCAGAGCCCCGAGTGACTTTCCCAGGGATGTCGGGGAGCAGCAGTCTCACCCATGTGGCCAGGAGACAGGGACCCAGAGGCAAGCATGAGACTGAGCCGGAAAGCGGACTACAAGGGGCACGAATGGAGCAGAGAAGGGCCCAGTGCCGTGGCTCTGGGGTGGTCACATGTGTGCCTGTGGACGCTCAGGACGGCGGCTGGACTCGCCACTCCTGTCACAGCAGGGGGACGCTGCATCCCTAGGCCACCTGCCTGAGAACCTTCCCCGTGGTCTCTGGACAGATGACAGGAAGGGCAGAGGTCTGAGGGCTGGGGGGGGTGGCGGGGGGAAGGACTGTCCCTTCACAGTGATTCAAGCAGCAAGAGATGAACTGGGACGTGCCTTCGGAAGACACCTTGTTCCAGGAAAACCAGTCAATGGGCCACACGCGCGTGTTAATGCAAAGCTCCGACCTCGCCTGCAGAGGGGCTCTGGAAACACGCTGGGGTTCTTGGGACTGAAATGCTGTGTGGTCAGGAGAGACACGGTCTACAAGTCAAGTCCACTTCCAGTCTGTACACTTACTGGCCTCTAGGGAGTCTGCCTTCAGTGATGTGTTAAAAGCGCGGCGAGGCATCTTTGTGCAGGAAAACGGCTGTGCAGGAAAACGGCTGTCTGTTCCCGGGCGGATGCGCGTGTTCCGAGCTACTCTGTCCATTCAGGAAATGGCCTCAATATCCCTTCTACCCCCTCCTTATTGGCAGTCCACGGCAGGCTCCGAATTCCAACGGTATCCCAAATTTGTCTCTGGTCCAAAACGACTTCGGCTCCTCTCCTTCTCTCCCGACTTTGCCCTCGGGACCCAGAGCAGGCTGGAGCAACAGCCCCCTCCTCCCCCTCTCCCTCCCCTTCCTGCAGCGGCTGCTCCTCCTCTCCCATGTGGCCCTTCCTCGGGCCCCCACACCATGACTCCCTCCTCCCTCTGCTGGGTGTCCTCCCCCTGGGCCCCCAGCCAGATGGAGAGACCCAGGCAGAGCAGCTGAGTCACTGTGCCCACCCTTGAGCCCGGTGGAGCCCAGAGCGTCACCAGGGTGTCAAGGGGCCCAGTAACCAAAGCTCTGAGGATCGAGGTGCCATGAAGGCCTGAGTCACTGCTTCTCCCGAGTCTCAGGTGGCCTCCCACCCCCACACCTTCCTCTGGAGACTCTGGAAGCTGCAAGAGCACAGGCCTCCCACGGGGTGACCTGGGCCTGCCTGTCAGGGGCACCTCCCCTTTCCGCCTCCACGGTGACTCTGACCCACAGAGATGTGAGAAAGTATTTGCACAGAGAGTTAACGATACCATACTGTGTGCTTGAATCTGCTAAGAGAGCAGATCTTAATTATCCTTGACCAAAACCAGATACATAAATAACGAAAGGGAATTATGCGTGGGTGATGGATGCGTCATCAGGGAGACTGCGGTAAGCGTTTGAGAATAGATCGACATTCGCACCGCACACCCTACGTCGACACAATCGCTACTTGTCAATTATGCCCCGATCGAGCTGAAGAAAAAACAAATTGTAAAAATGGTGAAAAAATAATCCCACTTCCTCTATTCTTTCCTGGCTGCTTCTAGGTTTACAGATACAGTTCTGGCCTTTCCAAAAGTGCTTTGAAATTCAAATCCAGGGCCTCTGGAAAGTTCTCAGGAAGCCAACGCTGGAGGAGCAGAGGGAAGGGAGGGTTTTGTGTAAGGGCCACTGCGGGGAAAATAAACACATTTGGGGCTGCAGTTTTCTGCCTTGGTAAGAAGTGCGCCCAGGGCGGGGCACGCAGTCGTTTGTATGGGAAAATACACTACTTCGTGGATACTAATACAAGAATAAAGTCTGTTTCCGCACGTGTGCCCCTCCCTGTATTCAGACACCTCAGATTTATCTGCTTTACGGATTCGAAGAATACCCAGAAAGAAACTGGCACTGTTTTGCGGCCACACCCACCCACAAATAGTAATACCTGGGTTGACCTGCGAAATGACGCCACCGACTGACTTCGCCTCCTGGCTTTCCTGCCGTTTCTTCCTGACCTCGAAGCAGGTGAGCAAGCCCCTGGCTTTGTGCTGTGGAGCCCGGCTGCATCCAAACCCCAGCCGCCCCCATGCTGCACCTGCAACGGGCCTTCCCTGCGCCCTGCATTCCAGCCGCAGCCTGCTCTTTAGGTCCTGAGAGTCAGAGACTCCATAATGCATTCAAAGCGAAAGCCTGCCTCCACTTTTGGCGGGTTTTAAAAAGCACGATGGACCAGACAGCAGTTGTTAGAAGAGCTACTCAGGGGTGGAAAGAGAAGCTGGCGCACCCTTTTCATGGGGCCTCCTAACTCGTTATCACCAAATTATCGCAGAGCTCCAGGCCCTGGAGTGCCTGGGGTGCAGGGCCTGCCAGGGGAGCCTCCGCTGTTGTTTGAAACCGCAGAGAGAGGAACATGACGAACCCTGGCTGTTGGTTTGCTAAGAAAGAGGCCACCTCTCTGGTGCTAAACTTGACCGCTAGTCCTGGCGATAATCAAGGCATCAACATTTAACAAACCAGCCTAGGCACACACCACACACACACACACACACAACTAGTCTCTTAACTAGAAGAGAGTTACAAGAGATCTTTCAAAAGGTTTTTGATCTTATTCCAGAAAGTTAAAAAAAAGAAAAAAAGAAAACAGCCCTGGTAAGCGGCACCATCGAGCAGCACACCTGTGGAGGCGAGCCCTTTGCGTGTTCGGCAATGACCTCACGACCACACGTAGGTCACACCTGCTCTGCCGTCTGCAGTGGAGAACAGCTCCGGGCTGCAGAGAAGAGGCGGCGGGAAAGAAGGAAGATGGCTGTACCCTTTCTAGGAGGGCAGCTTCTCACGAAAGCCCCATCCTGCCCGTGAGCTGGGACCGAGCGCTTCTCGCTTAGTGCCCTGCGGTTCCTCTCTGAGGGCCCCGGGCGGCACCAAGCCCAGGCTTCCTTACCCGGTGGCCATGCTCTTATTTGTATGACAGACAGAACCCTAAAACTGACATCTCCTCGCCCCCTCTGCTGCTTCCCGTGGGCCGGGATTTTCTAGAAGGCTGCCGCTCCCCAGTGGGCCTCTGCTCCTGCTGCAGGAGCTGCTCTGGGCTCTGGTCTGTCCGTGAACAGGCAGAAGCCCAGGAGAGAGCTGCGCTGAGCAGGCCCCTGCCCTGGGGTCGGAGGTTCACAGGTGTCTCCTGCTCCCCAGAAACATGCCTCTAGGCCCAGGGAGTCCGTTGAAGATGGAGGAGCCTCCGCCCGGCCCCCAGCCCCGGCCCCTTCACTGGACTTCTCGGCTCTCACCCTGTGCCCCAGGTCTGTGGTTAAGCACTCAACTACTGCAGCCCAAGCTGCTAATTCATACGCCGGCCGCTGCTCTGTCCAAGGGTCTTGAAAGACTCAGGCTGTCTCTCTGGGTCCCCCTTGAGTAGCAGCAAATGCGATGAATTCTTCCATGAGTCAGACTCGGGCGAAGGTGAACTTGGATCTGAAATGTCCTGACAAACAAGAGGAGTCAGACGTTGTCTGCCTCCTCTGATGCCGCAGCACAGTCCCCAGGCCTGTGAGTCAAATCATCGAATCAACGTCACAGGTGATTTGAGTCAGGCTCAGCAGAAGGCTGCAAGGAACCTGTCAATCAACAGTTGAACGACGGGATTTTACAAAAGGAGGCAGCCGCCAGTAAAATCCAATCTTGGGATTCAAGGTGATGAAGGAGCACAGAGGGATCAGCGGGAGTGATGGCTGACAGGCGCCAGGCGCAGCCTGTCGGCAGGGGGCCCACTGCCTGAAGTGGGGGAGCCAAGTCTAGAGGGGGGAGGCTTCGGTCCCTGCTGATGTCTGGGCCACACACCCTGCTCAGGCAGGAAATAGGAAAAGGAACAGACCTAGAGACAGAGAGATAACAGAGTGGGGGCAGGGGGACCAGGCAGGGCCCCTGACTCTCAGGGCACCAAGAGGACCACAGGGCAGGAGGAGCAGGGCCGCAGAAACCAGGGAGGGAGAAGGGGATGAGTTTGATGTGGCTGCCCCAGAGACAAGAGTCACTGGGGGTACACTCGTCTGTTCCGATGCAACAGATCACCCCAAAGCTTAGCGGCTTAACTGACATGCACATCGTACCTCACAATCTCTGCGGGTCAGGAATCAGTGCGGCGTGGCTGAGTCCTTCTGTCTGGGGCTTCTGGGGTCCAGGTGCCAGCTGACACTGGTGTCCACCTGAGGCCTTGCCCGGGGATGGGGTCAGGACTCGGGTCAGGACTCAGTTCCTCGTGGGCCCCAGCTCCTTGCGGGCTGTTGGCCAGGGGCCACCCTCTGTCCCTGGCCACGTGGGCCTCCCCCACAGGGCGTCCCCATCAAAGCGCGTGACCCAGGAAGGCAAGAGAATCTGCCAGTGAGGGGAAGTCGCCCTCTTTTCTAACCAGGTCACAGACGTGCCACCCCTCAGCACGGCCACGTGTCACTTGTTAGAGCGAGGCACTCAAAGGGCGTGTGAGCACTCGGGGTTGTGACTTCCAGGAGGCGGGGATCAGGGGGTATGTCTTAGAGGCTGCTTGCCACAGAGTATCTGCAAATGTGGAACTGAAGTTTGGGAGCCAGGGAGGAGTTAAAATTATCACAGGAAAGCACATTTTATATATCTGGGCTTGGAGGATCAGACACATTTAAACATAAGAACAGGGAGGGAGACAAACCTACAAAATGGAGAAAAAGAAAACTGAAAGGATAATTTTACCAAGTATAAGATCATCCCTTTCTTCAAAACCTAGGAGGAAAGCCACCTCCTCCAGAAAGCCCTCCAACATTGATTTGGGTCTACCCGATCCTTCATGAGCATCACTCCTAAGAGACCAGAGTCTATTATGAGCAAAGGCTACCAAGTTGAAAGAGCTCTCATGGAGCATCCAAGGAGCTTGCAAGTCAGGGTGTTCAGACAAGTTCATAAATCACTTTTTTAAAAGATAAACACCCAGGGTGGCCCGAGAGCGGCACACAAGACAACAAAGCTTCAGAATGGCCTAGCAGGAGAGGGGCTTCCCTGGGGAAGCTCAACCTCAGCGTGCCCAGGCTGGGCTGTGATTGTGTCCCCTTCGCTCCCAGGACATTTCAGGAGCCTGCTGTTTGTCTGTCTCCCCAGCTGGGTGGTGCAGCTGACAGAAGGCAGAGCTGTGTCTTCCAGGCTTTTCCTGCACAGTTCAGGACAGGCACGGGCACCGGAGAGTCGCTGCAGGATCTGAGATGTGCTTTCAATGTTTCATGCTGCTGGCTCGGTTTTGGCAGACAAAGGCCTTGGAGGAAGGAACCACCGCCCTCCCCCAGCAGGCTCGGCTCCTGGTGAGTCATGTATTTATGCCGCGTTTAGACTGCAGTTCACAAAATCGCCTCCGGGGCAAATCTTGCCAAATGAAACCATTAATAAGACCAGATAAAAAGCTCAGCTGCTTCCCAACCCCCACTGCAGGTCGTCCCCTCCCAAGCCGGGCTCAGCCCCGTGTGTGAGTCTCCTGGGGCAGAGGTTCCTGGGGGCACATGCTGGCCGCCTGCTCCTTCTCGGGCCGGCCCCCTGCGAGTGCTGTGAAGACAAAAGTTCTGCAAAGAAAAGGAAGGAGTGAACTCAACAAAAGGACGATGGCATCAAGAGTCACGTTTCTGCAAAGAAGCAGCTTCTTGCTGACCTAGGTCCAGCCAAGGCAGGCATCTCTGCACCCCCTCGGTGAGGAGGGGGGGAGCCATTTGCCCTCAGCCCCAGCAGAGGTTGGGAAGGCGGCAGAGTGACTGAGTGTGACTGTCCCCGGTGAAGGCATACTCAGAGTGGACCGCCCTACTGATCTGCCCCCTGCGTGCGGCCTGGGGGTGCTCAGAAGAACTGGCAAGTTGCTCTCACCCGTCTGTGCGCTCCCTGATAATACTCTGAGCTCCCAGGCCATCTAGTCCACTCCTCTAAGTGCATCACAAAAGACATTTCCTGAGGCGGGGGCAGAAATTCACCCCCAATGGTGTAGGGACTGGGTGTGCAGGCCAGAGCTCAGCCTTCCCTTCCCTGCTGATGCCTGGGGCCTGGGGCCGCCCTTGCAGCTGCCCCTCGCAGGTGAGCTGCTGCCTGGCCGCCAGCCTGCCTGCCTGCCTCCGCCTCAAGCCTTGAGGTGTCCTCCCTGGATGTGCCACATCAGCAGGATGCTTATGCAAAATGCGCCATAAACCCATAACTCACTCCTAGAGTTTATCCCACAGATGCAATGAGATGCAAACACACCCAGTGCGGCTCACACAGAGAGACTGGAAACCAGCCAAGCACATGAGTGGCCTCCAAGCCTCAACGGACCTGGCTCTCTGACCTTCACCTCCTGTCACTGCCTCCATGCTCACTGAGCCCGGCCACCCTACCTTCTTGGTGTTGCTCGGGTACACGGGACGGACTTGCACCCCTGGGCCTTTGCACTTGCTCCTCTTTGACACCAGCAACCCTCTCTCAGGTAACCACAAGAGCCCTCCCCGATTTATTCCGAATTCTCCCCAGATGCCATCTCTTCCGAGAGGTCTTCCTGGTCATTCCCCTAAAACAGACTGTGTGGCCACCTGCTTCATTTTCTTCCCCAGACCCCCAACTATGCTCTTATTCACCTTGTTGTTTATTTTGTAGTATAGCATTACACATGTATTTCATTACATGCTTTGTTTTCCATGCCCACTGTCATACGCACTCTGTTCACTGTGGTATCATCGATGCCTAGAATGCGGATTTTTGACTAAATGGATGAATCAGACTTAAAGGAGAGGATGGGCCCTTGCTCATCTTCACGTGCCCCAGGCCTAGCTCACGGCTGGGCCCGAAACAGATGCTCAGAAGTGTTTACCTGCTTTGGGGCTGCACTGAGAAACCACACTGCCAATGAGCCCTCCCGGGACCCCGCAGGGCATGTGCCAGCAGGGTATACACGTGACCGCTGCCCGGCCTCGCTCTGGAAAGCAAGACGAGGCTCTCAGGTTTGCAGTGAAGACGGACATCCCATTTGCAGGAGAGACACAAAACCACCCACGAGAAGACGCATCAACGCAATGGTTCACTACCACTACGACCTAAGGGAGTGAGGAAACACCTTTTGTTTACTTGGATGTTTCCTGCAGGGATGCACCCTGAGTGACGGGGTGTGAGAAAGCCCCGGAACACCTGTTAGCCAGATAACAAGGCTCCCCTGCCTTCCGTGCAATAGTCACTCTCCAAGCCTGCGGGAGAAACTGGAGAAAAGCCAGTGTCTCCCCACCGCTCTCCAGAGATGCACCCACCTTGCCCCATGCATAGCACCTCCGGATGTAAAAAGACTGCGGGGCTTGTGGAAGGTCAGCTGCGGCAGTGACTACGACGCCACAGGCAGCGGTCACCAGCCGTGAGGCTGTTACTTCTGGAGTGTGAACAAGGCGAAGCCACAAGCAGCAGCTGGAGGTGGCCTGACCCTGAGAGAGCAGACCCTGGGGGTGGGGCTCAGCCTTTCAAGCTGTGGGCAGGCAGGACGAAGGGAGCCAGCCTGCACCTCTGCCTCTTCCTCCAGGCAGCCTCAGGGTGTCAGAGCAGCAGCCCAGCCCTGCTGCTCCCATGCTCCCCCTGCAGCCCCGTCTCAGCACCCTCTGCACCTGCTGCGTGGAAATGGCCCCAGACTGAGGTGGACACACCAATCAGAGCTGAAAGGGTTCTTCAGCTAGGGGCAGGCCAGGCAGACTTCCTCGTGCACCTGACTGAACTCACTCCTACTCTCCTCACGCCATCGCTCGGGCTCATTTACCTTTTATTGGGGTCCTGCCTGGCTGCTCATTCAGATGTCGGCCCTGGCTGCGCCTGCGCCCTCAGCCTGCAGCGCTTGTTCTGGGCACTGGGCGGACACAGAGGCTCTGTCGCTGGGAGCCCTACTGAGAGTGACCAGCGTCCAGGGCCCCGTAAGCTGGGATGGGAAATGCTGCACCCCGGTCTCTCCTTTTATCACTTTCTGAAATAGCTTCTCACAGCTACATGGAGTTAAATCCTTATTTTCAGCCTGGCATTTCAGACAAACCCCCCAAATATGGGCTCATCGCTGACCCTTCCTTTTCCCCATCAATACAAGGGTTGGGAGAGGAAGGTGAATGTTAAGAATAAAAGTTTAAAACATTCCTATTTTTTACATGCCTTGAATTATTTTTAATTTGAAAGTATATATGGAATGTTTAGAATAATAAAAGGTTTAGAGTAGATGTCATTACTCAGATTTTCATACTTTCTGATTGATCCTCAAATAGAAAGAAACGTTTCACCCAAAATCGATAGCAGCTCTTGCCTCTGAATGAGAGAGCAGTTTTACCAAACACTCCTCACCAAACTGAAAAAGCAAATGTCTGAGGGTTTAAACGCATCTCTGCTTACAAATACCGAGAAAAAATAAGAATGTCTGTGCAGATTTGGAGGAAGGAGGAGAGGCTGGCTGACAGGAGATTCTTCAGACATAATCTAGAAATGACTGGCTTTGCATTTGCTTTATGCAAGTTGCTGCTGGCTGCCCATTTGTCCATGGTGACACTAGAAGCAGCAAAGCAAGGACTTCCATGCATATTTCATTAGTAATTATGTTCCTCATAATTAGTTTCTAAATCAGACCACTTCACACAATTATGGTGTTTTCATTGCCTATTCAATCAAAAAGATAGTAAGAAAGTTCTTTGTTATCCAAAAGGGTATATTCTTAACCTCTATTATAGAGCAGAGGAGATAAATTAAAATAAAAACACAACTATTTCGCATTCATGGAATACTCCTTATTAAAATGCATTATCGATTCGGAAGTAGGAAGAAAAAAGACTACAAAACCAGACGTAGCTAAATATAACAGGAGTAACAAAATAGCGAAAGGGAAATTTGACGTTGGGAGCGGATTTTAAAATATCAATAATGAAGTGATGCTGTTTAAAGGCCAAAATCATTTTTCACCCAAATGAAAAAGGAAAATTGGATCATAATGAAGGTCACAAATTCACTGCTAACAGCGGAGCTTCCTGAGCCCGGTACTCAGACAAATCCGTCTGTTTCTTCATCGAATCAGTAAACATTTCCTGAGTATGGAGGTGCTGGGTGCTGGAGACGCGCTAATGAGCAAAAGGTCTCTGCAGCCCTGGAGCTCAGCACTGAGCCCTGGGTGCACGCGCGCACGCGCACGCTTGCATCCACACACTCAGCACGCCATCGTGAGGCAACACCCAGGGCAGAGGGCAGGGGACAGGCGCTGCCCCGCGCTTTCGCAGCAAGACTGGGCAAGGCAGCCCTTAAAAGTACAGACTCGGCAAATCCCCCCTCTACTGACTCATCCTGGTCAACGACCTCCCTGTGCCTCACTTTTCCCATCTGTAAAATGGAGATAATACACCACAGTACACCTACCTGCGGAAAAGGGTATTTCTACACGGGACCAGGGAGAAGCCAGCACCGATCTACCGCGGCCCTGTCTCTGCCCTCTGAGCCAGTCCTTATAGAGGAGTTCCCAGAGTCCTGTTCAGCCAATAGGACTGAGGCTTTCCCCATCCAATCAGAGCCGCGCAGCTATATCTCTATCAACATCTTCACCAACCAACCAGAGCAGCGCCATTCCAAGTAATCAGGAAGTGCATTTTGGACCAATTAAACTTTGATGGTTAGGAGTCCTCATTTGCATGAGGACAGACCAATCAAGGACCAGGAGCAGGGACTTCTGTCTACACAAGCAGGTCCCTCTGGCTCCAAGAGCGCGCTTTCCCTTTCCACCCAAGACTAAAGGCCCCTTTCCCCTCACTGAGCTGAAGCGGTGCACAGCTGGCTGGCAGGAGAGGGCCCTGGCCCCGGCGGCCTCACAGCTGTGCTGTTTTCACAGCTGTGCTCCATCACAATGAGCTCTTGGCACCCAATAGTTTCCTTCTTCACCACACCCCAAATTGGGGATTCCCGTTGGCGTTGAATTGGCGCCAACAGGCGTAGGTGGACATACGTCATAGGGAGGTTGTAAGGGCTCAGTGTTAGAATATACGGAAAGCACTTGTAACAGGGCTGGAATGTATAGCTGGGTGAGAGAGGGTGGGTAGGTGGACAGGGCAGGAGGACAGGGTTATGGCACTGGGTACGGTGACAATTTTTTGGGTGGATATCATCTCCAAATGCATCAAGTGTGTCCATTACTTATGTGCAGCTTTTTGTATGCCAATCATACTTCAATAAAGTGGTTTGGATCATAAGGCAGTTCCATTTTTAATTTTCTGAAGTATCTCCCTACTGTTGCCCGCAGGGGCTGTACAAGTCCGCATTCCCACCAACAGTGCACAAGCGTTCCCTTTTCTCCACATCCTCGCCAGTATTTGCTTGCTGATTTATTGATGATGGCCATTCTAACAAGTGTGAGGTGGTATCTCATGTGGCTTTAATTTGCATTTCTCTGATGATTAGTGACATTGAGCATCTTTTCATGTCTATTGGCCATCTGTCTGTCCCCTTTGGAGAAGTGCCTATTCAGGTTCTTTGCCCTTTTTTAAATTAGATTGTTTGTTTTTGATGTTGAGTTGTATAAGTTCTTTTTTTTTAATTTTTTTATTTTAATTTTGTATTGTTATTCAATTACAGTTATGTGCCTTTTCTCCCCATCCCTCCACCCCACCCCAGCTGAACCCCCTTCCCTCCCCCACCTCCACCCTCTCCCTTGATTTGGTCCATGTGTCCTTTATAGTAGTTCCTGTAATCCCCTCTCCTCACTGTCCCCTCCCCACTCCCCCCTGACCATTGTTAGATTGTTCTTAACTTCAATGTCTCTGGTTATATTTTGTTTCCTTTTTTCTTCTATTTGAGTTGTATAAGTTCTTTATAAATTTTGCATATTAACCCCTTATCAGATGTACCATTGGCGATTACTGGTATGTTCTCCCATTCAGTGGGTTGTCTTTTTGTTTTGCTGATGGCTTTCTTTGCTGTGCAAAACCTTTTAGTTTGACATAATCCCATTTGTTTATTTTTTCTTTTGTTTCTCTTTCCCGAGGAGATATATCAGAAAAAATATTGCTATGAGTAAAGTCTGAGATTTTACCACCTATGTTTTCTTCTAGGATTTTTATGGTTTCAAGCCTAACATTTAAGTCTTTAATCCATTTTGAATTTATTATTGTGTGTGGCATAAGAAAGTGGTCTAGTTTCATTTTTCTTCAGGTATCTGTCCAATTTTCCCAACACCATTTTTTAAAAAGACTATTTTTACCCTATTGTATGTTTTTGCTTCCTCTGTCCAATATTAATCAACTATATAGGCAAGGATTTATTTCTGGGCTCTCTATTCTGTTCCGTTGATCTATGAGTCTGTTTTTATGTCAGTCCCAGGCTGTTCTGATTACTATGGCCTTATAATACAGTTTGATATCAGGTAGCATGGTTTCTCCAACTTCGTTCACCTTTCTCAGGATTGCTGTTGCTATTTGGGGTCTTTTGTGGTTCCTTATAGATTTTTGAAATACTTGTTCAAGTTCTGTGAAATGTGTCATTGGAATGTTGATAGGAATTGCATTGAATCTGTAGAGTGCTTTGTGTAGTGTGGACATTTTAATGATGTTAATTCTTCCTATCCATGAACATGTCATGTGCTTCCACTTATTTTTTATCTTTATTTTCTTTCTTCAGTGTCTTATAATTTTCCAAGTACAGGTCTTTACACCCTTGGTTAAATTTATTCCTAGGTATTTTATTGTTTTTGAAGCAATTGTGAATGGGATTGTTTTCTTAATTTCCCCTTCTGATAGTTCATTATTGGCATATAAAAATGCAACTGATGTCTGCATATTAATTTTGTATCCTGCTACTTTACTGAATTCATTTATTAGTTCCACTAGTTTCTTGACGGACTCTTTAGGGCTCTCTACATACAGTATCACGTCATCCGCAAACAAAGACAGTTTTACTTCTTCCTTTCCAATATGGATGCCTTTTATTTCTTCTGATTGCCATGGCCAGGACTTCCAGCATTATGCTGAATGAAAGTGGTGAAAGCGGACATCCTGTCTTGTTCCTGACCCTAAGCAGAACTGACAGTGATGCTGGCGGTGGGTTTGTCATATGTGGCCTTTATTACGTTCAGGTATGTTCCCTCTATTCCCACTTTGCGAAGAGTTTCCATCATAAATGGGGGGTGCTGGATTTTATCAAAAGCTTTTCCTGCATCTATTGATATGATCATATGGTTTTTATCCTTCATGTTATTTATGTGGTGAATCTCACTTACTAATGTGCAAATGTCGTACCAACCTCGCATCCCCAGAATAAATCCCACTTGATCATAGCATATGATCTTTTTGATGTATTGTTGTATTTGGTTTGCTAATATTTTGTTGAGGAGTCTAGCATCCATTTTCATCAGGGATATTGGCCTATAATTTTCTTTTTTTGTAGTGTCTTTATCTGGTTTGGAATTAGGTTAATTAGCTTGGGAGTCTTCCCTCATCTTGAATTTTTTGGAATAGTTTGAGAAGGAGAGGTGTTGGTTCTCGGAAGTCTGGTACAACTCGCCTGTGAAGCCATCCAGTCCGGGGCTTTGGTGTGTGGGGAGTTCTTTGATTACTGCTTTGGTTTCACTAGTTATAACATATATATTCAGATTCCCTAAGCTTTGGAAGACTGTATGTTTCTAGGAATTTATCCATTTCATTCAGGTTGTCCAATTTGTTGGCATATAGTTGTAATATTTTCTTACAATCCTTTGTATTTCTTCGGTGTCAGTTGTTATTTCTCCTCTTTCATTTCTGATTTCATGTATTTGGGTCCTCTCTCTTTTTTTTTATAAGTCTGGTTAAATGTTTGTCAATCTTGTTTATCTTTTCAAAGAACCAGCTCTTGGATTCATTGATCTTTTGTATTTTTATTTTTTTAGACTCTATTTCATTTACTTCTGCTCTGATCTTTATTATTTCCTTCCTTCTACTCATTTGGAGCTTCGTTTGTTGTTTTGTTCATGTTCGTTTAAGGGTAAAGTTAGATTGTTTATTCGAGCTTTTTCTTGTTTGTTAATGCAGGCCTACGAAGCCATTATGAATGGCCCCCCGAGGATTGCGTTCCCAGTGTCCCACAGATTTTCGGTTGTTGTCTTCTCATTTTCATTTGTTTCAAGGTATCTTTTGATTTCTTCCTTGATCTCTCTGTTAAACTGTTCATCGTTTAATAACATGTGATTTAACACCCCATTGACTTGCATGGATAGATCTTCCGGAAAGAAAATCTACATGGGGAGAGGAGCCTTAAAGGACACACTACATCAAATGGATTTAAATGATGTCTTCAGAGCATTTCAGCCCAAAGCAGCAGAATACATATTCTGGTCAAGTGCACATGGAATGTTTTCTAGGAGAGGCCACATGTTAGGACACCAAACAAGTCTCAGCACGTTTAAGAAGATTGAAGTCTTATCAAGCATCTTCTGCAGCCACAAGGCTGTGAAACTGGAAATCCATCTCAAGAAGAAAACCGAAAAATACACGAAGACTCTAGGCTAAAGCCCATGTGGAGGACGCATATGAAATCTTGTTTTGTTTTGCTTTGTTTTCAGTGGCCAATGCTGGTTTTACAGTATTGTTTTTCTGAGACTGTGCCATAGGATTATGGGATTTAAAAATAAGTGGTTTTGGTTTATTCTGAGTCCGTCCTTCCTTGTGTCCTTGGGAACCAGCCTTCTCGGTAGCAAAGAAAGGAGATGGTGACATAGTAGAGAATAAGCCAAATAAAAGCTTCACAGTCTCGGACTTTAATTGAAATTATCAATATGAAATCTTGAGGTGTTTTATCATACATGTACTCCTTTTTTCTTTAGCCTTGTTAACTTAAAAGGACTGGAAACAAAATGGCCGTCTTTAATGGGGTCCCGAAATGACCGTTTCTCTCTGAAAGACATGAGGGCTTCTTAAGGAAATGGCTGATTCCTGGTCTGGTGGCCAGAAAGCGATCAAGGACGCCTGGGTCACATCAAACCGTGCATGAAGCAGAGAGAAGGGAAATTAGGCAGGTGGAGAAACAGGTCAGAGTGCAGTATTTGTAAGATTCAATCCAAAATACCTTGAGTCACGCATTTGTTGGGGGTGAGCATTGAATCACCTGCGTGGCTGCATCTGCCCTTGCCCGTCTCCCTGTGGGGACCCATCCTGGCTCTGACAAGTGGGCCCAGGGAAGAGCCACAACAGGTGGCCCTCTGACCACACTGCACAGCTGCAGATGAAGCACCAGCCAGCCGCAGGGGCCTCTTAACGAGACTACGCCGCGTCGTGAAGAGCAGACAAAAGGGCAAGTGCTCCCTATGTAGGAAACCCAGGTTGGCTGGTTTGGGTACGTCTTTCTTCCTCCCATATATTCATTCATTTCTTTAAACATCAATTACAGAGTATTCTTGGAGCCCCTGGCTGTGACATCTAGGCTGTGAGGGACAGCAAAGCCTGAAGCCACGGTCCCTGACCACAGACGTCCCAAGGGACAAGTAGACAAGACACCGAAAACCAGATGCAAACAAAGAGCTACCTACCAACTGATGAGGTTCCAGCTGTGTGAGGGTAAGACGGTCCAGAGATGTCCTTGGCAAAGTTCAGTCTAACCCCATCTCAAAGGAAGAGGGGGATGTGGGTTAGCGGGATGCGGTGGGAGACCCCTGGAGTCTGGAGGGGTACTCACCAGGAGGGACCAAGGCGGCTGGGAGCAAAATGGCCCTAAGGCAAGGCTGCAGAGAACGAAGGAGAAGAAATTGATGCACAGAAAGTCCTGACCAGGAGCCAGGTGCCGTGAAAACCTCACCTCATCTTCCCAGCAACCTGCCGGACTCGGTCACAAAATCTCTAACTGATAGATGAGGAGACAAGAGTGCATGCAGGTGAAGTACCGCCCATCCTCGGTCTCCATGGCCTCTGTATTCAGGAGTTCACATGCTCACACTGGCTTGATTTGTATCCCAAAACACAAACTTGCAGCATTTGTGCTGCCCTTTGTGGACACGTGCAGAGCAGCAAGAAATGTGAGTCCCCTGACACATTCCTGTAAGTGTCCTTTCGCGCTCTATTTCATGCCAGGTGTTTGCATTTTTGTGCTTTTGGCCGGTGATTTCACTGTTCGAGGTGACCCCGTGCGGTGCGGTGGCTGCTCTCCAGTGTTCCTACGAGCGACCAGCCCAGAACGTGCTCTGCAGAGAAAATGCAAGCGTTCAGTGCGCCTTGTCCGGGAGGTGCCCGTTCGGCCTCTGGGTCGTGAGTTCCATGTTAGTGGAGCAACCATATATGTTAAGGACGGTGTCTTCACACAGATACACACAGCAGACGAGGCGACGCCTCCGTGACTTGGCCGCTGAGACACTGCGCTAAGACGCTTGCAGGAACCTCTCCTGATTTGTCTTCTCTCACAGCAAAGATTCAGTGTTTGCTAGGGCAGCGGTCACAGCGACTCACAGGACAAAATTACCGCGCAGAACAAAAACCCACTGCAGTGTGCGCGAGGCTGCAGATTTGAGGTTGGACAGCAGCTCTCTCCAAGTCCAGCCTAATGGACAGTGACCTGTCCACTGAAACATAGGCCAAAGAACCATTTCTAAACAGGGACAATTTCGAACTGCGGGCCAAAGAAACCTCACTCTTGTTTAAAATCAAAAGAATGGAAAACGGCTCTACAGCAGGTCCCGGTTCTGTCTCCCCCTGGCCTTCCTCGGGGAGGCCACCTGCTCGGGAGTCCCCACGTCTCCGAGCTGCTTTCTGGCATGCGGACACGGCGTGTTCACTGCCGTCCACGGAGCGGTGTTGCCTGGCTTTTGCAGCACTTTGCAGACGACCTGGCTTAGCGGTTGGGATAACGAACGGGGCAGCAACGCGGTTGTCAGCGGGAGTTGGGCACCTGGCCTGGCCTTGAGCCTCTGCATGGAAGTCTGTGCTTCCCGCAGACCAGGAGGTCAGACAGGCCAATGCAGGTTGTCCGTCCACAGGAAGTAGCTGGGCACCCACCGGGGACAGAGCACAGGGGCGGGGACCCAGAAGAAAGGCCTTTTCGAAGTGCCCTTCCCCCCTGGACCAGCCCAAACGACCCTGGGTGTTCCTTCCCTTTCCCTCCGGTTCTCGTCTCTTCTGGTCTCAGCCTCGGGTGATACCGGCTGGCAGTGCCATCCTCCGCCCTGCGAAAGCCTCGCGGCGCGCTGCTGCGCCCGAGCGATGCGTTGGGAAACTCTCCGCACAAAGAGGACGTTAATTCATGCACAACCTAAGCTGCAATTTCATGCTTTTATAAGTTTAATGGTTTTACAAGGAAGTACAGCTTTGCCGTAATTCTTTTCTCCGAAGGG
Source organism: Desmodus rotundus (assembly GCF_022682495.2). Lineage (NCBI taxonomy): Eukaryota > Metazoa > Chordata > Mammalia > Chiroptera > Phyllostomidae > Desmodus > Desmodus rotundus. The sequence continues at coordinate 91,274,772 of NC_071399.1, read as the reverse complement.
GCGTTGTAATGTGCTGTCTAGGAGACCGTTTTCTCCCTTTGGCCATTATTAGCTAATTTAACGACGTTGAGATCCTGCCGGGAACGGATCTGGAAGTAGGAAACTGTGACCAGTCCCAGCGAATGTCTGTGCGGACGGAAAGTACCATCCACGCACATCGCAGAGAACTTGGACTTTTACTTAATAAGTAAGTTGAATAATGAATTCAATAGCTTCAATAATTGAAGAGGAGTTATAATGAAGGTGGGTATGTGTTCCCAAGGGTTTGTGAGCACTGATTTCATTATGATTCATGTTTTATTTAAATCTGCATTAGAAAAAATGTTTCATCTCTGTCTCCCTCACTCTCAATTTAACGGGTTACACCTACTCATACACCAGAACGAAGCACTCTTAACATGGCCTTTTTGCCCCAGATGAACTTTCAAAATTAAAAAGAAAAATAGAAAAGAAATCCCTTGAGACTCTTGTCCTGTAACATAGAAATTATAAGCTAATATGTCAACAAGACCATTTTAAAATAACAGTTTTCTAGATTATAGTGACTGGCCTTATCAACAAAATGATGATAACAAAGATTAAATAATATGGAAACTACCTATACTAAGTTCCTTATTTTTTGTGTGATGAAATTTTATACTTTATAATTTTTTTTTAATTTTGCCAAACAAATTCATACAGCTAATCTTCCTCTGGGGGGAATGACCAGTTCCGGTCACGCCCTTTCCTTGCCAGGATAACTGAATATTGCTGCACCCAAAATGCTATTGATTAGAAGGAGCCCTCTCTTAAGGCACAGAGACCACATTTTCCGTGTGGGAGTCACATCTACAGTCTTCCTAGGAAAACCCGTCTGCTCTGTGACTCGGGACGTGACAATGTCACCGGCAGTAAAGGACATTTCATTTCCGGGCAGGCCAGGGATATGAACAAATGTGGGAACCCCAGAGAAACCCTAAGTACAATGGCAAAGGCCCTCCCCTTCGTAAGAGTAGTTGGTGCAAAGCCTGCACATGGAAGTTAGTTCTGAACTTTAGCATCATGGTAGCTTTGATGCCCATAAAAAGAAGGCACTTATGTGTTATTCAACAACTCTCGTTTTGCCTATATAAATAAACAGGTCAAATAAAGCAAAATATCAATTAAATAAAAATCATGATCGTTTTATTCCTCTTACCACAAAATCGGCGAAGGCACGGGCGGTGATACGTTCTGGTCGATGATATACTAGCAAACCCTCTGGCAGTGGAAGGTGGGGCAGTACGGAAAAGATGTGTTTGGTAGCAAAAAGAGACATGCAGACATCCCCCTTCTGCGGACATTCCCACGGCTAGCTGATGGCCGGGGCTGCTGCAGCCCTTCTGCCACCATGAGAACAAGCCACAATGCTGAGCAGCAGGGCTCTGGGTCCTTACTTTACCTGCACTTGAGGTCCTGATCCAGACTCCTTGTTGTATGGGATGCATTTTCTTCCTTTGTTGACATCAGGTGAATTGAGAATCTTCCTTGCAGTGCAAGTCAGACGAACTTTTAAAGACCCCAGTTAACTCTCCCATTACCATGGATTCCAGTGCTCATAGTAATCACACCATAGTAAACGGTTCCAACAACACCTGCTCTTGGGGGTTTTCCAGTAGGATCTATGTACAGAAATAGGAGAGAGTGTTGGGGGGCACATATGTGGTGTTAAAATAGTGGGCAGGGGGAACAAGCAAGCCACGGGGTCCAGATCGCAGAGGTCCCAGTGTCCCCAAGGAGCAGCATGGGGGTGAGGTAAGCTAACACACGATCCCAAGAGTGATGGTTAGAAGAAATCCTCTAATGGGAGAAGTAGCGACACAGAGAGCATCTTCGGAAACGTGTGGCATGGTCTGCCCCTCTGTGACCAGCACTGCACGGTGAGGCTCCCGCCTGGCATGAAAACACGTGTCCCCTCCCTGAGGGAGCGGTGAATGCCCCATGGCGAGAATGGGGACTCCGGAGGCGTTTGCAATGCGGAAGACACCACACATACCGGGCTCCGTCCACTGTGTGGGAGAGCAGTGCGTGCGGCAGAGGGGCAAGGGTGGCAGTCTCGCACCCCTGCCACACCAGGGCTCGCGTCTCAGCACATGGCCTGGTTTTACACGACTCGGTCACTTCAGGTACCATCAGGAGCCCCAGCAAGTCTGTACTGGTGCCTGATGATTCCTTTTCCATTTTCGTTTCTGAGAAATAACTTTTCCCACTGGAAAGACACACTGAAGATTACCTGTCTCCTCCCCCATTTCCCACATAGGGAGACTCAGGGATCCAGAAGGTCTGTGACTTTTTCAGGATCTCGGGGCAGCCCTTGAACCTGAATCTTTTTACTCCCCTGAAACACACTCCTTCCCAATCAACATAAGGTCACTGATTTGGCCAACCATTCACCTTGTCCATGTTATTTTGAATTAAAATTTTATCCTCTAAGATGCTAATGACTCTGCTTCTGGGGGCTGACCAGGTTTCCAGATTCTGTTGGTTTGGGTTCCTCAGTGGAGCAAAGACTAAAACCCTGAGAGATAACCCCAAAGACACTAAACTTAACAAAACATGTTCCTACAATGGAACATGTATTCTCTTTGCTATCTTCTTGTTGTGCCAAGGTCTTCAAAACAGATCTTAGCAAGTCCAAGAAGTTTTAATACCAGAAACACGAGGACTGTCCTGAAAAAGTCCAGGCATTGTGAATATAATTAGAACAGTTTGCATGATATTGATGTCACCTGGCAGCCAAGGAGAGTGGACTGGAATGCGCATGTGTGAACAATGACGACTTCACCCTACTAGTCCGTGGGGGTGGGAGGGTAGACACCACTGAGTGCGCACGTGTATTGTGTGACCCTCACATTCAAAATGACTGAGCAACTAGAGCAACGAATCTGCATCCAATTTTGCCTTAAACTTAAACATTCCTCTGTGGAAACTATTTGGATGACTCAGAAGGCCACAGCTGTGGGAAACTGGTAACTGGCAGATTCATCACCACAACATGCCCGCTCATGCATCACGTCTCATGCAGAGCTTTTTTTGCAAACATCACATCTCCCAGGTGACTCAGCCCCCCTGCAGCCCAGATTTGGTGCCCTGCAACTGCTGGCTTTTCCCCAAACTAAAATCACCTTTCAAAGGGAAGAGATTTCAGACCCTCGATGAGACTCAGGAAAATATGACAGGGCAGCTGATGGCGATTGGGAGAACTGTGCGAGGTCCCAAGGTGTCTGCTTTGATGGGGACTGAAGTATCACTGTCCTATGTACAATGTTTCTTGTATCTTTTTCAATAAGTGTGACTATTTTTCACATTACATGGCTTCTGGACAGACCTCATATACACAGCAATTATTCTTACTGACGTCCGAGCTGTTCTCACCACCCAGGTGTTACTGATGGTCACAGCAAGGATGCTCGAGACCCACAGCAACGAGACAGTGAGCGACGCTTCCGTAAGGTCGTGCACACCTGACCACATTCTGATAAGCAGCTCAACAGAGTTCATGGAATTAATGAGGCTGTTGCTTTCTGTAACAATCTAAGGATATCTACAGACTTCCTTCCAATGGTTAAAAGAGCAAAAACAAAACCCCCCAAAAAACCCTTACCCTAAAAAAATGCAAGTTTCAGCCCTGGTCGATGTGGCTCAGTTGGTTGGAGTGCCATCCCATAAACTGAGAGGTTGCTGGTTCAATCCCTGGTCAGGGCACATACCTGGGTTGTGGGTTCAATCTCCTTGGGGCATGTATGGGAGGCAGCCGATCGATGTTTCTCTCCCTTCCTCTCTCTCTAAAAAAGCAATGAAAAAATGTCCTTGGGGGAGGATTAAAAAATCTTTTTCAAATGCAAGTTTTATACATCCAGCTATGGTCGTCCGCACGGCAAGACTGCCGTTTCCGTGTTTCAGTATTTGGGTCTGGCCGTCGTATTTCCTGTCGATCTAAGAAATATTTCCCAAGCTTCGCATTTGGACTATTGTTGGACACGCACGACTACTGTTAGGGCTTGACGCAGGGAGTGATGTAGAGACCTGTGCGGCTAAATGGGGTTGGATCAGCATGGTGCACGTGGTGTGATGCACTTGAACTCTTGCCCTGAGAACCAAGGACTATGAGCTCCCCAACTCTTGGGTTCCGGCATCCTATCGCATTCTCTCGATGGGCAAATATATTTAGGAGCAAATCATGTGCCCCTTCTTGATTTCCACATAAGCTTCCCACGTGTTTAATTAAATATCTCAGAGCAGATTGTCGACCTTGGCGTTTGCACATAAAACACGGCTAATTATGTAAAGCTGCTTAAGAGATTTGTTTAGAATGTTTCCAGCGAAGAAGCACAACGTGGCAGAAAGGGTAGCGTGAACACGCAAGCGCCGTCGAGGTCGCGGGCACAGCCCAGCTCTGGAGAAAAGGGCCGCAGCAGAGCGCACCCCGCACGGGCGAGGCAGCCACCACCCGCAGGTCGCGCGTGCCCTTCCCCTGGGAACCTTTACCCATTCTTTCTGGGGAAATATTTAGGAGCCCCTACAAGAGCAAACAGCATGAACGAGGGACCCGTGGAGGTCCACAACATTCCTATCGGAAGGATGGAGGGAGCTGCGAAAGGAGGGAAGCAGAGACAGACACGGGGAGGGACAGAAGGAGATGGTGGATGCTGATGCTGTGCTCCAATGAACAGCGAGTCAGCATCTTAGAAATCCCATTCTGCGCAATAGCAACGTCACCTGGGCGTGAGTGCAAATGAGGTCAAAGTGGTAACGGCGCCCAAGGACCGCAAGGTGCTTCCCACGGGCAGACTCTCAGGTCTGCTCTGCGTCGTGCTGCGTGGGCTCCACGCCTCCACCCCATGAAGTGTCCAAGGGGCACTGCGCTGTGGAAGGGCCATGGGGGCCGCCTCCCAGGTCCCGCCGTGCCCTCGGAGCCCTCACAGTGCGCTCAGGGCTCTGCGGAGCCTGGACACAGTGAAGGCCCCAGCTTTGGGGAGGTGACACTCAGTTTCTTCACCCACACACAGCTGTTTCTGATGGCTCGGTGGTGCACCCTGGGGGGCCGATAAGAAGTGGGGACAGGTGGGAGAGAGAGAAAGCTCTTAGCTGTGACGGGGTGGTAGGCAATCTCTCCGGGCTTGGCAGGTGCTTCTAGCAGATTCTTTTATTCGTGGGCCGGTGCCCTCTTCAGGGTGCCTTTACGCCAGCTAGCTGCCACTCCTCAACGCTGGCCCTTCGAATCCCCCACAATTCCCACTGCTGAGCAAGCCCTGTCCTGGCAGGTCTTCCTCGGGAGACACAACCTTCTAGACGACAGGAAGGCTTTCCCTTACCCTGGCTCCACGCCCGGTGGCCGGGATCCCGCGCTGTGGACCACCCGGGGCAGCTGAGGACAGGGCGTCGCTTCTGGGCACTGCTTCAGGCCTCTGCAGCTCTCTCCAGCCTGGGCTGGGCCCCTTCCAGGACCCCCTGCAAGCCCCTCCAGCACTGCTTGGGTGTGTTCAGGGTGGGGGACACGGGCCCTCATAACGCAGCTTTCCGCCCAAGAAATCCTCTCCCTCTGCACACAGTCAGCTGTTTCCTATCTCCCCTCCCATGGAAGACCCCTTCTGTCTTTTCTTAGCCGCTCTCTCCACCCTTGCCCGTTGACAGAGGTCTCCAGGGGGCCCAGGGGTCTCGCATCTCCTACTGGCTGTGGCCCCACATCCTTGCACTCGCCGTGGCTCTGCCACTTCCCCAGGGACCTACAAACACGCAGAGCCATCGAGGACACTCCAAGTCCGGAATAATCCTTCTGCCAAGAACATAAGCCTCTCCCAGTGCAAACCATTTTATTTTAAATGAGTTGCTCTCTGCATCGAAGCTTTAGGGGGGTTATTTTATTTATTTATTTTTTTATTTAAGCAGGAAAGCACGTAGACCGGAATAGGGAAACGGGGGAAAGAAAACGGGGCGCCTACCTCCAGCTGTGCTCCTCTTTCGGATTAGACAGCTGTCGTTTCCAGCACTGATTCCCCTCCCCAAGACGGGCAGACTAGTCACTCAACTGCCCCTGACCCCTGGAGGGAACAGAGGGTAGTGTGAAGGGCAGAAAAGAAAGCCCAGGGAAGAAGGCCCACGCTGCCATGGGACAGGAGCCCGCAGTCCCGGGCCACAGAGGTCAAAGTCTCCAGAGGCTCCCCACCCGGACCCGGGGGCCACGCAAGGAAGGAGGAGCCCATCTCTCCCCCCTTCCCAGGCTTGTCCTCCAGGCCTTTCTTCTCCATGGACGGACAACCATCAGACCGAAGCTCTCACAGTTTACTTCTCGAAAGAAAGGATTTCCTTACAGGCCAGGGCCAGCAGAATACGGACATTGCCTACGAAGACGACGCGAGGTCCAGGAAACAGATCCCGGCGAAGAGAAGCAAAGGCACAGGCGAGAGCCGCACAGAGAGACAGAGAACGAGAGAAAGGGAGGGAGGGGAGAGCGAGCGAGCCTGAGGACAGCGTGGAGAGGAGGAGGGCTTCAAGACACAGTCCGAGAGTTTGGGATACTTTATTGCAGGCTTTTCCATAATATTTGTTTTCTTCTCTAACCCTGTTATTACTTCATAAAAATTATCTTAATATAAAATATTGGTGCATTATTAATATTATTGTTAATGTTATTGGTAATAATTATTATTAATTACTTATGTGGACGAAAAGGGGCCACAGGCTGAGCCTGACCAGCCCAGGGGAGGCCACCCGGCGGCCCCACAAACTCGGAGACCGGAAGGAACCACACAGGAGGGTCTGAAGTTAAAACTAACAGCAGGTCACGGCAGGTAGTCACGTCCTGGGCTGGACTCTCCCCTGACAACAGCCCATCTTTGCCTGGACTGAGCCTGTCTGCTGTGTTTTTGCGTCTCTGACAACACGGCTTGGGGATGTCAGGTTCCTTTTTCTGGGACCCTCAGGGCACAGGCACGGGGTGGGGGGGACCACAGATCCCCTCACCGGTACTGTGTTCCGGTTACTTGCGGACGGGTACCCACCCCGTGCCCACCTGTGCGGGCGTGTCTGTCATTCCACCCTTTATCCTCTCCCAGAGGTTCCCCTGCTTTGCGCTCCCACCGCCCTAATCGATCACCAGTGGATTTCATGGAAACCACTTCCGCCTTCTCTTTTGATTGTAACATGTAAAATAAGGTGCTAAATGCCGTTCTCTGCAGCATTTCCCCCATTGCTGCCAGGAGGCGGCCGCAGGCCAGGCAGAGCTGGTGTTGGGGGCCCGGCTCGCGGTGTCTGCGGTGCAGGCGAGGGTCCGCGGGCCAGACTGGCAGTGCGAGGCTCTGCACTGGCTGTTAGGACAGAAGTGACCTCACGGAGCAGAAGACAGGCTTTGAAACGAGAATTAAATCTCTGTTTTAAGCTTTCACAAGCGTGTATAGCGATGTCGTCGTGACACAGAAAATATTTGCGATCTGGCGCAGAAAGCTGCGACCCCGGAGGCCCCCTGCGCCCTGACCCAGGCTCCGCCAACTGGCCGCGCGGCCGGGAAGGCTGCGCTACTTCCTCTCTGGGCTTCAGGCCCAGCATCTGCGAAGTGAAGAGTCCTTTCGTTCACACCACGCGCAGGGGCTGCCGGCCTGCCTGCCAGCCGGTGCTGTGACGCCGCTGAAGACCCTGGGGTGGGGGGCGGCAACAGAGAGCGAACCTCCCCCCGCGCCGCCTTCTGAAGGAGAGGGACAGGCAGGGGAGCGAACGCTAGAGCGCAGTACGTGGCGCATCCCGAGGGGCCTGATAGGGAGAACGCGGGGCGTCGGAGGGCAGGGACCAGTACTGGTGAGGGTGCCGTTTTACCCACGCGCGCCGGGAAGGCCGCCGGGGCCAGAAGCGCATGAAAGCAGGGGGGGGGGGGGGGGGTTGGGGACGAGGCGTGCGGGTGTCTGGAAGAGGAACGTTCCGGGCGGAGGGCCTACTGTGGTCGCCAGCACGATGGCACAGCGCCTTGCCCAGCGTCCTGGGGGCTGGCGGAGGCCGGGCCACCCCAGAGGCCTGACCACAAGGGACGCAGAGCCGGAGGTGTGATGCGAGCGGGTGGGGCCTCGCTCCGGCGGGGAGTCACTGGGGACCGCTGGGCAGCAGGCAGACAGGCTCTTACTTCCCTTGGGGAAGAGCAGCTCGGCTCCTGCGCGGAAAGGGTGCTCGGGCGGCCTGGGCAGAGCTCGGCCAGCGAGAGGCTTCCCGGGGCTCCCGCGCTCTGGGTTGAACTGTGTCCCCGTCCAAATCCGCCCGTCAGAGCCCTAGGGTGACTCAATGGGACTTGGAGTTTCGGCCCTTCCTGCGGCAATTAAGTTTAGGAGAGGTCGTTTGGGGCCCTAGTGCAACGTCACTGGCGCCCTAATAAAAAGGGGCACCTCGGAGGGATGGAGGGAGACACACAGGGAAGACGATGTGGGGACACAGGGAGGAGGAGGCCGGGCACAGCTTCTCCCTCCCAGTCCCCCCACCCCGCCCTAGGGACCCACCACGCTGCCGACACCCTGACCTCGGACCTCCAGCCTCCACGGCTGTGAGATGATGCAGTTGTTGCTCAGGCCACGCGGGCTGCGGCGCTCGGATGCACGGCCTGAACTGGTGCACCAGGAGAGGCGCAACAGCAGGCTGGGCCGCAGGAGTAGCGGTGGAAGCGGCTGGTTAGACCCCGGACACAGTGAAGTCAGTGGGATTTCCCGACAGACTAGGAACGCGAGGCGGAAATCCGGGAGTCAAGACCCACTTCAGGGTTTGGGCCCGAACCACCGACAGGATGACCTCGCAGACCGAAGTGGGGAAGCTGGGACTCCGGCAGGTTCAGACAGCGGCGGACGTGAGTGGCAAGCCTGGGAATTAGGTTCCCACGTGGAATTAGAGACCCCGTTAGGGAGGACAAGGACACAGGTACTGTGAGGATGGAGGGAATTCGGTACACATTTATTGTGTGTTTGCGGGGTGCAAAGCACCGAGGCATTTCTAAGTAGTAGGTACTGTAAAATTTAAGAAGTCTGTTTCATAGAAGGGATGCTACAAACTACGTGGTGAGATGTTCGATCAATCTTAACAGGTTGAAAACATCAAGTACCAGAGAGGCGGTGCAGGCTGCGTGGGCCTCGACCACAGAGTCGTCAGCATCTCTTTCCTGGGTTGTCAATTTCCTGTCTAGATAATTTCACAGTTGCAGCTTGCAAGGTGATAATGACAAGTCGTTACAGTTAATGCTCCGAAGTGTTCCTTTGGGTCCTGAGCAAGAGCTACATTCAGATTCTGGCTCTGACGCTGTTTGAAGGCGCCGGTTGCTCCCAGTCCCCACTCCTTCACCTGTGCGACAGTGATGCCGCCTTGACGAGCGGCTGTGTAACTTAGGGACGCACACCGTGTGCTCACGCCAGTGGCCAGCTCCCAGGAAGAAATCAAGCTGTCACTGCTGTGTGACAGAGCTGTGGGAACCTGTGTCCGGCAGGAAAGGCCCCCTGGGACAGGGACAGGCAGCCCTAGGCGGGACCCTCCGGCAGGAGGGTGCTGCGCACTCAGACCTTAGGAAATGCAGGCTGAGGGAGGAGGCAGCCTGGGGCAGGGCCTGAGGGGCTGCCCTTCTTGCAAGCCCCCAAGGCCACACACTGTGACAAGTGGCCCCTGTGAGTGTCGGGGTACCAGGTGCTGGGGGGAGAGGTGTGACTCAGTTTGGCTGGAGAAAGGTTAACATCAGGGAACAGTGGGGCCATTTGGAAAGGCGGGACCAGGCCCTGTCCTGGCCAGCTGGGCAGAGCTGCTTGAGGACGCTTGGTTGTGTACGACAGTGGGTGACAAGGTGAAGACAGCACTTTCAGATGCTCTGCTATGCGCCTGCATGGCCCATCTGGGGGGGAGGCAAAGATGGGGAGCCCCAGGAAGAGGGCTCCAGGTGGGGTCCTCTCACCCGGGAGGAACCAAAATCCCCTCCCGCCAGATTCCAGCCTGGGAGACTTGCTATAAGGCCGCAGGGCCCAGGAAGTTCGGGAACTGCTCTGGCCCGGGCCAGCCTCTCCCCCTGGGGTCTCTCCTCCCTCACGCCCGTGGCCCCGGGGAGCCCATGGATTGTCTTTGCCGTGCATGCACCACTAATGGGGGACCACTGTGCACAGGGGTTCACGTTCCTGGACGAAAACCCAGGAACCCCACTTGGCCGGTGACAGGTCACACAGTGCCTGGGTCCTGGGGGTGGGAGGTGGGGGACAGGCGGCCCCTCCCCGGTCAGGTGGAGACAGAGGGAGGCTCGGGGCTGTGGGCCACAGCAGAGAGAGACCTTATCCAGGCTGTGGGAGAGACCCCAAACTGTGCATGTCTAACGGAGAAAAAAATGTTCAACATCCCTAAAAAAAAGGGGGGTCGTCTCCTCTTTCTTGCCCACCCAGACTCCTCCAAATCGCTCCCCACTGTCACCATTCCCCAACTCCCCACCTGCTCCCTGCCATTCTACTCTGTAAGGCGGCCAGGGACACCCCAGGTTACCTACCAGACTCCAAAACAGCGGCTCTGGGGCCTCTGTGGCTCTCTCCCCACCTGGGGTCGGTGGGTACAGGGGACTCTGTGTCTTCACCAGGCTGCTGGACAAACCCAGTCTCCCCAGCTGATTGTGGATGTCCCCGTGATGGCAATAAGGTGACAAGACAGTGTGAACAGTCGTGTTTGATAGGTTTCTTCCTCACCCATGTCCTGATCCCCAATCTGTCCCTCACCCCTCACCAGGGACGGCTCCTGACCCCTTTTAAAGATGGGGCAATGGGCTCCTACAATTCTTTCCTACAATCTAGAGGCTTGGGGTCTTCACAAGAGGGACCTCTCATGCTCACCCCCACTAGGGGCCCAAGTGCCACGCCATGGGTTCTTCCAGCTCCTTCTGCAGATGTTTGTCCCTGTGCCCTGGTCAATCCCCACAGGGTCCTCCAAGTCCGGAACAAGTAACACAAGGCCCCCAGTGTCCACTTAGCCCCACTCACCACCCCCCACCCCCGCCCAGGAGCAGGCTCTTTCTTACAAATCTCATCTCTCCCTGAAGCATAGCTCCCGACGGCCTCGTTGGAGAATTCAGAGTCCAATCCCGTATTTACGAAAGGGCATCGATTCTCTGAACTGCTTGGATTTGGCCTTTGGTAGCTACACATACCTCCCATCCCCTCCCCGTTTGGGTCAGGTTCATTTACGATGATGCGTCAGTCCCACCTCGGCATAGTCCACAGGCCGCTCCTCACGGCGCCCAGCACAGCCATCCTAAGGTGGCCATTTTGGCCACACGGCGCCGGACAAAAGCGGCCACCTCCTTAGCCGGCCCTCCTGCCTCAGCTCTCCTCCCTGTCTGTCCTGACCGGACAAGCAGAGCAGTCTCTAAAAACGGAAGTCAGAGGACAGGACTCCTCCGATCAACACCTCAAACGGCTTCCCATCGCCTGGGAATCAAAAGGCCTGGTCCTTAGGACAGCCTGCGCGGTCCTCCACCTGCATGGTCGCTACGCTTGATTCACTGAGTGCCCGGCCCTCCCTGCTCGCTCCACTGTGGCTGCACCGGCCACCTTAGGAAACGGTGGCCAGTGCTAACGTTTTGTGAGCACTTAACAGGTCAGGTACTTCTCTACATTCGTTAAATCCACTGACACTGCGACCTTGACAGGTTACACAACTTGCTCAAGGTCACACCCCTGCTAAGCAGTGTGACAGGCCCAGAAGGCAACTGGGGTCTCTGTGGAGCCTCCACTCTCAGCCGCACGGTTCAGACACTCGGGGGGCAGAAGTGGGTTCAAGCTGTGGGCACACGAGACACTGCTCGCTCTTGTATTATCTATTAATTTCCATGGAAGCGACTGTAACCCTACGTTTGCCCCACCCTGTACTGCTTTTCATACATGCTATTTTCCTAAGTTACTTCTTAGATATTCATCTATCTTCCTTGACCTGAGAGTACTGTGAAGCACTCCAAGTATGTCTTTGGCCATTTTTAGTTTTGGAGTTCTTTGTGGCACGATAGCCACTTTCTGTAAATGACCCAGGGCAGCCCGCAAAGGCCTGTTCCATTCCGAGGAGTCAGAGGTTCACACACATCTAGTAGGCTGACTATCATCTGATCCCTCCTGTATTCGATCTGCGACTATTCGCAGGCTGGTTTCCATCTCCTGAGTCACGTCACTTCTTTGGGTTCTTTTTCTCGGTTCAGGTTCTCTCTCATTTCTTTGCCAGTAGGGAAAATACTCGGTATCCTCCTTCCTGGGCCACCCTGTTGGTATGTATTCTTCCCCATGGTTCACCTGCCCTGCTCTGTGGAGGGAAAGGGTACGGATGGGTTGTGGTGATGACTCAGTTCCTCTCTGTCCTTTCTCATCTACTGACAGCGACTCTCTCCAGGCCCTCTGTCACGACACCCAGGGCCCTGTCAGGGGAAGGCCGTCGGAAGCAGCTTCCACGTGGGCTTCAGAACCCACTCGGACCCACGGGTGGGGAGGCGGCGGCATGTCCACACCCAGGTTTGGCATCACCTCCTGTGGAGCACGAGGTCAGCACGGCTCACAGCGAGGCCTCGTCGGTCTCTGCGGAGCCACCCGGTGATCCTCAGCTGAATTCAGGCACCGGCTGCAGGTGGGCCGTGCGGCTGCTGCTCTTGGCCGCTGCTCACTTCCAGCTCAAGTCCCTGCCTGGAGGCGGGAACGCAGAAAGTGTAGGGTTCCGTGGCATTTCCCGTCATTGCCACGTTCCTCGTCATGGGAACTGAGCCCTGACTGGACGCCCAGTGCTCGCCACAGGCCCGCCGGGCTGGGATGCCTGGCCGCTCCCGCCAGAGGGTGTCCACGTGGACTCCTCTGGGGGCTGTCGCTTTCTTTTCCACAGTCGTCTCTCGGGGCTTTCTTTCGCCATGCCCATGGTCATCCCAGACACGCTTGGCAGACACTCTTCGTGGTCGGTGGTCGGTGGTCGGTGGTGTGGACGTACAGCTTCCTAGTAGATACTTCCTTCAGTCCCTTTGCTTTCGATGGGTGCAGGGGTATGGGAAGAAAGAGAGCGAGCCTTCTGATTTTAACGCGGACAAATAGGATCCCATGCAGGTCTACACTCCAGGCACTTAGAAAAGCAGTGCGGTTTCTACAGTGTAATGGAGCTGGGTCGCTCACAGGAGACGCTAAAGCTCAGCAGGCCATATGCAGACAGACGGCAAGGCGGGAAGGCACAGGGCTTCGTCTCAGCTCAGGTTTGGTGAGGCCGGCAGACGAAGACAGAAGGAGTCACCATGGGATTTGTGGTGTGGGAACTGAACCCGTGTGAACAGCCAGCGGGGATGCAAAGTGCCCCAGCCACTGTGAGAAACACTGAATTTCCCCATGGTCAAGCCGTTCTGGGTAAGCACCCCAAACAACTGAACGCAGGGTCTTGGAGAGAGATCTGCAACCCCACGTTCACGGCCACACGAGGCACAAGAGCCAAAGTGTGAGAGCAGCCCAGCACCCAGGGGAGGATGAGCGGAGGGCCCAGGGCGGCATCTGCGCGCAGTGGAGTGTGACTCAGTCCTGAAGGAAGAGGGCCTGACAGACGCTGCAACACAGGTAAAGTTGAGGACGTCAGGCTGGGTCACAAAAAGATCAACACGGAAGGATTCCACTAACCTGCGGTCCTTAGAGTAATCAGATGCAAGCGACAAAGTGCAACGGTGGCCACGGGGGGCGGGGGGGGGGGGGGGCACAGGGAGGTGTTTAACTGGAAGAGTTTCGGAACCGTAATAAGAAAGGAGGTCTGGAGCTGGATGCTGCTGACAGCTGCACATTAGGAATGTGTTTATACCACGGAGCTGCACTGTTCACTTAAAAGGTGGTTAAGATGGTAAATTTTACATTGTATGTTTTACCACAATAAAAATGGGGAAAAAAACCCCAACTTGATCAGCAGGCTAGGTGAACTGTAGCTGGGCAAGGGCAGAGGTCAGAGGTTTGAGAATCCAGTGAAGGCGGATATTAGGATGCCTCCACCCAGTGCATGATGTACTTGCGACGTGGCTCCACGTGTTTCAACCAGAGCTACGGACACAGATGTGAGGGTTTTCAATCAACGGGTGCGAAGAGAACACCTTCTACTGCGCGGCAGTCAGTCCAGCTGCTTTTCGCCTTGAGAGAGGGGACCAACGAACCCTCCCATTAAATTACAGCCCATGAGAGTGGGTGAAAGACAAACCACGAGTGAAAGTAACGGTCAGGTAAAAAGAAAACCCTATTGTAACAGTGTCACAGGGGCCAGGCAAAAAGCAAGTGAAACACAGAAGTCATGGAGAAAGAGGCCTGAAAAGGAAGCACTGGAGTTCCCCACTGGGAACCTCCCACAACAATCTCACCTGGGCTGGAAGGGGGAAGCGCCGAGGAACTCAGGTGACCCCCACTCCCAGAGAAAAGCAGCCGCAGAGCAGACGTGCTGAAGGTGACTGTTTGTTTGTCAGCAGCTCGGGAAGGCTCAAAGATGATGGATTACGTACAAAACCATAAAACTTTTGTCTCCCGAACAAAGAATAAACACACACACACACACACACACACACGATTCGGTACCCCAAACACTATAAATAAGCCTTTTTTTCAAACACATATGGAGACACACACCAAAAAAAAATCTCTCAGTGCAGACCAGGAAGCAAAATTATGCAAGTGACACTCTTGGCCCACATTCAGTTAAATTAGAAATTAATCACAGAAATATAATAAACTAAACACCCCCTCGCTTCTATTTTTATGAATTTTTAAGTTCTGGGGAAAAGAAAATCATTAAGCTTAAAGATCAAAGCGGAAATGAGCTGTTTAGAAATGAGCAACAAGGTGAACACTACAGAACAGTCTCTGAAACGCAGCCAACGAGCACTTAGAGGAGAAATGCACGTTAGAAGCCAAGACTAAAGGTACACGGACTAAGTCTACAACCCGTGAGACTAAAGAATAAAGTTGAAAAGAAAGGATGAAGATTACTGCAGAATTATAGAAATAAAAAGCAACAATAAAAATGCTCAATGACACCAAAAGCTGTTTTCTTATCAGTGATAAGAGGAAAAGAAGGTAACAAAAAAGTATCTCAATCAAGAAAAGGTGAATATTTAGAGATGCTGAAGAGATCTGTAAAATAACACAGCCTATGCAAAACTTTAACCAATAAATTTTAAACTGTTAGATGTGCATGATTTCCAAGGAAAGCTTGAGTTACAAATTTCATTCAGGAAAAAGTGACAAAGCTGGATTGACTAAACAACAGAGAAGCTAGAATGAATATTGGGTGGGCCAAAGCCTGTGTTTTCCATAAAATAAGAGGCATTATTTTTCATTTTCACAGCTCTACTGACTTGGATATTTTGAGTGTTGTCGGCTGTCTTGTGGTAGAGCATTGTTCTCAATTCATGTCTTGATTTGATTGCTACCAACTTCAACTGGTCTACCTGACCGTGGAGCATTGTCCAGCGGGAAATCTCCAGCACGGAACTCCGCAAACCACTACTGACACGTTCAGTCAGTCACACACCTCCTCCACACGCTGCACCAATCTCTCATGTTTCAGGTGTTTTTACCTGTCTTGAAATAATGAAGCATAATATGCTGAAAATGTTCTTCAATACTAAAATGGCTACACAGAACTTCGCCAATTTTTATGTTTTTTAAAAATGCACACTGATATGAGAACTGTCACAATACAAACTATCAAAATTGTTTTTAAGTTAAAGACAACTCAGTGCTACGAGAGCCATCTTCCGTAAAAACAGAAGCAAAAGCAAAAACAAAAACAAAAAAGCCAAACAAACTTTTTGGCTAACACAATAAAAGCTTCAGCTCTGAAAAAAGCTTTTAGACTGCAGAGGAGTGAGGGTAAAGGAGTAAGAGCGGACTGAGTTAGTGGTCCTGTCTATCAGCAACGATCAGAAAGAGTAATTTTAAAGAAAGATACAATCTGCAAGACTGTGATGAAGACAACTATAAAACGTTACTGAATATAAAAGGCAGACATTCATCAATGGGAAGATTCAATTTCATAAAGATGATCATTCTCTCTCAAAAAATGTGGGTTTGTTTGTTTTTTTTTTTAACTCAATGAAATTGCCATAGAGAGCCTTAAGGACTTTTCCCAGCATATGACAACGTGATTTTAAAATTCCTGTGGAGGAGTAAAAGCACAAGAATGGCCAAGACAGGTTTGACGAGTACAAATAAATCTACAGTAATGAAAATGCACGGGTTGCGGGAGCACATTGTAAACGATGGAACGTAGGAAAGCCTAGAAACATAATATTATAAAATATAAATAAGTATATTATCCTTAAAATGTTCTCAATATATGCAGGCACTCAGTATACGACACGGCACTGAAATCAAAGCAGGAAGAAGAAACTACTCAGTAAGCAAGAGTGCCGAGGTGAGCGGCCACGCACTTGAAGAAGGTGAGATGAAATCAGACCCTAGCCCACAGTATACTCAAAGTTAATTTCCAAAGGGTGCAAATCTGAAAATAAAAAGCAAGCAAAGCTTACATATTGGTGCTGGGAGTATGAAGTCAAACAGTTACTGTGGAATGCACATGGGCAGTGATACCTAGAAAGTAAACTACCCATCTTCCTTAAACTTGACACTTGCGTTCAGAATAGTTCGTTGGTGAGACGGGACGGCCGTCCGCTTCGGCCCTGGGTCGGCACTGTTGAAGTACAAGCAGTCTGGTTATCTATGCATGGGAAAGCTGAAGAACTCTGGCCAAAAGAGAAGTGATTAACTCTGGCATACTCAAACTACCGAATGCTCTATAAAATCAATTAAGGGGAACTAACTACAGGATTTAATAAAATCTAAGACGGTATCGGTGACAAAGTGCTGCCAATTCTAACACGTCACCGACCCGAGAAGCACCCTGATTTCAGAGGTGCTATACTGAGAGAAAATGAGCAGGTCTACACGTATCAACAGGACTGTAGCTCAGACACAGTACTGAGTGAAAAACAGGCTTCCAAATTCTGAATACTATGGACTTTTTCATAAACTAGTCTTAGGTATTTTTTAAAATACGTCTATGTAAAATGAAGACGAAAACATGCATGGGAATGATACACATTAATATCAGGTGTACAAGGGGCTGGGCAGAAAGTTTATAACCTTTAACCACACCTCTTTAACACTGTACTTCTTATTAAGAAGAAAGAAAGGGGCCACTTTTACACACACACTAAAAATAAAAGTGAGCGTCTCCTCCTGGTGAAGGGACAGATGCCATTTCTATCACGGCCCAGTGTCCGTGACACAATTACGGAACGTTTCCTGAAACTCGATGCAGAAACCTCGCCCGCTGCACACGCCTGAGATGGCCCTGCTCGCCGCCAGGGTGGGGGTGGGGGTGGGGGTGGGGGTGGGGGTGCGGGCGCCGGAACTGACACCCGCAGGCACAACGGGAACACCTTTTTAAATTGGAGGGAAGTCACGGTGCTCTCCTCTAGTATGCCCTGGATGGCTCAACTATTTTTACTTTAACATTTTAAAAAATAAAACTTAAAAAGGCACCATGTACAATTTAAAATATGAGCTCTGTCAGTTTCAGGAAGTAAACAACTCTTACATTACACCAACTGTTTCGTAGAAAAACATGAATGGCTCTCAGACTCGTTCTAGAAGGTTTGCAAACCCTTCTCCCAATGCCACAGTACGGGCAACACGCGGAAAGATCGCGCACCGCGCTAACCACTCCACCGAACGGAAGCGCGCGCAGGAAACGCTGGCTCGCGCAGGCCAGGGGCCCGCCAAGCTGGGTCAACCCTAACAAGGCGAAGGTGATTCTACATAAAAAATCTCCATGTAATTCATTACTTTCACCCTCTTTAAAACACATGAACTGCCATGCAAATGTGAAGCTCAACACAGATTCCAGATTTTACTTTTTAGGAACCCTGATCAGACAGAAATTAAAAATCTCCTTAAACTGGAAAAAGGATGCTTTCTATTTAAGCAACTCTGGTGGCTTCAGACGAGAAAAGCATGACACATACGTATCAGAACAGCCTGAAATAATACTGACAACATTATTTGCAGGGTGTTATCTAGCTAACAAATCCAAGGCATTAACCAAAAACTATTACAATAGAAGTTCAGCAAAGTGGCTGAAAACATACTATAGCAGGTATAACTAATTAGAAAGTAATGGAATGATAATAAAATGTTAGCTATAATAAAATCCATAAAAAATTTTTCAAGGATGCAAGGCCTATTCGTATAAAGAAAAGAGTAAAACTATATAGAAGGGAAGGCCTTTCAAAAGATCTGTCTCAGTGGGCCAAGTATTGTAAAGAAGTTGGCATTCTGAGTAAGAGAAAACAACAAGAATAGTCAAGAACAAGACATTATTAAAATTAAAATTTAGGGAAAATTTTCAGACCAAATATAAAAACATTTAAGTATAATAATTACTTTAGATGTTGGTGTGGGCATAGAAAAAGAGATCAATGAAATGTGAATCCAAAAACAGATCCAGCTAGATGAAGTTAATGTAAAAGAAGTGTAAGTATTAGAAAAAACGTGACAATATTTTCAAAATCTTGTGAGCAAGCATAAAACCTAGAAGCCATAATGAAACATACTGACAGATTTGGGCTCACAAAGAGGAGACCCTTCTGAAGGACGAGAGAGACCATTTCACAAAATCGCTACAAGGTACCTCCCCCCACACATTGAACAAGGTAACAATGTGAAGCCCAGGGAGCCCGGTCGGTTCAAGGGTTCAAGTGCCGTCCCAACAAGCCAGGGCGGTGGGTTCAGTCCTCGGTCAGGGCACATGGAAAAACCGACCAAGGAGTGTACAAATACGTGGAACAGTACACTGATGTTTTCCTCTCTGTCACTCCCTCCCTCTCTAAAATCAGTATTTTTAAAAATAAATTAAAAATGCATGTATAAAGGACCCATGGACAAAGACAACAGGGGTGAGAGGACTGAATGTGGGAGGTAGGGGTGAGTAGGGTGGGGGAGACTAATAAAGAGGAAAATGGGGACAACTGTAACTAAACAATAAAAGTTTTAAAAAACATGAGATTAGGTAAGGAGCTTGTAAAAAGATGAAATCCACTTTTAGCACATATGCTAGCCAAAACTGCAGCACCTTTTTGTGAAAAATAAAATTAACAGTGTGGCTGAAGTCCTTTTTAGCCCAGAGCTAAAAAAAAAGCAGTAAAAAGATAAACTAAAGAGAAAAATGGGCCAAGAATATGAACAATTCAGACTAGGAAGAGCTGATCAAAATGGAAACATGCAACCATGCTGTTTCATTTGGAACGGAAGAAATACAAATGAAAACAAAATAATTTAGTATCTATTGGACCGACAAAAATTAACAACAGTATTAATTGGTGCACTTTTGGGAAAGCAGTAGGGCAGAATTTAAAATTAAATAAATGCCACAGTTCTCTGTGTAGGAGACTGTTTCCCACCGCGCACTTCGGCACAGACGTAGGCAGGCACGGTCATTTCCTGCACTGTCCATGAAAGTGAGCAATGGAAATGACCCAAATGCCCATCCCCACAACAGCGATTTACCAAATCGCAGCATGCCTGTCCGATGCACATCACGCAGCTGTTGAAGGGGCGAGATAAACTCACACATGCTGACGGCTGTGTAGGAATATTTGGAGGACAAAGTGTAGAGAGGTAGAGTATGATCCTACTTACATAAAAACATACATAGGTATATGTGAGAAAGTGACCCAGACTAAAATCCTGATGTAGTGAACTCAAGGATTATTTTCGTTTTTTGCTTCAAAGTCTGTGTTGTTTCCATCTTCTTTTTAGTTCATTTTTTGAAATCTTCTGTGTTAAAAACTTTAAGTTTCATTATCTCGTCAGCAGTGCCCTGAGCTGGCCTCCTGAATTACTTTTGCAAGGTAATCTCCCTGCAGCTCAACCACAACTCAGAAAGCTCCTTCACCAAGCTGGTCTCTGTCACCAAGTGAACCTATTTGGGGTGCCCCCAGCCCCCAGACATTCCCGTAGCATCTAACACATGCTAACAATATTTCCACTTCTCCCAGGAAGTTTATACAGGCATCTTTCGGTGCACTGGATGGCACCCCAACCAACCGGGCCACCCCAGCCAGGGCTTGCTTTGCTTTTCTTCTTTGATTTTAGAGAGAAGGGGAGAGGTGGGGGGAGGGAGAGAGAAACATCGATTTGTTGTTCCACTTATCTATGCACTAACTGGCTGATTCTTGTATGTGCTCTGACTGCGTTGCAGATTGAACCTGCAACCCTGACATATCAGGACGACACTCTAGCCAAGGCCCAAGAATTCTTCCAAACATCACTCAACCCACAGATTTAAGACCTCAGTAAACCCCAAGGAAGATAAAGAAAATGATACGAGCAATAATTAGGCTCATTATGGTCAAACTGCTGAAAACGATGAAGAGGGAACCATAAAACGGCATAAAGAGCCACATTATCTACAAATAGCAAAAAGGGTTTGAGCTCACTTCACAATAGAAAAATATGAAAAACAAAAGAAAAGTGGAATGCCAACTTTTAAGCTGCCCAATAAATAAAACTGCCAATCTAGAATTTTGTAGCCAATGAAAATACCCTCAAAAATGAAGGAGTGGTAAAGACCTTCCAAGCAGTATGGGAGTTAGATGCCCCCAGACCTGCACCATAACTAATACTAAGAGAAGGTGTTCATGCTAGAAAATAATTAATATGGAAGCACAAAACTGTATTTAAAAAAAACCACAAAGAGAAAATAACACTATTTAAAGCGACAACATAATGGCATTTAGAACCACAGAGCACGTAACTGCAGCACAGACTGGAGAGGCGGCCACAGCATCAATGTAGCCCAGACTGTCCTACCCCAGGCGATGCATCTGCAGACTAACCACCAAAAAAAGTACAACCAAGCATCAATAAAAAGCTAACAGAAGAGACAGAACAGTAAGACACGTTTTAAAGAGCCCCCAAAAAAATATATGAAAAAAGGAAAGATTGGCAAAAAGAAAATAAATAGCAAGATGGTAGGTAGACTTAAAACCTACAACATTAGAAATTACACTGAAAAATAGTTCAAACAATCTGATTGAAGAACAAAGATTCTAAGATTGGATAAAAGAATAATGCCAAAGTACACGATGTTTATAAAACACACACTTTAAATGTAAGATCAGACATTTGTCGAAAATAAAAGGACAAAGGGCCGCTGTCCAAGCAGCACCCAAACCCAAACAGGTGTGGCTGTGTCATTGGCCGCTGGAGTAGGCGTGGTGCATATGGACCCGTGACACTTCAGAACTGGGAAAGTGTCACTTCATGAAAAAGACACAATCTTAGATTGTGTGTAACAAATAACCGAGCTTCGAAGTATGTAAAATAGCTTCTGCAATCATTTTCACCCTCTACAACTTTTCGCAGTCTGACACTGTGTATTTAATTCTTGTTTTCTTACCGCCCCCCCCCCCCCCGCCCCCAACACCTGTGGAGATGTAAGCTTCCCAAGGGCGGCTTATCCTATCTCCATCACACTTTATCCTCCTTTACCAGCCCAGCAAGGAGCAGGCACTCAGTAAATACTTGCTGAATTAACAAAACTGCCACTAGCAACTTATCTTCTTAGTGGTTACTTTACAAGTCTGTATTACACATTTATAATCCTCAGTTATGCAATCCTTTACACCTTAAATAGTACTTAGTGAATCTGTCAGCCAAGGTTTTTGCTAGAGTTTTAACAAAAACTTTGAAAAACATGTTACTAGGAAATATTATGTTCTCTTCATGAAATTAAACATCATCAGAATTTGCTCCATTAAGAATATTTAAGTATATAGATATAGCTTCACATAAATGAAATGATACAATTATATAGTAGCTTTCATGTTTATTCAACTTCAGAGAAAATCCAAAAATGTGTCTGAAAGTCAGTTATTTATCTAAATACCAATTGTTCATCATGGTGACATAATACTGTATGGTAAGGGAAATATGCCTAAGTTAAACAATTTCTTCCATTCCTGACATTTTCCAAGTGGGCGGAAAGGAAATCTTAAAAGCCGTACTGAGCAGCGGTGGTAAGGAGACACAGAAAGTGGCCTGACCTCTGCTACACGGGGCAGGCTTCACCGCCATGTGCACACAACCCTGGAGACCGCCGAAGAGGCTTCCGCCAGCGCTGCGGCCCGGCGGCCTCACTGAAGGTCGAGATTTCATCATGGAACTTGTTACAGCGAGCGACTGTTTTCTTACGTTTGCACAATACATGTTTTCAAAATGAACATCATCACTGAAGAGCTTGCTAAGCACTGTTAGCAATCAATGTTTTACATATACTTCATTTTACTTTATAGTATGTGGCTCTCCAAATGTCAGTACATGAAATGTTAAGTTTAAACATAATAATAAGATAATCCCCTAAAATGAAGACTCAGGACATCAAAACTTTGATCATTATTGCACCTATTCTTCTACAGAAAAAATGGAAAATTTACATCATAATCCTCCCCAAAAAGGGAACAGACGCATTAGAAAATCACACTCATTGGCATTGAACAGAATTTACAGTGAACATTTTTGTGAACTGATGTACAGGATTAATGTACAGTAAAATGTGCTTCACTATGATCATGCAAATAAAATTCCTCCACGCTTGTTTTTTTGTTGTTTTATAAAAGGGTCTTAAAGATATATTTCCATAAACATTTCCAGTGCAATTTAGGCTACAACGAAAATACAAAGCTGTCCCTTATTCCGTATTTTATGGATTTATAAACATGCCTCTGTACTGCTGAAATAGAAATAGCATGTTTGGGAGAGCTGAGCTGATGAAATGTTTAAAAGCCAATGTATCTTGGTCCGACATTAGCTGCCTCGACGTGTAGCAGCCTCCCGCAACCGCTGACGTCAGCACTGTTGTAAATGAGGAGTAACATATTGAGAGAGTAAGACTCAAGTCAAAAGACTTTTCAAAAATAAAAGGCAGTTTTATAAACATGAAGAAATCTCTAAAAAAAATCATCACATCAATTGTGATATACATTG
Source organism: Desmodus rotundus (assembly GCF_022682495.2). Taxonomy (NCBI): domain Eukaryota; kingdom Metazoa; phylum Chordata; class Mammalia; order Chiroptera; family Phyllostomidae; genus Desmodus; species Desmodus rotundus. The sequence goes on along the minus strand of NC_071399.1, from coordinate 91,251,742 downwards.
GAAAATAGTAAAATGTCATTTTCCAAAATAGTTTCTTTATTATATCCCCCATCTATTATAATCAATTTTGGAAATATACCTTAAACATAATGGTGTATTATGTGAAAATGTTCCATTATTCAATGTGATAAATTTAATAATTTAGAATATGATTTTTTTTCTAATGTTAACTATGAAAAAAGAACAGCCCCTGAAATACTAAATGAATTTAGCTAGATATTAAGTAGTAATAATGAGTAAGTTTTGGTTCAAAATAACAGTTTATAAAACTGTAAAAGGATACTGCCTTAAGTAATTCGTTTTAGTAATTTTACAGATTACAGTGAAGGGAAAAAAAGACCTTCTCGAAGTCCAAATGAACCCCCACTTCTCCCAGTCAGGACAAGGCGGGGTTTCACGTAAAGCCGGGGAACTCTGATGCCGACAGCGGCTCCCCGGGTGGATGTGTGCTCCCCTCCCCCTCCCCTCCCCCCGCCCCGAACAGTTCTTTTTGGCTCCAAAATAAAGTACAATAATAAACTCTTGATGAAAAACTATGTTATGGGGCAATCCATCATATACTATGGCTAAATAAGAATTTACAGAAAGAGCACATCCCAGTTGTAGCATTTTTCATAAACATGCAACTCACTATAAAATACAAACACTTGCTTTCAAGAACAGCTTTATAAAGACACACTGCATCAATAAAATTTTTTTTCTTTCTGATTACCTTTACATTTTTATGAAGAACTAGAACTCTCCTAATGTGTACATATCAGATTTTATATTATAGTGTAATAATTTGCATTTTCTGAACATCTTGTTCAAGGGGAAATATCTATACACAATAACATTCTAGACTATTAAAAACTAATTCAAATTACAGAATTTTATTGATACAGTAGATTAGTAAGAACTGAAAAGGGATGATAAAATGGAATAAAGAATTCAGTACATTATTTTATCACACACTCTTTAAAATTAAAATATTTTAAATCTCTCTGTTAAAATTTTCATTGCCACGAAAGGCAGAAAACTCTGGGACCGACACTGAGGTGTCAGACACGCCCACCGGGCAGGACAACCACGGCCACTCGCCTTACACAGGGGCCCTCCCCTCAGGGCGTCTGCTGGGTGTGCTGCAGGTGGGGTAGCACCTCTGGAGACCAGGGGCGCCCAGGAGTAAGCACTAGGTGAGATGCACAAGGGACAGAGACCATTTAACTCCAACAAACAGTGACATCAAGAAATGACACCACTTGTTGAACAAAAAATTCTTCACAGTAAAACTGCAGAGTATACAAATACAAACACTGACAGACGACTGCTTAAGGTCCATCCTAACCAACTCTTCCAATCAATAGATCCAATAAACAGCTGGGCACTGTCAGTTTAAAGCCACGGATAAAAGCTATACAAGCACTTTAGAAGTCAGAAACATTAAAAAAAAAAAGAAAGAAAAAAAAAGAAAAATATATTTACAAGTTTCTTCTTTAGTTTATTTCTACATAGCCATCGCAAATTACACTTTCACGACACTCCATAGTCAATGTCACCACCACGCGTACGGCTTGAGTGTGTGACCACGGCGTATGAGGCCATCAAACGAAGGTCCGACTGTCCACTCTCCAGCAGTCCTGGTTTGTGCATCAAAGGCTTTCCTCAGCCTCAAGCTTGACAAAAAATGACTTTTTAAAGCGTTCACATTGAAATTATTACATTTGTTCATCGTCTTTCTCTTTTAGAACTTCGCCGCCGTACCTTAAAAGAAAAATCACCATATGCTTAATTAAAATGGGTACACATTTATAAGACATAGCAATAATAATTACTATTTTAAACCAATCATTATTCTTACTTGTTCCTGATTTTCTTTACTTTTCTTTCCTTGAAACCTTTCTCCTATTTTAACTCGCTGCCTTGGCATCACTTATTTAGACCTATGTAATATTTGAATGTTCATAAAAAGCTTTTCCCAGAATAGCAGGAGAAAATTACTTTTCTATTTAATAATTTTCAAAAGATATGAACAAAATGTCAACAATAAGTAAAACAATTGCAAATATCTTTGTACTTATATTTCTGTGGTAAAGACAACATTTGGTACTTACAAACCGAGGTTTATAGCTGTCTTTCTGGGAAAGTAGTTACTGAGTTTAGATCCTAACAACTATCAAATAAATATTAAGTGAGCTGAAATTCAGACGTATTACCATTAACTGGCAATAGCGAACGAAAGCATAAAACTTAAGTTCAAAAAAGATCAGTATGAACAACAGGAATATAAAAAGAACAGGATTTCAATTTAATTATTTTCCTTTGATGAAGACATCGGAGACTATTCCACCTTATTTTTATAACCTCAAAACACTCTGTAGGAAACATGCCCAGTTAGTCTGAGACCACAACGCAGCGTACTCGCATTCTCCCGTGGTCTGAACCCTCCCACTCACACACACACGAACCCTGGTGTGGCCAGAAGAGGAGTGGGGTCCTCCCTGGGACGTGGCCACAGAGCACGCACTTCTCAAGCAAGATGGCTGGCTGAGCTGGTCTCCACGCTCAGCATCAGTACTATCAAGAGAACAGCTCTTACGTAAAAGTTTAATTACTGTTCTTCCAAAGGGAAGTACCTGAGTTGTGGAACCAGTCACTACTTAAATAATTCAAAAAGTATCTCAGGAAGCACCACATTCTACCTTTGTAAAAGAAGTGTCTATTACCAATTTTATTAATTCCAAAGCTGATTTTAAAGATATTTATTCTACATGATTGACTAACTTCTAGTTTCTACTGTGAAACTCAAACAAAATTAATGAAACGTAAACAACAGTATACTTAATAGACACCAGTGCTCTAAAATCAAGGTACAAAATGCCTGAAGTGCCAGCACCATACTGGCTCTTGTCCTTCTCTACGTTTAGTCTGAATGTGACATTTACACGTTCGCTAGGCTACATCCATTCTCGCGTTGGGTCAGGCTTCCAGAGAAGGTGTGCTCTCTGTCATACAAGCTGGGAGAGGAAACAGTGCTACAAACTACAGAAGAAAAATCTGTAAATACTTGGAATTATAAGTAACAGAGAGTGCTGAGTGGATGTGACCAAATACTGACCGACTCTATTTCCACACCCCACCCTATCACACACGGCGCTACAACCAACGCGTACATTCACTGGAGAAACCTCCTCCTCTTCTGCTTCTTCCGGCGGCACGTCCTCGTTGACAGGGGAGCTGCCCTGAAACACGTCGGCTTCTTCACTGGAGTCGTTCTCTTTAGCAGCTGCTTGTTTGGAGCGTCCCGCACGGCTAAAGTAGAAAACAAGTAAACTACAATGAAGCTCTGATCTCTAAGGAGATTTACACCTCTTTAGAGAAGTAATTTAAATACTTGGTGAATTCTCAGATTATCTTTTAAATGTTTAATTACCTTATAAAACAAGAAATATTATTCTTATACTTTGCACCCTAAACCGGTGTTTAATCCTCGAATCAAGCAAGTAACAAAAACAAGTGTGACTGAGACCAACACCACAAAGGAATTAAAAACATAAACTCTGCTCTTCCATCTCTCCCAATGAGTAAAAGGCATTTGTATCTCCTGAGCTGATCAAAGCAGAGAATCCATCCAGTCTTCCTTAATAATATACCACTCTTGATCTGGCCCAGTGGATTCGGTTTACAAAGAAATCTCAAATCCACTCACTTGGCCCTGCCTCTATCACTATGACTTATTTCCAAGCCCTGTCATCTCTTGGTTCTTCTCTTAACAAAGTCATCTTTAACAAGTACACACAGCTAAAGCCACTCCCCCTGAATGGCTGCCTACTGCACTCTGAGGGATTCTGCCCGTCTCTTCATACCACCTACCTGCAGGGCCCACTGGGATCTCTTTCCAGTCCCCGATTCCCCACAATTGCAATCCAGCACCCCCTGCCATCCTTCAGCTCTCTGAATCTGTCAAGACTGTTCCTGCTTCATAACCTCCAAATACAGTGATCTCTCTACCTGAAAAGTTCCTCTCTATCAGCCTAATTCCCATTATTCTCAAAGAATCAACTTGTCACTTCCGCAAGAGAAAATGTCCCTAATTTCCCAGCTCTCCCATTACATCCTTACAGTAGCCTACATTTTTCCTGACAGGGGACTGAACCTGCAACCCAGGCATGTGCCCTGACTAGGAATCGAACCTGTGACCCTTGGGTTTGCAGGCCTGTGCTCAATCCACAGACTACACCAGCCAGGGCAGCTCAAGGTATCTTTTGATTTCTTCCTTGACATCCTTGTTAAACCATTCTTTGTCTAGTAACATGTTATTTAGCTTCCATATTATGTGTTTTTCAGTTTTTTCTTTTAATTGATTTATAGTCTCATTCCATTGATTCAGAGAAGATGCATCAGATTATATTAATCTTAAATTCACTGAGACTTGTTTAGTGGCCTAACCTAGAAAATGTCTCATGTGCCCTTGAAAAGAATGTATATTCTGTTGCTTTGGGGTGAAATGCTCTGAAGATACCAATTAAATCCACGAGGTCTACTGTGTCACTAAAGGCTACTGTTTCCTTGTTGACTTCCTGTCTGGAAGACCTATCCATGTCAGTGGGGTGTTAAAGTCCCCTCCTGTGACTTTACTGCTGTGGCTCTCTCCCTTCGGGGCCAACAAGATGCTTCACACACTCAGGTGCTCCTGTGTTGGACTGCCCTCTTCATTACGCAGTGTCTTCCTCTGCCTCTTACGAGGGCTTTTGTTTTAAAGTCTATTTTGTCTGACATAAGTATTGCTTCCCCAGCTTTTTTAAATTTCTGTTTGCATAAAACGTCTTTTTCTATCCTTTTACTTAAGGTCTGTGTGCATCTTTCATTTTGAGGTGGGTCTCTTGTAGAGACCTAGAAATGAGTTCTGTTTCCTAATCCAATCAGCTACCCTATCTCTTTTGATTGGAGCATTTGAGCCATTTACATTTAAGTTGATTACTGATAGGTGCATATTGATTGCTACTTATTCTTTATCACTATGGTCCTATGTTTTTTTTTCCTTCATCTTAAAGGAGACCCTTTAACATTTCTTGTAATACTGGTTTGGTGGTAATGAACTGCGTCAGCTTTTTCTTGTCTGGGAAACTCACTATTTCTCTTTCAATTTTAAATGATAGCCTTGCAGGATAGAGTAGTCTTGGTTGAAGGTCCTTGCTTTTCATCACTTTGAGTATTTTGTGACAATCCCTTCTGGCCTGAAATGTTTCTATTGAGAAATGAATTGACAGTCTTCTGGGAGCCCCCTTGTAGGTAACCATCTCTTGCTGCTTTTAAGATTCCCTTTGTCTTTTTTTGTTACTGTATGTTTTCCACTATCATTTATCCCCCATATAGTCTTCTACCTCCAGCTTTCTGTCTTGAACCTTTGGGGTTTTCATTATGTTTCCTGGTGTGGGCCTCTTTGGATTCATCATGAGAGAGACCCTCTGGCTTCCCAGACATGTGTATCTTTTTTCCCACCAGGTTAGGGAAGTTTTCAGTCATTGTTTCTTCAAATAGCTCTCGATCCCGTGCTCTCTTTCTTCTCCTTCTGGTAACCCTGTGATGCGGATGTTTTATACTTTATGTTGCCCCAAAGGGCCCTTAAACTATTATTTTTTAGAATTTTTTTTTACTTTTTGCTCTTTACTTTTATTCTTTACTCTGATTGGGTGTTTGCTGCTACCTTGTCTTAAAAATCGCTGATTCAGTCCTCTGCTCCATCCAACCTACTATTTATTCTCTCTAGTGAGTTCTTCATTTCAGATACTGTCTTCTTCGTTTTTGATCAGTTCTTTTTTATTGTTTCTATGTCCACTTTTATACTTACTGTATCTTGGCCCTGTGAAGGGCAGGTTCTGCACTGGTTGGGTGTGTGAGGGAAAAACACCCCATCCTGGAGCCATATGGCTCAGTCTGCCCCAGATTTTTCCCTGGCCTTCTGGAAAGCCTGCCCTCAGGAGGGTGGGGTCCCCATCCTGAGGGCAGGTTCAGTGTATCAGGCTGGAGGACAGGTGTGGGGCATTGCCCCTGCCCCCAAGTGCACAACTCAGCCTCTGACACTGGGGTCTCCACACCAGTGGCCCAGAATGCTGGCTCCTCTGGAGGGTGTAAGGAGGGTGGGGCCAGAGCACTCCCCCAGGGTGATGCCATTGGGAAGGTACTGCTGGATCCAAGAAAGACAGTGTCTGTGGGCGGGGTGGGAGGACGACTCAGCACAGGGACCCTGGCAGTTGTCCCTTTGGCTCTCTCCCTGGAGCCACACAGCCCTCTCTCTCCTCACGCAACCCAGTCAGATTGGAGCTTCCCTCCCTCTGCTGGAGCCAGGGGTGAGTGGCTGGCTCCACAGCCTGGGTTCCTAGCAGAATCCCTGCTGGTTTTCACAGCCAGATCCTAGGTGGTCTCCTCTTCCTGGCTCTGGTGCTCTGAGTCAGGGCCCGGGTTGGGTTGAAACCCTACTCTCCTCAGGGGGGACCTTTTGTACCTGAGATATCCCTCCTGGGTCTCAGTCACCACACAGGGGCGCGATGCCAACCCTTTTGCTTCTGCGCCCTTCCTACTACCAGCCTCAATGTGGCTTCTTTTGTGAACCCCTGGTCGTAAGACTTCTGTTGAGCTTGTCGTCAGCTGGCTGTTCAGGGTCTGTATTGTAGCTATGATTCCAATTTGGTCCTGGGAGGAGATGAGTGTACCTTCCACCTACTCCGCTGTCATCTTGAATCTCCCTAAGACGTTTTTAAACTCGATTTTTTCCCCACAATTAACAGAATACAGGTATTACACAGAAAATAATGCAATGGTCCTTAAATCCATTGAAGACAGAAGAAGAAAAACAGGCAAATGTAACATGTTATTTTACTAGCTCTAAAACAAAAATTCATAGTGAAGGGATGGTAGGCTGCTAACATAGAGCATAGGATCTCTGTGTTGATTTTTTTAAAAGAAATATTTGTTTTAGAAAATTAATGTGAGGACTTGTATAATTTTAGGAGAGAACATGACAAAAATTAAGCCCTTAGTTTTATGATGCCCAAATATAAACAAATTAAAGTTATAAGCCTGAAAGATATTTACCCCTTGTTATAAAATTAATCATGGGAATTTAACATTCCTTAAAAATTATTTTTTTTAAAACAAGTGACTTTCCATGGTTGAATCCAAATACATTGGAGCTGCCAAGAAAATGTACTTACCTTTACTTTTTACCTGAGGGAAAAATTACAGGGAAGAAAACACGAAGTACTAGCTAGATACTCAGACAACTTTACCTCTTCTTGTGCAATATACGGAAGAGGAAAAGCTTTTGAGATAACTATTTCACCAAAGTGGTCTGGCAACGCTGAAAAATCAAGCCACTGTGTACTTATGTCATGGGATTGTGCTAAGAAAAACTGGAGATTTTCTGACTAATCAGAGACATGCCATCCTATTTCCAGTTAAATAAGTGAGACGAAAGAGTGAAAAATTTACAGAGCATAAATGTTCCCATCACTTTAAAGCTGTAGATAGAGATCTGTTATTACAATTGCCATGTAAACATGTGATTGTGTGACCACCCAAAACTATGTGTATGTGGATACAGATGTGTTAATCTGATTAGAAAACAAAAAAATTGATACATCATAAACTGAGATCAGCAGCATGTGATAATTTCTCTGGATGTAATTTAAGAAAAACGATGCCTGTAACTTTCCTACACAGTGAAAAGAATAAAAACAAAAAGTGTAAAAGCTATTTTTTAAAAAGTTACTGAGGAAAGACATGAAAACTTGTACCATGGAATGATAAGGCAACCTGGTCAATATGCTGTGATTATTTAAAAATACCTTATCACCTCTTCAGGTACCATAAAGTCTGTATTGGAACTAATAAACTGTTTGGTATTCATTAAATAAAGATTTGCTTAAATCCTGTAAAAATGTACAGAAGTTACCAAAGGGTTAACTGTGACATCAATCACCTAGGTAAGTTTATAAAAATTTTGTCTTACCTAGTGTATTGGGGCTAACCATATGGCATTTAAATGCAGCCCAATGTATATTTAAAAATTTATAAGCTTTTGCAAAAGAATTTGAAATTGGTTTGAAATTTAACATTATTTACAACTTACACATTTTTGGGGGGTTGTGATGGTGATGGCGTTTTTGATGGTCTTCCTCGTCCTTTCTGTGGGATGGACTGAGTGGATTCAACTGCACTAGTTTCAGGAGATTCTGCTCTGCTTGGGGAGACCCAAACGTGGACAGCGTCAAATTACGATTGCCAACAGAGAACTACATACATGCACAGCGCTGCACGTGCTCACCTCTGCTGGGCCCTCCGGGATGGCCGGTGCTGTCTGCTTTTTGACTTCGCTTCTGTGTTTCCACTTTGTCTTTCCTCTTCTTCCTCCTCTTCTGCTACTGAAGGTCCAGATTTTTTTTTGCTTCCTTTTTTAGAAGCCTTCACTGTTGGCTCTTCTTTTGCTGTACCTCCCCCACCAGGAGGTTTTGGTGGTCGGCCTCTTTTACCTTTCTTTGGTGGGCTATTCTGTTCATCCTCATTTTCTAACAGGTCTTCTTTGAGCCTCTTTTCCTCAGGCCACTGCTGCTCATCTGACTCAGAGGCTGTGTGGCCTCTCTTCCGTCCACGCTGACCACCTTTGGGTCTCTGTTCCTGTGCCAGCTTAGTCAGGTCATCCAGGCCTAGTTTCTCCTCTGAGTCGGCAGCAGGTGTTTTTTTCCGGCTTCTGGGTTTGTCCAATTCAGACTAGGAATAAAAATCACAATGTCAAGTGTGAAGTTATTAGTTAGCATATTTTGAAGAATAACACAAAAAAGCTGTTACCAACTTTTGCCATAAAATATAATTAAAGTGCAGAGTTCTTAAATACATCAGAACCATAACTTTACTCGGTTTTTTAAAGGATTTATTTATCCATCTTTAGAGACAGGGAAAGGAGGGACAGAGAGGGAGAGAAACATCATTTGTGTGAGAGATGCATCGATTGGTTGCCTCTCACACGACCCCAACCGGGGACCTGGCCTGCAACCCAGGCATGCGCCCTGACTGAGAATTGAACCAATGACCTCTGGGTTCCTAGGACGGCGCTCAATCCAGTGAGCCACACCAGCCAGGGCTATTATTATTCTTTTAATTAAAGAAATTATCTGGGGTAACAGGGTAATTTATTTATTTTTACTTAAGCTAGAGAGCCTCAAATGGAAACCTCTCAAGACCAGCATTTTATTAAATTATAAATTTTAGTGAAGAGCTATTTCATAAAAAGAACATTCTAAATTCAATGCCTGAATAATGGACTACTATACTAAAGTATAAGGGTCCTGTTTTGATACTCAATGTGAATAATTCTACCACACAGTACACAGTAAGACATATCAACCATCATATGTTTTAAACATCATAAAAGGACTCATTGTTTTACAAATGAAAGATGCAAAATACAAAAGTAGAACATATCATTTATGAAAAGTTTTAAACACACTTCTGAATCTAACACACTGCTTCTTCCCAGGTACAACTAATTGACAACAAAAATAATTTAAAAATCAGTGATTTTCAAATTTAAAATAAAATCCTAGTCTACATTCAGAAAATTTATACATTTATCAGCAGATGGAAACTGAGAAAATTCTTCAGAGAAACAAATAATAATATGTATGAACAAACAGACAATGCTCTCCATATACACACATACATAATACACATATACACAAATACGGATATTTGTAACAGTTAACTTCCAAAAGTCTATAGCAATTTACTCTTAAAAATCAGTGAAAACAAAAATGACCTATCTGTAATTTCAAATGTTTAATTAGTCACTTGCACTTCCTATTTGTGAAATGCCTAATTATGTCATCAGTATTATGCCCCACTTCATCTGTTTACTGGAGTCTTAGTGTTGTGATCTACATTTTATTCTTACACTCTTGTACGTCTTAGCACTTTATTTCCTATTTGTTATGGGCTGAACTGCGCCTCTACCAGACTCACTGGCTGCAGCTGCAGCCTCTAAGGGGATGGTATTTGGGGATGGGGCCACGAGGGTGGGGTCCCTGCGATGGAACTGGTGCCCTCAGAAGAGAACCGGGGAACGCTCTATGTCTCTTCCCACCGCGTGAGGTCACCACGGGGAGGGACCGTGTGCTGACCAGGAAGGACATTCTCCCTGGGACTGAACCAGCCGGCACTGCACACTTCCATTCCCCAGCCTCCAGAACTGTGAGAACATCCGTTTCTGTTGTTTGAGCTGCCCGGCAGTTGATGGCATTTCGTTACGGCAGCCTAGGCAGATGGACATTAGTCTGTCTTGTTTTTAAAAACTGAATGGGTGATGAGGTTCTCAACTGTTTTGCCTACTCTCACCCCCAGAGACACAATTATTCCAAAATTACTGATTTGTAATGCTTTCTTTACTCTTTATTGTATTTTAAAAATTAATGTTCTGGGGCTATTTAAGAGCAGCACAGTAGTTTGGGCTGCCCTTATGATTCTTTGTCCTCTTTTTTTGTATTCACTTCCTCTTCCACATGGACTGAAATCACACGGGAATTTTACCATTACATATTCAACTTAGAAAAAGTTGTCATCTTTTAAATTCAGTTTTCCCATGAAAGAACATGGCATGTCTTTTCTGTCAAAGTCTGTTTCTCAATTTTGATATTTTCTCTACACAGGTTTTCACCACTTCTTTTTACGGTCATGTTTAGATCTGTCTGTCTGCCTGACTAATTTTATCGCTGTAGTGGTTACTGTAGTGAAGTTGGTTCCCTTTCCCCCAGGTGTAGACCTAGAACAAGTACAATCACCAGAGTAACGTGAGTTACATATGTACACACATGCGGATATGTGACTACTGTGCTACACTCGCAGTTTTTGAATTACTTCTCTCAGTTTTAACAGTACAAAAATAAAAATGAATTTCTCTTCTTACTCACTATCATACCTTTGACTTCTATCTCAGGTCTTCTTGAAATGACCAAACATTCTAGAACAATTTTTAATAGTAGTGGTGAAAGGCTGGTTGCTTTGTTCCTAGTTTTTCATAGAAATGCTTCACGTATTTTGCCTTTAGGAATAATACTTCAACTGAATTATTCACTACTGATGTAAACAGACAAAACTGTTACCATGGTAAGGATGTACCCTTTTGGTATTAGTTTACTAAGAATTCATATTTGAAAATTTATGTCTTTGGCATGACCTGAGATTCTCTTGTTAATTTTTCTTTTGTGTATTATATGAAGAGACATTTTTTAGCATTAAATTATCCTTGCATTTCAGGAAAAACAGACCTACAAATGATTGGTTTTAATTTATGAGTACTTATTTAGTTTTTTACATAAATTAAAAATTAATTGTTTTTACTCAGAGATGGGAAGATAAAAGAAATATTAAATTAAAACTAAATTTAAAGTGTCACTTCCAATTTTAAATGCTGGGATTCATTTGGATGTCCAAAGATCTAAAAGGATGGTTTCATTCCTTTATGCTATGAAAAAGGTTAGTGGTAAACAGGAAACCTGCTTTTTTTTTGGAGAACACCATAAAATAATAAATATATTCTGCTAAGGCACTACATTCTCTAATTTCTTTTTTGCTTTGCATTGCATAGTTTTAAGAGCAGAAGGAGTATAAAACTGAGGTTAGGAGCAGAAAATGGGGAAAATGTTACTTGTAAAACTATAATTTGAATATAAATGTATATGGAGAATTTCTTTCCAGTGAAATATCAACATGAAGCTAGAAGTAGGCAAAGAAGGCTGTGCTCTTTCACTATAATTCATAGGTCTCACAATTCTGACCTCTTTGAGAATATTTCAGTTGAAATTAAATCAATAGGTTCTAGTACTTTGGAAACGAATGCAATGTTACACAAGGGGCAGCCAAAGGCCTTCATTATAAATATACAAAAAAGTCTCAAAAACTCAGAAATTCAAACTGTTCTATGAAAAATAGAGACTGTGTTTTATATTGCTTTATAAAGTAAAACTAGATGTGGAATTTGTAGAATAAAAAATATAAAGAATCATTAAGAATCAAAACCATGTTTCCGGAATGTGAGGGGCTGGGGGGTGGGGCGCGGCCAGTGGGTGGCCTGGTTCCTGACCCAGTGAAGGACAGGAACACAGGCGCTCCTGCACTGAAGGCGCTTTCAAGCCCGGGCGGCCCATTCTCGTAAGTGATGATGAAAGAACTGTCACAGGAGCTGAGAGGTAGGACGAGAAGATATAACTACCTTTTCCAATTCAAGGACCATTTTCTGTTAATCTAGATAAAAGCATTCCTTTCTGGCTAGGCAATCAATTTTTAATTCTGCTTGGGTGAAATTTTTAAAGTCAAGAAAAATCAGAATTTACAGAAGAGAAAGTAAAGATGTAGTAAGAATTTTAGGATAATTTTTTAAGTAGAAAGAGAAATAATCTGGCAAAATAAATCACTGGAGAAACCTGAAAACAACTGAATGTAAGTCTCCAGGCTATAGATGGTGGGCGCGTGAAAGACAAGAAGGCAGTAATACAAGGGCAGGCAAAAGTAGGCTTACAGCTGTGAGTGCCCCAAAGTTTATTCTTGTATTATTCATTAACTATTGTATCACCTGTCTTCTTTTTCTATGAACTTACTTTTGCCCTGCCATGTATCTCAGAGAAAGCAGAAGTATTTTATTAATAACCTTCCACCTCTATTAACTTAGTAGATTCAAACATATTAACTTGTGTCTTATAGCAATCACTAATCAACAATATTAATCTTTATAACAATTCATATGGGCTAATTCATTTATTTTGATAAACCTTACTAGGTAAGTACTCACATTTTACAGAAAGAGAAAATGATTCCGAGAGGCTACTCGGTTATTACAGAAATGGGTAGAGCAAACCCAGCAAGTAGAACGGGCCCACTGACTCAGGCCATCAGGGTGGGTGAAGACCCACAGCTGTATTCTGTATCTGCACCAAACCCACCAAACTTGTCTTCCCACGACATTTCCAAATTGTATCTATCATAGAAGGTATCGTCGTTGGTAAGATTTAAAAACTAAACAAGGACTATATGAGAACTGTAGCATTTCTTATCTTTACTAGAAGCTTATTTAGAGGTTAAAGGTTCAAGAAATCACTAAAATGCAGGAGCCTTTAAGGGACCCCCATTCTGTTTCCTTTCTCTAAAGCTAAATCTAAACTTACTGTGTTTAAAAAAAAAAAAAAAAAAAAGGCAAACAAAATAAAAAAAAACAAGCAGCCTGAGTATGAAACTGGCATGCTAGAGTCCAAGGACCTAAAGAAAAAAATTACTTAGTAGAATGACAAAAAACACAAGGAATTCAATATACTTAAATTACATGGTAGAGGATAATCATAAACTCAAATTTCTAATTAAAAACTTTAACTGGTTTCAGTGTAAAATGTATTATTTACAGTAAAGTAATAATAATAATAACAACAATGATAATAATTATAAAATCAAACCAAATAGCTCACCCTTACAAGATCAGAGTCGTCTCTCTTGTCACTTTTTTTCCCCGGCAAAGGTGAAGACATTGTGTAATCTTCATTTTCACTGTGATCCATTTCAGAACTATCAAGCCTTTTAACACAGATATTTATAATTGTTATTACAGTCAAATAACTTTACAAGCTTTTTCTGCTCTCTAAATGTAGCTTTATTAAAAAGAGGTTCATTCCATTCACAAAGTATTGGTTTTATTCTATCATACTTAGAAACAAATTAACATGAAAAGAAGCACATTTAACAAAAAAGGGAAATAAAAAATCACAAATTTACTTTTTTTCTAATTCTTTTTAAAACCTAAATTCTGTAGTGGAGCAGGAACATAAAGTTAGTTGAAACTTCTCTTGTTAGAAAGTTGGACTGGCCTACATCAGCCCCTGCCCTGTCCCCCCACCTTATCCCTGCACACCTGACAGCCTCGACACACCAGAATCACTAGCTTTATTATTACTCCCTCCTCACCAGCAGGTCCGCATGGCCTTCTGCCAGCTTACCCACCAATGTGCACTCAAGCACGTGGGTCAGTGCCTGACATGAAAGAGGTGCCTACTCCATGCTTTCATACACTGGTAAGAAGGCTCAGTCTTCGGTCCTGGGTGATCTCATCCGTATTGGGTTTTAAAACCCATTTAAACATTAGTGAACCCTGAATTTCAATCTCAGGCTAAGAAGCTAGCCTGAGTTATAGACTCACATGTCCAGTTGCCCACTCGCTTGAATTCCTAATAGGCATCTCACCCTTACCACAGCCAAAACTGTTATTTGGACACCTCTTTTCCTCACCTCCCCAAAATACACACACATAACTCACACACCACAGCCTGTTCCTCCTCACAGATTCATATCTCAGTTAACGGTACCATCATCTGCACAGGGATTCAGGCAAAAAGCCAAGGTACATCCCCAAACTGTCCTTTCCCCTAACTGTACACAACTAATTCACCAGCAAGACCATTTTGATCTGTCATCAAAATAAGTCCCAAATTTCCCTATTTACTATCTTCCCCTCTCTTTATCTCTTCCCTAAAATACTATCAGCTGACACCTAACTGGTTTTTCTACCTCTATTCTAGCTTCTCCATTCTCTAAATAATCCGGGCAATCTTTAAAAGCAAAAATTAGATCACCAGACTCCACAACAGTATCATCCAGTTGTACTTAAATTCACAAAGGCCAAACCTCATCTGGCTACCTCTCGGCTTCATCTCTGACCCACTGAATAATTCCTACTCTCATTCCTACTCTCCAACCAAACACACTCGTAGCTCCTTCTCTTAGAAAGAGTCCTAGTAAGCAGATGGGATTCGGGTGGAAAAAATGGCGAAATAAGATTAGCCAAAGGGTGAAAGTTAGTTCACTGAAGCACACTGAAGAAGTGTAGTAGGAAAATTAGGAGTCATTTGTTTTCAGTAACAATAACAATGGGAGCTGAGGACAAAGCAAAATTTTAATTATCCTGAAAACAAACAAGGGGAGCCAATTAAGATTTCTAAGCAGTGAAATAACCTTACCCCAGCAGCATTTAAGACAGATAGATTATCTAGCAGTGGCTTGGTCTACTCAGCTGGAGGAGTGAGGAAGGGAATGGCCACTTACAAGGACCAGAGAGGATGAATGGAGTGCTGGCAGCAGCAGAAGTACACAACACTGCAGGGAAACCTAACTGGCAACACTCAGCAGGAGGGAGAGTCAAAGGCAGTCTGCAGGCTTTTAGCCCAGATGACGTGGTGAATTAGATCATCTTTGATTATAACCAGGAATTCAGGGAGAAAACCCAGTAATTTAGAAATTACTTGCTCGGACCTTTTTGGTTATTTTAAGAATGAGGATATTCACTAGAAAATATCCAAATGATATGGGTGCCACTTCCGTCACTTAGGTATCAGCAACTAATATACATTAATATAGGAATGCAGAACAAATAAGAGCTAGAGACGTAATTTTTGTTCTATTCTTATTGTACTACTCATCATTTAAACATCCATTGGAAAGAAATTGATAAGATACTGTAGAACGTCTCCTCCCTCCTTTACTAAGTGGCTATGAACAATGCAAAGACAGCACACAGCCTTCCACACCGTCACTCAGCAGAACAAACAAAGAGCGGCCCTTTGGCCCTGCACAAGGCTCTCCTGCTAACAAGTGATGAAACCAGGGGAGTGTGAAATGTATTTCCTTTTTCTCTTTCTTCAAACAAAAAGTTTACACATGTACATGCTGAAAAAAATTTAAACCATACCAAAGAATAGAATATGATTTCCCTCCTATACGTGATTATGTAAACACTACTAAAGATACAATGCATCCTGCCAAAAACCCTTCTATGCATATATAAGCAAATGCAAATACAAATCCTTTAAAAAACTCAAAAGTACCGTAACACTGCTCTATTCTTTGCCCTTTTACTCAATAATGTGTTGTGGAAACTCTTCACATTAGCTCCTGCCTCACCATTTTTAGAGACCGCATTCTCTACTGCACAGTCTCTACTGCAGACACAGGACCAAGACCGCTAGACAAACGTACGCAAGGCGGAGGCGGAGAACCTGTCTACGTGAACAAGCAAAGCCATGTGACCCCAGAGCGGCCACCCAGGCCCAACGGCCTGTCCTGATGCCTGCTCACTGATGTTCGACGCTGTGCATTATGTTGTTTTAAGTCCCACGGGCTTGCTGGAGTCCTTCCATCTGAAGGGCGGTTTTTCTGATGTACTTACCTCCCTTTTATTCTTCCAGGAGAGCTTGGGTTTGAGCTGCTGCTGGCATTGCTGACGGTTTCCATGCGTGACGACTTTGTCTGAGACTGTTTGCCCGCTGAGGAAAGTGGTTTGTTAACAGCCCCCAGGACATTGGTCGTTTTAGGCTGGAATGAAAAATGTGCATCTCTTTCTATTTAATTAAAGCCAAAAGAAATTTACATTTAAAGAACTATATATAACATCTGTCAAAGTATTTGCATACAAATCATGAAAAAATGTGCCTATTCTTAAGCAAAATAAGGACTATAAACTGAATGTTACTTAAACAAATAAAAAATGAGAGAGAGAGCAGTCAAACCCCTTGGTCACATGGAGGCTTACACACGATGAGAACAAGTCGCATACACAGTCGCCAATGAGGGCAGTCGCTAACCCTCGCTGTAGGAGGACATAAGAAGGTGTCTTGTCACTTTAAGATTTTTACCTTGATATAGGATAGAAATTTAAGTTCAAAGTCTCCAGGGGCTTTATTACAAGCTACAAAGTAAGTTCATGTATCTCAGCTTGCATCTATGTAGTAAATACAATTATTTCTTTCTTCTAAATGGAAAATAATCACATTTTCTAACTTAAAATACACCAATGTTTAAAGAAATACAAACTAACATAATTATGCCACTAATCATACTAAAATAAACCATCATGTAAGTATTAAAACCATTCTCAAAACGTACTTTTCCAGGAGTAAAAAACGATTTCATTTCTGGAGGCAGGTAATTTTTGGTGTTACTGAAGTTCTACAATAAAGGAGAAAGATGTAGTCAGTGTGTATCGAAACACTGTATCTGTGAGGCTCAAAAGCCAACAAAGCAAAGAGCAGCTTTTGCTTTAAATAAAGCACATAAAAAATTCACATTTATTACAATTAAATAATCATCTGACACAGAAGATCTCAGTCCCCGATGTGAAATACTACACTTGAACTAACCTCGTCCTGACTCCAAGGGCACCAGAACCTGTCTGAGCCTGTGTGCTCCACTAGCACTCCCCGAAGAGGCGAAAGAGACTGTGGCTGTTGCTACCCCACCCCTGAATGCTCAACAGCAGACAGCCATTCCTAGCTACTGGGCCAATCTCCGGACTTTAAATGGCACTTGCTCAGGAAAAAAGAAGGTAGTGGTGGTTTCTGTGCTCTGTTACCCTAGAGACACAACCCCTTCCTGCCCACAACCCTTGAGTTTTAGGACAGTGGGCACACGCTTGCAGCAGCCCCAGGGTCTTGGGCCAGGGCAGTGTCTGTTCTCCACTTCTGCCCCACACCAGTGACAGGTCTCAGGCAAGGGCCTGGCACTGCAGACCGGACCTCTGCCCGCCTTCTCCTTCCCACTTTGGATCAATGGCCATTCCCTCACAGAGCCACATGCTTTGATGGCCCTTTTGCTGGTGCCCTTAGACTGGCGAACAACCTTGAACACAAACTCTAGACCTAACAAATCTATGAACCCTCTCTGTGCCCTCTGCTGCAGCCCGTATTCTGGTCTTGAAGCACATTAGGAAGACTCACAGTGACCTTTCTGTAGCATTAGTAGGCCAGCTCTTGACACTGACCCTTCTGGATCTCCCCACCACCTGGTGCTGAGAAGACACTTTGTTTCAATCAACACAAACAGATTCTGCAATAACTACCTTGTCAGGCTGGGTGAAAAAGCGGGCTGGCAGCACGGGGTCCTTGGGGGACTCCAAGCTGTACGTGGTGCTCTTGGACATGATGATATTCATGGCGACGTCACAGACAGTGTACAGTTTCTGACACGGCAGGAAAAAGTGGGTCTGAGCTGACATCCTAAAGTCTGAACTGGAAGTAGCTCTACAACACGTATTTAGCGTGCCGTTTCCAATACAATAAATGCACATTAAAAATATAGACTTGTTTTCATTAGTTTACTGGAAACAGTATTAATTCTAATTTTATATTAGTAACTATATTAGTAAGTCTAATTACTACTATTAAAATACTGATTATTTACTAACAGAAAAGACTGATGTTGTCTACAAATACTACAGAAGTCCCATATCCTACACTCTGATGCCTACATAGACACAAAATCATAATTATTTACAAATAATTACATACTTCATTCATTTTTGCATCATCTGGTCCTTGGGCATCTTTTGTTTGTTTAATATTTTCTACCATCTTTCTGATAAATGCATGACTGTTATTTTCATTTTTAGCCATTAATATTTCTAGAACAAACCAAAGACATCTAAAAAAACAAGAGAAACAGAAAAGAAAAATTGGTTATTAAATGCAAATATAATAATTCTAAATATAAATATAATGAACACCATGAGGGGAAAGAATTAAAAACAAACAGTTACAATCAAGAGAAAAGAAGATGCCACGCATCCCTGTCACACTGTATCAGCAAAGTAAGTATGAATTCATGAGAACCTCTTTCAAAGCCCCACCAACCTGGCCTCTCCAGGGGGGCCGGTGGGAAGGGCACACTGGAAAAGAACAAAGCGGGGTCAGCTCTGATGGGAGGGGAGGACTGCCTAAGGGGACAGTTGGTCCTGAATGGACACCAAAGGCACTCAAGACTGGCTGTCATCCCAACAGACATCTTCAAGAAAGATGCCTTGCTCAATAATTAAGAATTTTCATCAGTTCAGAGAAAAAAACCACGGCTCACAAGAGCAGATACTGTCTTTGCTTAAAGAGGAAAGAATTAAAAAAGCTTCATTTTTAAAGTTAGCTCAGTTTTACAGTTAACTACGAAAACTCCTATTTAAGAAAAAAAGGTGCTTTGTCTCTGTAGGGGACCCAGACAGAATGGGACAGAGTTACAGCACCGAGGAGGAGAGTAATGGGAGAAGAAGACAGACATATAAAGCAAGAGAGCACTCTAAAGGGGAAAAAATCTTTTAGGATATCAGGTACAGAATAAATTCTTCTGGCATGGTTTCCTCATAGACTGGGGCAAGTTATAGCCAAAAATGTCTAATAAATTCCAAAGAGTATTTTATCTATTTTAAAAGCCAATGTTATCTGAGAAAGAGGAATTGCTAGAAGTTTTCATTAGTTATAATTACTCTAACATAGGAGTCATTTGAGGAGAACTAAGTTGCTTATTTTTAAAAAAATAGAAACTGTGGCAAAAGAGGGTAACAGTCTTTCCCTTGCCAATCCGACTGGACGCTGCTTGCAGACAAACTCTCTACCTACCATAGTGTTCTGCTGCTTCCCAGCCAGGCTCACAGCCCTCTGGCTTCCCCACAGTCACCCTGACGCAGCAGAACCCTCCGGGGCACAGTGCGCAGGAGTGCGCCCTGGCTGTCAGCTGGACCACTAGCCAATCAGACCACTTTCTCTCCCTTGTGGAGGAAGAGAGTTTCTGCAAAAAAAGGTGCTTTCCATGGGAAAAAGGAGAGTATGACTGTACCCCATGTGAAAATCTACAAGTTTTAGAAGTAGGAAAAGATAAGAACTGTAATGGAAACTTTTAATAAACTGCTTCAATAAAAAAGAAATGGTAGAGAAGCAGAGCAATGCACAGTAGTTACGCAAAATTAAGTTCTGAAAAATTATGTAAGAAATGAAACATGAAGAAATGGTATGAAAGAAGAAAAATAAAAGAACAAATAAAGGAAAAAACCTTAAATTCCTAAGAAATAAAATAAAATCTAATAAACTAATAATAATTGAGGTTCCATGATCAGCAGGAAAGAAAATAAAAACTTTTGGAAAATATGAAAATGGGATGGAAAAAAGTCTTACTCTTTAACATCTTTAAGTTGTTCAATATCCTGTACTTTGACATAATCTGGGTCATGTGCCAAAAGGTGAATTGTATATGGAACAACATACTCTGGTAGAAGAGACAATAATTTTTCTGAAAAAGGAAAAAGAAGAAACAAAACAAAAATATCCAGGTTAGAAAACCAAATCTTACTTTTTCTTTCTCTCTCTCTGATTCTGTATTTCCTACATCCCAATGGTTCTACATTACAACTAGAAGAAAAATATACTGAAATACCCAGTGCTAAAGTACATCATAAATTAAACAGTTTATTGGTTCATCCATCAAACCCAACATCAAAGTGCCTATTAAATGTATCATGTGCTGCGGTTACAAAGACTGTTATTTCAGTTTTCAAATGCATATGGGAAAAAGTGACCCAAACAAACTATAAGACTAAGAAACATAAGATCTATTTTTCTTGTTAGTTTGAGCAACCTTATATTCAACACTCCCTTGTGAGCTGCTGAGGAAAATTAAAAACTAGTCAATCTTTCAGCATCAGTATGACACAAAAGTAGAAAAATAGAGGGTTTTGATACTACACGTAGTATCAAAATGAAGTAGAAGTATTCGATAGTATCTGTAACAGAAGAGCAAATATAAAAAACAAACATAAATAAGAATTGCTAGGACATTTTAAGTAACAAAGAAACATTTTCTTTAAATTAAAACATCTTCATATTTTAACTGACATCAGAATATTCCATTAAAGGTCAGAGCTATAACACTAACTAGTTTAATAAAGGTTATTCAGACAGACCAGGACTCATATTCTGTACAATTCCTTTAAGCTAGATGTCCGACCTGGAGAATAACATGTGTCAAACAGGCACCAAGTTCTGCTTCTATTCCTGAATTCAGAGAGAATAGTTTGTGTGTAATATCATTCACATTAAGGTCCGTAGAGGAGAAAAAGTATCAAGGTTCAAAATTTGGTTAAATTCAAATTAAACTCTTACCAAACATTTATTGAGTGCTTACAACTTCTCAGGCTTACTATTGTAAATATAAAGATGAGTAAGACTAGACAAAGCCCTCCTAACACAGCACAGAGACAGAGCTATCCTTCAATGTGGTTGGTGCCCTACAACAAAAATAGCCAGTAACTACTGACTACCACTTTGGACCATGCCATATGCCAAGAGCTTTATATACGTAACTTTTAATACTTGTAATTACCGTAAGAAATGAGTATACTTATACTGATTTTACAAATAAAAAAGTCAAAGCTCCTATTGCTAAAGTAACGTGCCCACACACACCAGAGGTGGGGCCTGACTCCAGAGCACCGTTTCCCCCAAGGTGAGGAAGGGAGAGGAGAGGACCCCAGTGACATGTAACACCAAATGCACAGTGGGGAGGGTTCAAAAAGGGCCCACCACGCTCCTTGGTTTCATTTATCCGCAGGGGAGGGAAGCAACTTTCCTACAGTGCCGACAACAGAGAAAACAGATGGCTGTGCAAATTTCACACAATCCAGAGCACGAGGAGCACAGAATTCACAGTAGACAGGGGCTAGAGAGAAAGCTTGAAAGTCAGGCTGAGTGCAAACTCTCCAGGGCCAGTTAATGAGTTTCTATTGACTCTGAGAGCAACAAAACAATCAACCCAGACTTCCAACGAGGCAGGGCAGGACCCGGTCTGTCTGACAAAGGTAGTGCTGACAGCTGGGCGGCCCAGCTGCAGGCGGGCTCGAGGCAGGGGGCATTTACAGGGCAGAAGTTAGGAGTGTCAGGCTAATCCCAGGGAAAGACAGCAGTGCAGGGCTGCCCGAGGGTCTGGTGACTGAGGGGCGGGGAGCACAGGCGTGAGGAGTGTCTGCTCCCCAGCGTGGATAACTGGGCAGATTTAACCTCGCGAACAGGTGGGCAGCTGGTGAGGCACAGGACGCAGGGGCACCCACGGGGGAAGTGCGCTCACTCAGACGGCATATGCACAGCGCACGCAACGCCAGCGGCGGACCAGATCGGCCCAAGGAGAAAGGGGCCGGTGCGCATGCGCGCTAGCGTCTGCACGCCAAAACCAGCCCCAGACAGTTGCGCAAGCGCACCCGCTTTACCGTCCTACGGCAGGTGTCCCCCCGCAAGTCACTGCTTACTCCCTCGGCCTTTACTCTGCTACACGAGGGGATATGATGGGCTGATATTCAGACACCCACGTATTTCCATTTTAAAAACGAGCCTTTGAAAGGGGGAGCTGCTACCGGAAACAGCAATCCTTATTCAGTAGCGCCTTCAGCTAGGCTTAGTAAGAGCGGCGTCGCGCGGCCCGCGTGCTCACCACTGACGGCAGCGTGCTGCTTCAGGTACTCGCGGCGCACGTTGATGTTCTTCACCAGGCACTGCCGCGCGTGCGCGCGCCGCTCCTTCACGGGGTCCTTGGCGCAAAGGGCACAGATGGCCATGTACTCCAGGGGGAGCCGTAGGCGGGAAAGGCCTTTGTGGAGTTTCTGCGCGAACACCTGCCGGACTTGGTAGCATTCATCCTGTGGAGACACGGTCGTTCTACACGTTACCCACGAGGCGGCCCGGAGCAACGACTTCAGACGCACGGGGCTGTCGGCTGACCGCACAGGCCGCTGCTCCGGCCGGCGAGACTGCCGAGACTGCCGCAGCGTGACCCCAGTAACTCACCGGCGCCAGAAAATTCTGATTGCATTTTCAAACAGAAAAACTCCCTCTTAAGGCAAGAGTGACTAATCGGCAAGATGCAACCGATTCCCTTTCCGTGCTAGTAACGAATCGCCACACCTGCTCGCCCGTCTGCCCCTTGTCCCGGGCCGCCCCCGCCCGCTGCCCCGCGTGGCAGTGAGGGCACAGCGCTGAAGCGGCGGGCCCGGGCCAGTCGGTCTGTCTGACCCCCGCTGCGCACTCCCTGCGGACACCGAGCACAGCGTCCTGCACCCAGACTGCCGCAACTTTTTCTAGATCAGGGAGAAGCGCGAGACGACTGTTGAAGTCCTTGGAGAGACCCGGAGACCTTTGTAATTGTCACGTACCCTCCACCCAACGACACAGGGTGTGCAGGGGTTCCCAGTCTTGCAGCTTTACCTACACCACTTCTTCTGGAAAGTTCCTTCTGTCGTGGCACAGGCCCTGACACCCTGCCCTTATCTTCAAATCTTTATCTTGTGTATCTTCTTTCATTTAAATTACACTCTAGTTTCTCATGCTAAACACCTACTTTTAAAAAAGCAGTCCAGCTGTCACATAAATGCCGTCATCTGCCCTCACACTGAATGAGACGACATTACAGTGAGCGCATTCCTTCCTCAGTGTCACTCCCACGGGGGGAGGACCCCTCGATTACGTATTATGAAAATACTGAATTACAACTTGTATAAATCAGTATATCCAAATATATTCACGAATGAACAGACCACTCATTAAAAAAAAGTCTCCAAACACACCTCCCCCCGCTTGGACGCATTTCCCAGCGAGACCCCGGGTCGGTCACTCTCCCACTAACCACTCGGAATCCAACAACCCAACGCACACGAAGGGCAGAGTCAGCCTGGGAATCTCGCGGCCAGAGTGGGCTCGGAAGTGTCACCCAAGCGCCCTCGGAGCAGAGCTGCCGGTCGCACGCGGGGCAACATGAGAAATCCGACCCGCACGATGACACGGAAGGGGCATCAAAAGAGACCCAATCACCTGAATGAAGATTTAAAGATATGCTCCTGGGAACTGAGGTCTTCCAATGTTCCTGTTTTTTGAAAAGATCCTTTTCACTATGTTATAAAAGTTAAAGTGAAGGCCACCATAACATGATTTTAATTCACCAAAAAACACTCTCAAAAAAGCAAGTACTCGATACCTCACAGTTATGGTTATAACCAATAATTGGTTCAAAATTTTTTAAAGCGAGGATTTAATACTATAAAATATTTCTCCCAATAGAAAGTTCAATACAAACCTTTTATTCACTATAGGCTATGAATAAAGTCTTAACCTTAAGGAGCCTGCATGTTAAGTAAATTCGCTTTCGGTGGCCTTTTCTAGCACACGCTGCGGCCAGAACCACCTCTAGCGCCCGTGAGCGGTGCACTCGCTCCGTGCACTGCACTGTGCTGCGCACGCGGTGCGTTCCCGCGTTCCTGCAGGCTCTGCTCCGGGGGGCCGCAGCCTCAGCTGGCTCGTTGTTGTGTGTACAGCACCTACAACAACATGCAGCACACAGCAGTACGTACAGGTTTTTCACGAACAGCATCCAAGTTCTAAAGTAGCTTAGTAATTATTAAACGTTAAGATTCTTATTACTGACTTCTCCTCCTCCAGATATACTTTCTATTCAAATACATAAAAAGGGTCTATATGACAGCTAAGTGAAAGTCTCAGGATGTTAACAAGATAAAATACTGCCTTGAAGGAGCTCGAAGCAAGTTCAAGGCGAGCAAGAGCAATAAACCACAGGTGCCTGCAGCAACGGCGTGCGACCAGCAGGACTAGCGCAGCCAATCACACCACCGGGGTCAAGAGACTGCAGCTGGGTGTGAGCAAGAGCTTCATGGAGGACACTGACTCTTCATTAGCAGGAAGGGGTGATATAGACGTGTAGAAATAAAGGGTTTGAAGAAAATTAGAGGCGGCAAATTATAGGCACATTAAAAAAATGTTCCACTTCCCTGAAATAAGGGTAGGTGAAGGATAACGCATGCGAAACAAGATTTTTAAATGTATATTCGGGTCCAAATGAGAGAAGAACTTAAAGGGCAGCTTGTACAATATATGAAATTTTTTTTATGAATATAAGGCCCTAAATATTTGTGAATGAGGAATATCGTGATCAAAAACCGTGATAGAGAATTTAACCAGTAATAGAGAGTCTCACAATAATCTAGGTGAGAGTTAATGATGGTTATAGCAATGAGAATGATTAAGAAGTATGAATAAATAAGATATAATAGGTATCAGGACAGAATTATCTGTACTTTCACCATGAGATACAAAGACAAGCGAATAATCAAATATAAATCATGCCTGTAGGTCTAAGAAAAGCCATTCAGATTTATCAAGACTCTACATGTCAGAAAAGAATAGATTTGGGTAAAGTATGAACTCAGTCTTACATTCACAGAACAGGGATTTTAAAAATTTTGTTTAGCAATGGACATGGTAGTACAGAAATCACAGACCTAGAAAATGAGACGGCCCAAGGAGAATGTACAGGAGGGAACGGGACGGGACACAAAAGTAGGTCCACAGTCGTTCATATGGAAAAACAGTACACCAAGAACCAGGAGATGGAAGCCAAAGGGAGCTTCAAGAATGAAGGGAGCAAGCTGTGTGAAATGATGCAGAAAGGACGTGTATGATGAAGACTGATGTCACTGGATTTGGGGATTAATACAGTGTCTGGAAAACACTGAAGGCAGATGAGTAGTGATAAAGGGTAAGAGAGACAAGGATGCACATTCCTCTTTCTCTGAGGTCTGGAAGTTAAAAAGGAAGACAGCATGCGATTCAGAGGGTTGGGGAAAAGTTTAATTTAGAAGAAGGTAAGGTAACCTCATATGTTTGCAAACTGTTAGAATATACTAATAATTAAATCTAACCATTAACACGTGTTCCACAGTCAACAGAATTCCAAAGCCAACTTGTAACTTGGGCAATTTGAACTTCCCCCTTGGGAACCTGTGACTGAGGCAGTGATGTGTATCAAAGACTGTGCTAGAAAAGAAAGTCTCTGGAAGTTAACATGCATGAAGGATTTTCTCACAGAGTGGACATTTAACATGATTTGCACATACTTACTACACTCAGCATAGTCCCTCTTTTAACACATTCCCATAATTTCTTGGTTTTTACATTTCTTTCTACTTCAATGCTGAAATATAAGACCAAGAACCTAATAAATCAACAAACTGCAAGTATTACCAATTTAAAAAAATAGTTAGATTGTTTTCTCCTAGGAAATTTAATATATATTTTTAAAGAATTTTCACTTTCTTAAAAAACAAGATAATCTCCAAAATCAAATGGGGAAAACTAAATCAGAAAATTATGGGCTCCTCAAAATCTCATTGGTTTAGTCTACTATTTGAGTAAGACACCAAAGCTAAAACAAATTATAAAGGATCTGCAATAACTGTCAGACTGAAGTACAAAACATTGACAAGATGATTATAATTAAAAACAAGCTGCAACTTAAAAATAAGCAATAGAAAAAGGAGAAGTGGAAAATAATTACAATAATTCCTGAAGTAAATGCCAAATTCTTATAGATAAGACTGTTTGAAAAAGAACAGCAAAACTAAGTGTAAAATAACTGAATTATGGATGAAAAACTCATATTGGAGTATCATTTTTACTGTTATGGGTGTCCTTTTCCTTTAACTTTCTCAAATGGTGCCCAAAAATTCTAAAGTGGTATATTACCATTCAAATATTATGTTACTATAACATGGAACCATAAGATTGGAATATGTGAGGGGGGACCCCAAAAGCCCCTGGAGTTTATTTCTAAAAAACTGTATTTACTCTTACACACTGAACATCAGTCACCTTTAGAGCGCTCTCCATTTGATGCAGTGCACCTGCCAAGATGCTTTCCCACTGCTCACAACCATTCTGACTAATCCATCTGGATACCTTTTAGTGCTTCTGCTGTTTTTTGTTTCACCACTTCCACAAGGAAAACATTTCCTTTGAGAACTTTTTGCACTTGGGGAAACAAAAAAAAGTTGCTGGGGGCAAGATCTCTGGTGAATAGGGAGGGTGGGGCACAGGGGTCATGCTGTTTTTTTGGTCAAAAACTGAGGGACACTCAGCACCCTGTGGGCAGGTGTGCTGTTAATCACCCATTGTGAAATGGGCAAATGCACTGAAAGTATTCAAAAATATTCACCGAAGCAGGATGCAGCCTCTCACAACACCACCAGCCAGTCCACTGAATACACATGGGGTCCTAGAACACTCAACAAGTGGGCAAAGCCTGTACTACAAGGGGCCCGCCCTCCAGGAGATAATTCCTTTTTTTTTGGAGTCCCCCCTCGTAAATCCATTAACATCACTTTTAGTAATTTGAAATTTTAACTAACACAGAATGCTCATGACCTGAAATTATTCTACACCATGTCCTTATAAAACTATAAATTTCTGTATGTTTTCTTCCTTTTAAAAACAATACAGTCAAGCCTCATTATTCACACATTTTGTATTTGTGAATTCACCTACCCACTAACATCTATTTGTAGCCCAAATCAACACTGCCATGCTTTTCCAAGTTAATGCTCTGAGCAACAAAACGGTGAACTCCCCACACACCTTCAGCGACAGCTGAACAAGGCCACGCTCCACCTCCTTGTGGTGGCTCTCATATTATAAACACCTGTCCTTTGTTGGTCTATTTAGTGCCACATTTCAATTTTTGTACTTTTTTTGGTGACTCTGTTGTTTAAATTGGCTTCCAAGCAAGTGCTGAAATGCTGTTTACTCTTCCTAACGGCAAGAAGGCTGGCTTGTGCCTCACGGGGAAAATGTGTCAGATGGGCTTCCTTCAGGCCTGAGTGACAGCACTGTAGGCCACCCATTCGGTGTGAACGCACGACTGCACAATACGGTAGCTTCCAACAGAAACATGCCAACCAAGGCCAGGCACTGACTGACTGGTAACAATGCTGCGACCGCAGACTTGCAGGAACACCCCTGGTCTCCCCTACGAGCAATGGCTCATGATTCTTAATTCAGTGTTTGGAGTGACTTTTTGGAACTACCACAAATAACAAGAATCAACTGTACTATGTTAGCAACCCAAAACTCAAATGATAGTTTTAGAACTCTGAAATGTTTCTCCTGCATTAATTTTTCAAAAGGAGACATAAACACTCAAGATTTTTATGTGTAGCACAGTGGACATTTTAAGTCAAAGACCGCTGGAAGGCATGCTCCCTACAGCCAGTTTCCTTACGTTGATAGCCAGTGCGCAGAGCTGATACTGCTCCAGAGTGATGATCTCATGGTAACAGGGTTCCTGGGCCAGCTTCACAATGGCACTCCCCGCAGCCAGTCTCAGGCGGGACATGTCTGGTTTGCTGCAACACACACAAGAAGGAATGTCAGTCAGACTTCCAACTACGCGCACAAAACGTTCCTGCTTTGTAGATCTAATTTTACCAAAATTCTTCTAGCCAAAAAAAGGTAGCAAACAGTCTGGTGATACCAAACACCACATTATATTTAAGATGGTATCCAATACTACAAAATAATTCTCTTGAACTTAACTCTATGCTAGCGACTTTCAAGCATGCAGACCCTGACTATTTAGCCAGGGCCATGGACCTCTTTTCCCTGAGATGGTCAAATGAAAAATGACAACAGCCAACGCAACAATAGCTGTCCAGTGTGAAGGAATCAAAATTATACCTACTTTTTTGGTCACACTGGCAAAAAATATATATTTTTTGGTGTGCTGCAAAATTTTAGTAATTAGTTTACGCGTGTCATGAGATGAAAAATGTTGAAAATTGTTGGTCTATGCTAAAGTCATTTAATTCTCTCAGCCCAGAAAACCAGGTTGTAGCCAAGCCTAGAAAAAAAAAATGTATTTGTATGTTTAGTTGTTAGGTCTTAAGCATTCCATTATGGATTATTTTTGGATATGTGTTCACTTATAAATTATGCATAAAAATGTCCTAACATGCTCATTAGTCACCTACAGCTACTGTGCTAAGTACAAAAGAAGTAGAATGAAAGCAAGGGCAGTGGATAAATCATTACTATTTTTAAATAAAATCCAACTTTTCAAGAATTATCAAGAGGCTTCTTTTAAGTGTAAGAAAAAAAATACTCTGCTAAATGGGACACATTTCAAAGAGCAGTAAGTTCTTGATTAGTAAATACACCTAAACAACCCTTCCTAATACAGTGATATGCTAGATGAATTAAGCGATCTTGGACTAATCTAAGAAGGGAAAGTTGTAAATTAATCCTCCAAGATCTAATGATATAGTTCCTTTAAGACCCTTCTTTTATTTCTCTGAGATAATGTAAAAATATCGACTGAATGCAAAACAACATCAGTAAGGTTCTGAGGGTTCCAGTAAAGATGGCGGAGTAGGCAGAGGAGGCACTAGCTTCCTCCCACAACCACGTCAAAATTACAACTCAACTACAGAACCACCGTAAGTCCAGCTGAACAAGACGTCCTACCACTAAGGACATAAAGAAAGAGCCATACAAGACAGGAAAGGTGGAGATGTGGAACAGGCTAGTTCCACACCCACGTGTGGTGGCTGAAACTCAGGAGCAAGAGCCCAGCTGCACAGGTCCCCCCGCCCCCCCCCCCCCCCCCCCCGGACCAAGGTGTCCTAGCCCCACACCAGGCTCCCCAGCTCAAGGTTTCAATGCTGGGAAGAGAAGTCCCCATAATGTCTGCCTGTGAAAACCAGCGGGCATGGTGGCCAAGTGAGACGAAGGACTACTGGAGACCAAGACATTCCTCTCAAAGGGCCCAAGCACAGGCGTACTTGGACTCACTCACTGTGGGCTGCAGCACTGGGGCAGCAGATTGGAAGGTGCCAGGAACATGTGGAAAGGAAATGAATTATCTGGCATAAGGGCAAGGGTTAGAGGGACGGATACCTTTGTCTCAGACGGAAGTGCCGGCAGAGATCCATGTTCCTTTGCTGAGCCCCCCAGCTCCCCCAGCCAACAGGCAGCGGCGTATCTCAGTCTCTATCAATGTGGCTCAAGCTGCTGCTTGAGCGATTCCCTGAGACTCTGCACCACCCAACTTGGGGGCCTACCTAAGCCATTTCCAGTGGCTTTTCTGTACAAACTGCCCGTCTTAGCTCATGCTGCCTGTTTTCCTAAAATCTCTCAAACAAGCAGCATGTGGCCTTGGTAAGCCCTGTGATTCTTGGTAAGTGGCCCCAGGCAGCTGGTCTTGATTTGCACTGTGGCCTCTCCTGGGCACCTCCAGGTCCAGCACAAGGAGCAGCCACCTTCAGGTCACTCTGCAGCCCCTGGCCCGGGGCAGAGCACAGGCAGTGGCTGACTTTTGCTCGCAAGTCCCAGAATCAGCAATTCCTGAGGACAGCTTCAGACCAAGCCAAAGACCCACCCAACCACCTTCAGGAGCAACACACCCAGGGGCAGACCCAGTGGCATCAGAGCCCTGCTGGAGCCAGTCCTGCTCCGTGGGGTTGGCCCCTGCACAGCAAGTCCTCCATGGTGTTCGGTGGTTGCGGCCAGTCCTCCCAGAAAGCAAAACCTCCCAAGTTATATAAAGGTCTGACCACTGAGTTGTACACCCAAAACTAATACAATATTGTATGTCAACTGTACTGAAAAATAAACAATTATTTTAAAAAAGGAACTTCTAAGACAAATAAGGTTCTGAAGTCCCATGTCCCAGGGGCACCTTTCAGTTCGTCCAGAGCAACAGTCTGCGGGCTGTTCTGAGGAACTCACTCCGCCACTGCTAGAGGGAAGCCCTTTTCTCTTTGGGTTTTATTTAGTGTAAAAAGCAGTAACTAACTATAATTGAATACTTTACAAGTAAGGTTTTGAAGATCAGGTATTCAGAACCAATGTAATCCACATACATCTGCAGAATTTGAGTACACATTTGATTTTGTTAAGGAATACCACGAATACAAACAGATCCAAATATGCACATGAGTAATGTAATAAATTTAAGAGACAAAATTAATCCTAAAGAAAATTTTCCTAATTATTATGTAACTCCTGAATATGGGCATATATAAATTATAAGAGTAGGGAGGTAAAGACAACTAATTAGACAGAAAGAAGGTACATAAATGAGTTGTACATGTGGAATGCCTGGCCAAGTTTTATTTTTATTTGGTTTGCTTGATAAAAACGTGCTACTTTGAATAGTCTATGCAAAAAGTGCAGCACAAGCAGAACCTAAAAAGGCTGAAAACGAAGATGGAAAGAGAGGAAGCGGCTGGCAGTCATGTGCTCATCCTCTGTCACTGTAGTCTTTAAGCTAGATATAGCAAGAGGGGAAAGTTATTCTCTTTTGTTTATTACCGAAGAGAGTCGATCAACAACCCCTGCGTTTTCCCGGAGATGACTGTCTAAATCTGAGCTACCCTTGACGCAGTGACCACTGCCCCCGTCAGCACTTCCAACTCCTATGTGCTGGGAGCGCCGCAGGCACCTCAGACACACGAGGGACTGGTATTTCCTTACAATCACTGTCTACAAGGATACTGAGGGACAGAGCAGGGACAGTAATTTGGTAAAGGTCCCTGTGCTAGGGAGGGTGCCGGAACTTGAACCTGGGCTCCAGAGGCTATGTTTCCAGTCACTATGCTATACTCCATCTTTTCAACAAATCAAAACACAAACAAAATGCACGTTTTAAATGATTTACATCAAGTGCATTTAAAAAATGTGTATATTTATACTTCTGGAAGCAGATTCAGTAAGTTGCTTTCTATGCAGTCTGTTCTTTATCCTTTAGAAATCAATTGACAAGAAAATAAAATATCAGTTACTTATTTGCACACTAACTTCTTCACATTAGACCCTAAAAAAGCAACCATGCAGTGTTCAGAATAAGTAGAACGTGCAGCAGTCCCCCAGGGACGAAGGAACCACCATACAGAGTGCGTTAGGAGAAACACACGCTTCCTTACAGAGCAGGATCATCATCTAGTGTTAAAGCATTGGCTGAAAAGGAGCCACGCCGGCCCACACCTGCAGCAGAGGCTGAGAGGCCTGGCCTTGCCCCCGAAGCAGCCTGCGCTCACGGCCCGTACCTGATCCTGCCCTGCTCAGTCAAGTCCCCGTCGCTGTGCAGGATTGTCGTCAGCAGCCGTAAGGTGGAGGTTCCTGATTTACTGTGATTGTTCTTCATTCCAAGCAGCCACCGAACCATCATTTTAATAGCCTGAATCTATTCAACAGACAAATTGACAAATGAAACATTGCTATTTTTTAAAGAAATTCTGTGTCAAGCTTAAAAAATGAAAAAGGAATTTTTAATGGATGCCTTTAAAAGAAGGAGGAAGGGAAAAAATTATTATTTTCTGCATATAGGCAACTTTCAATGTTTTACATTGAACACACCTCACCCCCCAGGGTAAGTGATGAATAATTTAACGAAAGACTGTTCTTATTTTTTAAAAATTTCCCCCAATACACACTCTACCCTTCAGAGCCCACCGTGACATCATGCTAACTACCCTAGGCAGACGAGTTACCTTGCAAACTGCGAACTGCACTCAACCCTTTGTGTCTGAGGCACGACACGCCTCCCAGACACACCGCCCTTTCGTACTGCATTCTGTAATGATGAAGAATCCGAGCACTTTGAAACCTTTAATGTTTGCAACCACCCTTTGTGGAAGGGCGCCTATGACCTTCTCTTCGCGTATTATCTTAGCTTTCTGCAGCTCTAAGGCACAGGGCTCAGTGGGTCTTGGCCAGCGGCCATATGTCAGATCCTCTACAAAACCTCTTCTGGGGCCATTTGGTCAGAATCAACTTCTGTGCAGGCGGCCTGCCTTCCAGCCAGTGCTGCTCAACTAGACAAAACTGCTTCAGAGCAGTGCTGAGAAGACAGGTCTACACTGGAACTGAAAGTATCAGGCATCATCTCGTGTTAAAGGAAGAACTGCTGTACGGGTTTTCACAAACAGTGTCTACATACACAATGGAATCTGAAGCCAAAATAACGCAATAAGGTAGTTAATAACCTGAAATGCACACCCCCGGAATACTGATAAGAAATCACAACTGTGAAGACGACGGCAGACATCAGCTCCTCGCCTGCACACTCCGGGCAGTGACCTGAGGTGAGTCAGTGGTTTCAGGAAACCAGCCCTCCCCACACTGGTGATGAGCAGTCTTTTATGATGAACCCCTCAGTCAAGGAACCAGGTTGAGTTTTCAAAAAAGAAATCAGAACACTAAGTTTTATCAAATCCTGTGGGAAAGATACACAGTCTTCACACCTGCGGAATCACCTTTACTGAGCAGGAGAATGCACCTAAGGACACCAGCACTGCCTTTTGCCACTTAAAGGGGAGTATCTAGGAAGCAGCATTAGGGAGCAGTTTTCACACTTGTGTTTCACAAATTAGATTACGTGCAGCTGCCCCCAAGGCCTGGGGTTTCTCACTGCTCTCTTATATTGTCACAGTACCTGGGTCAGTGCCGCAGGACAAATATAAATACGTGAATGACTAACAGACATCCCTGTAACGGGAACAGAAATTTAACACCTACATTAAGGATACATTAAGTATACTGAAATCAAGAAATCTATGCCTATTACTCACTTTAACCATTGTCTCAGGAGAAACTTCTTCATCTGGAACCCAAAGCTTAGTTGTCTTTTTTCCTGGAAGCTAAACAAAAATTAAGACCTTTAAAATGTGAACATAAATTCTCATGTTTAATTTTCAGTGGATGAATGAAATCTGTATCTTCTGAAGTGACAGTTATCACAAATAAGAAAAAAACCTCCTCAATCCCTGCTACTCAAGAAGGCTGAAAGGTGTGTCCCCCCACCGCTAATGTTCAGTCCTTATCCTCACCCAGGGGGTCCTCCTAGGTCAGAGGTGGACCGATCTGAACCTCTGACATACACTCCCATAATACCCGTTTTGAGACTGACTCAATTCTTTAAGGTGGCTGGCAAGGTTGAGGATAAAAGTCAATGAAGCCAGAAAGTGTAGTTCTTAAACAAAGGGAAAGGTATACACACAAACCTTAAGCAGGGGAAAAGTAAAAGCTTTGCAGTTGAAGGTAAGTCACAGAAAACATGCATTAATAACTTTCCTAGCTAATCCCATCAAAATGGCAACACGCACACACAATTACAGGGCTAGAAAATGAAAGGGGCCCAACAGAGCACCAGAATCATAGGGAAATCTTGAAAAACTCAAAATACACAGTAAAACATTAACAGAGCTAGAGGGCTCATATCTCTATACAAGGGCAGCAGAAAGGAAACACACCTGCCAAAAGCTTTTTTTTTTAATCAGCACAATCACAGAAGAACCTTGAAATGATAAACTGCAGCTAATAAAAGATGTGAGTTTACAGTGGCAGCCAGGAAATTAAATCAGGGTGACAAAAAGGCTGAACCCAGCCTTGGCAGCCTCGGGGTCCCCTTTTCACCCCCGGCTCATATGGACCATCTCCAGAGGCAGCCTCCCAACAGGGATCAAGTAGCCCTCCGGTGAGGCCCCCGAGAGCCATACAGCGCAGAGATCCAGGAGGCATGTCCTGCACTCGTGACCCTGCACTCGTGACCCACCTGAGGTTCAGGCTGGTGAACCAGGGCTCTGCTCTTCACCGGGCTCACAATCCTCTTTTCCCCTTTCTGCTGTCACAGCGACGAGCGCCTTGCTCTGCCACTCAGCCTCCTTCCTGTTCATAGTCAACTCTCCTGTGTCTATGAAAGACCACCACAGCACCAACCTCAACCCCCATTTCCCTCCTCTTTGAAACCTCTGCCCGGCCAATTCTCACTGCTCTGGTGGCTCTCTGCTGCCTTCCCGCTGACTTTTAAAAACCAGTGTGTCCAGTCTTTGCATTTGTCCCCGTGGCAATACAGGTTCAAGACAGCCTGGTCGGCTCTTGTCAGAAACAGAGTTCACTTTAACCCCTTCTAATCCATTGACTTGTCTTATTTTATGTTATGTTTGACATGTACAAAGGAACATAGAGGGTTGGGCGAAAGTAGATTTACAGCTGTAATACAAATAAATAATACAAGTACTAGAAGGATCATGTACTCACAACTGTACACCTACTTTTGCCCACTGCTGTATGTACGTGACATTTGTATCATTTGTTTTATAGCAACAGAAAGAACACCCATGAACTGTTAGCTTCTGGTTTTGTCATTCGCCAAAACTTCCTTCCTGTTTCTTTCCTGCCTTAGGTTACTAACCCATGTTGTATTTTGGGCTTATCATTCCGCAACTAAGATAGAACCCCACTTACCATGTGTGTGTGTATAAAAGCGTACTAGTTTTGCTAGTTCCTGAGGTTTATAAAAGTTGTATTGTACCGTATCATATATACTCTTGGATGACACTTTTACCACTACACAACTGTTTCTTAGAATAATCCTTGTTATTAAATCTAACTAATGAACTAATGAATGTAGTTCATTCATTATTACTCAGTATTATCCTTGTGCAAAGTAACTCAATAGATGTTTTTATAGAGGCATCCTGATACATATTAGCAGGAAACTGATGAATCACGGTGTGAATATGTATTTAACTTTTAATTTAACTGTCAAATTATTTTTCAAGATGGCTACAACTTATTTTCCTATCGGCAGCGTGTAGTACCAATTCTTGCCAGATTTCTTACCTTGTCCCATCTGATCAGTGTAAGACGGTGTCTCACTACAGTTGTAATCTGCATTTCCCTGGTTACTAGTGAAGTTTACACCTCTAGTCACCGCCATTCCTGTTGCCTCCTTTCCAAAATTCCTTTTCATGTCTCCAACCTTCCTCCCCCTGCACTTTTTTTGAGTTAATCTTTATACACATTATTTTTTTCAGGTACATGTTTTAATATCTTAATGAAATACATAAAATCTAATTTCTGGTGTGTCTTTCCCTCCCTTTATGGTGTCCTTTGAACAAAAGCTATCAATTTTAATGTAGCAAATTGATCATTCTTTTGTAGTTAATGGTTTTTATGTCTTATTTTAAAAATCTGTTCCTACTTTAATGTCATAAAAATAGTCTCCCATATGTTCTTCTGAAAGTTTTAAGGCTTTTTTCACACATTAAAAACTTAACCCATCTGGAACTGATTTGTTTTCTCTGTGTGCTGGGACTCCAGGCTTCCTTATCCTTTACCTCCCCAACAGGACAGCACAGTCTCCTGAGTCCTCTCTCCTCTGCCAGTCACCTGCGATGCCACCGCTCACGTTACATTCCACTTCTCTTCCTTCCCACTGCTTGGTCTGCTTAGCCACAAGATGTCTTTCACTGAAGTGTTTAATTTTTTCTGTGAGGAAAATTTTAAATTTTCTCTTGTACAACTTGTTAGGTACTTTGGTTGTTAAAAGTGTGTTTTAAGTTTGTGGTTAATTTGGGGAACTATTTTATAGATTTGATCTTATACCATCTTTCTTGCTAAACTCTTTATTTTTATTCAAATGTATGAAGCATACCAGTTTTGATTATTTTCTCCTCTAATATTTTATCTCTATATATTCCTTATATTTGTACATGTATTTTCTATACATTTTTTCTATACCATGCAGACTGAACTATTTTTGGTAAATTATGTATTTTAGTGGAATATATCTTTGAGTAATTCTTTCAAAAAGCCCTGTAATTTAGAAACTTAAGTCTCAGATTTCTGAAAGTATTTTCCCCCTCATTCTTGAGTTACCAGATCCTCTGTTTCAAGTCACTTGGCAGCAGAAAATTATAACACTGTTTTTTGGAATCTAGATCTGCAGCTGAGAAATCTGGAGTTAATCTGATTCCTACTTCTTTTTCGGTAGGTTGCCCCATGGAAGCTTTTGGGATCTTTCTCACATCCTTAGTTCAGAAATTTTAGCAGAATGTTTCTGCTGTGTTTTCACTTTCATTATTTCTACTTTATAATTTGAGGATACTTCTCAATTGAAGAATTGCTTTTTAAGCTCCATTTAAATTTTCAGCTCTATGTGTTTGGGAAGTTCGCCTGCTGGATTTTAGAGATATCTATCCTGTTACCAAAGGGTTACCTGAGCTGGTATTTAATTTTTGTTTCCTAAGCTGTTTCTGCAAACCACAAATTATCAGCCGTGAGTGAAAATGGTACCCCCAGGCTTTCAAGATTGGGTTCAGCCTTTTTGTTACCTTCATTTAATTTCCTGGCTGCCACTGTACATTCACATCTCTCAGTAGCTGCAGTTTATCATTTCAGGATTATTCTGTGATTGTGCTGAAAAACAAAACAAAACAACCAACCCCCCCCCCCCCCAACAAAAGAAACCTCTGGTGGGTATTTTCTTTCTTTATTTTAAACATGATCTCTCTTACATGTGGAATCTAAAAAACAAAAACCAACCAGAAACAAAAACAAAACCCAAACAATAACAACAAAAACCTAACTCACAGATACAGAAAACGGACTGGCTGTTCCAAGAGAAGGAGGTGAGGTGTGAGTGAAGGGGTCAAAAGATACAACTTTCCGGTTATAACGTAGTAAGCCACTGAATATAATGTACAGCATAGAATATAGTTAATAATAGTGTACTGTATACTTGAAAACTTCTAACAGAGTAATCTCCTAAGTTCTCACCACAGAAAGAGAGATGTATAAACTATGTGTGGTGATGGATATTAACTAGACACATGCTGCTGATCACTTCACAATACACACAAATATTGAAACATTATGTTGTACACTGAACACTTACATAATGATGTATGTCGATTATATCAATTAAAAAATTAAAGAACTTTAAATATGGGAAAAGACAACCTACAGATTGAGAGAAAATATTCGCAAATCATGTATCTGATAAGAGACTTGTATATAGAATATATATGTAACTATTACAACTCAACAAAAAAACAACAAAATTTTAAGGAAGGTACTTGAACAGTCATTGCTTCAAAAAAGGTATAGAAAGAGGTAGTAAGAACATTGTATGCCCAACTTCATTAGTCATTAGAGAACCCCATCGAAATCACAATGAGATACCACTTCCCATTCACAAGGATGGCTACAATCAAATTAAGAGAAAATAACAAGTTGGCAAGGATGTAAAGAAATCAGAACTTTCTTACGTTGCTGGTGGGAAGATAAAATGATGCAGCCACCAGGAAAAACAGTTTGGCAGTTCCTCAAAAGTTAAATTACCGTATAATCAGCAAATCTACTCCTAGGAATATACCCCAAAGAACTAAAAATAGATAGGCAAACAGACACAAAAGTCACAGCAGCACTATTCACAGTAGTGAACTGTGAATTCAAAAGGTAGAAACAACCCAAATGCCCAACAACAAACGGAAATATAAACAAGCTGTGGTAAATACATGTAACGGAATGTTACTCCACCATAGAAGGAAATGCAGTGCTGATACCTGCAACAATGAGGAAGGACCTCAAAACACACCACCGCGTGAAGGAGACCAGGTACAAAAGGTCACATACTGCGTGATTTTGTTTACAGGGAAGGGTCGAGAACAAGTAAACCCACTGAGACAGACAGAAGGCCGGCGGCTGTCGGGCAGGGAAGAACCGGGGGAGGGACCACGTCATGAAAATTATCTAGAACTAGGCAGAGATGGTGGTTGCACAACACTGTAAGTGTAATAACTGCTACTTGAATTGTACCCTTTCCAGTAGTTCATTTTATGTTAATATTTGAATCTCATGTCTTTTTTTTTTAAGCACTAGGGAAAAAAGTCTTTTCAATAAATGGTACTGTGTCAAATAGAAATAAAAAAGACTCAGGACATCTCTATCATAACATATACAAAAGTCAATTCCAAGCAGACCATAAAGTTAAGTGGGAAAATTAAAACAAGGAAGCGTTTTGAGCAACACTGTCCAGCAGAACTGAGATGGCAGGAAGTCCTGTGCTGTCCCCTACTAGTAGCAAGCGGCTACTGAACACCTGAAATGTGTAAATAGATTTGTAATTACATTTAATTTAAACTTAAAATTTAAATAGCTATATGTGTCTTCTAGTGGCTAGTAGAGGGGGTGGGGCAAAAGTAGGTTTGTAGTTGTTCATAAGGAGAACAATACAGTAATTAATAAATAAGAATAAACTCCGTTTCACGGAACTGTAACTGTAAACCTACTTTTACCCATGTGTATACTGTTTTTCCTGTATGTACCTACCTATGATATAGTTTAATGTACAGCACAGTAAGGGGTTAATTACTAACAAAAACAGAACAATTATAATATACCGCAGTAAAAGTTGTGTGATTACAGCCACTTTCTCAATCTCCCAAAGGATCTTATGAAACTGCATGTGCAACACGGGGACGCCAGACAGAGTGGGGACGCCCATCCCAGGCAGAACAGGGAAGGACAGCACCATATCTCCTCCCACTACCCAGAATGCTAAGCGACTTAAAACTGGGGAACTGTTTATTTCTGGACTTTTCCATTCAGTATTTTCAGAATGCAACTGAGTGTGGGTGACTGAGAGCACAGAAGGAACAGGCATGGACGAGGGGAGACTACGGCACTCAGAACCCAGAGACAGACAAAACCCCTCACTCTTCCTGAGGGTTCCCTCCCAGGGGTTCCCTTTCTCAGAAGTGATTCTCTGCTGTGTGTGGGGAGGGGACTGCTACTGTCATGACAACCACACTGTGAGCAAGCCTGTCGGCTTCACATTTGAAAGGAGATGTCATTACAACAGTTAAACCCTTGTGAAGCTGAGAAAGAGAATCAGGGGATATCTAGCATTTATCAAGGCAGGCACTTCAGCTCACGTGCCCTGGCTGAGCTAGAGAGATGTGTCAGTGTTGTTTTACTCCTCATGGAGACACAGCCTGCTAAAAAGACAGGAAAACCTAAAACGAGGCAGCCAAAAGGAAGTGTTATTTATGTCATTTCACGTCTCTGTTGTACAACATTTTAGAAGACGACATTATGAAGAACACAAGTACAGAAGATGCAAATTACCCGATCATTCATGAGAAGGTCTTTCACGATGAAAGTAGCTACCAAGGACTTCAGAGGAGCAGCAAACTGGTCAGGGGCAAGGAGAGCGATATGGCCAATAGTGACCAGCGGGGTTATGAGATGCTCCAGGTTGCTTGGGTCTAGGCTCTTATGCAGAGGCTGAAAATGAGGGAAGGAAAATATACACAACTCTATAAAGTCATGCAAATAAACTGTTCACACATTTCATTTTCAAATTAAACAAACTACAGAAGTTCTAGTACACGTACATGGCATAATTAATAACTCAAGCTCACATTTTAATTTCCTCAGGTTTTATATCTAGAAAGCATCACAGGTAAATTTTTGGTCTTGCTCCAGTCACATTTAGAGGTAGGTAACATCTATCTCAGCACGGAGAATCATGTTAGAGACTGAGAGGGTTCGCCAACACTCAGTTTTGCTCAACCTCCTGGGCACAGGGAGACTCGAGGGGCAGCTTCCCTGGCAGTCAGGTGAGGATGCATGAGTCAGTTCTGGTGAGCTGGACAGCAGAGAAAGCGAGGTACCCACACAGCTGCACATTCTTGCTCCTCACTCGCTGGCTGCCTGAATGCCACGGGTCCAGGAAGCCAATGGTC
Organism: Desmodus rotundus; assembly: GCF_022682495.2. Lineage (NCBI taxonomy): Eukaryota > Metazoa > Chordata > Mammalia > Chiroptera > Phyllostomidae > Desmodus > Desmodus rotundus. The sequence continues at coordinate 91,211,505 of NC_071399.1, read as the reverse complement.
AGAAAGAGTGCGTGTGCCAAGCCACTAAGACAGGAATGAAGTTCAAACACCCTACTGGACTTTTTCTCAGGAGCAAGGAATAAGCTTTTATTATATAGTCACATGCATTTCTTGTGGATTGTTATAGCATCACATATTAAATACCATAACTAATAAAATTATTATTCTGATATGAAACCCAACCAATAATATGCATTTTGCCATGACAAAAGAATGGAGCTCCCTATATTCACATACAGAGTATCTAAAAGGCACTGTTAAATTCTTAAAATCAAATATTCATAAGAGAGACTATAACACGCTATCACTGGCCAAAGGGGAAGGGGACAAGCTGTGTGTGTATTTGCTTTACTTGTGTATCTACGAAATCTCTCCAGAAAAGTACATTACAAACTGATAACATGGCTGCCTCTGAGAAAGGGAACAGGGTAGCTGGGGATATAGACGTTGGGAGGAGCACAAAACTTGTTACTCTTTTACTATTTGGATATTTGTTTTGCATCTTTTGATTGTGAAGTAAATATATTAGTTATTGAAAATTTTAATGACCAATTTTATTGAATTGATGCTCTATCCTCCCAAACTGAACACCAAGAAATCTAATCTTGAAAAAGCAATACAGAACTGTACTTTCCCAGTGTATTAGGGCAATATAAAGCTTCATTTAATCAAAAGTGCATTTACACGAATTAACTTCTTGCTGACTTCCCTCAATATTTCCGCTGCACATTTACGTTCCAGCTCGTTGTTCATATTATGAACAAAAATCTGATAATGTTAATTAGTTTCAATTAGTTTATTAAAATGACTGTGACAATTTTCCACAATAAAATAGTAAGATCATTCTTGAAAAAACAAAAGTAATGGCCAGAGCCTGGGTCAACAGTAGCCTCATAAAGATCAGATATCTCCATGAAACCTTTTCTCAGAAAGCCAGCCAACCGTGTCTTAGGATGATTGCAGGTTAGGTTCTTGTAAAAATGAAATAAAATGATAGGTATTATCAAAATGAAAATAAAAGTATCCTAAAAATTCAAGTTATTATCAGCATTGCCCTCTCCTCCCCATCATTAAAAAGAAAAGGTTAAGAGAAACAAAAGCTTTCTATAAATCAACATGAATTCACTGAAGTCATTCTCACATACAAAAACATATTACAGATAATGTTAAAGAATACAACTTCTCTTCTCTTTCAGTTCCTTAACATAACACATAAAAACACGACAAAATTAGAGTCAATGTTCGTAAGACAAAGATCTCAAGTCAGAGTATTTATGTAGATAGCTTCAACATATTCCCTAATTGTTTTGATTTTACTCAAGGCTCATGAACTACAATTATAAGTTAGAATGAATAATATAAAATATATATTGAAAAGACATACTTTAATATGACATAAAATTAGGCCAGTCATTAAAGTATAAACCTATTTATTTTATATTACCAATTAGTACTGATTTACAAAACCCCACATTTCATTAGTATCTCCTAAACAGAAATCTAATCTGTAAATCTGAAAAATGACAAAATAATAATCTATTACCTACTATCAATAAGTATAATTATATATGTAATTACTTATTAATGTGTCCTAATACTAAATGCATCAGTGTACAGTGTATAAAATATATACATATTAAAAATTATACAATTGTTTGATATCTTAATTTGAGTTAGCACAAACATCTGAATAGTCAGGTATTTCTGTATTTTAACCACTCATCAGCATTAGTTACACGATTCAAGTTTGAAAACACAGTAGGTTCTCAATGTCATGTTTTGAGATGCTGTAGGAACTTAACTCTTATCTACAGTAAAACTGTTTTTGTTAGATGCCATTTCACTCAAACTCTCCGAACCTATCAGTGAGGTTAAGTGAGGACTTACTGTATACTATAAAATGATGTATCTCTACATGGGAACGTTCTGTAAAATCATTAGTACTTTTTTTAAAACTATAATATATGAAACAAAAAATCTTTTTCTCTTTACCTCAAATATCTGTGCAAACTGGGTCTCTTTACTAGAAAATATTGCATGGATACAATGAATAGCATATTTGGCTTGACGGGGGGGTCCTTTTTTAGATTTGTGATGTAAAACAGGAAGCAAAGCTCTAAAACAGAGAAAAAAACAAAAAATCAGAAAAATCAACATGAGTTCCACCTACATTATCTACTCAGACTCATTTTCAGTTGTGTTATCATTTTGCTTTATAAGCATCTATATTAAAAACATACTCCAAATGTATTTTCCTTTAACAAGTGTGAACACGCACAAGGAGGATGACCCATCTCTTCTCTTTAACTCAGTCCCCACCAACTCTTCTCTTTGACTGTCCCTGCGGCACTCCAGCTACTCGGCCGCCTCATACACAAGACTACTGTGAAGGGACCTAATGTTTCCTCTCTCCAAACTTTCTTTTCCTCTTTGATTCATCTTTCACTTGTTCCAGAACCACCTATGTAAAGGGAAATCTGACTATTTAGCCAACACAAATCGAGTGCTTTCTGTGTGTCAGACAGTATTAGAAGTCCCAAATCCTCGTCTTCATGCTACCAACACACTGGGGACAAGGCTACTGATAACACGTAAGTTAGTAAAATATGGATTCTGTCAATTGTGATTAACGGCTGTAGAGGGAAATGAGGAAGAAGAGGTGGGGCAGGATGGAGAGGGTCTGTGAGAGTGTCACAGGGTTAAGCAGGGCTGTCAGAGAGGACCTCTCCGACCAAGTGAACAGTGGAGCGAGTTCTGAGGGGCTGGGCAGTGAGTCACGTAGGTACCTGGAAGAACATTCATTTACCTCCTCATCACCCAACACAGATGACAGTCAAAATAAATACTGAATGAACCTCTTAGCTCAACTATTGTTTGAATAATCACAGTGAAATCGACTGCCCCATCCTCCTCCTTTCCAACACCAACCCAGTGCTCCAGAACCAAGAATTCCGATTTAATAATATGTCACAGTAATAACACAGTCTCACAAAAGACATCAAGAGCAAATTAAAAAGATACATGACAGCTTGAGGGGAAATTGTGTCATTAGAGAGGAAGGATTACTATCCCTACCCTTCAAAGTCCATCCACAAACAAAGAGTGAAAAGACCAACAATATCATGGAAAATGGGTTGAACATAAAGAACAGAAAGGTCTTCAAAAAAGATACACAAATTACCCTGTGGAGTACGAAAAGATTTTCACCTTCCCTTATTTTTAGAAAAAAATACAACTTAAAGTACACTGAGAGGACTTCTGCCTCCGATTATGACCAATTACCCGAGAGTAGATTTACTCTTACCCTGAACAAGCAGAACACAAGACAAAATATATTACAGGTTCTGGACACTGGACAGTAGGCAGCACAGCTCTACCATCCCTGAAAGATGGGAAGCAAGAAGAACCCTAAACCTGCCTACTGCAGGGAGGTGGTGTCCAGACCAGTACAGAAAGAAGGGGCTCAGGCAGAGCCCGCTGGTCACAGGGAGTTGAGGGGAGCAGAGCACCAGAGGAGGGCGCTACAGAGAGAGAGAGAGAGAGAGAGAGAGAGAGAGAGAGAGAAAGAGAGCGCGCGCGCGAGCTTGAATCCTGGGGATGTACCAAGTCTCCCGCTTCACTGAGTAACAAGCACCATCCTGCATGAGAAACCAGGAAAATAACATGGAAAAGCCCCGACACACACAGGGCTGGTAATAATTCCTGTTTCCACCAGCCCCAGCAGAACGGCCTTGTCATTCACAACCGGGAGAAAAATTAATCAGTAGAAACAGGTGCAGAAACAGCACAGGTGACAGAATGAGCAAAAGCATTAACACAGCTATTATAAATATGCTCCGTATGCTCAAGAAGGGAAGGAGAAAACAAACACGATGAGCACAGAAATAAAATATATAAATAAGACCTAAATGGAGCTATTAAATATGAACAATACATAAAATAAAAAATATACTGGTAGGAGTTAAAGCAGATTATCCAGGAGTGAGAAGAAGTAGGTTTACAGTTGTTTGTATGGAAAAATAAATAACACAAGAACAAACTCTGTGTTTTAGGTACTCCAACTCTAAACCTGCTTTTGCCCACTCCTGCATATTACAGAAGAAAAAGATCAGAGGACTTGATAACACAGCAACATAAAATACGCAAGATAAAATGAGCAAAGACAGAAAAAGCCCTGAGCATCAGTGGCCTGTACGACAGTAGTGTGCAGTCAGAAATAAAGTACGTGTAACTGGAGTCCCAGAAAACAGAAGATGAGGAGAGGTAAACAATGTTTGAAGAAATAATAGACAAAATTTTCCAAACCCAATGGAAATAAACTCACGGTCTCAAGACTCACTATAAACCTCAAGCAGGAGAAACAGAAAGTAAACTGTTACAAGGTGTATGATTATCAAATTTGTAAAAACATCAATGAAAAGAAAATTCTTCAAAACAGCAGACAGACACACCACATACAGAGGAAGGAAGAACGAAAGAACACTCTCCATCAGAAATCATGCAGCCGGAAAATCACACAGGTACTGAGGTGAGCCCCTATTTCGCACGCGAGCAGGGGCTTCAGAGGGATCCATGCCACGCTGCTAGGAAACGCTGTTGGTGCCACACGAGAGCACGGGGCCAGGATTTTGGTGCTTCTGTGCAGCGTGATGCCCTGCTTCTGGGAGAGCTGCCATGCCATGGCCAGGTCCACAGCCACGGCCGCCCACGGCACACAGCCAGCACAGAGCTCCACAGCCGCCCCACCTTTACCTCCTTATGGAATTATACCGGCGGGTGCTCCAGCCAACGTGAGACCGTGGCAGCAACAGTGTCTCCTCCCCCGGTTCCCCACTTCACCTGGGACGCATCCAACATTTCACTGTACAACAGTGCCTACCGCCTCTTTTGTTATGGAGGCACTGGTCCTATTTTATTGGGTTTAATTGTAAACAAACAGATTTTTATAAAAACCAGAGCCCTTTCATCATCTATCAAAATGATATATTATGTGCCTTTTCCCTTTACCCACTTATATAATGAACTGTAACATGAATATTAGTCTTACTGATAGCAACACTCTTGTATTCCTGGAATGAACCACATTTGGTCATAGTACAAGGGGGGACCCAAAAAACCCGAAATTATCTTTCTGGAAGCCTTGTAGTACAGGCTTTCCCCACTAGGTTAGTGTTCTAGGAACCCATCTCCATCAGTGGACCAGCTGGCGTTGTTGTGAGAGGCTGCATTCAGGTTCAGTGAAACTTTTTTGAAGATTTTTTCAATGCGTTTGCCCACTTCATGATGGGAGATTTACGACTGCATCTGTCTACATGGAGCTGAGTGTTCAGTTTTTGGCCAAAACCACAATGACTCCCTAGTCACTGGATCTCACCTGCAGTGACATTTTTTTGTTTCTCAGATGAAAAATATCCTCAAAGGGAAATGTTTTGCTGATATGGAAGAGGTGAAACAAACAAACAAACAAATAAAAAACAACAAACAAAAACCCAGCAGAAGCACTAAAAGGCATCCAAATTGACAAGTTCAATAACTGTTTTGAGCAGTGGGAAAACGTCTCAATAGGTGTACTGTATCAAATGGAGAGGACTTTGAAGGTGACTGACATTTTAACATGTGAGAATAAATACACAGTTTTTTATAAATGAATGTCGGGTTTTTGGGGTTCCCCCCTCATATATTCTTGTGTTATAAGTAGCAAACTCTCTTTTCACTAGTATTTTATTTATAATTTCAGCATCAATATGTGTTAAGATTTGTCTTAGTTTCCTTTTGGGGGAATTTAGCATTACTGCTAGTTATCTTTGCTTTAGAAGCAATCTGAATGCTCCCCTCCACCACCCCCCGCCATTATCTGAATAATTAAAAGAGATTTAGGATTTCAGGTTGCCTGTAGAAAACCTCTTCAACACACAACTTCACTGGCACTTTTATTAAGAGAGTAACTTTCTTAAATTAAAAAAAATAATTATAGCCTATTATGTTTTTCTTCCATCTTCTTGGGTCAATTTTAATTTATATCATCCTTTAAAAAAATCCAAGTTTCCAAATATCTAAAACATAGATATAGCCACATTTAAGACTTAAATACTGAGAGTAAAATGTTGAGAAAAGACATATAAGAGATACAGAAACAAGAAGTTGGACTTGGCAGCATAAGCAAAACTCAACACAAAGGGAAAAAGAATACAGCTTGGTAAACAGAGTGGCCTCACAATAAAAAGGGCAGCACATTTTCCCAATCCCTGTACCCTAAAGAGTACCCTTCATGGGCTCTGAAACACAGCTTGGCTGGTTAGGAAATTCTTTAGTTACATTTTTTTTTGTCCGCCAAACTCCCTAGCCGTTGAATCATTAACTCTGGAAACCTTACGTGGTCGAAAAGAAATTCGTCAAGTCTCATTCCTCTTTGGTTTGTGCATGACCTTCTTTTTTTTTTCTTTCTTCCCTTAATGTTTGTGAAATCATTCCTGTAATCCCTAAAAATTTAGTAAATTCTATCAGGAAATTTTCCTAAAACATGAGCTTTTTTCATCTACAGATTCATGTTTTCATTCATTCTAAACAAGTTTACTATTACTTTTTAAAAAGTTTGCACTTTGCATTACTCTGTTGTCTTCTCTGTAGAAACCAGTTACAGCTTTTCAGGATCTGTTACTCCTTCTCTTCCACTGCCTTTATTTCTTTGCCCACTACCCTCCACATTCCATGCAATCTCCTCAAGCTCAATCTCTAGCTTCCTCGTTACATTTTCTATATTGTTTACTCCTTGCTACTTGTAATAAATTGTGTTCTATAAGCCAAATGTTTCTGCTCTTCTTTACCCTTAGCTCAGCCACTTTCCTTTTTAATGTATTACCTTTCTTTTGTTCTCCCCCTACCCCCGCCCAGATGTTATTTGCAGTTTAACTTTCTTGGCAGTTTAGAACAACTGTCTACATTTTTTTCTTAGAAAAATGAAATTCTTCCAAATAGTGCTTATCAGCTTTTTCATGCTGAAATATTTACATAAGTTTCATGTTTGTTAATTTGTACTCTGTTAATTCTCGTTTGAATAACTGGAATTCTCTCTGGCTCTGCCTTTTAAACAGAAATGCAGACAGTGTCTCCCAGATGACTGAACACTGGACAGTTCTCTTAAAAATTCACATTGACGTTCCTAACGCAGGCTGCACTTGCGCCACCAGCAGGCTAAGTGGCACGGAGGAGGGCCTAGCAGGCGGGAGTCCTCCCCTGTCTCTGTGCCACCGTTCTCCAAGACTGCTGAGACTCCTCCAGGGGCAAGAGCCAGCCCCACTCCAGGGATGGCTCTACTCCACGATACCAGGGGACTCTCTGTTTCTGCACGTAAGCCTACTCGGGGGTCGGTCAGACTCCAAGATAGGCTGAATCAGAATGAGACCCAAACTCACCATCATTTTTGTTTAGTGGGTCAGCACATAATTTTTTTCTGTTCCTGCAAGTTGGTTAATATACTTGCTTCATGATTCTAATAGAAGACTTGTTCCTCCTTTTTAAGGAAAACAGCTCAGCCCAAAGAAAACTAGCATGACCACAAACGCTCTCCTAGTGCAGCTGAACCAAGGCTTTCCTCAGTTCTCTCAAACGGCAGGGCCGTGTCTCAGTCTCCTCCCCTCTACGCTACCAAAGACAGAGCAGGCACCAGACACTCCTGCACACACCCGACTCCAGGCTCACCTAGCATCAGTATGTTTTTGTTGTAGCCTCTGCTTAGATACACGTTTCAGTTGGTTCTTGTAAATTATTTTGGTAAATTCTAGAGAAAATAACTTAATAAAACATTCACTTTATCTTTTTTTCAAAATCAACTCACCCAATTTAATAATTTAACACCCAAACTTTGCCTACACATTTTAACTCCTGGAAGACAGGCACTGTGAGTCGCTTCCCTGAGAGCAGTGTGTGCCAACAGCAAGTGTTCAGCACCAGCGGACTCTCCTCTGAGAGACATATGAAATACACCCCACCTATAAACCAAGCACTTCTTACGTATTTCAGTTCCATATGACAGCAGTATATATTTTAAAATACCTGTGCATGTTCTAAAATGCCGACCTGCTCACCTTCATCTTGCAGTTCTCCTATAGAAAAACCAAACAATTTTCTAATATAATAGGTACCAGGAAAGACAGTCTAGAATGAAAACAAAAATCTCCAGTACATAAATGACACTAAAATTTGTTCAAAGCTCTAATTATAACCGAAAACGTGCCATAACACATATGGTACCACAGGCACTGCAGACGAACAGGCCCAAATTCAAATCTGCACTCTGCTACTCGCTGACTAAATGCCCTAGAAACACAGACTTCAGGAGGGCACTAGGCCCCTGCCATGGGAGATTGAGACGCTGAGTCCTGTGCTCTCGTGCCTGCTACACGGTCTAAATGAGGCAGTGCAATACTGGCATTCCGTAAATGGTCCTGAGTTCCACACACAGCTCACCCACACTGTGTGGGTGTGGGTCTGCACTCTGACCGCCGGTCTGCACAGAAGAGTGACAACACCACGCCAAGTGCAAGTTCACGCCTCGAGCTCCCTTAAAAATGAAGAAGTCAGTCCTAAACCATAACGTTTCTTATTCTGGCCAAGGAGGCAGTCACAAAATTACAGTATGTTTCACTCATCATTTAATTAATGCCTTTGTCCTATTTACCAATACTTTCTAAAACTCAGTCCCATGAACAGAAAGGAAGAATGAAAAATGAACCTGAGACACTAAGAGACTGTCCATTCTGGGAAGCACGTTACCACTAGACAGGGGCTAAGTCAGAAGTCACGAGGCAGAGGCCAAACCAGCCATCAGTGCCTGACGACAGCCTCAGGACCAACTCTCAGACCTGAGACGCTCCCCAGGGATGGCGGAGATGTGCACAGAGCTCAGCAAGCAGGGATCCGTACAAAGGAAGACTTACTATCTTGAGCTATTACAGAACCTTGACCACCAACCAACCACTATCAGAGATCCCCAGAATAAACACAAGTTCCAATTCTTACAAACACTGGAACACACACATACACACACATCACACACACAGCTAAGTCCCCTGCTTCCCTGTATCAAGTAAAGCAATGTTTCGGAACTCTTGCGACCCAGCCCTCTGAGTCACCAAGGAAAGAGGAGAGCGCAGTGTGAAATCCTACTGAAGTCCCTCTGCAGCTTCCCACTGGGCCTTAAAGTCGCGTAATATGTTTATTCTGTGTCACAATATAGCAAAGGACTGCTTTACTATCAGATTGTTTCTGTTAAAGTTATTTAAGTAAAATTAATGCTTCAGAAAAAAATGACATGCGCACCCCACATTTTCATGAATCTTCTAAAATACCAATCAGTGCTTTCTCCCAGAAAATGAGAATCTAAAGCAAACATTATCAACTTAAATAACACAGACACTATTTCCTCAAAGTATAAAGTATTCCTATTACATAATTCAAGACACCATAAATTACTTTTCTATTTTCCAGAATATTTATCAGAATAAACTTGACTCACGATCTGATGTGCGGGAAATCCTCTTCAATTTTGCTTCCTGTGTTTTTGAAAATTTGGAGTGCAGCTTCTGCTACTTTTTCATCATCCATTTTCAAACAAGCCAGGAGAGATTCAAATGTTTCAGCAGAATGAAACGAGATGGGATGTGTAAATGAGAGTACCTAAAAAATCAGTCATAACAATGATCTGTAAACCCTTTTCATCTCTGCAATATAAATCCAAACTATTACAGAATAGAAATCCATATCAAGTACAAAAGTAATTCTGCTAACAAGTAAATGAGAGCACTGTAACATTTAAAATGTGCTCAAATACGTAACAGGAATATTCTTAAGACTGTATAATCCAAAGAATTCATTTTTTCAAAATTAAATTGTTAATATAATTTCACTTAAAATGATTTGGATTTCTGTTAATGTTTTATTTTATTTTTTTTAAGAGAGATGAGGGTAGGAGAAAAAAAGACAAAAAAAGAATTTAACAAAATATCTCTATTCCTCTAAATAAAGGTCATTAGAGTAACTAGCTAGTAACATTCTGGGGAAAAAAGTAATCTAGGGAAGTAAAACACCAAATAGTAAAAGATGTTATAAGGTTTCAATAATCAAGTCAGCATGGTACTAACATTAGAAGAAACATAAAACAGGAAAGAAATGGAAAGTAATAAACAGATCCTAGTACATATAAGAACTTAGATTATATAGAGTACAATCAATTATAGAGAAAACAAGAGAAGATAAATGAGAATGGACGGGATTTTTAATAAATAGTCTTGGTAAAACTGGGTAGTTATTTGGAGAAGATCAAATTGGACCATCCCCCAAAACATACAGTGTTGAAATAAGTTTCAGATAGGTTATGTTTCAGGATTTAAAAAACAAAAACGAAATTCTCTGAAAATCATGGGACTCATTTTAAAGCGTAACTGGACTCAAATGTGAAATGTTAAAAGAAGCAAGAAGTAGAAAAATACATTATGTATAATGGTCAAAATAAGCAGTTATTTGGAGATGTAAAGGTAGGCAGGGGTGGCAGAACCATAAAGAAGAAGAAACGCAGAATTCAGGACAATTACACTAGGGGGGTGGGAGAAAGAGACCCTCGAGGAACTCCTACAAGACCGTTGATGTTCTACATTAGCATTCGGTTTTCTTTTCACTGGTACTCATTTTATTAACATACCTTGCAACTTACTTTACATTTAAATAGAATACATTTGTATAACAAATATGTCCTATAAAACAGCAAAGGAAATTAAAAAGCTCACTTAAATCAGCTAAAAAAAAAACCAAACAAAAGATTGAGATGTCAGCAGAAAATGAACACAGGACAAAAATAATGGACCCATCATAGAGAAAACACTAATGACTGACATAGGAAAGGCGTACCTTGCTAGTAATAACTATGCAAGTTAAAAGCTTATCAGATTAGGAAATTTCTTAAGAACATTAGTAAGAGATGTCAGGGATATTTACCTTAGTAGTGGTAATAGGTACAAAATTTAAAATATCTAATATCCAGCAATAGAGAAATAGATGGAAGCATTATGACATTCCAAAAGTGAATCATTACTTCAAAACACGTTTATTATTTTTACTATGAGCCAGACACTCTACTAGAAAATTCACGTGCACAATCTAATTTAATCCTCAGTAAGGTAAGTACTATTACTATCACCATGCATTACAGACGAGGGCGGGAAGGCAAATTCACTTGCCCAAAAGCACACATCTACTAAATGACAACCAAAAATCAGATGTTTTTTGACACTCTTAAAAACAGTCTTAGAAAACACTAAAAAAATGTAAAAAGTTTATATTTTAATCTCAAAGAATAGTCAAGATATAAAATTGTACGTTCAGTCTGATCTGAACTCTGTAAAAATTAAAGATTAAAAGAAAAAAAGAAATATTTATGTATGACTTATGTTGTTCTTTATAATTTTTTATTTACTAAGTTGTCAGCAATTAACCAATATTTTTATAATCAGTTTAAGGCAGTAGTACATTAGCAAACAAAAGATAAAATGGAGTTTGAGAAAGAATTTGTCTCCTTCCAGGATAGGGCTAGCACCTTTCTTGCTCATTAGTAATGATACCTTCGAATTAGAACCCACCATTTTAATATAATTAATACTAGGCAATAATATACAATTTAAAACTAAAAATATTCAGCCCTGGCCAGGTGGCTAGTTTAGCTGGAATGTTGTCCCCGTATACCAAAAAGGTTGTGGGTTTGATCCCTGGTCAGGGCACAAATGGGAGGCAACCAATCTACATTTCTCTCTCTCTCAAATCAATAAACATATCTTCAGGTGAGAACTTAAAACAAACAAACAAACAAAAAATCACAACCCTACAAATAAATTATTGGATCGGTCAAAAAGTCTGTATGGTTTTTCCGTAAAATAAAAGACACGGTTTTCATTTTCATGAATAATGTTATTGACTTAAATATTTTGACGTCGGCTATCGCCCACATAGTACACAGATGACTGCTCTTAATTAATGTCTTGATTTGATCATATCAACTTCAACTGGTCTACCCAACCGTGGAGCATCATCCAGTGAGAAATCTCTAGCACGAAGCTTCGCAAACCACTTTTGACACTTTTTGTCACTCACCGCACTTTCTCCATATACTGTACGGATCTTTTTTGTGTGTGTGTTTCAGCTGCATTTTTTACTTTTCTTAAAATAATAAAGCATAACATGCCAAAAATGCTGTGTATTTTCTTCCATCTTCAATATTTTAAAATGACTACATGAAAATTCAATTTTTTAAAGATTTTTTTTGAAAATGCATGCTGATATGGCATCTGTCACAACACCATCTAACAAAATTATTCTGAATGAAGTTAAAGACAACTAAGTGTTACTAGAGCCATTTTACAGAAAAACCAAACAAACTTTTTGGCCACCCCGACCCCTAAAAATGATGGAGAAAATTTTCCTCTCTGCTCCTTGAACTCGAGGAGCACACGTACCTTCAGCAGCTCGAGGCCTGCCCTGATGGCCTGGTCAGTCGGGACGCCCTCATCCTCATCGTCTGCCGTCCCATCAATTGATTTGTTCACTTGCTTAATGAGAGCACTAAAGAAAGATTTTTTAAAAAGACTCATTTTTAACTGTACCTTATTAGCAATGTCTAAAAAAAAAATCCTAAATATTTTCCAGATAGCCCACACCCACACCATATACAAATTTGATTTCCCAAACATTACTGCAAAACAAAAACTGTATTTTGAGATGCTTTTCAAAACCAGTATTTTCTTTTGTCCATTCAAATGAGTCAAGATATTATTTCACTCACTGCTTCTACCTGTTACTGTTATTTAAGTCTCCATATACCTTCTACACCTCTAGGACCCAACCATGACTGCTAAAGCCAAAGACCTATTTCATTCCTAGTCTCTCTCACTGTTTGTAGTACGAATTATTTCTGAAAACTTTCTTCATCTTAACTTTCAAAACATTGCAAAAGCACAGCGATTCTCAACCAGTGTGCCGCAAGGGTCTGTAAACCATGCACTACCTGACTATGGAGTCAGAGGCACTGAGCTCTCTTCCCTCAGACTGTCAGATAAAAAAATGACAACCGCAAACACAACAGTAGCCATCAAGTGTGAATGAATCAAAACTGTAACCGTTTTTTTTTTTTTTGGTGAGGGGGGGTTAAATCAGCAAAAAATGTATTTTGTTGGTGTGCAGCAAAACTTTTGTCATCGGGTTGCGTGCCACGAGACACAAAAAGGCTGAAAATGGCTGCAATAACCTGGTTTTCTTACGTTTTCCTAATGCAGGGTCCAGTCCGTGATCTTTGGACCCTCCTACTTCTTTCTACACACTCTCTGGCTCAGAGAGGTGATCCACAGTCAGTGTCACATTAAACTCAATTTGCCCTGATGTTTTACGGAAACTACGTGCTGCCTCCAAGCAAGAAACACAGCAGTTCTCACCTCCTTGAAAACCAGCTACCTTCACTTCGTTCAAGGTTTTACTATTCTCTCCATCATTTGGGCCTGAACTCTGGTACCTCAGACTCGTCCTTATCTTTATTCGCCGTTTTCAGTTAAGATGACACATTTTTTAGGTTGTTCTTTAAAGACCCTTTCTTTTAAAGAAAGAAAAGTACTCTTTCCTTTCCGTGCCACTACCTTCACCCACAGACAGTACAACAAGGCCTCAGCGGTGTGCCCCCTCTCCTCTCACCTGCCGTGCATCATCCGCCCGTGGTTCTCCACAGACCAAAGAATGAGGGCAAAGCTCTGAAGTCAGGCTTTAAATGCTGTCCACCCTCTGATCCAAAGTGTGTTTAGGGTCATCTCCTGACACCTGAATGCCTCTCTATACTGCAGTTTAAGCAGATGGCACTTGCGTCTAAACCTCGCTTTTTGCAGTCCAGTTAGAGCTTGGCTGGTACCACCCTCCATTCCCAGCACACTCCATTTCCCATCTCTGCAGAAAAGAAGTCTTACCTAGTCTTCCTCTTCGGGGCAAACGCTGCCCCTCAGAGAAATCCTTTCAGTCATCTGATGCTATCTGCACTAACTGTATGGAACTATCACATAATCTCCTGATTGAGACTCTTCATTAAGTTACTAGACAGAAGGTTGATGAAAAGCAGAAAGTAAGAATATGCTTTGCCAGTACCTAACAGGCAATGCATTGAAGGGAGAAGGCACATAATTAATTAATTAATTAATTAATTAATTAATGAAATTCAGTCAGTTTCAGATTGTTCCTCATACTAATGAGGAGAGTTGTAGTTTTGTTTTGTTTTTTCCCCCCAAACTACAGAACCCCTTCTTCAAATGTAAATTGATACAAGAGGAGTCAAAAGTGACTAACAGATATCCAAAGTTGGGCCTCCCTACATCCTATGTCCTACGTTGGGGAGGGGTGGGGCGAGTGCAGTATGGGCCAAAAGCCACACCCTTTACACCCAACAGGAAGTCCCCAAAGGGACTTCACTGGGTACAGAAGGTACCATTAGTACAGATTCTAATGTACTTCTGAAAGATATTACTGATGACTAATAAATCAGCATGCCATATATATACATACATATATAATAATTAGTTCATTTTTAACCAGTTGAGACATTTTAGGAAATAGTTGAAAAATAAAAAGAAAGTGCTCTCTAAGATGTCACAGTGATATCAAGGCTGAAACTTTAAAGGACAATTGTTTTAAAAATAACATCTTCAGTTCTCAGATATCTGTGAAAACGCATCACATGCTTCTTCACAGCACGTTCACCCAGGTTCTTCTTCCCGAGTGGACACTACGGTTTGTTTGTTTTACCTAACGTACGCAAGCTAACACAAACAGGAATTCCTGGTACACTGGTAAGAGAGAAAAAGCAGGCTCAGACTGATAATCTCTCACACAAAATAAAGCAGTATTTAAAGTTAAAATAAATAAAAACCAAAGATATACAGATGAGTGTACACACACACACTCACTAACAGACATGCATGCACGCACACACACATCAGGCCACTGTGCACACACATCAGCTTACACAGGCACAGGAGGCACTCAGCGGTGTCTGCCTGACTGAAGCACGGATGACGTGCAGATACAAAAACTCAGTCTTTCACACACAAATACCTGATGGACTCAGTGTCTATGTGCACAGGAGCGATCCTCTCCAAGAGAAACTTGATCATTTCCAGGAAAGGATTTGTAGGCTGTTTGGGGTTGCCCAACTTCTTAGTAATTTCACGCTGTAATGTAGATTTTTAAACAATATTACAAAGGTAGGTTTAAATAATTACATTAAAATGTTAAGAACCTACCATAGTTAATACCATGTAGTACTGGTGCTAGAATAAATGAAGCAACAGAAATAGAACAAGTCCAGAAAATAGACGAGGTTAAGAATTTAGCATATGAGAAAGGTAACATTTCAAGTAGGGAAAAGTTAGATTATTCAGTATATTATATTGAAATAACTGAACAGACATTTAGAATGAAAACAGAGTGAGAATAAAAACCTTACACCAAAAGTATTTTAAAAGGATAAAAGCAAATACTGAAGAATAAAACTGAGAGTCAGTGGACATACAACTAAATTTAGCAAACACAATTATTAGGGGAACTAGTCAAGCTCCAGATTTGTGAACCTCACTGTGAAGATTCTCATTTTGTCAATTTGAGAGGGAGCCAAGAATTTTTTTTTTAAAGCCCCCTGGAAGGTACAGGGGCAAGGGAATAATAAAAACTGACATTCAACTGATTTGTAATATAGAATGGAATTTTGTAAGCAGGACAGCAAAGACAAAATCCTTGAAAAAAATGCTGATAGACTCAGCTAGATAAAAATAAAATAAAATTATGGCTATGCTATATACCTGAAACTAATTAAAAAAAAAAAAACCTGAATGCAAACTGTAACTTAAAAGTAAAATTTAAGTTTAAAAAACTATAGAATATAAGGGACATCATTAAATGAAAGGGCAAACTACAACTGACAGAGAATTATTTGTGGCTTAATTACTATCCACTGCCATGACAGACCAACACATCAGTAAGATGTAAGACAAATTTTCCAGGTAAACAGCAAAGATTAAAAACAGAAAAGAAATATGCACAAAAGGAATAGGAAGAGCTAATACACCCAGAGAGAAAAAATGGTCAAATGGATAGCAACCAAAAAGAGAAATCCTATAAAAATAACTATGTTTTTGTTTGAGTTTTGTTTCCAGCAATGAAACTTGCCAATACTAAATTTATCCTTAAGAAATAATCAAGACTGTGTAAAATTATATTTAACTGTAAAGATATTAAACTGTTCTTTAATCAGAAACTGGGAAAAAAACCTAAGCGTGTAAAAAGTGAACTGTGCGATAAAGCACGGCACACGCATGCGACGGCGCGCACACTGCTGCTATCGACGCAGAGCTGCAGAAGAGTAGTGGACGCAAGTAAAGCACACAAAGAGCTCTGCGTGTGTGCCTAAGACAGCAATGGCCTCTGCAGGGGGATTACAGTGTATCGGTTTTGTTACTTTTGTGACTCCTTCTGAATGTCACAGGGAGAATATGAAGTGCTTTACAAAAGGAGACAGGAAAGGTGCGGGGGTCTCTTCAACACTGGCCCTCTTCAGTGGTTCTCCTTACCACACAGCCTTCGGCCTGTCTGCAGGAGCACGTTGGACTAACAAGCACTTCTAACTGTTTTCTTATTTTCTCATCATCTTCCAACACCTGTGTGAATTTCTTCATGAAATCCTGAGCCTTACCAGGATCTGGCAAATTTCCTTTAATTAAAATAAAGTTCAATTAAAATAGAATTTAGAAATTTCTCAAATAAAAGATTAACATTTTTCATTATTTTTATTACTGATTCATAATCCTAACTTAGTCTACATGGGAAAAGACTGAACTGGCTCTTTCTCAATAACTCCTTGCAATACTTAAGGGCATTAAATGTGGACCTGAACAGCACCAATTTTATTATCCCCCCGAGCTTGCTGTGTACACTGTCCTCTTGTAATTCCCAGTAAGAGACCAGTCAGTGTTACCTTTAAAAAAGGAGTTTCTCATACCCCGTTGTTTATTACTGAACCACCCAGACAATGAATGGCATACACACACGTGCTACCTGGCACTGGTACACGCTGAGCAGTACGTCCCAGGTGTTACTGCAGATAGGCCATTACTGAACGAGAAGGGTGAGCCCTTGTAGAATAAACTTTAGACTAGTCTCCTAATGTGTCTATGTGTCAAAACACTTGTCATAGCTAATAAAATGTCACTCCTAGAATCTTTTTTTCTGGCTACTTAACTGTTACAGACAACCAGATAGATACTTCTAACAAAAATTATCATAAGGACTATGGACTTTAAAGAAGTAGTAGAAATTCAAATCAATCTTAAAATATAGTTATAGTAAATGTACTCCTCAAAGTCATATATAACTTTGAAATCCCATTTTATTTCTTGGCTAGATCACTGAATGTATTAAGAACAAATTTCCCCCCCTAAATACTTCACTGGTAATCTTTTTGTGGTCCTATAATAGAAAACATATCTACTGTATTGTTTTTGAGTAATTTTGGAAAACACTTTACAACTCCTCCACAAGGCACAGGCATCACATTAACAGCTATAGTAAGGCCTAGCATTTAACAAATGAAACAAGAAGAGAGACGGGGATGGAGAGGAAGGGAGGAGTCAGGGAGGGACAGAACAAGAGCAACGAAAACCCTTTATGTCAGCCTTGCACAAGGTACTTGACCATGGAAGCCTCTTTTCTAACAAAGCTACTGACTCCTGCAGGACACCAGCATTCCTTAGGACAGAATTCGGGGAATGCTGAAACAGCTGGAAGGAGACGGATGCAGGGCAGGGAACAGAAACAACACGGGAGATGACATCCTTTAGGGGTGTATCCACACCAAGTGCTGAGAAGACAGTTATAAAAAAGCAGGAAGAGTATCACCTGCTGGAAGTTATCCAAAGCAACCGAAAACAAGTTTGTATTTAACTGCCCAGGACTAAGCTATATCTTGGTCTTAAAGCCCTACTCACGCTGAAACTCTTATCACTCAGTCTAAAACCCAGTGAACTAGGTCTTCAGTGTCTTAGCGTTACTTCCATATACTCGGTGGAATACTTGCTGATATCTCAGAAACCCATCTACCCTGTCCTCGTCACTGACCCCTGGACAGTCCGCAGGAGCTTCCCCCCAGGCAGTTCTCTTGCCTGCCCCTCAGTGCACATCGCAGTGGCCTCCGAAGGAGCAGAAAGCGAATGTGCTGCGGAAACCGTTACCGCGGCCTCCCCCTCCACTGCACAACAGAGATGTGCTACACACTCCTTTCGTCTGCACTGGTCTGTGCAACTAACACTTTATCTGAAATCACTGAAAGCAAAAAAGCAAATTAATATTTTTTTCAAAGAAGCCCTTTTGTAATTATTAGGTATACCTTTCACTCTAAATTTTGGCTCAAAATGGAATTAGCTTCGGATAGGTTTTCATTAGAGCAAGCAACACCAAAGCACAGATTCACTTTTAATAGTCAGCTAATGTAGTATTTTTTTTTAAAGATTTTATTTATTTACTTTTAGAGAGAAGAGAGAGAGGGAGAAAGAGAGGGAGAGGAGCACCGATCTGTTGCCTCTCGCATGCACCCCGACCAGGGACCAAACCTGCAACTCAGGCCTGTGCCCTGACCAGGAATGAAAATGGCAACCTTTTGCTTTGCAGGATGAACCCCAACTAACTAAGCCACACCGGACAAGGCAGTACTAAATTAAATTATTTCTCAAAAATAAATTTATATAAGTCCTTTATCCAGCTCTTGCCCATATCAACATATGAGAGAAAAATAAAAATTCTGTTATATGCAAAGCAAAAAAAAAAAAATCAGGAAAAAAGGGAAAGCTGAGACTGAGCTGTCAAAAATAGCAATCAATAACATTTTTGTCTTTTCCTATATCATCAGAGCCTAAAACAGAGCTCCATGAAAAACTTTAAATTATCAGATAGAGATGTTTCAACTAAACCTTAAATTTTACATATAACATTTAAAATAACTTACTTGTAATAACCATCACTTTTGAAAATATGGCCTTGACACTGGCATCCGTCTGAGAAGCAAAGAGAAAAGCACAAAATTAAAATTATTAGTAAAGTAAGAGTAACCGCTGTTATACTCCTCAGGAAACTCCACCAGCACAGTCTGCGAGCTCCAGCCCGCACCTCGCCCACCACCTCGCCACCACGGTGGGCTCTTGCTCCCAGCGTTTGAGCTCTGGACAGACTCAGTGAAGAGGCGGAAGTGAGCAGTGGAAGTGACGCACACTCCACAATGCCACCTCTCTCCTCTCCTGCTGCGTAGCTGCCTCCAAAACAAAAAAAGAACAGATTGCTGCACCAACCTTTGGGACAGAAAGATATCTTGTTTTTTTTCTTTCCAACCGACTCCCCCTCCCAAAAAACAGGGCAACTAAATTTAGAAAAGGAACAAGATAACCTAAAAGGCTGGTTTTCAAATTTTTACTCAGATCTTAAAAAAAAAAAGTTGAAAATTAAGTACAATTTTCCCAAGAGGGCTAGTTACTTGCTACATCAGGACAGTATTATTCCTAGCATTATCCCAGCGAATGAATGTGTTCACCCCACTGTGCTGCATGTAACACACTCTGTAAAGCCGCGTGTATAAAAGGTATTTTAAAGAATGCTACTTATTTGTTGCAGCAGATTAATGTTATTTTCAAAAAATGTCATTGGACAGCAGTGTAAAATACAGAGCTAGAAAAACTTTGGGTGAAACAAATAAACCAGGTACACTAACACACACTGTCCCTATTAGGAAGGCGCTTGCTGAGAGCAAGTGAGAGCCAAAGCACGACAGAGTATAAGAGTCAATTCCCAAACATCTGGAACTTAAAGTATTTGAATCTGGGAGAAAAGAGGTGGTGCTGAACTTTTAGGAAGTTGATCCACATGAAAAAGAAATGTCATCAACGAAAGTACAATCCTGAAAATTACAGTCACTTTGAGGAGCTAAGTAAGAATATAATCTTAATCAGACTGAATAATGAAGAAAGCAAAAAATACACACTAGTGATTAAGTATATTGAGTCTTCCCAGCAAAATAGGAAGAAATATAAACACCCAAAAGTTAAACACAGCTTCATATTTTTTCTAACTCTAACTCTGTAATGTCTACTATAGTTCTTGGTATAAAGTGAATACTAAGTAATTCCTGTATTTAGTCAGTGTTAACGCATTGATTTTTATGGCAAATGGCCAAATGTACACCTAGGAGAACTGGAATCTTTCTCCCCTGAGATGAAGTAACTCCACTCTACTGACGTCTGCCCTACGGACACGAGGTGAACATTATGAGGGATGGGAGGGACTTTCCAAACCATGGACTGAAGAAAGAAATGAAAAATAGCACCATATAATGTTTCCTGGATGCAATTTAAAATGATCAGGCACACAGCTTTTCTGTTGAGTTATACTTTTCATACACTTACATCATTCTAGGAAAACAAAATACAAAAAACCTAGAATTAGTCTCAATGTCCAAAGAGTAAAATACATGATACGTCAACTGGATGACTACCCCCATTACATTACAATTATGAAGACCAAGAAGAACATTAAAATTACTGTAATATTAATTGTAAGTAAAAATATCAAGGTACTTAACTCTACACAGGAAAACTGTCTAAAATAACAAGGCCATACAAAGACGATGGCAGCATTTTAGTGTGGCGAGATCAAAGTATAATGTTACTCTACTACCAATGCCCTTTTTTTCCCATTTAAAGCTACAACCCCATCCCACCCCCAACCCTTTATTCTGAGTGCACGGAAGTACATTTTCTTCCTGTCGGGTATCACCTTTTGCAGATATAATAAATTCCCGTTTTCCCATGCAATAAGTTTCCTCAACATTTCAGTATTCTAAGCTAGAAATCACAGCTTTTAGAGGCAAAAACTGTTCCACTCAGAAATAACTGCATAACACACAGCAGCAATGGTGAAGACAAAACTTAACATCAAAGGACAACTTTTCATTAAATTTAACTTACTTTGGGTTGCTTAATTAAATCAAGCAAATCCTTTACTTGATGTCTGAGCAGATTTTGACATTTCCACATTTCATTCAATGCTCTGAAAAATACAAACATGAAAATTTAAATAACAAAGGGTAAAATCCTTCCAGAATATTCTAACTGTATTACTTTTTTTTGAAAGTTCATGTTTCAAAAGGAGATGACAGAGATGAGGTGAAAGTCATAGGACTCAGCAACTGATGATGTATGAAGAGAGGCATCAAATAAATCGTAACATTTGAGGAGACAGCTGCCATCAACAGAAACGCAGTAGCGGTGGTAGTTTTCCTTGTGTGTGAAATGGGGGAAGTGAGCTGGCCTGGCTGGGCAGCCCATCTAACTGGGGAATTGTCCCTGCGGATGGAGGCTGTGGGTTCCGTCCTGGTCAGGGCAGATAGAGGGATCACCCAATGAATGCACAATGAGTGAACAAGTCGATGTTTCTGTCTCTCTCTCAAACCAAAAAAATAAATAAATAAATAAATAAATAAAAATAGGTAAGATCAATCATTAACTAAAATATGTTAATGTTTGTAGGTCAGGGTGTAGAAATGAACTATAGCGACTGTAAATGTGAGAAATAAAGGTATATCTGGTGGAGATCTAGTAAGGTCCTGTAGAGCAGGCAGGACAAAAAGGAATTGAAAATACAAACAGAAAGGAGTCATCCTGAGAGAATGGGAGTATTTTTCCTTAAACAGAAATATAATATGTATTGTATCATATACATATAATATTTTGTGTGATGTTATATTACGTACTTTATGTTTACGTAATCCTATATATGTGAATGTTTTTAATATGGTAAAAATTTTGATGTCCTCTTAATACTTTTATCGTTCTCAAGCAAAAACTTAATGCTAGTAAGAAATTATATAGGTGCTCAAGAAAATAAAACTAAGTCACAGAAAGCAGTTAATGTTATTGAAATATTAAGTTATGGAGTAACAGAACCACACATATTTTAACGTTTAAAGAGGAAAGTCTCCAAATCCAAACCATACTTTCCATTATTGTTTTCGACTGTCTACTCTGGCGCTGGCCCCCGATACCCCACACGTGGAGCACTGCCACCAGGTGGTAATGTGACACAGGAACACATAAAACCGCCTCTTTTCTTTTGATAGATAAGACCATTATAAATTGTTTCCTATTTTCATTTTCCTCCTTTACTGTATTTTATAAAAATACCTGTGGATTTTTAAAAAGTAGATAAAGTAGTTTAAATATGGGCACTTAAATTCCTTTATGGAAGTTACTTCCAAATGGTATGGGCAGAACAGCTGTGCTGGAGGATTTTTCACCTTAAAAGTTAAATTTAGAACAGCCATACTTTACTGTTTTCAAGTTATTACTATTCCAAAAAACATTTAATTGGCACACTTTAAGAATGTAATCTTTAAAAGACATATGACCATAACCAGAGCATTGGAAAAGCTGACAGCTAAGTAAGAGTTATGTAATCAAAATGTTAATTTTCAAAGGAACAAGTAGTCATCTGTGAAATACTCATAAGCTTCAAAGTCAGTGAATTCTACCTCATCCTATATACCTTATCATTACCTACAACTTCTGAAGGGCCTGCATTCTGAAACTTGTCTTCACTTAAAGCACAAGTTATTTTACCTATTATACTCACTTATTGACTTAAAGATGAAATCTCATGCAATTCTAAATCTCATTACAAACTATTATCACTATAGCCTAAATTTAAAAAGTAATTACCATTTTTAATTGCTTACAAAAAATCTACATCAATCTCATGTTGAAAGCAGTACTTTCTGAAAAAAAAAAACCCTGCTGTATATTTTACTGACTGCCCATTTAAACAAAGTTTACATTACATAAATTGTTAACATTTAAAAACAGTTATTTCTCCCCCATAAAACTCATTATGCTAAACAGATGGGAAGAGTAATTTTACATGGGAAACATACTTCACAGCATTTAAGTCCAGTGTGGCATACAGGTAATACAAGCACTTCATCCGTTCCGTAGTTTCCAAATTATGGGGAACCATGTACTGAGCAAAGATCCGCTCCACAAGCAATCTACGAAAGAACACAGAGAAGGCACTGCCTTGGTTTTTTAAAAAGTATGTATTAAATTTGTACATAAAATTTCAAAACACTTAAAAAAACATATGAAAGTAATTTCTGCTTTCCGAGTGGAGATGAAAGTTACAAATCAAAGATTTCTTCCTGTGAACACAGGGGCCAGTCAACAATATTGTACTATGTGTGGTGCCAGGTGGGTACCTGAAATATCGAGGGACCCCTCTGTAAAGTATGATGGTCTAACCACTATGCTGTACACCTGACACTATTACAAAATAATGTTGAATGCAAACTGGAATTTAAAAAAACGAAAAAGAAAATGATAGGGGGCAAAAAAGAATTTCGCTGGATGTACTAGAAATAGTACTATACCCAGCTAAGATAACTACTTCTGCATTACCTTGGGCAAGTTATATATCAAGAACTCAATTTTATTATCTAAAAATAAAGTATTAGGAAAAACCACACCAGGTCCTTCAAAATGACAAATTCTAAACATCTGTAAGTTAAAAAAAACTATAATGAAATTTTTAAGATACTTTGAAGGTTCATAGTGTCCATGATGAAAAAAATACCTTGTTAAAGTACAAAAAAGGTGCTATTAAATCATAACGCAAACCTTCAGGCACTGATGCTGCACACTCAGAAAGTCTAAAGACTTCAATTTTGTAAGATAGTAAGTATGGAATTGCTTGGAGTGCCATGTTAACCTAAGACAGGCTCTAGGGTTTACAGTCTACTAATTATTCAATGGGTAGGATACAAAGATCTAACTTTACACTGGAATAGAAAAATAGAAAGATTATATTCAGATGTGTATATACACAAACTTATAAACTGTGTTTTTTAACTCTGAGTAGAAATTGTTTTTATTTAAAATGTCTATAATCCAAAGGGTTTATTTTCATTTAAATCTTATTTGAAAAAATTTTATTTGAAAAATAATTGTGATCCTTCTAACATAATTACCTATGAAACAAAATGTAAATTATAATTACATACATTCCTACTTTTAAATATTATTCTGTTCTAAAATAATACATAAAAATAAACATAAAAGCTGTATCCATCTGTAAAATTATATGCACATTATTGCTTCATTTATGGCTTTGAAGGGAAGAAAACTAGTCACTCTGTACCTTTATTTTGTCCTTAAAACTGAGGAAAGAGCTGATAGTTATAATGAAAATAGTTCATCTAAAAAACAGATCAACATTATATAACCACCCCAAATTTTATACACAGTACCCTTAACTTACCGATCATCAATACTATTTTGATAATATATATGTAGCAATTTGTCTTTGATCCATGAAATCTGTTTTGCAGCATCTTTTCCAGCTGCTGACTGTAAAGCATACTTCTTATAAATTTGGGCAAGTCCCATCATGGCTTCTTTGCGCACTCTCCACTTAAAACAAAAACACAGGTGTTAACTTATAACGTAAAAATGCTTCCATTACATTAATTCAGGAAAGTCTAGGTTTCTAATTTTTAATAAACTTTACACAATTTATTTTCATCAAACCTAAGTTACTGGATATCAATTAATAACGAAAAGATAAAAAACACAACTATCATTTTAATATACCTACTATGTAAAGTTTAAATATATCAACATGCATAAAGAATTTTAATGCTTTGGTATCTTAAACCCATCACCTACCCTAAAAATAAAAGTCAAGCACAATCTACATCGAGTCACTTGGAACTGGTAGGGGAAGCATGCTGCCAATTTTTAAAGGCAAAGAAAGAGTTGATTGGATAAATTGTAACTTATCCCTGATAATTTTTTCCAAATTATGGTGTATATTAAGCATACTTACATTAAAGGTATACATGATATTGGCTTTATCAAACACTGTAAAGATACTTGAGTGTTTCATTTTATATATCTGAAAACCAAGTTCAAGTATAAGAAAAGTATATTTAACTATTTAAATACATATTGGCCCTGACTGGTGTGGCTCAGTGCAGTTAGTGCCAGCCTGGGAATCAAGGAGTCGCCAGATAGATTCCCAGTCAGGGCACAAGCCTGGGTTGCAGGTCAGGTCCCCAGTGGGGGGCGCAAGAGAGGCAACCACACAACGATGTTCTCTCCCTCTCTTTCTCCCTCCCTTCCCCTCTTAAAAATAAATAAAATCTTTGAAATAAAGTAAAATAAATGCATTGGCTATACTACAGTATGTGTAAAACTGCTTATTTTAGAATGAGTTTATTCTTTCATTTTACACAAACACAACACTATAGTCGGTAGGATGTCAGTAATGCTGAGAACTTCATCAATCTGCACAGATCATTCATTTTTCCTTTGCAGAATGTCATTCATAGCAATATCCTTCCCTTGTTTTCCTTGAACTGCACTCGATTAAAAACAGTCTTATCCATCCACCACATAGGTATTAAAATAAAAGACTTCAGAAGTCTTACTCATAAAATAAGTTCAAACTGTTTGTAAAAATTGCATCTCTTAATTCTCTGTCTTATCTCTAACTCTAATTCCCCAAACTGCTGTTTTAGGAGAAATTAAAGATAGATTATATTCTAATACTACCGAAAACATAGATATATTCAATTATTTTTGGCACTCAATTAACATTTGTATCAATGAACCAAGCAGCCCTAAAATGAACACAATATGATGATAAAAAATATACGTGAACTATGACCCCAAGAACACACACTTATCTCAAATTCCAAATCACTCTGCAAGCTGTTTTTCCCACCATGATACAAATCTCTTTTTCCTTCTTTATGCCCTTTGGCCTTTTCATTGTTTAATACCCCAATGAGACCGACAGTAAAGACTAGTCTATCAGTTAAAGCGAGTTGTTCTGACACCCACGGACTTGGAGGGGAAAGCGTGCACTTCCTGCCCACCTATTCTGCACCCACCATCAGCACCATCAGAGAAGTAAATTATGGAGACAGCATAATCAGCATTATAAGCAACTACTGAAATACTGACGTTACTTAGTCAAAGCTACGCACAGCTCCCATAGGCCTCCCAATTAAAAACATCAAATATTTCTTTATCCTTCACCAAAATTACCCTGACGTATAAGTCCGTCAGGTCCACACCATGGAAGGAAGGCGAGGCAAGGGCAGGAGAGGGGCGTGAGCACTCCCGGAAAGAAGCCCAGGCCCCAGGGAGCTCAAGAGCCCCCAAGCCTACTCTCCAGACCCAGCTCACTAGCGAAGCTCCCAGAGGCCCCGCAGGAAGGAACGTTTGGGGTGACGGAACCCAGGCTAGAAGCATGTCCAGTTTGGCTCTGCCGAACTGAAGGCGTCTTTTCTTTTCCTATTCCTTGGAAGTGGTAATACAACCGCACCCACAGGAAAGAAAAGGAGAGCGCCAACAATGGGAGGGAAGCTGTGTCAAAGGCCCTCTAGAAAGTCAAGGGCGTACAAGCTGAGTATCTGACTACAGCTGGGAGACGCCTTACTTTCAGGATGACAACAAACAATAAAGAAAAAGTAATAAAATTTAACATAGCAAAAAGTAAAACCTTTCCATATTAAAATGCCTATCACCCCCCAAAAGGGATAATTATATTTAAATCTCAATATTTTCAAAGAAAATACTATTAAACTTCAAATATTCACAATGAAAACCTATAGTAATTGTTACTCCTACTCACCCGTTTGTCTAAAGTTCTCTCTCTCACAAAATTAAGTAGGTGATCATTGACCAGAAGAATATCCTTTTTAGCAGCTGTAACTATAGACACAATAACATCATGTCTAATAGCTTCCTCAGGGTCATGTGATCTCACTTTAAGATACTCTGAAAGATAAAATTTTGATTAAAACGGAACTTTAAAAATTAAAATGTTTTTTAAAAATTGCATTAAGACCTTTGAAAGTAAAGCACAACAAAAGCAAACCCAAGGAGAACGTTCCTGTTCCAAGTAAATTGGGAGCAGTAGAGGTAGGGTGGGTGGGAGGGAGAAACAAAAAAAGGAAGGTCAGTCCTTCCACCCAAACAAAATAGTCTGCTCCCAGCCGATCTGCAAATCCCCTCCCCATCTGCAGGGCAGGGCAGTTGCTTCGAGGGTTCCTACCCTCATGAAGTAAACAAACCATGTACACGAACCAAGCAGCATATAGACATTAAATATTTCACCTCTGTTTTTTTGTTTAAATGTTAAAATACTCAGGACAAGTGTTTCTACTAGGAAGGACTACAGTGTTCAAGTTTCTCTTCTTTAATCAGGAAAACCTTCAGCACGGTGACTGGGAGAATGAAACGGAGATATCATCAGGAAACAGGAGTACAGGCAAGACCATAGGCAACTCCATGGAACTGAACTAAGAAAGGCCAAAGGGAAGACAGAGGGGGTGAAACAGTTAAAAACCGTGAGTGCCTGTAAGAGGGTCTCAAAGTTAAGCAGGGGAGTTTGGACCTGGCCCTGGGAACACTGAAAGAAAAATGAACAATCTTCAGTAATCATGCATTGGGCTTAAGAAACAAGTCACACAACTAAATATAAATTTTAAAAATAAAATATTCAGCCCTGGCCAGTAGCCCAGTTGGTTAGAGCATTGTCCTGATATGCCAAGGTTGAGGGTCCGTCTGCCCCCCGATCAGGGCACACACAGGAATCAACCAGTGAGCCTATCAGTGAGTGGAACAAACAAACAACAAATCAGTGATGTGTCTGTCTCTGTCTCTCCCCCTTTTTCATTCTCTCTGAAATCAATAAATAAAAATAAATAAAATATTCAGCTTTTTTAATAATAGGACAAGATAAAATTTCACTTGGATTTGGAATAATAAATATAGCCAGCCTAAACACAACAAACAGCACTTATGATCGTGAGTAAATTTACCTCTCTGTAAAATAACAACTGAATAAGTATAATATAAACATCCATAAAACTACTGCTCAGGTCTTAAGCCTGTCCACCCTGAACACAGGAACTATTCTGAAAAATACAAAATACCATATGTTGCTAAAAACCTTTTGAAAAAACGGAAAGGTTATTTTACCTTACTAAAAAAAGTTATTTTTAGTACTGATTTCAAATGGAGTGTGTTAAATATATCTCAATTTCATTTCCCCACCAATTATCTCTCATTATACTTGTTTTGAATGCAATACATGTTATTTTAGGTTCAATTAAAAAAAAAATCGCCCTGGCTGGTGTGGCTCAGTGGATTGAGTGCCAGACTGCAAACCAAAGGGTCACCGGTTGACTCCCAGTCAGGTCACATGCCCAGGTTGCAGGACAGGTCCCCCAGTAGGGGTCACGCGAGAGGCAACCACACACTGATGTTTCTCTCCCTCTCTCCTTCCTTTCACTTCTCTCTAAAAATAAACAAATGAAAAGCTTTTAAAAACTAAAAATTCATTAAAAAAAAGAAAAAAACCCAATGACACACATGAATTTTAAGATGAATCCCTATTTCTCTAAAACAGTTATTCATAAAGCAGGTATACACAAGAACCATAACGTATAGATATTTACTGTGCGGAGAAAAAGAAAATAGAGGAGAAAAAAATTCTCCTCTATTTTAACAGCTACTAAGCATGAAAATGCATCTAATACGCTTCACAATACGGCCTATGTCCCTGAAACTTGGCTAAAGATATAAGGATGTCTCTCACACACTGTAGAGAAGATAAATGTGTGTGTTTAGCACATATTTCTCTCAGCTCACTCCATAAACTCTAAGAAAATGTCTTTTAAATGGAACAAGTAATGAGAGAAGAGATCATAGCAAAAGAGATTTCCAACAAAACTGTGGCAGATGAATGACTGGTAAATGCCAGAGGAAAAAGGGAAAGGGTAAAATCCAAATGAGAAAGAAAGCAAACAAACAAACAGCTCAATTCCAGGGTAGAAGAGTCCTGTAAGCACCTGGAAGTACCAGGCACGGAGCTAAAAGCGAGGCAGAGATGAAGACTGCAGCTGAACACATGAGTGGTCGGAAATTTGCATAAAGTCAGACCCCTAGATTTTTCAGAGTTTTTAGCCAATTACAAAAATTAAAATGTCCCCAGAGGCCATTAAAAAACATAGGAAATCATACACTATAACATAAATGTTTCATAAAAAATGAAACTACATACAGGGTCCTGCAGAAGGAAGGCCTGCTTAAGTGTGGTTGGTAGGGTCATAATACGGGTGTGGTAATTCATAATTTTATTTGGAACAGAGTTCACCTAAAACATCATATGGTGTGCTTGAGTGTGATACTGATGTTAACAATTATATGCTTATGATTCTGTAATGAAAAACGGGGCGTTATTTGTGCCAGATCCTGTATATTCAGTCCTCCATATGATCTGTTCAACACCAGTGGATTCAACCAACCACCAACAGAAAATAACTGATGACGGGGTGGGGACGAGCACCTGTTACAGCCCTGGCCAGGGAGCTCAGCTGGTTAGAACCTCATCCGGACACACCGAGGTTGCAGGTTCATGCCCTGGTCAGGACGCAGAGAAGAATCGAACCAATGAATCCACCAATAAGTGGAACAACGAATCAATTTCTCTCTCTCTAAAAATTAGTAATTTTTTGAAGTTAAGTTGATGAAGTGTACTATGTCACTAGGCCCACAATGGCTATGTCTGTACTAAACATGTAGTTTTTTTCTTGTCATTATTCTCTAAACAATGCAGTTAACAATTACTTACATAGAATTTACATTGTATTAAGTATTATAAATAATCTAGAGATGATTTAACGTATAGGGTAGGATGTGTATAGTATATATTTTCATATATAATTACATGCAAAACTAAACCACTTCATATAAGAGACTTAAACGTGCTCAGATTTTAGTATTTACATGGTGGAGGTGAGGGAGTCCTGGAACCAATCCCCATGGATACTGAGGGACAACTGTCCTGTCTTTAGGTAAAGCAAAAAATAGACAAAAAAGGAGGTTCTATGCAAAGGAACCCCTCAAGGTGATCCGATCGTAATTTCTAACTCGGCAAGCAGGTCATGGTGGGCAATCAGGCCCGGGCACATAACTTCTTTAAGGAAAGGTTTTAAGCCAGCCATGCCTACTATTCTCGTGCATCTAGGTTAACAAACCTTTGAAATACCAGGAGTAATACCCTTTAGACCCAGCAATCCTGCTTCTGGGAATACATCCGAAGGAATCCAAAACACTGATTCGAAAGAACAGAAGAGACCCTGTGCTCACTGCAGTGTTTTTTACAATGGCCAAGACACGGAAGCAGCCCGAGTGTGCCTCAGCAGAGGAGTGAATAAAACATCTGTGGCACATGCACACAACAGAATTCTACTCGGCCATAAAAAAGAAGAAAATGTTACCCTTCGCAACAGTACTGATGGACCTGGAGAACATTATATTAAGGGAAATGAGCTACTCAGAGAAAGACAAATAGCATATGATTTCACTTGTATGTGGAATCTAATGAACAAACTGAACTAACAAGGAAAATGGGGACAGACTCATAGAGAGCAGGATGACAGCTAAGAGGGGGGTAGGTTAGTGGGTAGAGGGATCAAAAAAAAGGAAAAAGGACTCACGGACATGGACAACAGTGTGGAGATTGTGGTGGGGGGGAAGGGGTGATAAGGAGACTAAATGGTAATGGGAAAAAATACAAGAAAGACTGAATAAAAAACAATAAAATTAAAAAAAAATGTAAAAACAGTAATACCCTTGGAAAGGAGAATTAACCCTCGATAGAGCACATAATCTTGTTAACTATCCTGTAATCCAACTTCCGAAGTGCTTCCTCACACCTTCATAATCTTCCTCACTTTCCCTCAATCTCCAGTGACAAACAGAAACTGCGAACTGTTATTCTCGGGGGCATGTGAGACCATGTGCCCCACATGCGTTGTCCGTTTGGCTCACACACACTCTCATACAAATTCACTACCGGTTTGGATGTTTCTCATGGAGACAAAAACATTCAAAGTAATTGTAAGGACTAATAAGATAAATGGTGAAATAACTCTTATCTAAAGTATTTTTTAGATAGCTATAAAAAAAATCTAAACACCTACTACTTATCCCATAATAACTGTGCTTTGAAGTTCTGACTATGTAAAAGCACTTAAAATTTTTTATACTTTAAGAAGAAATCCAGAATACATATAAAATTACTGTAATTCAAAAACAAAAATAATCAACAAGTCAAAAAAGATGGATTCAAATTGAAACATACACTTTGCACAAAAAATAATGTATCGATATGCACACAAAATGATGCCCCGTCTCACTAGTTGTTAGGAAAAGGCCAATCAAAACCACTCAAGAGCAATCCTCCCAGGATGGCTGAAATCAAGAAGACTGATCACACAAAATGTTGGTAAAAGACACTTTGTAACTGACTCTCAAACATTTCTGATGTTAAGTGGAAAATAGTACAAGCAAAATGGAAAACTTAGTAGTTTCTTATAAAGTTAAACATGTATTTATCCTATGACCAGCAATTTCACTCCTAAATGGTTCCAAAGAGAAATAAAAACGTAAGTCCACAGAAACACCTGTACAAGAATACTCACAGTAATCTCAGTCACAATTACCCCAAACCAAAACAACCCAGACGTCCATGAAAAGGAAAAAATGAATCAACACATTATGGTGCATTTGTAACAACACAATACTACACAACAATAAAAGATAAATAAACTCAGAATATAAGAATCACAGACACTAGCAACTAGACTTTCAAACTCCCGAGAGGACACTCTCCTCTGGGGAGTCTGAGTAGTTCAAGAGGATCATCCCCGGGCTCCCCAAGAATAGCCAGGCTAGCTGTCCTACGTAAAGGCCAGAGGCAACCTCGCCTGCCCCTCAGAGCTTTCTGACCCACTCCCTCTACTCAGCCCCCGACTCCTCAGTATGGGCAAACAGCCAGACCGTCGAGCGTTTAAAAAAAACCTTGATGTGGGAAATAGAAAAGCAAATATAGAGTGGGGAAAACAAGCTGGCTGAAACATTCTGTAGGAGGAAGAAAACTAGTTTTCTCAGACTACTGTGTGCACGACAACAGACACCAGACACCAGAGGAGGCCTCAGGGGAAGGCACACCACAGAGGAACGAGGAGGAGGAAGACAAAGGGAGGCAGACAGCGGCACAGAGGTCCTGGTGTGGCCTGCACGCACCACCAGAGAGGGCAGGGGAAGGAAGGAGAGGGCCGGGGAAAGAGGAAGAGCAGACCATCTCGGGCTTGGTGCTGTGAAGCAGCTCACAGCGCCAGCAGTCACGTTCAGGTGTGAGCAGATGGGCAGAGGGTTCCAAGCAGGGTATCCGCCCTCAACCCCTGCCAAAAGATGAAACTGATAAATGTGTACTGTTGAAAGCTGATAGGAATTTAGCAAAACCTGAAAGCATTACTATGACAATCTGTTGTTAAAAATATTACCAAAAGCCTACACTTTGATTTTTATCAAAAGGAAGATTTAAGAAGCAACTGTGAGCAAATACTGTACAGAAAAGCAGTTACAAGTATACTACAAGTTGGTAAAGTTTTAAAAAAAGAAAATAAACAAGCAATAGTGTGACATATGAGACGAGCGTTCAGAATTAAAGCTTTCAAAGGCCCTTGATAGATCAGAAAGAAGCTGGAGAATTCTAATTAACTTTGTAGACTTCATTAACCTAGTCTCCAAGTGCATGCAGAAAAAAAAAAAAAAGTCAAAGCAAATTATTTAAGCAGAAGAGAGAAAAATAGAAAAAAGCATGAAAAAGAGAACAAAAATAAGATATTAGGAATCAGATAAGCTATATTAAATTCAAATGCTATTTCAATGAAGTTTTCCAAGCACATGACAATACTATACATAATTTATGGAGAAGCAAGCACGTGGCACACACAGCTAGAAAACCGTTAACAGGATGCAAACCAAATGCAGTAGAGTGGTTACCCTCTGTAGAAGCAACAAGGAGGGTAGTTTGTGAGGGGCATTTTAACAAAATCTAAAATTTATTTGCCTTTTTTAAATCTCTAAGCAAACACATCAAAATGTTAACATTTCTGAGAAATACACAGTAACTATAATATTCATCTGTATTTTCTAAACTATTCCATAATTTAAAATTTAACAGTAATAGTCAAATACATGATATTCTCATTACTACATAAATATAAAATTCTGAATTGCCTTATACATATTTCAAAAAACTTACTTTCATTTTATGATGGCTAAATTACTTTACATATTAATGACTCTCACCCAAGTCTCAAAATATTGGAAAATGTTAAAGTCTTATAATTTACTCAAAGTTAAGACGTGTTCAAGTTGAAATGCCTGAAATTCTTTTAGAAATACCCTTAAACTATGAAATTAATCTTATATCTGATATAACCAACATTTTATAGGTGCTTCCATCCTAAATTGGCACTAGGAGGTAAAAAATTCCAGCTTCACAGAGGAACTCTAATGATGACGAATTGAAATAAGACTTTACCTATAATAACAAAAA
This sequence comes from Desmodus rotundus, assembly GCF_022682495.2. NCBI lineage: Eukaryota > Metazoa > Chordata > Mammalia > Chiroptera > Phyllostomidae > Desmodus > Desmodus rotundus. The sequence continues at coordinate 91,177,923 of NC_071399.1, read as the reverse complement.
AGGTTGTTTTTTCTCCCAATACATAAAACCAATTTTTTCACCAATGAGCATGCAGAAGTTATCTGCTGTGATGGGCACACAGTACCTGTTAAGTCCTTTGCTAAGTCGGGATGGTTCATGAGACAGTGGCTAGCAAATTTCACACATTCCAGGCGTATGGGTACGTGAATGTCATTAAACCTGATAAAATACAAAGGCAGAATCACCTTCAAAATCAGAGAAATAAATGTGTGTTTAATTTGCAATCAACTTCTACCTGTTTCTTTGATTAAAAGAAAAATCTGCATAGGATAATTCTAAGTGGACTCAGACAATTTATCCAAGTTTTTGATACACTATTTGTGTACAAATGCTTTGAAACCTCCTTACCAAACTAGGACAATGTCCACGAGAACTCTTTTTTTAAGGAACGATACATATTTGGCTTAAATAGAAGAATTAAAGTGACAAAATTTTTTCTAAAATTTTATACTTTCAAATGTTCTTTTTAATGAAAGTATAATGTATGTACATAGTTCATACTTTATTACATAAACCCCATACTATGGAAAGAAAACTTTTCCTCAAAGTATTCTTTCTTAAACATGTGGCATTCACAAACATGTGGTAGATCTTGTACTAAACCCCTTATTACTTTACATGGTTCTAAAATCATGCCCAAATTAGTTCTATCCATTTAACCATCACAGTTATGACATGCCCACTAATGTCAAAGACAATTTTTACATGGCTTTGCATGGAGTTTTATGTCATTGATATTAAAAGAAAAAAAATACAAAGTAATAGAAAGGTGATAAATTTAAATTAGGCCTTTCCTTCCAAAAAACCTATAAAGTTGGGTAATCCAAGTCCTGATTTAAAGATATACTGAATATCTATGTGCAAAATTGTAATTTTGTTACATTATATAAACAGATTTTAAATTGAGTGTCATAATGTAATTACACTTATAAAATGAGTTACCTACAAAGGAGTTCCCATAAGACTGTCAGCTGATTTCTCGAAAGAAACCTTGCAGGCAAGAAGGGGCTGGAAAGACCTATTACCTCTCTCATGAGTCAAGAAAGGCAAAGACCTACATCCAAGATGACTCTACCCAGCAAAGCTATCATTTAGAATGGAAGGGCAGATAAAGTGCTTCCCAGATAAGGTCAAGTTAAGGGAGTTCATCATCACCAAGCCCTTATTATGTGAAATGTTAAAGGGACTTATCTAAGGAAAAGATGATCAAAAGTATGAACAGTAAAATGACAACAAACTCACAGCTATCAACGAACAAACCTAAAGAAAAACAAAAGCAAACTAAGCAAACAACTAGAACAGGAACAGAGTCACAGAAATGGAGATCACATGAAGGGTTATCAATAGGGAGGGGAGGGGTGAGAATGGGGGAAAAGGTACAGGGAATAAGAAGCATAACCGGTAGGTACAAAATAGACAGGGGAAGGTTATGAATAGTGTGGGAAATGGGGAAGCCAAAGGACTCATATGCAGGACCTATGGACGTGAGCTAAGGAGGGAGGAGTGCGGGTGGGAGGGGGTGTGCAGGGTGGAGGGGAATAAAGGGGAGTAAAAAATGGGACAACTGTAATAGCATACTCAATAAAATGTATTTAAAAAAATAAAAATTACCAAGGACAAGATAAAAAGAAAAAGGAAAATTATAAATACGACCAATCATTACGAGCATTCAAAAATTCCGAAACAGAACACTTCATTTTTATGATTTCAGAGAACAGTATTAACTGTGGATGGTGTTTTAAATACATTACTATACATAGGTACAAACTACGTTACTTTTAAACAGGGCACCAAAGTCATATACCTGCCCAAGTAACACTGCCAGAGGGGTTTGTTCTGAGAGGCCAGTTCTGAATCCTTTGCCCCAAACATCTTGGCCAGCAGCCTGACGACCTGCAGCCGCTCCTCGTTGTCGTTGCTCTGCAACGGAAGAGAGCCGCCACTTTAAAACCAGAGGGAGACACACCCAGAGCAATTTTCTCACGACTCCCTCACCCACCAACTGCAGAGAAAACCCTTCACAAACTCCAGATGGAACATCACACGTAAAAATGCCCCACAGACTTTTTATAAAATTAAATCTCCAATGCGCTCCTCATCTCAGGTTATATTACAGCAGTACTCCCTCCATGAAAACACACTCTAAAGTTTGAATAAATGTTAGAAGTCCCCACCTCCCTTTCATTCAGAGTCAAATTCAAAAACTAACTTTCCTCAAACCAGTCAGGACACTTGACAGACTAGCTGGGGTTTTTAAGAACAGATTCTGACCGAGGCCAGGCCCTCAGCAGAGAGAATCCCACGCGACTGTCCTGGTTAAGCTGTTTGCAGAAATAAGTGTGTGCTGAAGTCTCCCGACAGAGCGCTCAGTTCACGTCCATACACCAGATTCCTAACGGAGTCTGACCATATGATGGGGCCCGCACGTGCCAAACCAAAATTTCTGCTTTCTCCACTGTATCGTGGGTACCCTGGGGACAAGAACTGTTTTACTATAGATTTGGGTACCTCCAACAGATGACAATGATTACATGACTAAGCCAGCACAATTCTAAAATTGAACATAACATGTGACAACCGGGAACATAGAAAAGCACTGATATTCAAGGTGTGATGGACAGCATTGTACAATTTTTAAAATATTTTTAAACCAATGCCTCAGCCATGCCTTAAGAGCTCCCATAATATGACCTATCTCATTTCTATTACCTCTCTCATTTTCCTTCTACAGAGATACTTGTCAACCCCAGCTAAACATTAGAATGACCTTTAAAGCTACATTTAAAGAAAAGCATGCACACAAAAAACCTCAAAACAAACAAAAAAGCAACTGATGCCTAAACTCTATGCCAGATATTCTGATCAACTGGTTTGGTTTAACTCCTGGACATTTACTTGTTTGTTAAGGCTCCACAGCTGAAGATTCCAGTATGTGGCCAGAAATGATTTCAATTTACTTCATGCTACCATCCAACTATGTAATTCCTTGTGTTCCACAAGTTCACCCGGCACCTTCCTACCTCTATGTGCTTCTGTATGATGTTTCCTTTGCTTCAACTGTATGCTGTTTGTATCTTCTGTGACATTTATAACATCTGGCCTCCTATTAGATCTGGATTATTTTATTTTCCCTCTTCCCTTCATACTAGATGTTAAATTTGCTGAGAGGAAGGATGATAATTCCTTGTTTTTATATTTCTTAGAGTACTCAATATTTTTATTAGAGAAAATCAGACCAACAAATAATAACAAGCATGCATGACTCTGCCTCATCGAGCTCGCTGACTGCGTGAGAAAAGGAGGGCAAGGAGGCAGGCGAACCGACGGCTCACTGAAGAACCACGAGAAAGACGCCTAGGAGTAACACAAGAGTTACCACACTACCAACACAGACTGTTTATTTTGTTATTTTGAAAAAAACGAGTCAAAATTTTTAGAAACAACCCATATAACACAAACAACTTAAGAACTTTTCTGGGTGGTACACTGGGGTTCATCGAAGACTACTAATTATGAACAGCTTTGTTCAACCCTCCTGTAACAATGTGAAAGAGAAAAGCACACCCCCAAATCTGCGAGGGAAACTGAAGGTGCAGCACGACTGAGGAGCAGTGGCGTCTGCCACCTCCCCCCCCGCCCCCCACAAGTGTAAGAGAAGGTGCACACGCCCCCCCACCCCGTTCTGGGGAGAAGAGACCTGACACTGCTTTTATGGCCTGAACGAGGGGCCTGGGGAACCGCTATACACCGTGTCTGGGAAACATTAAGCTTAATGTATAGCTATGATCACAACAGTGAGAATTTATTTGGAAAATACCATCCTTCTCAACCATTAATTAAGCAGCTACTATCTGTCAGAAACCATGGCAGGCACTTGGGCTCCACAAACAGGCGAGGCACAAATACCCGAATAAACAATGGGAATGCACCACTACATCTGTCACACGCAGATGAAACCATGGTAAGAACTCACTCTTTGCCAACTTAGCTCACAGAAGCACATCGTTTTTAGCATACTTACCTTTAGTTTAAATTCAAGCTGGGGTAAAACCGAGAGCAGCAAATGGCTGTCAATGTTGTAGAGCTCCAAGATCAAGTCAAAGACATGTTCCGACAGGTCGCTGATGGACGTTTTCCCCAGCATCAGGACCTGGTTAAAAAACTAGTGAAACAGAAGTTGTGCCATTAATAGAAACTCCACAGGCAAAACAAATTTTCTAAAATCTTATTATCACTCATTTAAATTCGTTATTATTTTATACAAAGTCAAACTAGGCATATCAAAATATTTTCTAACAGGAGGTGGGAAACCAGTGTGAGCTGTATGAAAAGATAAAACTCGGAATTTACCTTGTACACAATTAAAAATAGGTAACTTATATTGACCTATCAAGTAGCATACCAATAAACACCCTACTGCCAAACATACTCTATTCTTCCTTATAATACTTGCTATATTGTATCCTGCATTAGTTGTCTTAATTCTTCTACTAGAGAAATCGCTTAAGGATAGGGGATCACTTCTCATTCACCTTATCATGTATGAGAGAACAACAAAGACAAAGCCTTACACCTTTACAGTAAGAGCCAATTCCATTTTTAAAATATGTGATGTTATATTTATAATGCAAAACTTCTTTATAATCCTTTTTGTCTTCCTTTATATTCTCATACGCAAAGTGAAATAATATAAAGGTTTATAGCACTAATTAAATCCAATTAAAAGCACACACAAACACAAAGGAAATTCAAATTTCAACAACTTATTTTCCATAAGCAGCCATCTCTAACCCCCCAGTCAGATCACAACACTACTGGAACCAGTAAGTACACATGGCATAATGGTCAAGGTTCCTTTGTATGTAAGTCTTCCAAGCATGTAAAAATTAGCCCGGGGCATTTACCATGCAGTCTCAACAGTGGCTCATCTCCTTGAAGAAGGAGGCGAGGAGTCTGCAGCACACTGGCTGCCCTGCTTGTCCCGTGGGCGCAGCGAGCACGCAGTGTGGTTTAAAGAGGCTTTCTACGTGCAAAGTGCAGGCCAAGGACTTCACACTTCTGTGTCTCTTTTGCTTCCTTTCAGTTCTTGGGTTGTTCAAATTCTGTTTTACTATTCTTTCTTTATTGGTTTTAAACATAATTTGTTTTCCCTTCTTATCAATTTTGTGGCAAAGGATTTCATGACATCAAACATTAAATTCTCATTTAGGTTGAAAATAAAGTGGCTTTATTGTTTAAATTCACAAATTTTCTCCTGTTTAAAAATGGTAAATCTACTTTTCCTTAACAAAAAACAATAATCCGTTCCAATATGACCACCGTGGTGGTCAAACCATCCTCTCTTCTATCAGGCTGGGGAAAATTCACTTGCAAATTAAAAAAAAAAAAAAAAATCATTCCCAGGTTTAACTTCTTACAAATTCCATCAAAAACAGTAACACTTGTATCACCTCCATAAAGGCAAGGACCAAGTCAGCCTCCTCCGCTGTACAACAAGAGCCTAGCACCATGCCTGCAAAGCATGTGACCGATACATCTGTAGTAAACGAATAAAGAATACGTAACAGGTGCTGTGACACAAATATAAACATCCACGGCCTACACAAGGGCCCACAATTTAGGAAGAAAGTGGAAACAGATTTGACTAAATATTTCCATCCAAAAAAAGTTAGTTTTTCATTTACAAATGGGTAACTAATACTCATACTAGAAATTAAATTATTTTATAACAATTACCTCCTAGTGAAAGGAGTATGAGTGAGTTAAAGGTCAGTAATAAATTCTACCTTAGATTTAAGCATTCAATCTTAATTATAGAAGCATTTTCATATTAAATAACATTCTCTAGCATCACCCTAATTTACAGATGCAAAAACTGAGGCTAAGGAAGATTAAGCAATTTAATCAAACTACCTATGTCAAGATTGACTTGAAAAATCTTGTTCAATACAACAAAAGAATTTTGTGCTATCTTCTGAAACTTCTCATTAAAATGATCTGGTGGAAAATAGTATTACCAAGAAGTGATCCACGTAGGAAATTTTATGAATTGTCACTATGTACTTTTTGTTTGATACCATTTTAACTTTTTAAAAAATACATACAGTTTTTAGTTTTCTGACTGTCAAGTTACAACAAATTCTATTTTTAAAAAATAACCTACAACACCACAGTGATTTCCTAAGTACTTTATATGTAGGTATAAAGTACTGTTTATAAAGTTGGGGCACATGCCTGGCTTGTGGCCAGGTCCCTGGCTGGGGGCACACGAGAGGCAACTGCACAGTGATGTTTCTCTCCCGCTCTTTCTCCTTCCCTTCCCCTCTGTCTTAAAATAAATAAATAAAATCTAAAAAAATAAAATAAAGAACAAACTTGAATGTGTCTATGCGTAAGAGTGAAAAAGACACAAATTAAAAAAAAGGAATAAAGCAGGGTTGTTATTACCTCAGTATCCTACCTCTATTTTTGCTAATTTTCTACTAGGAAGGTAAATAATGGCTATTACATGTACAAGTTCAAAAGGCTGAGAATAACTTTTAACAGTACTAAATTTTATTCTATAAGACACTTAAGTTCACTAGGAAGTAATTTCACATGTACAGGTGTGAGGCACAAAAATAAGGCTCATAAAGGAGTAGAGGAGAAAAACAGCAATTCTTAGTAACTTCTCAGCTAAGTCTCAGGTAAAGCGAGGGAGAACAGAACAGCAGAAAGAAGAAAACAGCAAATTACAGGAGCAAGTGTGTAACTGCACGCACGCTGAGACCAGTCCCCTAAGTCTGTGCCTCCTGCTCAGCTTCTGGTAAAGCTACAGAAAGCAAGCGTGTGTGGGGGGAGGGGGAGCAGGAACTTAGATGTCAGTCATGGGAACACGCTTTTACCTAAATGCTTTTACCTGGATTTATCTGGGATCGCTGAAGTCCTACCTTGGTCCTTTTATCTCTCTTTTAACTTTCATTGTAAATCTTTTGAAACATGCACAAACGTTGTGACAACAGTAAAGAACCTAGCTCCAACAAATACCACCATTCTATCTTGAACTTTTCCCCCCTTTCATTTCCCAATACTAGGAAAAAAATATTAGCATGGTATAGTATTATTCTCTTCTTTTTATGCTAGAAGAAGGCATCAAAGGAAGTTGTGTTCTCCTACAAAGCATGGGCTTAGCGATATCAATTTAAATAAATAACCACCAGGAGGAGCTCATCTAGTGTATCTAGTGGGCCGTGGAGATAGCAGGCTTAAGTCACTTCAAGTGCCGGAAGTCAATAAAGGAAAAAACTCAATCCGTTCAACCTAACCAATTCACTCCAGCCAATACCCAAGACTCACAAAACTTACAGAAATCAACGATGAGAATTCCCTCCCAATCTTTGAGCTACTAAGATAGATTATGTAATTTGATTCTCCAGTTTCTGAAAGTTCACCCTCTAAAACAATGTATAAATCAAGTACATTTTCCCAAATCACCATGTGCTTAGAATCATTTAGGGCCATAGTGAGAAACAAAAAATTGAGATTTACCAAGGTTCTGTTTTCTAAAGTATGTTACTTTTCAAAGCACATCTTTTCATGATGTATTTTATATACTGAATTAATTTTTATTTGTTATTTGAAAAATTCTCCTTCAATAAACTTCAGGAAAATTAAGTACATATGTAATTATAAAAAGCTGTCTTTCTCGCTTTTTCCAAGAAGACAGATTTAAATGATGTATTGGGGTGGCCATGAAGTAAGGATTTTTCCTTAAAACAAAACACAATTTTTCATTTTCACCAATAACTTCATTGATTTGGATTTTTTTTTTAATATGTTGGCTATCTCTCATGTGGTATAACATTGGTGGTTCTCAACTAATGTCTCGACTTGATCACTATCAACTTCAGCTGGTCTACCCAACCATGGAGCATTGTCCAGTGAGAAATCCCCCTCACAACATCTCACAAACCACTTTTGACGTGTTCGATCAGTCACAGTACCTTCTCCATACACTGAACAAATCTTTGTGTTTAGTTGCATTTTTACCTTTCTTGAAATAATAAAGCATAATATGCCAAAAATGTTGGGCATCTTCTACCATCTTCAATATTAGAATGACTACACAAAAAATTCACCAATTTTGATAATTTTTAAAACACACGCTGATATGACAGCTGTCACAATACAACTGAACAAAACTGTTCTGAATGAAGTTAAAGACAACTAAGCACTACTAAAGCCATCGTACGGTAAAAACCAAATGAACTTTTTTTAAAAAATATATTTATTGATTATGCTATTACAGTTGTCCCATTCCCCCCCCCTCACTCCACTCCATCCTGCCCACCCCCTCCCTCCCACATTCCCCCGCTATAGTTCATGTCCATGGGTCATACTTATAAGTTCTTTGGCTTCTACATTTCCTACACTATTCTTACCCTCCCCCTGTCTATTTTTAAAAGGGCCAACCCAGTGAGCATGTGAAGGTAGGTGGAAGTGGTGAGCGGGCGGAGAGGCTAAGGCCAAGGCCCTGTCCTGGACTTGCTCCCGAGGGGACCCTTGGGCAGAGCGCAGCACTGCACAGGACTCCTGGATCCGTGCAGAGAACAAGCTCACAGTTAGCTTCCACACGTGAGCTCATCTGCTGAAATACACGTCTTCCAAAAATAAATACGAGGATGTCAACTGTAAATAAGTAGATTTGGGACAATTTTGAAAGGGCTCATTTCACTGTAGTTCTTCCCCTTTCTAAGAAAAGATAGTTTTAAATGATCTACTGCAGGCAGAGCCAGACAGCCTACTCACACCCAATCCGTGCCGTTTATACTCGCCTTTAATTTTTAGGTCTTGGTACCTTCCTCTTGTACAAATCTACTTAATCTCCAAAAAGCTGTGAACAATTTCTCTGAATAATAGAAAGTCCCATGTTTTATCTAATTACACTTCTAACAGTAGAAAACGGTGTATCTTGCTAACCAAAATAAAAGCTGTTTTAGTTCCTAGGCAATCTGAAAGTAGCAAATGAATGACTAAGCAAGATGAGAGCTAACCTTCTAGAAAATATTAACCAAGAAAATACATTACTTGATGATTAAACACAACACAAAATTAAAAGTACATACTACTTCCCAAAATTTGCTTCTGGCAGTCTTTAAAATTTTGGCTAATTCTGCAGACAAATAATTTAGTAAGTCAGACTTACATTGGTAATATATGGTTCGATAGCCTGCGCTGTCCTCTTCAGTAAAGCCTTTGCCAAATCATAGGCTTGCTTGTTTAAGTTCTGAAAAATAAAAATATTATCTGTATTATATTTCTCTATGAAAAACAAAATATTACCTGTATTCAAAAAGCCACTGAAAAAACAAAAACAAAAAGTCACTCAAGCAAATGAATGAGAAACCTTCTAAGACTCAAAATAAAAAACAGAAGGCAAAACTACTTTTTTTCTCTTAAGACTAACTGGTCTACTAAAGCCTGACATCCCTTCCAAGCAAGGGTAATTATATGTACTTATTTTATTCATAACATAATGTAAACCATATAAAAAGGTCAATAAATGTTTAGTAGATTCAAGATGAGGTAGTCATTCTAAATTTGGTCCCAGAGTCAAATCAGCTCAGCAAAGTATAAATACAGGCTGTTTCACTTCAGGTCCCGAAGAACCAAAACATCCTCAGAGGATGAGCTGGGTTCTAGTGTGGGCAGGAATTGCGGGTGGGGGTAGCCGTGTGGTTTGCACAGGGATGGGGATGTCCACAGGAGGGGAAAGACAAGAGTTTAGGGCAGCTATGGGGAGCAGATCTACTCCAGCACATCTCAGAGCACAGTTACGTTCAAGTATACAACAATAAACATAACAAAGTACGAAAAGAGAAAGGATGCGAGAAAACGTGTATTAAGAATATGTACTTCTGAACAGATTTTGATAACAATAGAAGGATTCAAGACCAAAAATCTAAAATGGAATCAGTTAGTCTTCTGGTTTAAACATGTGGCAGAGACCAGGAAAGAAAGAAAAAGTAGACAGAAGAGACAGATACAAATAGATAAATGAATTAAACAGTTGAAGCATATTTTTAGATTCGTACTGATGCTTGTTTTGTATTATTTCATTCATTTCTAAAGGGCATGTAGTATTTTACTACACAATACGCTGCAGCTTATGTACTCGTTCCCTATTCAGACATTAAACTCTGTGTCTTGCACATGACTCCTTGTACATACATGAAAGTATTTTCTATAAATTCTACCTTTGCTATTTTTCAAAATTCTATCCTGTATTTTTTTTACTTGTTCTTCTTTATTTTTAGAGTTTCTCTATAAATTCCATACACTAAACCTTAGTCCGTTATGTTCGTAGCATGTCTTAGTCTGTACCTGTCTCTCCAGCAAAGGTCAGGGCATCACAGAGCACACAGAAGTTCCTACACTGGACGTAACCACGTGTCAATCTTTGCTTGTTTTTCTTGTGCTTTCTTTCTAAGAAATTCTTTTCTACACTGTGGTTAAGATGTTTTATGTTTTCAAATAAATTTATAATTCAATTGAATAGGATGATATTTGTTAATAAAATTATATATAGGTTTCAGGTGTGCAAATCTATAATACATCATCTGTATATTGTATTGTGTTTAAAATTTTATTTGAACTTGACGTGGGGTGGTAAACACAACCCCACGTCAAGTTCGAATAAAATTTTAAAGACTTGTTTTTTTAGATTTAAATCTTTATGCTACCTGTAATTTATTTTTAGGTATGGTACAAAATAAGAACCTAGTATTATTTTCCATATGAATATTCAATTATCCTAAAACCATTCATTAAATAGCCCATTATTCCCTCCAATGACATGTAGTACCCAAACACTGAAGTTTCCCTACAACCATGCCTCCGTTGGTAAATTCTCCATCATTGCCACGCCTCTTTGTCCACCACTGTCTGAAGAAAACAACGTCTTAACAACATCTGAAGAAAACACCAGGTAGGTGAGTCCCTACTTTCTCATTCCTATTCAAAATTGTTTGCGTATTACTGGCCATTTGCTCTTCAATGTGAATTTTAAATCAGTGTGTCAAACTATAGAGACGTGCACACAGACATTTTCCATTTCTATTTTGATTGGATTATCTATTCATATGCAGAGAGCTGACAGCAGTATGACGCTGAGTTTGCCAGACCATAAATAATGACAAATCATGCAACATGTTTAAGTCTTTTATACTTTCCAGGCAACTACAGTGATTTTCAACATAAAGAGCATGCACATTTTTGTAAAATTTCTAAGCAGTTCTTTACTTAAAGCAACAAATGAAAAATTTCTGCAGTGACACTAACAGATTTTCATATATTGATCTGGTATCTAGTAACCTTGAAGAACGTTCCCATACTGAAAACTCTGCACACTACTCTCAGCACAGCCGGTCTTATCGTCTGCACACAGTTTCAGCTTTGCTTCACCTTTCTAAGCCTTTTATCTTTTCTTTGTTTCTCTTGTCTTATTCCACTTAAAGCTTTTGGTTAATGGTGCTTAGCAATAGCATTCTTACCTTTTTTCTCAGTGGAAGCAACATCTTTACAATGTTCCTAACTTTACCATTAAGTACAGTATTGTTCACATATATCCTTATCAGTTTAAGGGAGATCCTTTCTACTTCAAATCCACTAAGAATTTTCTTATTTTTATACTGAATTTTACCAAATGTTCTTCTCTACATCCACTGATATTTTCTCTTTGATCTACTAACTTACACAAATACCTTAGTTTATTGCTAACATTTTCTAATGTTACTCCATCTTTTAATCCTAAAACAAAGCCATTTTGCTACTTATCAATATTACTTTGTAGTATACTGGATACTATTATTATTTTATATTGAATTTATGTTATCATATTTTAAATTAACATTAGCTTACGATTCTCCTTTGTTGCCTGGTTTTGTCTAGTTTCCCTATAAAGATTATAAACGCAGTGAGTTGTGGAACATTCCTTCCTTCTATTTAATCTGGAAAAGTTTGCTGAATATAGAACTATATGCCATTTAAATGATTAGTAGCCATCTCCTGGTGCTGGGTTTAAGAGCTTCTGTGGTCAGTTTAAGCACTACTGCTGATGCTGCTACTGCTACTGTTGTTAGGAAAGAAGGGTTTTGTTTTATGGATAGTTTTTAAAATAAATTAAAATATTTTATTGGTTAATGGTTAGGATTTTCTCTCTTGAAACAAAGTGGGCACGTTATACTTCCCAGGAATTTGTCTACTTCCTAATATGTTAGCAAAAAATACTGCTCATGAAGTTGTCTTGATCTTTTTACTGCCAGCTGTTCCCCATTTCATTATGGAACTACACAGGGCGGGGCAGAGGTAGATTTACAGTTGTTCATGTGAAAAATAACACAACGAACAGTAACAACACAAGAATAAACTGTGTTTGATGCACTCACAACTGTGAGCCCACTTTGGCCCACCCCGTGTTGTTACCATCTCCCCTTTTCTGATGCACCTTGTCAAGGGTTTGTCTATTTAACATACTCTTCAAATTACCAACTTTGGTTTTTGTTAGCATGTCACTGTGTTTTCTATTCACTGATGTGTTTTCTTCATTGCTTTTTTTCTTTTATACTTTGTAGATTCTGATGATATTTTTATAACTTCCTGAATGGACACTTAGCTATAAAGTTAAATTAAAGAAAACATTTTAAGTTGCCACAAGTTTTAATATGTATCATTTTAATAATCATTTCTAAATATTCTATAATTTCCATTATGATCTATTCTTTTTTGACAGAATCTGTATGATTGCTATAGACTTGTTAGTCTTATGTTTCACATCCTCAGTATTCCTACAAACTGTTGGCCAGCTTGATTTATAATCACTAAGACATGTGTTAAAATCACCCACCAAATTGAGTTTCTTCCTTTCTTTTTTCAATTTATGATTTACATATTTTGAGCCTATGTACATAAAAAGTTAGATGTCTTCCTGCAAACTAACCCACTGCATAAATCCCTCCTTTACCCAATAAAAACTCTTACACCTAATATTAATACAAGCTACCTCAGTTTCCTTTCGGTTAGTATGTGCCTGGCAGCCTTTTTTCTAAACTTTTATTTTCAGCATTTTTGTGACAGTATTTTTGTCATGATCTCTTATTAACAATGACCAGTTAAGATTATTTTGAATCTGATCTGATCATCTGCCTTAAGTAGTAAATTTGGACCATTTACATTTATTGTAATTCTTCCTTTTACTGTAATCCTTAAACTTTTAACTTAAATACCTCTTTAAGTTAGAGTTAATCAACAGATCTGTACTCCTGACATCACGACGATCACATCACTCATCAACTCCATTCAATCTTATGTATTATTTGTACCCAGTGTTTTAAGATCTTCATAATAATTCTTTAATTAATCATTTTAATCATTATTGCTGTTTTTGTCTTAGAGGATTTCTTTGTTTGCCACTATTTCTCGCATCCTCACTCCTTTTAAATTCAATTTCCATCATTATCAAGTACTCACCAAGTAGTTCTTTCAGGAAACATCTATTGACAAATGAATACTTAATGTCTCAATTTCACTCAAACTGGATTATGCATACACTCTTACAACTTATTTTATCTCATCACTGTGAAAACAGAGCTCCACTATTTTCTGGCATCTATCCTTGTTACCAGAAAGCAGGCAGTTTAACCTCCATTCCATGGTTAAGGGATATGCCTTTTCCCTCGAGGTGCCTTACACACTGTTTTAGCACTCTAAACTATCCCCAAGATGTGCCTGGACTGGGATTTTTTATTTATTCTGCTCATGACACTTTTGCTTCCTAAGCCATAAATTCATTATTTTCATCAATTCTGGAACATATTAAGCATATTTCTACTTTAATATCTCTTCTCCACTCTCTACTTGTTATTCTGAAGTCACTATTAAACATATTGGACCTTTCCATCTATTTTTCATGTCTTAGTATCTTTAACGTTTTCTTTATCTCACTGTATCCACTGGGTTGGCCAAAAAGTTTGTTCAGTTTTCACGTTCCACCAATAACTTTATTGAACAATGTATTCACCATTTTGTTCCACTACTTTTTGCCATCTTTCAGGCGACTTCGTACTTCCATCTTCCCAAAACTCTTTACCTCTTTGAGCAACGAACTGCCCCAGGTACCTTTGTAGTCCTCCAGGGAACTGCAATTTTTTCCATTAAGAGAATTTTGTAAAGACCTAAATAAATGGAAATCTGAAGGTGCAGTGTCTGGTGAATATGGCAGATGAATCGTAATTTTCCAGCCAGGTTTTAACAGTGTTTGCCTGGTCATCAAAGAAACACGCAGTCTTGCAGTATCCTCATAGAAGATTACGCATTTTCTGTTGACTAATTCTGGATGCTTTTCATCAAGTGCTGCTTTCAGTTGGAATTAATCATTTGGTTTTCCGGAAGGAGCTCAGAGTAGAGGACTCCCTTCCAATCCCACCATATATACAACATCACCTCCTTTGAATAAAGACTGGCCTTTGATGTGGTTGGTGGTGATTCACTTCTCTTGCCCCACTATCTTTCCGGTTCAACATTGACAGGTAACTACTTTTCATTGTCCACCACAATTTGTTTTAAAAACAGAACGTTTTTGGTATGTATAAATAGAGAATCGCATGCAGAAATATGGTCAAGTTTTTCATTTTTTGCTTAATCTATGCGGAACCCAAACATCAAAGCAATTAACATAAGCAACGTGGTGCAAATGATTTTCACAGCTTCATCTGGCTCTCTCCTGCTTGGTAGAATGTTGACTGTTCTCCAATAATGTCTCAATTTGATCGCCATCAACTTCGACTGGTCTACCTGACCATGGGGCATTGTCCAGTGAGAAATCTCCAGCACAGAACTCTGCAAACCACTTTTGACACATTCAGTCAGTCACAGTACCTTCTCCATACACTGCACAAATCTTTTATTTGAGTTTCAGTTGCGTTTCTAATTTTTTTGAAATAATGCAAAATACGCTGAAAATGTTGCATGTCTTCTTCCATCTTCAATATTTTTAAATGGCTACATAAAAATTCACCAATTTTGCTAAGTTTTTTTTTATTAATGCACAGTGATGTAACAGCTATCATAATACAGTCCAACAAAACTGTTTCGAATGACGTCAAAGACAATCTAGCACCACTAGGGCCGTCAAACGGAAAAACCAAACGGACTCTTATGGCGACCCAGTATATGATCACCACAGACCTATCTCCCACTCCGCTATCTTTTACAATCCAATAAAGGTTTTAACTTTAGTGACCGTTTTTTCATTCCTACTTTTTTTAAGCTTCTTCTCCTTTCACATATCTATCATGTTTTGTTAATTCTTATTTTTATATATTTAATCCTTTTAAGCATATTATATCTTTAATCCTTTTAAGGGTACTTTATTATTTTTACCTAATAATTATATTATCTGAATTTTTACACCTAATCTTGCTTCTTCCAGTGTCCGAGTTTCAGCACTGATAGATTATTTTAAATGTCTGGAAATTTTGGATTAGGAGGTCATTTTTATTGAAGCATTATTTATATGAATGCTGTGTTCCTGTAAACTTAGATTATATCTTGCCAGAAAAGTTTTAAGTTTGCACAGATCTTTATACGGTATTTCCCATGCCCCTCTCTTTAACCTTGACCCTTGTGAATCATAGAACAACGTTTCCAACTGCTTACTTGAAAGTTATTTTCAAAGAACACACACCTTCTCACAAACACACACACCCTCTCCTTGATTAACATCGCCAAAGGAAGAAACACTGTTGTCATCTTGCCCTCGGTCTCCAAATTAACTTTACCCTCTGCATCTACTCTAGGTCCTACCTGGTTGTGCCTCTCCCAGCACCTAAAGTTACGCAACAGCATTTAAGTAGCTAATAAACTCACTTCTTGAAATGTATCTTATTATTCAAAACTGAGTTATTACAGATATTTTATCACTTTCATTTAATTTGTGATTAATAAGTACATCTATTCAACATTAAACACAATTAATATTTACTAATATTAATCAATGAAACAGATTCTCCAAAACTAAGGGTAACGGGTAAATTATATTTAAGAACAGAAGCACAAATTCCGGGGCTTAACATTAACAGGCTTTACACATGTTTCTGTATAAATTGCTACATACCTTATGGGCAGGTACCAGATTTACCAAAACTGTATCCAGAAGCTCCTGAGATACTGTATCACCCTCACAAATAATAGAACTCATAAGGTCTACCATGTGCATATGAACTTTCTGATTGTGGCCATTGCTGCAATTCAAAGTAAGATATTTAGGGTGTAACTAAAGGATTCATTATTTAATCATAACATGATACTAACAAGTATTACACTTTACTTTAAAATGATACTAAAGTATTAATAAAATCAAATTCTTTATATTCATTTAAAACTTCTCTCTCTCCCAAACCTTATAATACCCAAAGTCTATTTTTATACTAAATTTCCAGGATTACTTTTCCTTAATTTTAACCAGTCTCACAATCAAAAGTAATTAAATCAAAATGTAACCTTTGTTTTATCTTAAATTCAGAAAATCAAATTGCTTTACTGAAGGTAATTTTACTAATTTTAAAGAACACAAATAATTCAAATATTCACATGAATTAAGGGATCAGCAATATGTAATTTAAATAAAAGATTGAAATACAATCCAAAATATATTTTATAGTGGGTATAGAATAGATAGCCTTAATGTCACTCTTGTATTATTATTTACATCACAAAACTGATTAAGTCCTATAGTGTTTTTAAAACATCTATAAATATAAAAAAATTGATGAATTCTTAAATTATAACTCTTAGCCTTCCAGTATGCATAACAGAGTTAACCAGATTAACTTGTAAATTACAAATTCTTTATATTTAAAAAAGTTACATTCCTAATAAAATAAACTTACTTTATAACTGAAAATAATGTTCTGTACAACTGTGTAAAAATTTCATTGCTATCTTCCAACTCAAAGCATATGTTGTATGACTTGACCCAGGCAATGTTCTAAAAATACGAGGTAAAAAAGATGAAAGAAATACATTTTAATTAGTAAAAACATACAATCACAAAAAGCACAAAAACAGTTTAAAATGCCATCTCAAGATATAATGTATTGCTTACCTCAAGTAAATAAAAATACCTATTGAACTGTGGGCTCTTTGTGTCCTCTAACCCCTTCAACTGCCTTGTTATAAACATAAATATATCCTTTAAAAAGAAAAGAACTGATTAGATTATGAATGCAACATCAAAATAGCCACTAAACTCCCAAAGCTAATTCAGCACTCATGTGTATCTATCATGATAAACTGTAGAGAACCAACAAAAAAATTGTATTTGGCTGTAAGTTTTTAAAAGGACATCATTATATGAAAATGCCAATTATTTTAATACCCTTCATAGGAAAACAGTGACTCATTTACCATCATTGTACCACAGAGAAAAACTTCACCTTTCAGCAAGTTAAAAAAAACAGACCTAAAAACGAAGTGAACTAAAATTCATGCCAACTTTACTGGAATAAAAAAGGCCGCAATGACTGTGAGTTGACCCGGGCTGCTGGAATAGCACTGAATGTGGTAATTATACGTATAGCAGGAACACAGTCCAGGAACCTTAACATTCCAAAATAAAATCACCAAGTATGAAGACAATAGATCGCAGAAGCTTAGAAATTTTAAAAACACCTTTAAAGTTAATTTGTCAAGCTTCCTATCTACTTAATATAATAAAACGTGTCCCCTGTGAACGGGCCCTGCTGGTCTGACCAAGCAGACTGGCTGCTGCGCTGACTGCCTCACGATAGAGAGACCAGCCCCTGGCTGACACTAAGTCCAGTGTGTGAAGGACTTTCTGACCATGGCAACGGCCTGACAGTGGCAGGTGTGAAGCCAGGTATCACACTCTTCTCTCACTACTACTGTAGACAAAGAAAACTACGACTCTGATGCAAGAAGAGTTAAAACTATTCCATAAATTTTAGAAAACTGCCTCAAAATGAATAATTTGTAAGTACTACCTCAATAAAATAAATAGGTATTTAAATTAAGACCCTAAACCTGACCAGAAAGAATAAGATAACCTTACATTTCTCAGCTACGAAATAATCTAAAGGCTCTAATTTAACCCCAGCTCTTCCACGCTGCTCTCACACTGTGCCCTGTTCTAAACAGAACGGCTCTGTGGCTGTTCTTCTGGGAGGGCTTTCCATCAAACCAGAGCCTTGACACAGGTCGCCGGTGACACAAACTGGACACACACCCAAGAGGCGGAGGAAACCGTGTAGCGGCACTCTAAAGTCACACTTGCCTCTTCACAGGAGTGCCAGAAAGACCCCTGGTGCGGGAAAGCCACAGCCCACCCATCAAGCACAGTCACTCCTTAAACCAATTCACAGTGCGTGAAAACGAGACGTTCGCCAACGAGAAACCAGGACAGACACCTGGGCACACAGCGCCACAGTCCAGCTCGCCCCACCTACTGGAAGGAAGCCTGGAACACTCTCCACTCTTACAGTTCAACTCGGCTTTCCAATGACAAACACTGCTCCCTGACCGCCTCCGACCTGCTGTAAACCCAGTTCAAGTTCCTGACACATCACTAACATCAGAATTTGTTAAATAAAATAAACCTAAGTTGTCTGTCACTTCTTCACATTCAGTATGAATAGTCTTCCTGTGGACACATTCTCTAACCCTTAGTTTCCACAATCATCTTTTACTATGGTTTTTCTGATTTTCTTAACCTACCTTGTCCAACATGCTCATGGCACACTTTCTACCAGACAGATGAACCGTGGTATTCCACTTCCCTTCTCACCTCTTAAAGATTTTCCACTCACATGGCTTTACTTACAACTGCTATAACCAAATACTAGATGTCTTTTCTACCTTTTCATTACAATTTCGTTCATTTTATTCTCTTCAACCCGATTTACATCACACCTTCCATTAAATGAATTAGGACTCATATAAATTTAGATTTATACTGGATACTTTCTTTTAAATAACAAACATGGTCTTTAATATAGATTGTCAAAAGGGAGAAGGAAGTACCCCCCAAGTGACACTGAAACAGACCTAATGATGACATAAAAAGTAAAGAAGAGCCTAAAGATCAGAAATTGTTTTACACAAGCAAGTACTACATTGGGAATGGGGCTGTGGCGGGCAGTAAGTTCTAAAGCACACGGAAGCTGTTTAACAAAAGATTGCTGCAGCTAATGTCAAAGAATCCGAAGAAACTGCCAACACACAGTCACCCCCGTTTTAGTCAGAAAGATAAGGGGGGAGCAGTCAGCCCTAGCGGCTCTTTCCTCAGGGCTTGCCTTCAGTTTGTCGGGGGACGTGTAAGGAGCCTCGGGGGCGTAGATCCTGAAGATGTCTGCAAGGCAGCAGGCCACCAGCAGGCGGACGTCTTTATCAGGGTGCTTGAGGAAGAAGTCCGAAGCAAGATGTAAAGCCAGGTTTAAATAAAGTTCCTTTTCTTCTTCAGAGTCCTGGTCCATGTCCATGAACGTTTTCACAACCATCTACACAAAAAGGCAATCATCAATTAACAAATCCTTCATGCAAAAAATAAAGCCATTTGAAATAAAAGCCATATTAATTGCAAAGGCTACGCTTCCAATAAATGTTTTCATTTTCCTCCCTAAAGGATCTGAGAGAACAAGATCCTTCTAAAACTATAGGGTAAATAACTTTTCTTTAAAAAAATAAATAAAATACTTTTAACTTACCCATCACACATGTTAACCAGATTTTAAAAGTTTAAAACTACCTTTACCTGGTGCTTTTTATCTCAGTGTTACAACTGGAACTAAACGGAGTATGTCCTCCTTAACAGCAGCATCCTTCTAGAATAATATAGCTAATCCTTTTATTAGGAGAAAAAGTATACCTTTCAACCAGAAACCTAGGATGACAATTTATTTTTCCATTTGAGCCATAACCACTCCAGACACATGGATTGATATACTCAGCTAAAAAAGAATTTAGAAACAAAAAGGATGACAAAAATGTATCCTTAAATGTAACAAAGCTACCATGAGAGACTACCATAGTACCCAACAAAATATTCCTTACGCCGCAGTAAAAGAGAACAAGGTGTAGAGAGTTCATTAGTAGGACCTGGTGGCATGTGTAGAGTGAGCACAGGAAACCCACAAGGAACAGTTCCTCTTTCAAAAACATTTACATAAGAGTGGGGTGAGAACAAGAATGGGGAGGAAGAGTACAGTTTGAATTCTTGAAGCATCTCCTTTAATTTCAGTCTTAGTAGTTACAATGAACCTTAGTCTGTATTATTCCCACTTCACAGGAGACTTAACAAAATTGCAGAACTTGGCAGGGGCAGGAAAAGTGGCCATCTGGAATCCACTAGGTGGCGCTGCAAATGCTAACCATCAAGTAGCGCTGGCCACCAAGTACCAATGTCTAGGACACGGTCCTGGAGACAAGCTGCCAAGATTCCCACTCTGCCGTCAAACTAGACTTGGGAGTGACACACATCCACTGTGTCAGTGAATCCCAGAGCAGCCTTGGGGCGCGTCCTTCCGGGGAGAGACTTGGTTCCACTGGGTCTGGTGCCAGGACAAAAGCAAAGTATCCTTCCAGCCTAGCACTGCTGTTAGTTCCAGGCTACCATGTCCAGAACCACTCTCCTAACTTGCCAATTTAATTACTGTTAAGATATATGCTTTGATGGCTTAATGAATTATAAAAAAAGAGTCAAAGGAGAGAAAAAAGACCTACATGCAGAGAACTGTTTCTTTCTCTACAATCCTGCCACAAAGAGTGAGAGGTTAAGTATATTTTGAATAAAATGTTATAGGAAACTCTAAAAATTATATAAACAAGGACACCTGACATGTTAACATTTATAAATTACATGTAATTTATAAAACTTACAGCTGTATTTGTACATGTCCAAAATTATCATCATCCCACACTAAGTCCTTGTTTGTGTTTCTCTAAGAAGGTTGCTAAAAGAGTGGGAAGTGTAAATTAGAAAATTTAAAGGAGATAAAGTATACTAACTGAATTACTGCTGGGCAAAAGTATCTACAAAACAATGAAAGTGTACTGCAAACACCAGATGTGAGCACTGTGCCTACTGGTCTAAGACCAACGAACAAGTTTACTCAAGGGCTAGGTAATGGGACTCCCTCACTACTGCCTACAGCCCACACGGTGCTAGAGACTCATCAGGAACTCATGTGGGCCCCTGACATGAAAAGAGGTGTGTGAGGAAACAGCATCCCTGAAAACCACTAGGTGCCAGCCAGTATCTGAGTGTGGCCTCTGGGTTCACTGTCAGGTCCTTTGCAGACCGCTGGCCGTAGGCCTGCCACTGCTGACACAAGAACAAATCTGAGGGAACAAATGGATCTTTTTCCCTAAAAATTCTATCAAGTCAAGAGAATGCAGATACACAGAAAATGAGAAATGTCACACACAGAAAGGGCTTGTAGCTTAACTACTTTAAATAAAATATATAGAGGTTCCTAACTAGGTAAAATATTCATATTGGTAAATTAAATCTGCTCAAAAAAATCTATCTTTTTAAATAATAAACACATGACATTTGACACAATATTTTATGAATAAAGATTTATAATACTAAGACTTTATATGAAATTTATAGTAGTATTAGGGTTCTTTACTTCTGATGAAAATAAACCATGCAGCAATAGCTACAAAATAACTATTGCTTTAAAGTTCCTGGGCCTTCAATAATTAAGGCAAGTCTTCCTTCCAGTCTTGAAATATAAGTAAATAATAATATACCAAGCAAAATAAATGCCGAAGCAGATACAACCTGGAAAGGAAAAAAAATACTCAGAAATAAAAAACATCTGAACTGACTGATAAATCAGACATTCTCCTTGGCCACTTGGTTCCTTTAGCCATTTTAACAATCACAGAGACCATCCCGGTCACAAAGAAAAGGAGGCCCACTCTGAATAATCTTCCTCGTCTACAGGCGCCCCAGCAATCCTGATTCATCGTTGCATGTCAGAAGCAGAGGAAAAAGCTTAAATTAAAGCTCTTTAACCTCACCTCAAATAACTTATGAAAAAGTAAAATACAGCCTGAGTAAGTACAAAAACTTAAAACATCCTTTCTCAAAATGGTTGTTTTTATCAAATAAATGATAGGAGTAGGGGACAACTTTCTACATACAAAAATGACTGTGAGTACTGTGGATTTGTTCTTCATACCCAAGTACAGGGGACCCCAGGAACTCTAAGCCTTGCCTTTCTGATTGTTGTCTCCCATTCACAGCAGCCAAGGAAACCCTGCAGTTCTTTGCTGCCTCCCCTCCCTGAGATCCTTTCTCTGCCACTGTCTGCCTGGATTTGCTTTC
The DNA here is from genome assembly GCF_022682495.2 of Desmodus rotundus. Classification (NCBI taxonomy): domain Eukaryota; kingdom Metazoa; phylum Chordata; class Mammalia; order Chiroptera; family Phyllostomidae; genus Desmodus; species Desmodus rotundus. Next base: position 91,155,515 of record NC_071399.1, on the reverse strand, counting down.
TCACGGCGCCTTAATGAGATACAGCACTTTGAGAGCCCCACACCCCAAAGGGATGTCCAGAAACCATAACCCAACTTTACTCACCTTTAACCGTCTCACCATCTCCTCTTTGGATATTTTATCTGAGATTTCCTTGACACCAGGAGGGTAGGTAATTTTTCCATCATTGGTCCTTGTCTTTGAATGAGCCATGATGGAAATATGTTTACCCCTAAAACAAGGAAGCTGTTAGATGCAAACCAAAAAATAAGTATAAACAACATTCATAATAAACCTGAAAAGTAACCTGCCCACCCAATAATCTGTAACTACTATAGCAATTTGCTTATCTCATTAATGAAAAGCATTTTCTAAACATTTCCTGAATTTTTAGTTTTAACCTTTTTCATTTTCATCAGTGGTAAACTAGTTTATCTGCACTAACCCTCCAACTACAAAAACTATACGTGAAAGAAAAAAATGTCCAAAATAAGCATATTTTTAAAGCACCACAAATTGCGTGGATCGAAATCTAAGAGCATGCAGAAGCCCACAGAAGTAAACGGAGCGCTGGAGCATTACATCACATCCAGCTATGCCCACGGGGCACTGGCCACCCCTGAAAAACCCAGAGTTCAGTTTGGGTGCTCCTGCAAGGCACAGAGAGCAGGAAAATCGAAACCTGTCAAAGCAGTGTGAAGTGACAGACCTTCCTGACATTAATGCGAACGGTACACCAACCCCCGAAAGATAAGCACCCACAAAGGAGAAAGTAAACCAGAAATCAAATGTGCCATGTCCCCATCACGCACCCCCCGCCCCAGGGGACACCAGAGAAAGCTCTTTTGATAATAAGCAGAGCAAAGTAATAACTGATGCAAGGACAACAGCTAATCAGTGTTGGCCATGGGCCTGCATATTTACTGAGGCTCATATTACCTAAAGAGGCCAGAGAAATCTCAACACATGACCTCGGTGACCTCCAACTGGTGGTGTCCCCAAGCACCTGATACCAGTAATTTCCAGTCCTGCCTAGAGAGCGTTTTCATTCTATGCCTCAAAGAAACCCCACTACGGTGTTTCTAGGACAATGAGCATGACCAAGTCAAAAATAGCCAAGCACCTAAGGAAACCAGGCACCATGAGCAACAACCAGCAGGAATACCAGCTTCAAAGAGCAGACCCACCGCAATGACTTCAGATAGTACAATGATCAGATTACAAAATTATTTGTATTTATAGTTTCAAAGAAATAAAAGACAACTCTAAAATGTATAAGGAATAAAAATTTTAAAAAGCAGACAAAGATTTGAACAAAAAAGCAGAACTTCTAGAAACTGAAAAATAAAGAACTGAAGTTAAAAACTCAATGGGTGAGTTTATTAGCATATTATAAAAAGCTATTAAAATTAGTGAACTGAAAGAAAGGTCACAGAGACAATTATCCAAAAATACAGAAAACAGAAACACAAAAAATAGAATGAACAGAAAAATAAAGGACAGAAGGGTTTAACTTATGACTCATGAAGTACAAGAAGAAATGAGGCAGAGTCCCCTATCTGAGAATACAAATTCAAGAAGCAACACAACTCAATTCAAAATATTATTAACAATAATTCCAGAAAACAAACAAAACCTTACGGCAGGCTTATCCCCTTGACAGGAAAAGTATGTAAGTTAAAGTCACAGGCAACTTCTCAAGAATAACAATATAATCCAGAAGACCACAAAACATTGTCTTCAATGTGGGAAAAGTGTATGATTGCAAAGCTCAAGCTTACATTCAGGGAACGTGATTTTCAAGAAGATAGTGAAATAAAAACAAATTAGCCAAACAAAAATTAAAAGCTGTAATAAATTTATACACATATCACATAAAACATTGCTTAACACAGTATGTTATAACACACTCAGGTTAAAAGACCAAGAGTTTAAAATTTCAATATAGAATTCTTACTAAAACACAGTAAAATATATAGGTACAAGATGTTGAAAATAAAAGGATGGAAAAATCCACCATGCAACGACTAAACAAAGGAGAGCACCCTAAGCTAAACAGAAATTTTGAAACAGAAATTAAAAAGTAGGTGCCAGGACCCACCCTTGGTATTCACTCAACAGAAATACACAGGGCTTCTGGTCAAGATGGTGGCACAGGTAGCGCAGGGCTCGACTTCTCTCACCACCACACCGATGAAAACTACAGAGCCACCATCGCTCGCAACCACCTGACATCTGGCTGAATAAGAGCCCTGATGCTAGGAAATTAAAGAAGCCACAGTGAGACTGGCAGGCGGGGCAGAGACGCAGACCAAGCTGGTCCCACACGCAGGTGTGGTGGATAAAAATCAGATGGGCTATCTTGGCTGTGGAGGTACTACCTGTGGAGCGAGGGGACCCAGCCCCACAGCAGGTCCCATCCCAGGGTTTCAGTGCCAGGAAGAGAAGTCCCTATAATGTCTGTCTGTGAAAACCAGCGGGGGACGGTGGCTGAGTGAGAGAGAGGGCTTCTGGAGTCCAAGACGTTCCTCTCAAGGGCCCATGCATGGATGTCCTCAGACTCACTCCCTCTGAGCTTCAGCACTGGGCCAGCAGCCCCAAAGCCACACAAGGCTCATAAAGCCACATGAGTTCAGTATCAGGGCGAGAGCTGGGGGGACAGCTTTCTCTCAGAGAGAAGTGCTGGCAGAGGCCACTGTTCCTGTGCTGAGCCCTCCCTTCTCAGAGCCAGCAGGCAGACTCCAAATCTGAGTCTCCACCAACCTGGCTCACCTTGTTTGCCCTCCCCTGGTGATTCCCTGAGGCTCTGCCCCACCCAACTTGCTGACCCACCCAAGCTGTTTCCAGTGGCTTTTCCTTATGAATGGCCTGTCTTGGTTCATGCTTCAGATTTTCCTGAAATTTCTCAAACAAGCAGTATCTGACCTCAAGGTGCCCCCATAGCTCTCACTAAGTGGCCCCCAGGCCCGGCACTAGCAGCAGACAGCCTTGGTTTGCAGCTTGGCCTCATCTGGGCACAAGCCCAGCATAAGCAGCAGCCAGATGCAGATCATTTTATAGCTCGTGCTGGGTGGCCCTGGACAGAACACAGGCAGTGGCTGACCTTGGACTACACTTCCCAGGAGGCCCCAGAGCCAGTGCACCCAGTGGACAGGTTCAGACCAGATGGAAGCACCACCACCCAACCGACCCCAGAAGCAAAACATTCTAGGAGCAAACTCAGTGGGCACTGGAGCCCCACTGAGGTAAGTCCTGCTCTGTGGGGTGGGTCCCTGCACAGCTGATTCTCCAGTGATCAGAGGTGGGTGGTGGAGGCCAGTCCTTACAGCCAATCAGCCTGGAGAATAAATCTTTCCCATTGATGTGCCAACAGCAATCAAGGCTCAACTACAAAAGGAGTGTGTGTACAGCCAACACAAGGGGTGAGTCACCTACAGGGTTGGGTGATCAGGGAGGCTGTGCCACTGGACCCTACAGAACACCTATATATAATGCCACTCTACCAAGCCAGGGAGACATAGCAGCTCCACCTAACACATAGAAACAAACCCAGGGAGGCTGCCAAAATGAGGAGACAAAGAAACATGGCCCAAATGAAAGGAGAGAACAAAACTAAACACGCAATCTACTATACTAGACACAGAGTTCAAAACACTAGTTATAAGGATGCTCAATGAACAGGAAGAGTAGATAAATGTAAACAAAGACATAAGAAACATAAAAGCAGAACTACAAAACACAAAAAGGAACCAGTCAGAAATGAAGACTACTATAACTGAAATGAATATATTACACAGAATCGACAGTGGTGTCGATGAAGCAGAGGATCGAATCAGAAATTGGGGACATAGGGAAGCAGAGAAAACACCCAACTAGAACAGCAAAAAGAAAAAAAACAATCCAAAACATGAGAACAGTGTAAGGAACTTCTGGGACAACTTCAAGTATACCACCATTCACATCATGGGGATGCTGGAAGGAGAGGAGAGCAAGAAACTGAAAATGTTTGAAAAATAATGACTGAAAACATCCCTATTTTGTCAAAGGAAATACACATACAAGTCCAGGAAGCACGGAGAGTCCCAAACAAGATGAACCCAAAGAAGCCTACACCAAGACACATCATGATTAAAATGCCAAAGATTAAAGACCAAAAGAGAGAATCTTCAAAGCGGTAAGAGAAAAGCAGTTAGTTACCTACATGGGAGTTCCCCTAAGACTGTCAGCTGATTTCTCAACAGAAACTTTTCACACCAGAAGGCGGTGGCAAGGGACTCAAAGCGATGAAAAGCAAGGACCTGCAACCAAGATTACTCTACCTAGCAAAGCTATCATTTAGAATGGATGGACAGATAAAGAGCTTCCCAGACAAGAAAAAGCTAAAGGATTCATCACCACCAAACCAGTATATATTGGCTTGGTGGTGATGAATCCTTTAATATGTTAAAGGGTGTTCTTTAAGAAGAAGGAAAAATAAAGAGATGAAAATTATGAACAAGATGGCAATAAATACATATCTATCAACAATTGAGTCTAAAAAATCAAACAAGCAGAACAGCAATACCACCAGATTCACAGATTCAGAGAACATCTTGACAGCTGCCAGATGGGAGGGGGTTGGGGGTTCAGTTATAAAAGATGAAGGGATTAAGAAGTACAGATTGGTAGTTAGCAGGATTGTCACGGGGACGTAAAACCAGTGAGGGAACACAGTCGACAATAGTCTAACAATAACTCTGTGTGCTGTCGGGGGTGCGAGACTTATCCGGATGATCACTTAGCCAGCTACGTGATGTCTATAATCAATGGGGTTGGGCGTACACCTGCAACTAATAATCATAATGCATGTCAATTACAACTGGAAAATACAGATATAAAACAAAAATGAAAACAAGAAACAGAAATAAAGGTAATCCTGGTTTACACACACAAACACCCACATACGTGTGTCCACAAGACACGTATAAAAATGTTCATAGCAATACCATTTATATTAGTCAAAACAGAAAACACCAACATCTATCAACAGCAGGATAACCGGTAAAGTGCAGTGTACTCGTCACAGTGGAATACAGGACAGTTACAGAGTAAGCAAACTGCCGCTTCACACAATATGGATTACCACCAAAGGAAGTTACGTGCAAGAAGCCAGACGTAAAACATGACACAGTGGAAACACTACTGACAGGAGTCCAAAACCAAAGAAGCCTAATCTACAAAGTTAGAAGTCAGAAGAGCAAGAACCTTTGGTGGGAAACGTAGCTGAAAGAGAAACAGGACGGATTTCTCAGAGACAGGTTATGTGGGTCACACTACTGTCCTCACTTTGTGTAAAGTTATAGCCACATACAATTTTAACATTTTTCTGAACTACACTATGTTTCAACAACAACAACAAAACTCCAAACATTAAAAAATGATGAATGAATTAAAAGAAAACAAGCACAGGATCAACACAGTCAAAAAATCACAGGCTAATCTTGTAAATTTTTGATATTAACATTTGAAAATTCAGTAAAATGGAGAAAATCTATACCTTACCAAAAATAATCAAGAAGAAAAAACACTATTAAGAAACCAAATAAATAATTAATCTTCCACAAAAATAAAATATCCAAGTCTAGACCCTTTACTAGTGAGTTCTACCAAGTAACTGAGGAAGAAATACAACAGTCCCTCCGCGTCCATGGTGTCGCTGCCGTGAAAGCACCGACGGACGGACAGACGCAGTAACTTACGGCCATCACGCTTCCTGAGACTGCCAGTCTCCAAAGGTTACATATTACACTGTCCCACTCGCTTAAGCCTTCTCAAAGCAACACAGCGACACACACAGACAGAGAGCAGGCAGACGGCTGCCAGCGGGCGTGGGTGAGAGAAGCAGTGTGAAGGAATTCCTTGACAATTCTGCATCTTGATGGGGGCGTGAACCCACACAAAGGACACCCCCACAGGACTTCATACATCCACACCCACACCCAGAAAATGTCACGCAAAAATGAAAAAACTGAGTAAGGTCTGTAGTCTAACAATGTCACACCAAAGTCAATTTCTGAATTTAATACTGTACTATAGTTACATAATAACACATCACCATTGGTGGAACATGGGTGAAGGGTTCACAGGGCTCTGTGTACTATTTATTTGCAACTTGGTCTACAATTATTCCACAAAAAAAGGGTTTTAAAAACCAAAACAATCAATTATATTCATAGGAATAACAACCAAAAGTTTTAACATAGTTCACATTGAAAAGTATTAACTACCCAGGAAGAAATCTAACAAAAAATGTTCAAGTTTTGTTGACAGGTTTACATTTTTGAAAAAAATTTACAGGTAAATGCACGAGGCCAAGAATGCCAAGATACTGGAAGAAAAACACAGTAAATTAATAAAGTTCTACCAGATATTAAAGCCCATTATAAAGCTAAAGTAATTTAGATGGTGTGGGATTGGTACAGAAAAAGCTCAATGGGAAATATCAGACATCCTAAAAACAGACCCACACAACATGAAACTTTTACATATAAAAACAGAGGCAAGGTACATCAGTAAGTAAAGGGCAGGGAGAACAAAATAAAAATTGTGACTACCATTTAATATTTTGACAATAAGTCTTCCAACCATGAACTCTACATGTCTTTCCTTTTACTTATTTTTTAAATTTCTTTCATCAGTGTATTGTTAGTTTTCAGTATACAAGTCTTTAACATCCTTGGTAAAGTTTATCCCCAAGTTTCTTTTCTTTCTGATGCTATTATAAAGGTATTGCTTTTTAATTTCCTTTCCCCATAGTTCATTCATTGTTAGTATATAGAAACATAACTGATTTTCACATGTTGATTTTATATTCTGCAACTTTACTAAATTTATTAGTTCTAAGAGGTTTCTTCCCAGGGTTTTAGGGCTATTCTACATATAATATCATGCCATCTGCAAACCGATAATTTTACTTCTTCCTTTCCAATGTGAATGTTTTTAATTTATTTCTCTTGCCTAATTGCTCTGGCTAGGGCCACTAAATAGAAAAGGCAGGAGTGAGAATCCTAGTCTTAAGAGGAAAAGCTTGCCATTTTTCACCATTGAGAAATGCAAATCAAAACCACAAGGAGATATCACTTCATACCTGTTAGGATGATCATTACAAAAAAAAACAATCAAGCATTGCTGAGGATGTGGAGAAACTAGCACTCTTGTTCACTGTTGGTAGGAATGCAAAATGATGAAGTCAACTAGGGAAAATAGTATAACAGTTCCTTAAAAAAAATGAGAAATACATCTACCATATGAGCTAGCAATCCCAGTCCTGGCTATTTTATCCAAAAGAATGGAAATCAAGAGCTGAAGAGATTGTCTGCACACCCACATTCACTGCAGCATTATTCACAAAAAAGGAAGGAAAAAATCCTACCATTTGCAATAATATGGATGGACCTGGGAGACGTTATGCTGAGTGAAATACATCAGTCATGAACATTGCATGACCCTACTCATAGGAGGTATATAAACCAGTCAAACTTACAGAAGCGAAAATAGCACAGTGGTTGCCAAGGAGTGGGAGAAGGAAAAAAGGGGGAGTTATCAACTGTATAAAATTACAGTTATACAAAATGAGGACATTCTAGAGATCTGCTGTACAACACAGTGCCTCCACATAACAATACAGTTGTGCGCATTTAAAAACTTGTTAGGGAGGTAGATCTCATGTTAAGTGTTCTTACAAAACAAAGCAAGCAAAGGAAACTCGGGAGTGACTGCTGTGTCCACCACCTCAACTGTGGCGATGGTATCACTTGTGCATGCACCTGTCCCAACTCATCAGTTATACACCGAAGCTTTCGGACCATAAGACGCACCTACGTTTTAAAGGAGGAAAATAGGAAAAACAAAACAAAACAACAACAACAAAACCCCCGCTCCACCCTCCACCCCACTAGCCAGGTAAGCTACATTCTGACTATAAGACGCACCCCCGTTTCCCTCACAAATGGGGGGAGCAGTGCGTCTTATAGTCCGAAAAATACAGTACATTAAATATGTGCAGTTTTTCTGTATATCAGTTATACTTCAATAAAGCTGTAAAAAAAAAAAAAGAAAAGAAAATTTTCAGGCACCCTTTGGGAAATAAATGTTTCCCCCCCCATTTGCTGGGGAAAACAAAGAGGAAGAGGGAAGAAAGAAAAAAGAAATGACCAGTAGGCAGTTATACCTGCAGAGTGGTGTCTGAGCTAGAGAAAGGTTTAGGAGTCCTCAGTGACAGAGAAAGCCTGGGGCACAGGTAAAAGCATTCAGGAAGACTTGTCAAGTGAGACCAGTGGCAGGCCTAGAAAGAGATGAGAAGATCTAGCTTTAAGGAATGGGCAGAGGCAAAAGATCTTGCAAAGGAATCTGAGAATTACTGAAGAGGTAGGCAGAGGACCCTGGAAAAAGCTGGGTCAGAACGTAAGGTGTACACCAAGTTTCAAGACAGGGAATGGCCCACAGTCCTGGATGCTGCAGAGATCTCAAGATGAAAAATTACAAAGACTCCATTAAAGGATTAGCTGTAATTGGCATGATGGTTGCACATTTCATTAAATTCACTAAAAATTATGGAATTGTACATTTGAAATGAGTAAATTTTATTGCATGTAAGTTATACCTCAAAGTTGCTTAACTTTTTATTATTTTAAATAAACTCTTTAAATTCCAAGACATTCCTATATCTGTATGGGGAAAAAGGCACTGCAGCCATACCTCCCGTCATACATAAAATGAATGCCAAGTAGATTAGTAACTTAAATGTGGTAGCAAAATGTAAAAGCTTTTAGAACGTGATATAGGAGAACAATTTCATGACCTCAGGTTAGCAAAACCATGAACTGTCTAACAAGAACCAACCTCATAGCTGTGTTCCTTCAACCAAAGAAGGTGGTACTGAGCAAAAGCCAAGACAAATCATTCTAGGGGTAGGTAAATAAATGGGTCAAGATTCCCAGTTTTCCCCAGAACCAGGAGTGGCAGAAACTTTCTTTACCTTGCCTCATCAGAAGCAAAAGCTGCACATCACCCGTAACAACAGATACACAATTGTGAGCCTAGACTGTAGCTAAATAATGCAGACCATGTGCCTTTGTACAATATATTCTCCAATACAGTCCAAATTTATCAAGTGTCTATTACTTTCAGAACACTTCAGCAGTGAGTGGGATGCGTCTCAATATCTATTAAAGGGAACAGACATCCCCTAACTAATTAAATCACAATAAATTCTAAAATTTCAAACAAGCTTGGAAAAATAAGACTGAGAGAAAGCCCATTCTATAAACGAGGGGGGGAGAAAGGGTAAAAAGGACAGAGAAAACAAAGTGACTAAATCTCAGCGAAGAAAGTGCACACTGGTGCCGGTCTAGAAGCCAGACTGAAGGAAACGGCGGAAGGAAGGGGAAGGAGCTAAAGGGGGGAAGATAAGAGCCAACAAAGGAGCAGGCCGCACAGCATGCCCCTCAGTTCCGGCAGCAACGTCACTGTGAGCAGAGGTCTGGAGCGAGCACCCCTTCGAAAACGCACAGGCTGCTCCTCCCAGTAAGACGCACATCCTGGCCCTTGTCTAGTCAGCAAACTCTGTGTTGTACCCTGAAGTCTAGGTTTAAACGTTCCCTGATCTCTCCAGGCAGAATTAGGCTCCTTCCCACACAGCTCAGCGAACTTGGAACGAATCACCATTAGCCTTCATCACATCGTACTCAATGAACTTTTTGTTTCTGTGTCTCTTCCTTCTACTGCACTATAAGCTCCTGAAGACAAGAACGGTGTATTATTTTACACTGGCATCTATTGCAGGCCGCAGCGCAAAACAGGTGCTCAGAAAACACCTGCTGACAGAATAGCCAGCACTACGCTGGGGAACGGTGACCACCACAGGCAGCCGGGCTAGACGGAGGAGAATTCAGTGCAGGGAAACCAGTCGGGGAGCTGCTGCCCAATCCCTGGTAGGAAGTAATGAGTAGCTGCTGGCAAGTGATGACTAGAAAGCAAGAACGGTGATTCAGAGACTTATGAATGATTGTAAGAGAAGGAGAAGATTATTACAAGATTCAAAGCTCTTATCCCTGGAAAGTCAATTAAACATTTATTGAGAATTTACTTGGTGCAACATACTATGCTAGGCATCAGGAATGCAATAATAAAACAAAATCTCTACCCTCATTGTAATAAAAATAGGGAAAAATCAGAGATCAAAGCTTGGGAAAAACTATGTTTGGTCTAGAAGGCAAGTGGAAATGTAGATGTAAAGTTCTAGGAAAAAGTTAAGGCCAGGAAATATTTTAGGATGATCTCAGCTTTAAAGTACAAGCTTTGTGGGTTTACAAGATCAATAAAGAAAATGTGTGGAATGAGCTGAGATACTGAGAACGAACCTTGAGGAAATATCTATATTGCTATGGAAGTAGGGGGAAATCAAAAAGGAAGACAGGAGTCAAGAAAGGTAGAAAATAAGAATAAAGTGTGGTTTTTTTTAAGTTCGAAGATGGTGGGATGATACGCAATGCTAAAACATACAAAACCACCTCAGCAAATACACTCTTGGACTTGGTAAGGTGGTCTTTAAGAGTGTTCAGAGAAGAAAAAGAATGAACAGCAAATTACGAGGTAAAAGAAAAAAGGTGGACAGGACAAGAGGGGAGACGAAAGAGAGCAATGCAGACGAAGGAGGAGGGTCTTTGACTGTTACTGGAAATCAACGGGAAAAAGGTGTTGATACATAGCTGCTCCTCCAAACTTAAACAAGAGTCACAGAAATTCTAACCTAATTCCTTTCATCTCTGTGGAATTTCAATCCCTCACACATAAGGTACGGCAGATACCATGAAGATGAGAAAACATAAACCGTGCTTACGAAACACTCTACATGAACCACCCCACCCCCCGTCAGAGTCCACTTTATACACTGCACGCACTACAGAAGAGCATGCCAACTAACTGCTCCCTCCATTTAAAATTTACCACCAATTTACAGTAAAACTAAAATAATGGAGAATTTCCCTACTTTTAAAGGGTAAACTGAAACAAATACTTTCAGAAAGCCATTAAGTTTAGAAAAGTAATATATGCAGTCATAAATATTTACATTTTTAAGTCCATGTGAACAGTAAGGAAAACACAAAAGAACATTATAATACTAAACAATTTCTACAACCTTTGAATAGGTTCAAATAAAACGGTCATTAAAGAAAACACTGATTTTGTTTTAAATCACACTAATGGCTCTAGGAAGGAAAAACCAAGAGAGCATCAGACCCTAAACAAGAGACAGCAGTACAGTATTGAAGGCCGTTTCAATGAACACAAGAGAACAGAGCACTGACTGGGTTAAAGGGCAAGGGCAAGAGCAGCAGCAATAATCATATTTTTTTAACTGATCTGGGAAGAAATAAAGACAGGGATCTGTCATTTTCATGATGATTTTTCTTTAAAATCTAGTATGTGACAAGAAGTTCAGAGTCACAGAAATCGAAGCATACCACTACTAAAATCCCAATGTGACCACGTTTATTAAAAGCTGTTTTCCCTCCTGGGACTTTACTCCAGGTCTGAGGTTTAATTAGAAGGAAAGGAACACAAGGTTTTGTGAAGAGTCTGGTCGACTGCAAAAGACAAGTTTTCTCACAACCGGTACCTTACATAACCAGCAGATGGCGCCCTCCATAAAGACAACCCCTCACTACAATCACTACACTGGAGTTAAGCATTCTTGGCCAGGGACAACTAAAAAGCTAATGGTAGTATTTTCTAGGAGAAAAAAAGACAAAATAAATTATCTTGTTATCCCCTAAGGATAAAACCTTCAGGCCATGTTTACATATTTTCCAAGTTTTCCAACTAAAAAGCTGATTTTTTTCCCTATATGCAATGTCACCAGTAACCCACCATTCAACTTGAATTAACCCTTATTAATTCAAATTAACTATATTGAAGTTGTCCCTGTTTTTCCTATGTGTTCTAGTAAAAACAAATTAATTTCAAATGCTTAAGGAAGACCTTTTAGAAAGCTGACCCATTCTTTTCATATTTTTGTTAATGTTTATTTACAAAAGGTTAAACACAGTTTTACTCTGTCTACATTCTTTTTAAGGAAATCAGTGTTCTAGAAGGGAGTAGAGTTACAGTAACCAGCTCAAAGAGAAAAAACCCCAGGCCCTGGAACACCTCAACTAACACCAGATTCTAACTTAGCAACCAGGAAATGTTCTGTTGACTCCCTTTACAGCAATACTTTTTATATCAATAATGATACTATCTCTCATTTACTGAATGGCTAGTATTTCTCTAGTAAAGTAGTCAGCTCGATGTCCCATTCAGTGCGGGGATAGAATTATGCACTTCACTGTTCACATCAGACCCCAAGCACACATCTTCTTGCATAACCCCTCACTCTCAGGTGGCCTCCACTTCACGGAGAAGACAGAGCTGTCCACAGGAACCCTCCCAGGGCCCTGGCACTATATCTGCTTGCTCACCTGCTATGTTGGTACCCACTCCCTGCTTCCTTCCTATTACCAGAAAGTATGTAACCACCCCCCGACACCACCCCATCACCACCACTACATCAAAACCTAATGCCTTCACAGGTGCACAAAATCACATCCTCTGCAGGTTTCTCGGAGACCTTCACTTCATTAGTTGCCTCCCGTTTCCTCTATTTCTACGCGATCCTTTCTCTCAGTGTGCAATAACGTTCTGTTCCTGAGAAGAAAGGCAGGAAGGGAAAGAAAATACAACACACCTGCTTAGACTCCAAATGTCCTCCCAGCTACTGTCTCCTCTCTCAAATGATTTTCCCAGCCAAGCTTCTCAAAGCCGTAACCACACTTTCTCCCTCGGCATCTTCAGTCCTGCCCACTTTCCATACCAACCTAATCTTGTTTCCAGCACCCACCACCGCCACCATCCGCAGAATGCTTTTGCCATAATTATTGTGGAGACATCAAAACGGACAACAGATTTTCTCTTCCCTGCACCCACACCCTTGCAAGGTGACTGTGCCGCTCCTCCCATCAAGAGGTAAGAGTGTTAAAAAGATTATTAGTGGTGGACATTTGCGGGGAGGGGGGCGCGAGAGTGTTTCCCAGCAGCTGAATGCGACACGTTCTCATAACAACTTATTTTGGCCAAAGGGACACTGGGCAACTTAACGACTGCCCGTGCCGTTGGGTTTACTGACTTGGGCTCTCAGAGCTCTGCTCCTAACATGTGCACAGCCCTGAAGTGATCCCGCTAGGCGAAGAGAGACAGTACAGAGCGAGGCCCCCGGACTCCCACCACGATCCTCACGAGCAGGCCAGCCCCAGCCAAACCACCAGGCGACCACGGGCGTTTACCTAGAGATGCATGAGTGACATCGGCTATGGTGACGGAGACCCACAGAACTGCCCCACCTGAAACTGCCAACCTGCGGAGTTGGGAGCTACACAAATGGTGGTGGTTTTAAGCCATTACGTTTTGGGGCTTATGCAATATATGTTGAATAGATAACCTTTTAAAAGTCACTGATTTCCAGGTTGCCAAATAAAGTATGAAGAAGACAGCTGGCTGCTGCAGCCGCCTCCTTGAACCACTCTTTCTCTCCACCGTACTGCTGACTTTTCTCCTTCCCTACTGCTCACACCTGTGTCCTCTGTCTCCTGGTGCAGGAGTTCAGTTCTGGAACCTTCATTCACTTTTTAACCTATACATGTCTTAAGGCTTCTGCCCTAAGTTTTCCTAGGGCTACTCCAGAGACTCTGAAGCAGCCGTTCGCACCGCATGGTCAGCCCTCCTTTCAAACTCTGGTGCACGTGCTCAACTGTGCACTCAACATCCCACCTGGCGCTCTCCAAGGCACCTCCAACATAAAGTGTCCAAACCAAACAACATACTTTCTCCTAACTCCTTCCCTCTTAAAAAAGCCACACACACCTCCTTTTTCAATCTTTTTTCTGTATATGGTGCCTAGTGTACCCCAACTTGTTCTTCCCAGAAAACTGGGAGTGACCCTTAACAGTTCTCTTTCACCATTTAAAAGCAATCACCGAGTCCTATAAATGTTAACTGCAAAACATAAAGGACGCCCACCCTCACCTGGCCGTTACTTCAGCACTACCGAATCTCAGCCAGCCTCCAACTCAGTCTCCACAGAGCAGCCACATCAACCTGGACAGGCTCATCTCTTCACAGCGCTGCCTCGCTTACAACCCTGAGACAGGTTCCAACGCCCCGAGCACAAACGCCTCTGACCACTTTCCCGCTGCACTCCAGCTGCCTCTCTCCCTTCAGGGACAAGCCAACGTCCTCCTGTCTTGGTATGTACTCTTGTTCCCGCTTCAAAAACTCCTGCCTCCTCTCTCCGTCACTCTGGTCCTGCCTGGCTGACACAGACTTTCCGAGACCCCCAAGTCCGTGTCTCTGGGACACGGCCCCCATCACCCAAGCTAAATTAAGTCCCACCGCACTCTGTCACACCGCCCGTCCTTTTCCAAAGAACTCGCCATAATTGTACATATTTATCCTCTGATATGTCTCCCCTTCCAAAATGTAAACTGCATGAGAGCAAGAATCCTATTTTGTTCACCTAATACACTGATAATCAAAAAGCAAGAGCTCAACAAATATCTTTAATAATGAGATGAATCATAAAATTATGCCCATTTAACAAGTGAGGAAACTGAGGATTAGAGACATTAATTATGTCAAAGTTATCCAGCAACTGAGCTGGAACTAACCCATATTTGCTTCCCAAAGCCCCTCCCCTTACCTTAATGGTTACCAGTCTACAGAGCACACCTGCATCCCCTAATACTCAGGCTGAACCTGGACTTGAAAAACTCTGAATATTTTTACATGCAAAGTTGACTAACAATGCATCCTAACAGCCGAAAAGTGTAAACAGTCCAAATATCTATTACCCAGTGAATGTATAAACAAAATTTGTTATAACCATACAATGAAATACTACTCAAAAATAAAAGGAACAATATGGCTAATCCTCAAAACATCCAAGTAAAAGAAACCAGACACAAAAGGCTACATATTGTACAATTACATTCACATGAAACATCTGGAGAAGGCAAATCTATAGAAACAGAAAACAGATTAGTCACCACATAGGGCTGGCGGGGAGAAAAGTGACTACAAACAAACAAGAGTGATCTTTGGAGGACAACGGTCACACACTAAATTCACTAAAAATCACTGACTTGTACACAGAAGATGAGTGTCTTAAAGGAAACACAAAAGAAGGGACAATTCGTCCTGTCGAAGATGAAGAAAAAGTTCTAGCTGCCCGTCAGAGAGAGCTGGAATTTAAGCTACACTGTGTGACCCAACAAGGCGGCTGGGTGAGGGTCCTGGCAGAGGAGACACCGAGCAATATGCAAGTACACACACACGCCTGATACAAAGAACAAAACAAACACAGCCATCTGCTATAATGTATGTGTGCTTCCAGAAAAACCTCACATTCTGCAGAATCACACTTTCAAAATAATGGACAGAACATTAGCACAACAACAACAACCCTAATAAAATGCTAGCACAGTCAGTCTCCATCGGCATTTGTTCCCAACATCATAATCAAATTTTCCGGCCCTAAATCTTTAAGTCAGGCTTTCTCCTTAAAGATAGATCCTTGAAGGTACTTATCTCTAATAGGAAAATTTTTAACAAAATTAAACTTTTAATCCAGTGACAGCAAAGTTTTATTAAATGCGGGGAAAACAATCTCACAGATATTTCACATGCACTTTAAGCTATACCAGATAGCTTCATATAGAAACATTACGGCCCTGGCTGGGCAGTTCAGTTGGTTAAAGCATTGTCCTGAGATGCGAACGTTGCAGGTTCAATCCCCAGTGAGGGCATGTACAAGAATCAACCAGTGAATGCATCAGTAAGTGGAACAACAAATTAATGTCTCTCTCTCAAATCAATAAATTAAAATTAAAAAAAAGATTAGGGGTCCTCCACACTACCAAATCTTCTGCAAGTAGTGAACAATGGCAATTTCACACGAGGGTTTTTAGTTTTTTGCACCGCACCTACGGATCACTTACACGACACGCTCTCCTCCGTAGCACAGTGCTACTAAATAATTTTTTGTCCAACACCTAGATCCAACAGAACTTAAAATGGAACATATGCTCCCACGTTTTATGATTTCTTTTTAAAATTTTTATTGAGATATAACTGACATGTTAGTCTCAGGCATATAATGAATCAATTTATAATTATTCAATTTATGTAGACACTGGGTTAACATCCATTACCACAGTTACAAATTGTCTTGTGAGGAGAACGTTTGAGAGCTACTCTCTTAGCAACTTTAAGTAAATAATACAGAACTAATAACTATAGCTGCACTATCATGGACATGCTATACATTACATCCCGTGACTGACTTATTTTGTTTCTGAAAGTTTGTACCTTTTGACCTCTTCCACCCACCCCTTCAACTCTGGCAACCACCAATCCATTCTTTGTGAGTATGTGTTGGGACTTTTGTTTTTTGTTTTTAAGGCTCTTTCTTTGGCTTACTTCCCGCAGCACGGTGCCCTTAGCATCCTTCCACGCCGTCGCAGTCAGATCGCCACCTTTTCAGTGGCTGAGAACCACACACGTCTCCTGTGCCCACTCGCCCACTGATGCACACTGACACGTGCAGTTACTCAACCCAAAATTGATTCTGACCTCTTTCCTACATTTTCCCAGGAGAACAAACTAGCAGCACAAAGAACATCAATATAAAAACAGTTTTGCTGTCTTTCACTCTGAAGAAGATATGTCTTTTCAATCCCCGGCAAACAAATGTTCTTCCACTAAAAAGGTAAAATTCAGAAAATGAACTGTATTACAAAAATACCACTCAGAAATAAACTTTAAAATATAGACTGTCTTCTGAGATGCAAATAGACAGCTCAGTAGATCAGCTTTGCACAAATACCTGTAACCGTATCCCACAAAGACGGCTCCATTTTGTTATATAAAATGTAGGCAGTAACTGTTTGCTTAATTGCTGTGTAAACTGTAAAGCACTGTCCCTGCAGTTACTGAGGTGTACACCAAGACATCTCGAAACATCCTAGATCCCACAGCAAACTCACGGGCACTGGGGGATGTTTTTAATTATGGAGAAAAACACAGCGGTCCTAAGCTCTGTCAGATCCCAGGTGAACTACCAGCTCAAGGCACTTCATATCAACATTCCATATTCCTTCCAAAGGTACCGTATCTTTGAGAAACTGGGTCTGGGGCAATCGATGAGACAAAAAACGCTGTATGAAAGTCAGTGTGGAATGGAATACGGGGTGGCGGTGTCTAATCTGATTCTGAGACTTGAGATGTCGTACATGCCCAACAGGCAGACACGTCCCATCCCACCAGTAAGTAGCTGTTGCTGTTTAAGAATAAAAAGAAGTATTTTTTTGTTTCCGTTTATGTGCAATTCTTAGACCTAATACTTATTGAGCTATCTGTACCTAACTGAAACAGAACGGTTAGGCATCGCTCCTCGGCGCCACATAAGAATGGTGAGAAGGCCGAGGGCACGGGTGTGGCAGGGGAACTGGGGGCTGCTCTCACTGAAGCCAGCCAAGCCGCACAGTGGCGCACCATCTGCACTCTCTGTGTGCGCTGCCGACAGGGTGGAGACAATTTTTTATACAGACCGAGACTGAAAGAAAACACACCAAAAACAAGTTAGGGAAACAGGCTGCTCTCCGTCACATTTCATTCTAGAAAAGCCGGAGGCAAAACTAAAGGTTGAATACAGTAACTGAACAAGGAAAAATACCAAATGTTGCTTATATTGGTTGGCCAAAAAGTTTGTTTGGTTTTTTCCATAAAATAGCTCTTGCTGCACTTAGTTGTCTTTAACTTCATTCGAAATAATCATGTTACACTGTATTGTGACAGCTGTCACATCAGTTGTGCATTTAAAAAAATAACATCAAAATTGGTGAATTTTTGTGTAGCCATTTTAATATTGAAGATGGAAGAAAACATTTAAAAAATATTATACTTTGTTATTCCAAGAAACGTAAAAACACAACTGAAATGCAAAAACAGATTCGTGCAGTGCATGGAGCAAGTGCTGTGACTGATCGAATGTGTCAAAAGTGGTTTCCGAAGTTTTGTGAAGATTTCTCGCTAGACGATGCTCCACGGTTGGGTAGACCAGTTGACTGGACAGCGATCAAATCTAGACATTAACTGAGAACAATCAGTGCTCTGCCACACAGGCAATAGCTGACATACTCAAAATATCCAAATCAATAAAGTTATTGGTGAAAATGAAAAATATGTCTTTAATTTTATGGAAGAAACTAAACAGAAGTTTTGGCCAGCCCCTTATTATGTTGGTTTGTTTAAAGACAAGGCTAACTTAGTCACAAAGCCTTCACTATCTTCAGCAGCTGAGTCCTACGTTGAAACAAAATCTCCCACCAACTTCTAAGTTACAAAATATTAAGGAGAAGCCTCTGTAGCAAAGGGGAGGAGAGGCTGGGACCAGTCTGGCCTTCCTCCTCCACACCTGTAACAGTGTTCACTGGAACCTCTGGGCTTCAACAAGCAGCGTAGGGTTGTTACAGAGAAGGGTGCCAGCCTTCAATGAGAGCAGCTCAGCTTTACAAAAGATCTCGTTTGAATAACGGTTTATTTGGAAAGCACAAGTTACAAGCCATAGGCTAAAGTCAGGACAATGACTTTCAAACTTTTTTAAAATTGCAATACAACCCAGTACATAAGCACACTTAAAAAAAAAGGAAGAAAATAGCCCTGATTACTGAATATTCTTTTCGCGTGTCATTCATTCTGCGATTTTCTACTCTAATTGAAACCCTGTTTACAAAACTCTGGCCTAAAAATTACCTCAATGACGTCTCAACCAAGAAAAAAAAATTAATGTGAGTGGAGAGAGAAGAGAGGTAAGAACAAATTACAAACAAAAAAACCTAAGATTTCCATTTCATCATGCATACCAAAAACCAAACAAAAACAATAAAAAAAAGGGGTGGGGGGAAGGAGTGTGCATGAATTAGAGCTAAATATAAAAAATAAAATCATCAAAATCTTATCTCTAGTTAAGAAAAAACTTTTCAGCCTGAAAACAAGAGATAAATCTTAACCTCTTTTTCAATAGAACTTCTGATTTTATGGTAGACAACTGCATTATAACTTTATCTCTCTTCTTCCCCAAACCCATTAAAATGGCCAGAGAAATATAAAGTAGGAAAAAAGGAGAGCAGTGTCAGACACCAGAAGACCACTTACAGTGCAGACAGTCAAGGCACACCGACTCAGGACCCGCTGGGAGGCGGCTGCGGGACTGCAGACCAGAGGCCACACTGTCCCCTGCTTCAGGCCACCACCCAGAACCCACACCCGCATCTCCCAACAGCAGGCTCTTACCTCTACAGGTGCTCCTCTCCCAATCCCTGCTAGTAGTCTCAGCTTAGGGAACAAGGCGGACGAGATTTCGAAAGTCCACCATAAACCAAAACAAAATTAAGACAGGCAAAGACTTTGCTTTCTTAGCTTGGCACAGACTCCACAAGATAAATCAAGTTGGGATTTTGTGACCCAAATGTTCTCTCAGCCATCTGTCTTGTTCATGGGAGACACAGCTCTGGCAGTATGCTCCCAGCCCACATCACCCTAAAAATATTCCAACTTTTTGTAAAAGCTTCTCTCTCTCAGTCAGTTCATTTACCACACCAGGGATAACCCACATAAGAGACAAAACTAGACTTACCCATTCCCTTAGGAGAATTCATCTAAAGAAAATAATACTAATTGGTATAAACTGCTAAAGAAGCCCACACCCGCTACCAAAAATGACTAATTTAGAATTCCCTTTATAAATAGAACTGCATAAGGATAAATGAACAAGCATATCAGGAGACTGAGCGTCCTAAAAAGGTGTACAAAACAGGCCAAATAAAACACAGCGTTAACACAGAAAGACACAAAAGAATTTTTTAATTTTCATTAGTAAGCTCAATGAAATATGGAGATCCTTGTATGCAAAGAGTAGCAATCATAAAACAAGAGAATTCTGGGGACCCGTGAGCATGGCAATCCAAGCTGCAAGGGCTGCAGGGAGGGGTAGCGAAACAACTACAGCAGCGCGGACACCAGGCGGCCTGGCTTTAAGTCTCCGCGCTCCACGAAGTGAATGTCCATCTCCAACAGTACGTATCGAGAGCCCCACAGATCCTGCAGGAAACAGTTACCACATCGCAGTGCTCACAGCGAGTGAGGAAGTCTGTAAAGGCGCTTCCACACTCCACCCTCGCCCCCCACCCTGCCCACGGGAGCAGGGTGAACTGGGCCTTGAGCAGTAGGCAGTGTGCACACAGAGACTCGGGGCGGACGCATGTCCCTGTCAGCCCTGTGCCTGCCATGAGGAGAGCTGGACCTCAGTCACCTCTCAACAAAGACCCTAGAAAGTCTCCAGCATAGTTAACAAATCCAATTTTTAGCGACTGCGAAAGCAAATCCTCTGTGGAATTTTAAAAAATCTCAATTTAGCCCCCCCAATTTTCCACATATTAAGCACAACGAAATGTGAGTGCTACTCAAGGAGCACCCAACACAGGAGGAGCTACCTGCCACACATGAGACTCGTGCCCTCGTGAATTCAGGGCTCACCGTTCTAAGCACGCAACATGTGTCGATTCGTTTAGCCCTCCCCAGGCCCCCCTCCCCAGGTCAGCGATCTATTTTCCTAGAGCTCGGCATAAACGGGCTGCCCAGCTCGTAGGGGTGCGGCAGGGACTCCGGCGGTTCCAGAGCTCACTTGTTGTACCGTTCTCAAAGGTAAGTACTAGACTTTCAAAGGCAAGAAACAAAAAACAAAACCTTGGTTCCAATGTCAGATCTACCACCAACCTTTGGCATCTTGGTAACTTAAACAACTCAAGTCTGTCTCCTCAGCGGTCGGAAGGCAGTAAGTATCATAGGACTGCTGAGCGTGCAGTCAGGAATATGAAGCATCTGAGTGAGTGCCGTTAGGTAACAACAGTTTCATCTGCCGAGCACACGCTGGCACACACCAAGACCCTACCTACTCTAAGCACTTCACATACGTCTGTTCCACCTGACCGTCTAAACTGTCTCAGAAAGTATCATTACTCCCCTAACCATTTGTACAGGTCAGGAAACAGATTCAGAGAGATGAAGAAACTTGTGCAAGGTCAGAATGATTATAAATCGACCCAAACTCTCCACCCCCTGGTACCCATACTCCTGCAAGCTCACTCCCAGCAAGATGCAGAGCTCACGGCCTGAACCCTGCTGGCCTCACCACTTGCCCTGGTCAAGGGAACGAGGCAAAAGGGACACTGTCAGTTCCAAGTGTAGACCTCAAATGACTTAGCATGCTCCCACTGGCTCCCTTAGGACACAGCTGCCGCTGCCACATGAGCAAGTATAGGCCTGCCTGACATGTGACGAGAGACACGTGCCTCAGTCACCCTGTACCACCTGGTGGACAGAGAGCCAACCACCAGAACGAGGAAGCCACCCTAGACCACCTGGCCCCCAGCCCACCTGCCAAGTGACCACAGAGACAGGAGTGATCCCTAGATGAAATCACCTTGTTTGAAAGGGGCCCAATCTAGCCCATATGATCAGAAACCCCCATGCGGCCCACAGATTAATGTGTAATAATACACTCTAGTTTTAAGCCACTGAACTGGGGGTGAGGGTGACAGAACAAGAGCTACATGGAATTCATAGTAAGGCAGCAGAGCTGGGATTTAAAGCCAGGCAGCCCGACCCCGAGCTCACCCCCCGAATCATTACATTATGTAACTTCAGTTTCAGAGCAGACACCCCCATGCAATGCTACTATAGTACTTTCCTTAGTGAAAAAGAAGGCATTTATGCTCACTGTTTTATATGACTTTTATATAACTTATAAAAAAATTCAAAATGGTAAATGATATTCTTGTTTTCTTCTTTAAGTAAACAAAAAAATCCAGAAAACATAGCAGACCTAGAATTAGAACTCAAGTACTAACAACCATCAGTCCATTACTTCATTAAGTACTGCATAAAAAACTACATGCACTTCTCTGGACATAGTTACAATACTCTCAATGTAAATAAATACCTGTGTATAGGGTATCCTGATAAACTCCCCAGGTACTGTGAAATGTGTCTTATTAATTTGCACTAACTCATTCTCACTCTTAATCGACGTGCTCGGCTTCCCAATTCACCAACACAGAGCCCAGCCCATCATCTCCCCACCTGTGTGCCTCTGTGCCGACACAGTTCCTTGGCGGGGGGAGTGAGAGGGGGTGGTCTCAGTTTTCCCCAGGGGATGCGGCAATGGCTCCACTAAACTGGCCACCTCAGCCTTTTCATGCCCAAGAGTCTACACACTAAGGGCCCCAGACCTGGGGGTGTGGTGGGGGGTGAGCTTCCCCCCAGGGGAGGCCAGGTCACTACCACACAGGTGAGGCTGAGGAGCAGGAGCTCCTCGGGGACGCCACTTAGGGCTTCCCTCTGTGGCACTGTGGTTAAAGTCGGCGGAAGCAAGGCAGGCAGGATGCTGTGGGTCCAGGCCCTTCGGGGATGAAGATGAGGGTCACCCCCCCCCAGGCCCATGCCCACAACCAGTTGCAGGACTCGACAAGAACACGGGGCATGTGGAATGAGAGCAGGAGAAGGCACTTACAGATAACAGCTACGACCATATGATTAGTTGCAGACATGGAAATTCTAATGAGTATATCTTCCTTATTTTGATATAAAAATTTTACATGTATATTAACCAACTTATTTTTATCTCCCTTTCTATAGTCATCAAATAATAGCTAATCTCATATCAAACCTCAAAGTATTTAAGTTATAAAATACTAAGTGAAAAATGTGACATAGGTAGAAGAAAAATGAACTCAACTATGGATAAAGTAATTTTGTATCCTCTGTTAAGGAGGTTTGTATGTTTACAAAGGATACTATTGTTCATCAAAAGTATACTTTTGTGCCCTGGCTGGGTGGGTCAGTGGGTTGGAGCATCCTCCATGCACCAAAAGGTTGAGGATTCAATCCCCAGTCAGGGCACACACCTAGCTCGGAGTCTGTTCCCCAGTCCCATATGGGAAGCAACCAATCGATGTATGTCTCTCACATGGATGTTTCTCTCACTCTCTCTAAAATCAATAAACATATCTTCCAGCGAGGATTTTTTTAAAAACAGTATAATTTTGTGGCCTTGGGGAGTAGCTAAGTTGGTTACAGTGTTGCACGGTACACCAAGGCTGCCGGTTTCATCCCCAATCAGGGGGCACACACAAGAATCACTCAATCAGTGAATGCATCAGTAAGTGGAACACCAACTCCATGTTTCTCTCTTTCGTTCTGTCTCTCAAATAAAAAAAAATAAAATAAAATAATAATAAAAAGAGGATTATTAAAAAAAGTATAATTTTGCATGTTTTTATTTCTAAGTATGATTAAAAGTAGTGTGCACAGGTGCCATGGTGTCATGGGATGAACTGCGATGGCTTTTTGTTGTCCTCTCAGGAATGGTACAAGTACATTCCTCCAAATTCCGCTGCCTGCATGGTTGTGGGTTAGGGTTGGCCTAAAAAGAAATTCCCATGAGATTTAGAAGACAAAGAGAAGCAGCAGAAATGTCCGAGACGCTAAAAGAAGGTCAGGCACGCTGCAGGCTCACACATCATCAAGGATTTCCGGGCTCACTTTTGCTGGCATGGGGCAACAACTTGGCCCACAGTCCCTCCACCTCCTGTCAGATCTCCTCCTCTGCTTGCCCAAATAACAGTGGGGCAGGCCTCTGTGCAGCCCCGGGATGAGCTGTGCTACACCTGCTGCAGGTAACCTGCACCCAAGCTACAGCGTAGGAAGCAGTGAGACAGTGACACAGGTCCAGCGTGTCTCCTTGAGCGCAAACCTCTGCAGGCTCCCGTTTAACCTCACCCTCCCCATTTCCCGTCCATCTTCCCTCCCGACTGCGGCTTGCTGGCTCGCTGGCGCGCTGACTTCAACCCAAGCACCCGACTCCGGAGTGTGTAACCAGCTCTCACAACTGGTAAAATCCATCGCTATGATCACCTTACTTGTCTTCAAACCCTGACTGACAGAGATGGAAATGTTATTAGACTGCAGGAGAAATGATATTAGACTGGGTTAGACTGCGGGAGAAAGGCCTGAATGTGTCCACCTGTCTCTTAACTAAAGAGAAAAAAGTCAAATATCATAACCAGCATTACCATGTACTTCACTTTCCTTCCATCAGCAAATACTTCAGGGTTTACCTGGAGAATATTAAGTTTTGAAAGCATTTATACTTCTTAAGTAGCAAGTTCAAATTTTAAAATCCACCTTCTTACAAAGTTTTACTTACAACAAAATAGGCACTGCCCAAATTCAAGAAAAAAGTTAAAAATCAACACATCTTAATACACGTACTTAGACTACCTTAATGCCAACCTTAGACTTGTACAACAAGCAATAAATCAGAACATGTATGCACCATCTCTTCAACCAACTCACCCTGTTTCCTCATGGACACAAAGGAAAAATTTTGTCCAGCTCAAGTCACAGACATAAACTCAATTTTTGTAGAATGACCCTAAAGGGTCCTCTGGACCTGAGTTAGTCCAGCTACCATTTAAAGTTAAATAAATATCCAACAGCCCTATCACAAACATGAAATCTGAGACAGGCAGCTGAGACAAACACTCACATTTTAGTACTTTTTCCACAGAGTAGCAATACCAAGAGAAGTAAGGGTCAAAGCCGGCTGAAAACTGACACCTTCCAATGTGATCTGGGACCAGGTGTCCCACTGCTGCCCCGTCAGCGATCGCTGCCACAAAAGAGGAAAGAAAAAGCAGTGGAGATGTGGCCATCCCTTTCACCAGTCTTTGTAAAGCTTCTTTAGCTCCCAGCTTTTCACTAACTAATGACCTATTTACACCAAGTGTAAGTGACCGAGGCTACAGTGAATTTCTATCTTACTCTAAAAGCGTGCAACCCTAAAACAAGGTGTGTGAGCCAGCAACCGTTCTTAATGGCCCCGTGCAAAAAGAATGAAAGCGAGTCTGCGCAGAGCTCTAATAATGGTGGAGTAGCTCACGTCACCTCGGGAAAGCAACCTCCCACAGGTAACAGAGATAAACTCTGGACAGAACACTTTCAAAAAACAACACACAGACAAAAAAGTAAGCAACCACACCAGAGCAGGCAGACCCCGGAGGTCGGACCGTGGCAGATGGCGGTGGGCGGACACAGGAAGGAGATGGCGCCCCCAACAGTCTGCTCCAGGACGCCCCTGGCCCGCAATGGCTGGGGCGGAGAATCCAGGCGTGGAGCCGCCCTTTTACTGAAGGTCGTGGCCACGGATGGCCCGAGAGTCAGAGGGGGACTTCAGGAAAGGAGCAGGCCACAGGAGGGGAGGGCTCCAAAGCTTACACAACCACCTCTGACGCCGCACTGGCCCCTGGGCCGCCCCGCAGAAAACCACCGGGAGGCTGACATAGCTCTGCCGCAATTTCAGCTGCTGCCCACTGCAAAGCGGCCCTGAGCCTGGAGTCCGAGTCTGAGTTGCGACAACTCCCAAAACAGTCCAGGCTTTCTGCAGACCCATCTTAATGTGTAAGACCCAGCCTTCCCGAGTTCAAGGGGACCAGCCAGGGACTGAACTACACTCATATGACATGAATAAAGAAAACTTGAAGGTGATGTATCATCCACAATGTCCACTCTACAACAAGGACTTTCTAGACATGAAAAGAAGCAGAAAAATGACCTATAGTCAAGGGTGAAAAAAGCAGTCAACAGAAGAAGACCATGAAATAATTCAGATGAGGGAATAACAAACAGGGACTTTGAAGCAATATTGTAAATCTGGTCACAGACTTTATGGACACATGGTCACAATGGGGAATCTCAACAAATAAGTGGAATTAGTTTTTTAAGCCCTGGCCAGTGTGGCTCATTTGATGGGAGCATCGTCCTGTAAACTGAAAAGTTGAGGGTTCTGTTCCCAGCCGGGGCACACACCTAGGTTACAAGTTCCATCCCTGTGTGGGGCCGATTGATGGTTCTCTCACATCGATGTTTCTCTCCCTCCTTTTTCACCTCTCTAAAATCAATATAAGCATGTCCTCAG
This sequence comes from Desmodus rotundus, assembly GCF_022682495.2. Classification (NCBI taxonomy): domain Eukaryota; kingdom Metazoa; phylum Chordata; class Mammalia; order Chiroptera; family Phyllostomidae; genus Desmodus; species Desmodus rotundus. The sequence goes on along the minus strand of NC_071399.1, from coordinate 91,129,369 downwards.
GTGAGGCTAAAAAAAACGCTTTTTAAAAAACTGCTAAATAAAATACTGGAACTGAAGGGCGCGTTATTTGAAAATGGGATTAGATGTACCTGCACCCCATGTTCACTGCAGCATTAGTCACGAGAACCAAGACAAGGAGACAGACACTCAAGATGCCCACCGACTGACGGACCCACAGAGCAGATGTGACATACACCTACGATGAAATGTTATGCAGCCGTTTGTGACAACACGAATGAACCTTGAGGGCACTATGCCAAGGGCAATAAAATGAAAGAAAGACAAACACTGTATGACCTCACACCGTGGAATCTAAAAAGTCAAACTCACACAGACACTGAGTGAGGTAGTCACTGCCAGCTGTGTGGGGCAGGAGACGTGGGGAGGTTTTGTCAGTGCGACTTTCAGTTTTACGAGTAAATGCTGGGCCCTACCGCGCAGCAATGCGACCACAGCCAACAATCCTGTACTGCACGCCTGAAGGTCGTGAGAGAAGCCCTCCCAGCCCACCACACACAGACACAAAATGACAGGAACTGGGGGAGGTGGCACATGTGCTGACCTTCTCACCACGGCGATCACCTCACAACATAAGCGCACTGGTGTGTCCCGACGTACACATCGGTCCCCTGCCATGTGCTTCTACACTAACTAAAAGCCCGTGCCGCACGAAGCTAACAAGGAAACACACTCTTTCCGTAACGACACCCCACAAGGGGAGGGCCTCCCTTACAGAGACTGTGCAGGTCCCATGAGGAACAAAGAGTGCCCCGGTGCCTGACAGAAGAGCAGGTTTCAGAACAGCCGTTCCATGAGGTGCAGGATGAAAAGCAGGACTCTGGACATGCGGACCACTACAGCAGAGGAGTGACACGTGCAAAGACACAGAGACGAAGGGTCTCACCCAACAGGGAGCTAGGAGCAGGTGTGTGTTTTCAAAGTGCAGAGACCCTACGAGGAAGGAAAAGGCAGGTAGGTACCACCTTGGCTGAGGCCAAGGTGTCTGGATCACGAGCAGGGAAGCACCACTGAATGGCTGCGTGAGCCAGGAAATGACACATTAAAACGAGCACTCAGAACCACCACTCTGAGCAGTAGGGCAGCGAGCCTAGCAGGGAGTGCAGCTGGAAGCAGAGACCTGTCAGAAGGCAACTGCAGAACCAGCAAGTCATGCTCACTTTTAGCAAACCACCTGATGGCACATAGACTGAGCAGGAACTTAAGAATCCCCAAATGGATAGGAAAATGGGTAAAGATTAAGATCAGGCAGTTCACAGACAGACAGATAAATAAATAAATAAATAAATTAGATAAATAGATAGATTAGCTCTTACAGTTGAAAAGATGCTCAGTTTCACTCCTAATAGAAATGTAAATTAAAGCTACACTGTGAGACCATTCTGTATCTACTGTGTTGGCAAAAACACAGAAAGTGTGATTATACACTGTGTTGGGAAGGTATAGGAAAACAAATATTCTCATATACACATTACTTTTACAACTTCTATGTAGGACAATTTGACAATATGTATCAACAGTGTATCTGCTTAATTCTGTAACCCACCAATTCCACTTCCAGGAATTTACCCTGCAGACACACCTGCATGTGCATTAATTACAATATCTGACAATCAACGATACACGTACGAGGGGCCAATGTGGCACTTTTGTAAAGTAAAAACTAGAAACAATCTCACTTCCCACCCATGGGCTCATTAAATCACAGTACGTAAGCAGATGAACACCGCAGCTGTTGAGAGAGCAAGCACGCACCAGCACTTTACATGCTGACCTGGAAAGAATCTCAAGGGAATGTCGTTAAGTGAAAAAAGTAAAGGACAAAACAGTTAAAGTTTCCAGAATTAGTGTAAAATGGGGGTGGAGGGAGAAGTGAGGTAGACTAAATACATTTTATATGGCTGCACTTTCTTAAATCCCAGAACAATAGATAAAAAATCAATAATGTTAGTAAACTTCTGTAGGAATCTGGAAACCAGACAGATGGACTGACTTTTCATTTATTTTGTTTCTCTTTTTGGTTTTTTACTTTTGGAGTACTGTGTATAGTGTAAACACACACAAACACACACACACACACACACACAGAAAATGCTGTGTTTTCTTCATCCCGCAGAATTTGGAAAATACATCCAATAGAATCTGGCAGCTTATGTGATGTGAGAAGTAAAGGAGATGAGAGGTCAAGCTGACCCCCCAGGTTTCTGACTGGTAACAAATGTGGTCATCCCTTACAACTTAGAAAGATATGTGTTATTAACCATGGCATGAAGATAAATGGTACAGAAAGGCAGCTCAGCTTTTGGCTCCATTGTACTGGAGGTACTGTGTCCAACATTACATCAGAAAAGATAAGAAATTTGGAAAGAGGTGGGGGATACAGCTGTTAGTACAAGCCTCGGAGAGGAAAATGTTTATATGAGCCTAATTTATCTAGGGGTTATTTATTCTATAAACCCAATTAACCCAGAGAATAAACTAAAAAGGCAACTCAAAGTGACAGCATAAGGCCACACAACCTATATCCTCTTCTCACAGACAACAGGCTCTCACTAAGAACTTGGCTAATACACTGAGATAATTTTCCAAGTTCACAAGAGATTGGAAACATTAAAGAAGGGTGTGGGGATAAGCCAATCATTTGACAGCAGCAAAAGGCAGCAAAAAGGTGTCAATGACACTACTACCACCACCTCAAAAACCACAGCTCCCATAGAAGCCGAAGTCCCATATTTATTATCTAATACTTGGCCAAAATGGTCCCTCCTTCCAGAAGTTTTTTGTGGTTCTTGCACTCTAAGCCTAACATAATCAATCTCTTTTGATCAAACTTTCAAGTATTTGTTAATACCTTCCTGAAAGCGTTATATTCTGCCTTGTTTCACACTTACAGCTGGTATTTTAAAATACCAGTATCTTTCCTCCTACTTGAGCACGCATCTCTTTACTGAAGGAACGCTTTCATCTTTGTGCCTCTGAGCCCAGTGTTCTTGCACAGTACAGCATACAAACGTCCACCCAGCAAGCCATCGTCCACCTTTGCCTTCTCTAAGCCACGTGAAGGAAATCTGTCACACAGACTCTTCCTGCCCCAAGTTTGAATCGCTTTTATTAAGTACATACATTACTCGGCCTGGCTTACCTAGTGAGATAAGGGCTGATGGGAAGCAACAGTTAATGGGTTCGGGGTTTCTTTTATGGAAGACAAAAATGTTCTACAATCAGTTTGTGGTGATGGTTGTACCAACCTGTGAATGTGCTAGAAAACAATGAATTATACACGTTCAATAAGTTAATTACAGTATGTGAGTTATATCAACAACTCTGTCTTTCAAAATGCGGTATCTGTTATTATCCCCACTTTACAAATTGAGAAAGAGGCTTGGCAAGATTAGGTCATTTGCCCACGGCGACTCAGCTAGCTCACGGCGGAGACAGGATAAAATCCCACACAGTCTCGACTCGTAAGTATCTATATGCTCAACCGCCACATTCTTCTGCCTTCCTTAGAATGGGCCTTGGCGCATCACGCATCATATGAAATGCCACAATACTCCAACGCTCCCACTGGGGTTCACGTCCTAAATGAGAGTGGCCTTCTAAACTCCAAGTAGAACTACAAAGCCTTGACCTAATTATGTCACACCATAAAAGCAGGGAAAAAGTCAAAAGCTGAAAAGGAAGGTACCAAAGAGAAGAGGAAAAGAAAATACTCAACAGCTACATTTCAACGCTTACCATTTTGAGCACGAGATCATAGCCATTCTGAGCATGAAATCACACCAAGAGTCACTGCTTCACGACAACTGCTTCGTGACTGCTGCCGTAAAGTTGGTGGGCAGGCCTAGCGCGGCGGAGCAGGGCGGGCCTAGTTCGGCTGAGCGGGGCCAGGCGGGGCTGAGCCGGGCCTACCTGGGCGGGCCTAGCGCAGCTGAGCGGGCAGGGCGTGGCTGAGGCGGGCCTAAGTGCGGTGGGCTTCCTGGACCGGTTCTGCTGGGACGGGGCTTTCTCAGCCCCCGCACTGTTGACATTCTGGGCCAGATGGTTTCTCGTTGTGGAGGGCTTTCCTAAACACTGTAGGATGTTTAGCAACATCCCTCGCCGCTACCCACGAGATCCCAGGGGCACCAATCTCCCCACCCCATCCCTACCCCGCCCCAACAACCAGAGTGTCTCCAGACATTGCCAAATGGAGACACACAAGAACCGCTTTCAAAAGCTTTGTGATTTCTTTGAACTACAAAAACTGTGCATATTTAAAGTGTGCGAGTTGGTATTTTGATATGTGCGCACATTGTGGAAAGATCACCCCAATCAAGCTAATTAGCAGCATCTCTACAGTTACCATTGGGGGAGGGGGCAGTAACAGACAAGAGCCTTTTAAACCAAACATTTTCTAAGACTAGTGAGAAAAAATTCATCTCATTAAAAAAAAAAAAAAAAAGTGAGGCTGGAGGCAGGGTCAGTACGTAGGGACTAACCATGGCCAAAGCCCATCATGCAGTGATGCCAGCACCCCCAGACTGCTGTGCAGCAGTTCAGCATGCAGGGCCCAGAGGATCAACTTACCAACTACTGAAGATCAGAAAATAGACATAAAGAACGCTAGAAATAAGAATTGCTCCCTTTGACGAGTATGAAGCAATGCTGACTTCCCTGATGAGAAAGACTAAGCATCCCTTCCCTCTGAAGGAACTGAAATACCAAGGTTGCCACCCTGCCAGGGAAGAGGAGCAAACCAAATGACAGCACAAATGAAAATGGAATGACGGCTGACGGCAGGAGGAGCGATGGAGAGACCGGACCAGTGGAGCAGGATCTCAGGCTGACTCTCCCTGTCCTTATACATCTTCTGTGAATACCAAGCAAAGGGCCTTCAGTAGCCTCACGCTGACCCGTGGTTGTCCACAGCCTACCACAGTAGCCTCTCCATTCAGAGCACTGCTCCCCTCAGGGGCCATGGGATCCAAAATCATTCCCTTCTAAAAGTCCCACCTCCCTGTGGGACACACGGAAAGTAAGCTACGCAATCCAAAATACTGGGTTGGCAAAAAAGCCCATTACATTTTTCCATACAATGGCTCCAGTAGTGCTCAGTTGTCTTTAACTTCATTCGAAACAATTTTGTTAGACTGTATTGTGACAGCTGTCATATCAGCGTGCATTTAAAAAAAATTTATCTAAATTGGTGAACTGTGCAGCCATTTTAATATTGAAGATGGAAGAAGTACATTTTTGGCATATAATGCTTTATTTCAAGAATGGTAAAAATACAACTGAAACACACAAAAAAGATGCGTGCAGTGTATGGAGAAGGCGCTGTGACTGATCAAACATATCGTAAGTGGTTTTAGTGAAGTTTCCAGGTACGGTTGACATTTTGGCCAAATAATGCTTTGCCGTGGGGCTGTCTTATGCACTGGAAGATGTTTAGCAGCACCCCTGGCTTCTACCCACTAGAAGCCAATAGCAGGAGACAGCCAACACACTCAAAATAGCCAAATCAATAAAGTTCTTGGTGAAAGTGAAAATGTCTTTTATTTTATGGGAAAAACATAAAGAACTTTTTGGTCAACCCTGTATGTGCTAAAAGGTTCTGCTGCCCAGTAAACCTATTTTAAAAATGTTTAACCTCACTTGTAATTAAAGAAATGCAAACCCAAAACAAGATATAAATTTCACATACAAATTGGCAAAAAGCATAAACTTTAATGAAGTCCCATATCAGTGTGCATGTAATAGGCATACTCATATACTGGTGGCTACTGAAAATTGTTACCACTCAAAAGGGCTCAGAACAAAAGTTATGGTACTCCCATATAATCAATTATTCTAGTCATTTTTAAATTATGTTGATCTATATATGTCAATATAAAAAGAGCTATGACATTAACTATTGAAAACCAGTAACTTGCAGTTAAAAAAAGTAAACAGTACGATATAGTATAATTTGTATAAAATTTTTTGAAAACCTATAAACTTTCTGGCAACAGTTAATAGTGAGTTACCTTTTAAATGAAGAAAAGTAGCTTTTATTTTTACTTTTCTGTATCATTAGAATTTCTTATCATATTAACTTATAACTTAAAATACACAATTCTTGAATGTACTCTATTCCCCCAAACCTTCACCACTAACCTCACCACCAACTATCCAACCCCCATGCCTACCCAGTATCTGAAGGCTAACTAAAAGGCCTTGGCAGAATTTCAGGGATATATTTTTGGATATAGATCTGGGACTTTTCTTTAAAATCTCTTCATTTCTCTAAAACCCCCTCTGATATGAAAGAAGAGAAAAAGAATCCCTACATCGCCCAGGGAGCCACAACCCTGGGTCCTTTCAGGCCTTAACCACTCCCTCTTAGAGAGAATGTTTGTGGTTATAACATCCCCTCCTCCTCCTCCTATCAGTTTTACATCTAGGCATGGCCAATTTCACTCTCCCACAGTAAGAAACAAAAAATGCAGCCCCTGTACAATCACGTAACAGCGGGGATCACACTCCGGTTTTCCTCAGCTTTCACCCCCTCGGTGCAGGTGCTCAGCCACTGCTCTACACTTCTCCAGGGCAGCGTCTCAGCCCTGGTGCTGCATGGATGTGGAAGCCTAACTCGTGTTCACTGTAACTGAATCTGTCCAGAACATTCTCTGTCCAAGGGAGAGGGAGGTTAGTGGAGTCCTTCTAGGGCACAGGCCTCTCGAAGATGCCTCAAAATACCTTCCTGCTTCAGTCTTTCCTCCATTGCCCTTGGCTGGATCAAGTATATCTAAGTACTGCTTGCTATTGATGTCTAACCATTAGAGCACAGTAACTACTATAGATGTTTTTAAGTATCTCCTATTAATGGCTTTAAGATTTACTTTAAACAACTAAGTTTTACTCATCTGAGTTTAACCTATGATGTTCTCACTGTACATGATCACCCCTGCCAATTAAAATAGTTACAGTCTTAAAGTAGCAAACTTATTCTTAATTTTGAACTAATTACTGAAAAAGGGTTTTAAAACCCTTTAAACCATTGGGAAATGGTTCTGACCAGATGCTTCGTAACAGTGCAGTGTGAGGAAAGAACTGACCTCTGATATCCAAGGGGTCAGAAATGCAACCACTGACCGTTTCTTCAGTAGGCTTACAAATTCTCACAGAAATTACTGGGTTTATCTTTAAAATACTTTCTAATTTTTAGCAGTCCCAAACAGGAATATTTAAACCAATTACCTACTGTAATTGGAAGTGACAAATGAGTTATGCAGCAACTTGTGTTTAAAAAAAACAAACTCATGTACCACATACATCTTATAACAAAGTAAAACTCAATACTACCTTTTCCAAACCACTCTGGTTTATAACTCGCACACAGAACAACAAGCGCCGTGTTGAGTAACGTTACACAGTGAAGAGCAAGCAGCTGCAGGAGACAGAGACCTGTGAGACATGATCTCTGAAACAACTTAATGGGCTGAATCCTGAGCAGAAATTATTAGAACCAGATTCTGAAACAGATGGTCAGCTGTGGAAAGTTGGAACTTTGTTTCTTGGCTGAATGAATGAAAAGGGGAGAAGGAGGTGCACAGTAACAGCAACCTGGCAATAATTTTAAGTACCGCTTAAATCCTAGATAAAACAATGCAGACCACGGGGAAGCTTCTACACTCCCAGAAGATCTAAGGGCTGCCCCAATACCACCCCATGAGTGTGACTATGAGTTTGAATAAATCAATTACATCACAAACGGAACCTAATTTCTCCTGTATATGGTGAGTGACTTGGGGATCATGTTTAATTTCCCTTGTAGCTGTCTAACACTAACAAAGGAAACACGAGTTTACTCTTTTCTAATGTAAAGTAAATAGCAGTACCTGTCATCCAAGCCGAATCACAGCAGGCACTAGTATCAGTTCTAGGAACACATGATCAGAAAAAGTAGTACCCAGGAAGCCAGACCGCCCTAATTCCGCAAGCAACAGAAAGGACACAACCTCCTAAAACCCTCCCCTCCTCACAAAGCTTTGGGTACATTCTACCATTGCAGGCACAGCCTGTCTAATACACGTATTTATTTTAGGCTTAACAAATTATTGATAAACCTAGCCCTCAAAAATGTTACTCTTTGTCACTGTTAATGCTACAGAGCAATTTTAAATAAAAGTAAAAAATTACAGTAACTTTATCCAACAGCCAACTCAGCAGAACTACATGTCAAACACGCCCAGTGCAAATCAATCGTCTTATGACTGCGAGAGTCAGCACCCTCCCCGCATTACCTCCTCCAATTCTTGGGGCAAAGGAGGAAAAAGAAAGACATAACCAGACAGGAATAAAACCTGCCGAAATGAACAAAGGCTGCTATGAAAACAAAGTTAATACAAAAAGAATCAACCTCAACAAAAAGGGAGAAAATAAAAAGGGGCCACGAAAGCGCTTCTTAAAAAAGGTCAACACTAACGCTACACTGTCATTTAAAGCACACCTTCAAGCAACACCCAGCTAAGAGGGTCATTATTAAACCATAAAAAGGCAACAAAAAAAATACTACTACTTCAGCTACTTAAGTGATCAAAGAGAATCTGAAGTGCACCTTTTCTATATGCAGGGTATACTTGTAGGTTTATTTTGAAGGAATAGTGTTCTGACTTAGGACACCGTGGTTTTGAGAGTAAGTCTATCTTTCACATAAGAAGTCCGCAGTGGAAACCTTCCCCCGCCTATCCACCAGTGTCCGTTCTAATCGAGCCTTGCGCACGGCCGGGTTGGACACAAGGTGAACCCCACCACCTGACCTGCACCCCCCCACGCGTTCTCATTTCATTGTCTCGAAAAACGCTCGCATCCCTGACACACGCACTGCAAAGCTAAGCAGCATCCTTTCCAGCCCTTATTTCGCTTAATACTACTTTCCTATTTTTAAGCATTTTATTTGACTACTGCATGAGTTAATACAGAAAATGCTCTATCTTGGAACACACACGAATTGAGAGCAATGATTACGTTACCCTTCAAGTTTTAAACAGTCACGATTTATCTCCAGTGCGTCTCATTTACGAACACACTTGAGCACGTAGCGGTTATTCGGCGGTGGAAGGCTTCCAACTCACTCCAGGCAGCGGACCCCGCCTAGAATTAGCGGCTACGTCCCAAGTTTCCGAAACTCCTAACAAACAGGGCAGGGTCGTTCAGGACAGCAGTGACCGTCCATCATTTTGTAACAACACTGAGAGAAGAACGCTCGCAGTACGTTCTCCCAAGTGAAAAAAAAGGCGGGGGGGGACCCCGCTCCCGGGGGGTGGAGACGCAGAAAGCGCCCGCGGAGCGGCCGGGAGTCTGGCCGTCCGCTCGGCGCCGCGGGGCGCAGGCGCACGCACCGCGGACAAGGACGAGGCGCGGCGCTTCGGGGCTCCGATTCGTGCCCCCGAGTAACTGTCCCCTCCCGAACGTCGCTCTCGAGCCAAAAGTCAGCAGCAGCCGCAACAACGACAAGGTTTTCCTCCCGACCAAAAACTTTTCGAGTGTCACGGAGCTCCCAGAGTGCAAAACCGTTCACTACAATGGCACACACACCGTGTTCCCAGCCGCTCCGACTGCGAGGCTTCCCAGAGAGCGCGCACCCAGTCGCCGCCGGGGACGCCTCCCCAGTGCGGGACTCGCGCCCCACTCGGTCCTCAGGCTCCCCTCACACCCGCGCCATCCGCCCTCTGGCAGAGAACCGCGTGAAAATGTCGCCGCGCGGCGCCTTTCCTTCGCCCCGAGCACCGGCTGGGCGGCGCAGGCGAGGCGCGCCCGGGCCCGGCGGAGAGCGCGAGGCAGCCCGAGGCCCGCACGCCGCCCGGGCAGGGCTCGGCCGGGCCGGCGTCCCGCGCTTCCCGCGCCTCGCCCGGAAGGGGGGGAAACCCGCCCGCGGGAGGATTCAACAGGAGCGCCGCGCCGCCCGCTCGCCGCCGGGGCAACGGCAGCCGGCCGCCCGGCCGGAGCGCGGGGGGAGGGGCGGCCCGGCGGCCGGGCGCGGACCCCGGCCCGCGCGCAAGGTCACCGCCCGCAGCCCTCGCAGCCGCGGGCGCCCCGGCTGGGGCGGAGGGCGGCAAGTTTAATTTGCCGAGGCTGCGGAGGAGCCCGCAGCGTGGAGGGCGCGCGCCGGCCGTGGGGCCTCCCCACCCCCACCGCTCAGCCCAGCCCACGCCCCCGGCCTGCGCCCCGCCGCCCTGGGCCCGGGCCGCCGCTAGGTAGCCGGCGGCTGCAGTCTCCAAAGCCGGGAGGCTCGGCTCGACTGGCAGACCGGCGGCGCGGAGCCCGGCCAGACACAGTGGTGGCGGGCGCTGGAAAATGGAGCGCGGCGACCAGAAAGGAGAGACTTTTCCTTTCCGTTAACTGAATTGTTTCCTACCTCCGGGGGCCCGACTCGCTACTCCTCTCACTCCGCTGCTCTCCGGGATCCGCCGCCGCCGCCGCATCCAATCGCCTCCTCCCCCCCCTCCCCTTCCGCAGCCAGCCCGGCCGTTCCTCCTCCTCTTCGCTTCAAAATGGCGCCAAGCGCTCCTCCGCGGCTGCTCCAATCGAACCGCCGCGGACGGCACCCGGGGGCAGGCAGAGCGCGGCGTGGGGGCGCAGCGCCCCCTGCCGACCCGACAGCCGTACGCGCGCCGCCTCGCCCGTGCGCGCGCGCGCGCGCGCGACTCCTCTCCGCTCCGCCCTGTCGCGCGCGCACGCAGACACACGGTCAAGGCGCCGCCGCCGGGGTCTCGGTCGCTGAGAGACCGGCCTCTGGAAATGCTTTCACTGCCTCTGCGGCTCTCCTGACTTGAGTCGAATACCGCATGAATTGTCATCCATCTCTAACTCTTTGGATAAAAGTTGGGCATGAAAAAAAACCAAAATACTGAAATGGAGTACTGATGTCCTAAGTAAATAAAACTGGTATTGTAACTACTTTGCTCCTTAGTAACTCCGACCTAATCATCTCTAAAGGCCATAAAACAGTTTTTGTACAGGGCGTGTTAATGATTTTACTTAATCCCACAACTCTCCCCTTTTGACGAATTGCTTAGGCGGCGGGGGGCGGGGTGCAGTTACACAACCTGCAACCAAACATTCTATTCATTGGTTCTGTTGCCACGAATGCACTTACTGGCAAGAGAAACAGTCCGGAGACCGCGAGGACGGGCAGGACCTCAACGAATGCCCCGCGCTCCTGCAGCGTCGGGGAGTGTGTGTGGAGTCGATGTGGCAATTACTATTAGGACGGAGCGAGACGAAAAATCTTCAAGGCCTCAATGAGACTAGTCCCTAACAAAAGAAACTTTTTGTATGTTTGATACAACAGCAAAAAATGGATTCACAAAAATTAGTCATGAAAACCTTCATTTAAAGGAACACTGCTTCATTTAAAGCAAAACTGAAGTGTGAAGTTGGTATTAAAACAAAAAATAAACTATGTTTAGGGCTTTTAAAATACCCGAGTGAGGGGGCCAGTGTGTATATGGAAGTGTCTGTACCTTCCTCTCAATTGTGCGGTGAGCTTAACACCGTTCTAATAAAAATAAAGTCCAAAAAGTAAGCCAGTTGAAACTCATCAGGAGCAATATAATTGAATGTGGCATAATGTTGTTAAAAAACATAAATCATTCAAAAATCAGCTGTGCACATTGTCTACCCTGACAAAGAGAAATGGTATGGGAATGATGTTTTAAAATGGTGATTTTATACAGACTTGGTTAGGACAATTACCTTTGATGATAAAGGACCACAAATCCAGTCACCACCTGTACTAGTTTTCTGTTGCTGCTTTAATAAATAATCACAACATCCGTAGCTTAGAACAACATAAATTTGTCTTACGGCTCCATCGTTCAGAGGACTGGCACAGGGGTTTTCTGGGCTAAAACCAAGATGTTGGCACAGCTGCGTTCCTTTCTGGGCCTAGGGTAGAATTCATCTTCTGGCCTTTTTGAATTTCTACTATTTGGTACAAAATAACGTGCAGGTTAAGAAGTAAGTGGAATGCTACATGAATGTAGTCCTCTGGAAATACAGTACTTAGGGTTTGCAATTGTATTTATTGAAATATCCAAATAGCAAAAATATTGTAAGTCAGAATCACTTTCAAAATGCAGTGGAAGTAAAAAAAATGCAGTGGAAGTAAGAAATGTATCAGTGTATAAAAAGAAGAAAAGAGATGGAAAGAGAATTTCTGAAAGGCCATGTCTGATCAGAGCAAATATATCATTTTCCTTTTTTACATTACCATTTCACTTCCAAGAGCAGTAAAACGTTTATCACACTTACTAAAGTATTCTGGACAGTCAGTAATGAGGAGACTGAACCCCACCTAGAAATAGGCTGTTACTTATTCTGTGTAATTTGAAGTCCAGTCAAGCTGAGCATATGCCCCTGCCAGCCTGCAGCGGTCAGCGCTGAGATTGCCACCAGGCTAATTCTTTGGATTAAGGCACGGGACGTGCAGAACACATGTGGAAATGTGGTTGTGTTACTTGAAAAAGAACCAATTATTAGCCCATTAGTATTTATAAGCAGCGATGAAGCTGAGCAGACATTCACTTTGTGATGTGTTAGGCATTAGGGCCTCAGGTGAAGGGTTGGGACAGTCTTCTCCAGCCCCTGAAGTCACACCCTATTGGTAACGCTGCCATCGCTGAGGAAGCACAGGGGCCCTCCCCCACCTTCACCCCTAACTCAGCTCCCAGTGCCTCCAATCCCTTCTCCCAGGATCAATCCCCTGCATTTCAGCCCTGTGCCCATTCTGAGACTTTCTTTAAAATGCATATATTCCTGGAAGAAGTCTACTTTCACCTGCGGTGTGGGGCAGTGATTCGAGGCTGGAGTGGGGTGGAGGAATCCCTAAATCTGCAAACTGCACGTGCCTCTGGGCCCGCGCTGCTCTTCCAGCTTTCCATTAGCACTGGCTTTTTTGTTTTTTATTTTTGTTTCTGTTTTTTTCTTTCTGTGGAGACAGATATGAGAGGCAGGGCTGAGAAAGGCGCAGGGATTTTCAGCCAGGGGTAAAAGCTAGGAGGTGGAAGGAGGCCACAAGGGAAAGTTAAGGGGAAGGGGTTGGGTCATGACCTTTGCCTGCCTTATAATGCTGCTTCATGCTAGGGCTAGAAAACATTAGCCAAGGCACTTTCCCTCTGAATTTCTTTCTTTTTTAAACATTGTCTTAGAGATTATGTATCATCTCAACATAATGACAGATCTTTTTTAAGAGTTCCAAAATTAGAGGACCGAGAGATATTTATACGAAAATATCATACCTCTCACTACCATCTAAAAAGAGAGATTTGTGTTTAGCAAAGCATTTATCATTTATTCGACTTCAGGAAATAATAAAGAGATATGAGACCAAGAGCAATTTTACTTGAGAAATAATGAGAATGACATAGGAGAGTTTAGACTGCAGCTCTGAATATTTGTGCAAAGGCAGATGAAATTCTAAAACATACTTCATGCATATCCACAATTACTAATCGGTGTTTTTATTTTGCACAATCAACAAAATCGGCATGCCAGTCTAAGCCAAAAACACCAAACTGATTTTTCAATGTTATGTTTCTGTTCTAGGCAAACAGCCTGTTTTGGTACCATGTTTCATCCCAGATAAATTAACTTGATTCCTGATACTTATTATTCATAGAATGTAAGAAGCATCTTTTGTTTAAATACAGGAATTCATTTTCTTCTCCTGGCTACAGTAAAAACTAATACGGTAATATTGGAAAATAAACTTCTGTCAGCAGCCAGCAGGTGGAGCTGTTGAAAAATATTAATGTCACTTTAAAATAAATATATATGTATATAACATATACATAGTTTGATAAAACAGAACCAGTTTAGGTATATTCTTTTTTTGATGTGTTAATAATGTGTTTATTGTAGACAAATCTGGAAAGGCAGTTAAGTTTGAAAAGGAAAAAATCATAATCATGCCACCAGAGAAAATTACTTTTAATGTTTTCTTACATATCAGTTCAGAATATATTCCATTTAAACATGAAATTTACATTAAAAATATAAGTTTATGTTTTATAAGTTTAATATGTATTAAATATGTATTTATATTTTTCTATAATCTGACTTCTCTCCTAAAAAAAAAAAATATATATATATATATGTGATGGATTTGATCCTATAGAAATGTCCAGAGATATTTGCAGCTGTACAGAATAGGCCAAGACCAATAGAATGGATAAAACTGCAGCTTGAGCGGGGTGCTATAGTTCCCTCAGACCCCAGACTTTCGCCCTTGGTTGCTGGACGGTGGGCAACATCTGGAGGGTGATGGGGGAGGGGCTGGAGTGCCCAAAAGGGAAAGGAGAGCACGCAGGGGTCAGGGAAGTGACTGTGTAACAAACTTACGGAAGCAGTTAATTATTTTCACAACGGATGTGGCCACGCCAGTGCACCACCGCGGAATGATCGGCTTTAACACGTCTGGAAGACTACAAAGGACGCCCTCACTTAGTGGGCGCTTAGGAGGAACTCTGGGTGGCTTGGGAACAATGGTGAAAGAGAAAGTTCTCAGCATAGTCCTTTTGGTACGTGATTATGTGTTTAACATTAAAGTTATTTTAAATAAAATATCATGAGTAACTTTCAGGTGAATAACACACACCTGAATATCTTCAGGTGAAGATAACATCCGTATCTTCAGTGAGGACAGACTCCTGCTCCATTGTATAGAATGCCATAATTTATTTAACAAGCCCCTATAGTAGAACAGTTCAATAACGCATTGTAACATAAAATATGTTTAAATCCATGAGTTCTAATATATGTTTAAAATAAAGACACTTAGTCACTGCTGGAGGTTGCTAATAAACCAACTCACTATTTTGAAATGACAAATAAAGGGAAAGAATCCATCATTCATCCTGCCTGTTTTATACAAAGTGTACTACTGAACAATCAAATAGTTTTCTATGAACCGAGGTAGCCCAGCTAAAAAATGGAGACGAAATATTAGAATATCGCCATGTTTTGATACAAACATTGAACATAACCTCATACCTGCAATCATCACACAGAGGAACAACCAAACCTCAGATGCTCCCTGATAGAAGAACATATCAGCACCTATGTGGTATTATTCCCATAAAAATCTAACCTGAATCTGATCAACCCTCTAGATGCAAGTACCAGTTTACAAGATATATAAAGAAACATGTCCCAATTTCTTAAATAACTCCCAAGGGTTGACACCAAAAACAAAAGAAACAAAAGCAAAAATAGTAAGTGGGATGGCATGAAACGTAAAAGCTTCTGCACAGCGAGAAAAAACATTGACAAAGTAAAAAGGCATCCTACTGAATGGGAGAAAATATTTGTAAGTCATACATCTAAAAATGGGTTAATATCCAAAATATATAAAGAACTCATACAACTCAAGAGCAAAAAGCCAAACGGTCAGATTAAAAAACGCACGAAGGATCTGAATAGACAATTATTCCAAAGAAGACATAAATGCCCAACAGGTGCATGAAAAGGTGCTCAACATGCCCAGGCATCAGAGAAATGCAAATCAAAACCACAATGAGATGCCACTTCACACCTGTTGGTGTGAATAGTACAGAAAAGGCAACACATAACAAGTGTTGGTGAGAACATGGAGAAAAGGGATCCATTGTGCACCACTGGAGGAATGTAAATCGGTGCAGCCACTGTGGAAAATACTATTGAAATTCCTCAAAAAAAAAAGATTAAAATAGAATTCCCAGATGATCCAGCAATTCCACTTCTGATTATTTCTCTGGGGAAAATGAAAGCACTAACTCTAAACAATATATGCACCTCCATGTTCATTGCAACATTATTTGCAATTAGCCAAGATATGGAAACAGCTGCAATGTCCACCAACAGGTGAACAGGTAAAGAGAAGGTGAAATACAGATTGAAATATATCTACATATCTCTCTCTCTCTCTAACATCACATATATCCCATCGCACATACACACACAGGAGTATTACTCAGCCATATAAAGAAAGGGAAGTTGCCATTTGCAACAACGTGGATGGATCTTGAGAGCATTCTGCTTTGTGAACCAAGTCAGACACAGATCCAATTTGGGTCTAGGTATTTGGAATTTGGCCAGGACCGACTACATAATTTTGGAGGGTCCTTTATTCAAAACACAACAAAATGTTCTATCTAAGGTACAAAGATACACAACTTTTTCTTGTCTTGGCGGTTTGTATTTGTCACTGAATGTAATGCTGCCTTCAACATGGAGAAACTGAGAGGCAAGTGCAGACCCTCACCGCTGCCAGGACCACTGCCCTTGAACTTGAGGTGTGTGCGTGCATGCACGTGCTGGCTGCCTTCTGCCATCCTTGGAAGGAGGCTCTGTGCCGCTGCTGGGATCAGGGAAATTCATCTTCCCTTCCCAAAGGCTTATTGCCCCACCCATGGTAGATAGATGACTTTTAGGGGATACCAGTCCACAAGCTGGTTCACCCTCACTCAGCACTTGGTTCAGGGACGGCCATGAGGCTCGCCCCAGCTGAGCTGCCTGTGAAGCACGCTGTGGTGCTGCTGGCCCAGGCCCATCCTCCCTGTGTCTGGGCCCAGGATCCCTCTACAGACAGAGAGGGTCTGTAAAATGTGAGCCTCCCTCCTTCAGTGGGACCTGATCGCTACTCCAGGTAAAGAACAGCAGTGGCTAGCAGGGGGCTTGAGGGACAGCAGGGCCTCGGGAGGGAAGCCAGCAGCCAAGAACTTGTCCTACAGAGGTGGGGGGCTGGCAGGGTGCTCCAAGCATCCGAGCATGCTCCATACCCCACTGGACTTACAAAACCCACATTCGAAGATTAAACTATTAAAAATTTCAAGACAACCTCACAGGGGCTTGCACCATTCCCCCGACATACTGAGTTGGGACACAGAATCAGCCAGGTGCCTCGTGGTTCTTCTCGAACACATCTTGTTCACGGACTGGCTCTCCGCAGGGTGCCCGGGGCTCTAGATGAGGTTGTTTTTTGAACGGCTTGATTGTTGTTACGATAAGGTGTCATTCGACTGGCGTTTGACAGGAAGAACAGGGAGAAGAGACCATTTCCATACACAGACAGGCTTACAAAACGAATAATTGTCCCAAGTGTCAGACATCTCAAAAGTCCCGTGATACATCCCTGTAGCTGCAAATCTGTTTACACAGATCTGAATTTAGACACATTTCATTTTGTATGGAAACACGAAGTATTTTTGCATGGTTTCAGTTAAGATACACTAAACTTTTCAAAAGTGTGACAAGCAAGCCAACTGAGGGGAAAAGTATACATTTTTAATAGCTCTTTGGCAGAATTTGTTCACAAGAGCATGGTATTTGAGATGCTGATATCACATAATCATAATTCAGTATCAGCCTGCACTAACCTTGCTTTCATAGGTCCATTTACTATGTCACCTGACTACTTATATCGCAATACGTTTTTTAAAAGAAAATTTACTTTCGTTTATTTCTATTCTAGAATACAGTTGTGTATTAACTGATTTTTAAGTCACCTGTGTAGGGAGATGATGTAATCTTTGATTTCCACTTAAAATAATAGAGGTTATTACAAAAATATTTGAATATTGAGGCTTTAGGTTTTTAAAAAATAATGTTAGATCATTACAAAATGTTAGCTAGTTCATTTTTAAGAATTGTTTCATTATAAGAACAATAACTGGGATCTAATAAGCTCTGACAGAACTTCCTTACATTCATTTCCAGTCCTTTACTTCGAGATTACTGTCTGCCTCCTGGGTTCCCACTCACAGTCTGTCACCTATTTTACTGATCTGCCCTGGGAGTATAGGCTTGCCCTACCAAAACGTGACACCCCATTTCACTCTGCCGTCTCAGCTTTTGTACCTCACCTCCTAGACAGGGTATTGACTCATTTATTTATCTTTGTATACAAGAGCATATATTACAAGTTTCAAGTTTATATGACCGGACGGCAGCTCTATGGGAGGGGGTCATACACATCGGAGATGCATCCCCACTGAGACACTACGTGGATGTCATTTGGCTTCTGGGCAGCGTCTGAATTCAGGAATGGTCCCAGCCCCGACTCCCTCTTTTGAGTTTGCAGTGGCCTTACTCCTCCCTTGCCCTTCCTCACAGATGCTTTAACCCCCTCCCCTCCATTCACCTGCGTCAAAGTGCTCAGGAGCACAGACAGAATTCCAGCTCTAGAATTCCAGAATTCTGTTCTGTCCAGGACAGAATTGAATTTTCTATACATTCTCAGGTTATACATGTATTCTGGACTATTATAATAAACTTATGCTCAAAAAATGCAGCCTGATTACATGCAAATAGTGAATGAAAATTTTAAAATATTATTATCTATTGCATATTTTATTGTACTTCTGAGTGTTAGTGCATTTTATTTTTTTATGCAAATACAAGAGTATTACCACTAGAGAGCGCTGTTGTTCTTTCTGAATCTTTAGACACACCTGTTTTATTGATTCCTAATTTTAGGGACGATACTAAATTATAGCACCGTAATTTAAGCTGAATTTGGAAATTTCTTCTGTTCTATTTTAGGTCTTTCTCTATTAAAATATCAAAGACTTTTCAATTTTGTTTTTTAAAATGAGGAAGATATGAAAACCTTTTAAAAGTATGTTTTTAAACACCATAAGGTAGTTTTAAAACGTTTTGCTTCGTGTTAATCTTGTTTCTTTCAATACTAATTATGTTTGCCTTCTTAAGTATGTTGTTACGCCATCTGTTTCCTGGCCCCTATGAAATGTTTGTGCTGATGATCTTTACGTCTCGTTAGTATGAAAGTATAGGTTCACCTATTATGAGTCTTGAGAATTGCTGATGTAACTTGGAACACCATTTTAGGATTATGCCGTTTCTTTAGTGAATAAACATTCATGCTTATGCTTCTCCTTTTCACCATTTTAAAGCTCCACAGATAATATCGAAAGCCACTTTCAGCTGTAATGTTTTATGACTTTATACCAACACATCCAGAATGTACTGGCCAGAAAATATTGGTTCAATGATACAAAACATGAACAGTGGCTGCTATGAGTCAAATGTGGCTGTAGAATTCTGTCACAATCCTGATGATGCTTTTATTATTTTTTTAAGATTTTATTTATTATTTTTAGAGAGAGGGGAAATGAGAGAGAAATACCAATCAGTTGCCTCTCATTTGTGTCCCGACCGGAACCCGACTGGAACCAAGACTGAACTGAAACTCAGGCATATCCCCTGATTGGGAATCGAACCGGTGACCTTTTGCTTTTCAGGATGATGCCCAACCCACTGAGCCACACTGGTCAGGGGAGGGCCTGGTGATCTTTTAGCACAATGGTGGTGGGGCTCCCATGAAGAGTAACTTCCTTTCTCTTGTTGTGTTCAGAAGCCTGCGTTTGGAACGGTGCAGTTTTGGTCTCTTGGGGGACAATTTTAACTGCTTCTGTTGTGTACCTGCCTGGCTTTCAGGAAGTGACGAGGTGCCTCCACTCTGACCCTGAGGCCGCGCTAGGTGACAGCTGCTCCTCAGAACTAAGAGAACCGATTGGAAAGTTCCCAGAGTTGGGGTGCAGGGAACTTCTGTGATGAGATGATCCTGTCCAAACAGAGTATCAGGGTGGGTGGGGGGAGGGACAGGGTGGCTCCGTGAATGGACTGTCCTGATTTTAGGACAGGCTGGCCTTGGAGAAAAAGTAATTCCTCTAATATTAAACAGGCTTCCCCCTTTATTCACTCAGAGAATTGTTTCCCTCATTCATAAAAGGCAGACTTGAACCAGATGAAGCCTGAGGTCCATTTGTTCATTGAATTAACTAATTACAGAATATATATATACATACATATATATATAATTTAGTTTACTATAAAAGAACACATAGTTTTAGCACAGTTTGTTTATATTCTGTTTATTATGATCATTATTGAAGGTTTTCTCCTCAAATATTAGAGTTTTACACTTACAAAGAGGCTTAAAGAAAGCGATTTTTAAAGAGGGACTATTACATGATATAGAGCTCACTTGGATGAGAACAGTGAACTCATATATTCAATGCTAATAAAGTTGCAAGTTCTAAATGTTGCATGTTAATTTGCAGTGATTTTCCATGAGATTTTTGCCAACATTCGATTCTACTGGAAACCATCTCAGAAGCTTTTTTGCTAGTCATTTGAGGTTTTGTTTATTTCAGAAAGTTGTATAAGACTATCATGATTCCAAGTTGAAACGTCGGTTTTGTCAGATTTTTTTTTTTTTTTTTTTTTTTTGGTGCACGCATTGCTGTGTCCTGGAACCGGTGCCCAAACCATTTTAAGCTGGTATGAGCTGTTTATGTCACTGAGTAAAATTAGACACACGCCTGTTGCTAACAGGAGGGGGTGAAATATGAGACGGGCCAAATGCTTGATGCCTTTTCTTCCGGGCAGGGCTGCTGAAGCCTAGACGGAGCCCGCTGCTGCTCCTGCCGGGGATGGGAACGTGGGAGACGGCCGGTCTCTGCTAGAGCTTGTGCTGGTTGTAGCGAATTCACCAGCAAAGTTTTCACGCCATCTAAGGTAAGCAATCATCTTGTACTCGTATTTTACACAATTACAATGTACACCTTACAAACCAAACAGAGGCGGGACGCCTTGATTTTTTTCCTTCATAGGTGACATAAGTTAACAAAATAAATTTAAAATATTGAATAAGTTTATCCCCAAAAGATTATCAATAAAATGTAGTTTACTTCTTATTTCACGTCTTTTAAGTTATTCTGATTACTAATACATTATGTATTTTAACATCATTGTATTCCTAATATTTTAATTTGTAGAATACCATGATATCATTTATATATTATCAAGCACTACATTGTATTCTGTGGTAAATCTAGACAAGTTGTAACCTTTAAGATGACCAATTTTCTAATTCTACCCTTAAACTTCTTGATGGAGTTACATTGTCGTTACAGTTTGTCGCCAGTTTGCTATAGACCTTAAAAAACAGATTAAAATCAACGAGGACAAAAATCCAAGTCATTTGATGAGTTGGGAATGAGCAAAGCAACAGCAACACACCCACTTCAGCTCCCCAGCTATTCTTGGAGTGTAAAAAGGAGGACGATTTCTCTCCCCAAATCTGGGAAGAAAGAAAGTGCTGTTTATACTCTGTGTGTTTCATAGATATGGAAAAGTAAATGTAAACTGGGTAGAAGGTAAACACGCGCATGCCGAGGCTCACGGAAGTTGTCAGTCCTTTCTCTGTGTTTCCTCAGTTAATATGGGGCGATCCCAAAACACGTTTTTAAAGGAAGGCATACAGAAAGATAACAAGGGAAAATATAACTCAACTGGCTGAAAGATTTGCCAACTGGATGAGTAACTCACTAGTACAAGATGAAGTACAAAATGTGCTATGTTTATCTTTTGCTTATTTTCTTGGAAACATTTTGCGGGGATAAGTACAAAGAGACACACTTAACGAAGTTTCAAAACTAACGGTTCCAGTGGGTGTTGGTTTTATAGGTTCTAGAATGACGTATCTAAGGTTTTCTTTCAAACTCAAATGAAATGTAATATTTTAATATGTTTAAATACCAAATTCCAAAGACTAAGAAATACACATTTCCAGAAGATGTTGGCTAAGCTTGCAGTTGAAATGTTGAAAATAAGATTTTCCCATATTGCCCTGTAAAAAATATACTCTCTAGTCATTAAGTGATATTGCTATTATATCAGATATGAAAGTCATTTAATAATGGTGAATTGCCCTGGCTGGTGTGGCTCAGTGGATTGAGTGCCAGCTTGTGAACCAAAGGGTCACCAGTTCCACTCCCAGTCAGGGCACACGCCTGGGTTGCAGGCCAGGTGTCCAGTAGAGGGACGCATGAAAGGCAACCACACATTGATGTTTCTCTCCCTCTCTTTCTTCCTTCCCCTCTGTTTAAAAATAAAATAAATTTTTAAAAAATAACGGCGAATTAGCATTGGGTGCCCATGTGGTTTCATCTCGCACACTTTGTGGGACCCGTGGGTGTCCTCTGCTCCCTATTCTGCTTGGCTCATTGCCGCCCCCTGCTGCTTCTCAACCACGTGTACGGATACTGCGGCTTCCCAGCAGGTAGGGAAAACCTGCAGTCCTGAGCATGATTCTGCTCCTTTTCCATTCCTGCGGAGCTGCCTCTGCCCTCAGAACCTGCTTCTCCATTTCTGTCCATCCTTCCTTCCTCCTCCTGTTCTCAGCCTAGCCAGCATCTGCCTAGCTTCATTATTCTCTGGACCAGCTGCAGGGCCAGGTATTTCCATGGTGTTCTCATGAGCGCTGAAGTATTCCTCACCCCTGATACTTACCATTTCAGGCTCCAACTTCATGTTCGGTTCGACATGTTCAGCCAGAGGCAGGGCCAGGGCAGGGGCTCGGTGTGCGTGCTGCAAAGAGAAGCCGCGTGGTGCCGATGGCATCTGCGGGCGGTTACCTGCTTAAGGCTTCCTGTTTTTAAAGCTATTTTATTTTTGCATGAATATTTCAGAAAATAATTTTATTCCTTTCATTGGTTTACTTCTGTAG
The DNA here is from genome assembly GCF_022682495.2 of Desmodus rotundus. Lineage (NCBI taxonomy): Eukaryota > Metazoa > Chordata > Mammalia > Chiroptera > Phyllostomidae > Desmodus > Desmodus rotundus. The sequence continues at coordinate 91,106,814 of NC_071399.1, read as the reverse complement.
GTAGGACCAAAGCAGAGTCCTGTAGAACAACATTAAAAATGGTATTCAATGGAGAATTTGTCTTTGCATTGTATTCATGCATTAAGTCAACAAATACCGGCAGTATTACAGACAAGGGGGCTGGCGGGGAGATAACAGAAGCAAAAATGTAGAGTTGTGACAAATAATATGGGGGTGTAAGAGTAATATTTGTTGGATGCTGAATAAGATAGGAAAATGGGGGCAGAAGACAAAATTTTGCATTTCAGATTAATTTGGTTGGGTTCAGAAGTAGGGAAATAAGTTAAAGCTACCAGCAGAACTGACTGCATAAATTCTACCTTAAACAGTGGTTAAATTGAACTAAATAATTGTCCCTTTACTCTGAATATAGACAAATTAAAGGTCATTACTATTTTGGCAATTACTTTGATTAAATCGTATTCTCTTATCAAAACATTTTGAGACAAATATATTAAAAAATGTATGGTCTTTTTTCTATTTGGGGAATTGATGGTGAAAATATTTTTAATATAATGGCTCCACTTAAAATATTTTAATATGTATCTAAATGGAAAATACATAAGTAATATATGAATCATTTATATAATAGTATTAGTAAATTGGTATTTCAGTCTTCATTGATTATATTAATATCATAGAGTTCTGATTTGATATAAGTTGTACCTGTAGTAATAGTTTCTAGAACTTTGTGAAGATGTAGCATCATCATAGTCTGTAGATACATATTCTTTGAAATACTAATATGATCTGATTTCTAAGTCAAAAGACTATGAACTCAATACTTAATACACTACAATATGAAGTAGAGTGCATACTCTGCGTTATGAATATTATTATTGGAGTTGTGCATTTTCCATCCACAGCCATGCTGACCAATGCTAAAGAACTAGATGCCTCCAGAAACATATGATATTTAAACATATTTGGGGATGCACTGGAGCAATTAATGTGCAGTTACCAGAACTGATTGTGAATGTTAATGCCCAATGATGATAAAATGACTTTGCTGGAAAGTGTGGTAGTGGCCAGAGGTATGAGAATCTTTGTGAAACCCAGTTCTCATGCCGTGAAATGTATGTGATTCACCAATAAGACTTACATTGCACCTGCTGTGAGAAAGAAGCCCGCAGGTACAGGAGGGGGTGAACTCTCAGAGCTCTGGGAATAGGAGTCACATAGCATTATTGGACTTAGAAGAAAACTATTACATCACTTGTGGTATTAGGAAAATGCTTGTAAGTTATGCTGCCAATAAATAACTCTGTGAGACTCTCCTGTGTTAAAAAAAAAAAGTTTTCCTGAGTAACTGCATAATTGAACACTATATTTGGTGATATTTTGTTGTTAATATAGCTTTCAGAAAATACTGCTATGCAATCAAATATTCTACCCATTTGAAGGTACTTTCTAAGTAATTTGACAGAACACAAAAACAAAAACAAAACTTTAAAAAAAGGTAGCACATTGTTTTTTCTAAAAGGCTATATAGTGAATCAATAAATAAACTCTCATTCATTTTGGACCATCTAAATCATAGAAGTATCTATTTGAGAGACAAAGAGAGTAGCCAATATCAAATAATATTATGCCTTCCTTCTCCACTTTTGTAGGCATGCATGTTTTGATGTGTTTGAAGTAGGTCAGTACTTGGAAATTTAATTATAGACAAAAGTTAATGTGGTAGGCATCTTATAAAGAGTCGATTTAATTCTGAGTAATTTGGTAGCCGAAGAAAGATAATTTCACATAAAATTGAGTAAGTTGGATTCTATTTTTTTAGAAGACATGTAGGGAATTGGAGTACCAGCTTGATTTTCCTCCCACTGAATCTTTTAAGAAATTCATAACTTGATTATTTTAGGTTGATAATTCAATTATAGGTTCAAACACACAGAATTTTGAAAGCAAGCTGTATATATATATATATATATATGTATATATATATATTCCTATATATATATTCTCTCTATATAGAGAGAGAATCTCTTGATTAATATCTGAAAATAAGGCCATTGGACTTGAAATGGGTATGTCATATCTAAGGTATTTTGCATGACAAATTAAAAATCATTCTGTGGCTGAAATATAGTGACCTGTTTCAAAGTAATACATAATTATCTTTAAAAAATCATTAATTTTGGAAATATATTATTGGGATACAAATATTTTTTGGACTCAGAGTAAATCAGTGTGACAAACATGTCCTCTCTTTCTGTTGTCCCTCCCTCTCTCCTCATCCCCATGTCCCTCTTCCCCTCTCCCCACTCTGCCCACGCGCTGACCCCACCCCGCGGCAGATGGTGCGCGAACAGTACCTGACAGTCACGGAAGGCACCGACATAGAGAGGCCAGACAACCAGCGTGTCTGCAAAATCGGCATCTATGGCTGGAGAAAGCGTTGCCTCTACTTATTTGTTCTTCTTTTACTCATCGTCTTTCTTGTGAACTTTGCTCTTACCATTTGGATTCTTAGAGTGATGTGGTTTTCCCCAGTAAGTATTTTTGCTTCTCTTTTCTTTTCTTTCGGTTGGTAAACATGTTCTTGTCCTGTTTGCACCATCACTTCATCCGTACTGTATTGGTAGAAGCCTCCTTCAATGTAATTAATGCTTGTTTCCACCTGTATCAGAATTTCCAGTAGCACAAATACATATAACAATTACCTTTTCCAACTTTTTAAATGATTTTGGTGTGAACTGTACTTTGTTGGGTTTTATTATAATTTTTTATTAATAATTATCTTTACATGGGGAAAACTGTAATAATCTTGAGTTTATGGTTGATTGAGTCATGATTGTTTAATGATTATCTAATTTGTTAGTTGGTAAAATTTTATAATTTGTTTTTTAATGAACATTTACCATTCAGATACTACTTCCTAATTTTTTTAAAAGCTCCATGCTGATATGCAATAAATTCATGTCCACACTTCAATATTTAACACAGATTTAGTAAGTAAAACATCAGTAGTCCTAAGAAATTCATATTTTTAAAACAGTTTCCAAGATATTATGTTTCCAAGATAGCCAGGTAGCTTCATATGCTCTGACAACATTTTGTGTACTGTTTGAAAAAATATTTATTTCATGTAGAATGTGAGACAGGTACAGTGAGACCAAAGGCTGCGTGGACATGGAGCGAGTGGGGTGACCTGCTCCTCCCACTCGTGTTGAAGGCGGGGTGCAGGCACAGCCCCTCCCAGGAGCGACAGTTGCAGCATTCAGCCCGAGGAGCCTTCCGTCACCCAGTGTCCCTCACTGGCTGTGCCTGGTTCCTGTCCTGCCACAATTCTACACTCAGTAGGCACATTATTTCTTTTGTTGACATAATAAGTATATTTTCATGTATTCGAAGAGGTAAACTACCAATCCAATCAAACTGTAGGTTGAAATGTGTGTTAATACATGTAATATATTTAATATAAATGCATTAAAATATTTAATACAAGCATATAATATATTATAAATGATTGTAATAATAAATTTCATATAAATGGTATACATAAATACATTTAAGCTGTGATTTCTTCTTTAAAACTTATTACGACAATATTTTTACAGCTTCACAATAGTGTTAGGCCCATTGGACAGCTTTTCTTTATGAAAGTAGCACAATGTATGATATGCACGTTTGTACCTCACCTCCATTTTAAGTCTAAATTTAAAATATCTTAGTTTAACATTTTTGGGGAACTGAGTCAGGGTTGAACTGTCCCAGCCACACAAAAGCTGCTTAAGGCTCAGTTTCATTTGAGTCCAGATTAGTTCTCTTGTCAGCCTTTCTCCCACGTCTCTTACTCTCTGATCCTTTGGGAGAAACACAGAAAAGAGCCGATAGGAAATCGATGCAAATGCATGTGTCAGTTGAGCTGACACTAAAAGAAAGGAAAAGGAAAGCTGTAACCAGACCTCGGCGGTCTCGTCTTTCTCACAGACAGGGATGGGCTACCTGCGTGTGACAGAGAACGGGCTTCACCTGGACGGGGAATCGGAATTCCTATTCCCGCTGTATGCCAAAGAAATACGCTCCAGAACGGTAAGACAATGACGAAACATTGCAAGCATGTGTGCTTTATGAAAACAAACAATGGTTAAGCCCCCAAATTCAGTGTGTTTCAGAAGAGAGTTCTCAAAATGTCTACATGTGCACACAGTCATGCTACACTCTTTGTAGAAGGCTCAGCTCTGAGGCTGTGGAACTTTTTTCTGATATTGCATTCTAAAAAGGTTCCCTTTGCCCTAGCTAAGTGGCTCAGTGGATTGAGTGCCGGCCTGTGAACCAAAGGGTTGCCAGTTCAATTCCCAGTCAGGGCTCATGCCTGGGTTGCGGGCCAGGTCCCCAGTTGGGGGCGTGCGAGAGGCAACCATACATTGATGTTTCTCTCCCTTTCTTTCTCCTTCCCTTCCCCTGTGTCTAAAAATAAATAAATAAAATCATAAAAAAAACCCGGCTCCCTTTTCAAGTACTTCAAATTTGAATTTGGCAGCCTCAGTAATTTAGATCATAATAAAGTAAAGGTTTGGTCATTAAAACTTTTATCAAAAACAATAAACTTCTTTCTATTAGTGCAAGTAATTTAAATAAACTTCTTTTAAGACATTTAAGATTATCTGAAAAACTTAGAACAAAATTAGTGTCATAGTGGTACGTTCTGTAGTAATTATACTAATTATCCAGATTGCGGTCCTTTAGGATTCTCCATTAAGAGATTAAACATCACCATTAAATAATTGTGTGACTTTAAAAATAAATCTGCCTCAGTATTGTATGCATTTACCTCTATGAAATTCATAACAAGTAGAGCCCAGCTTTACAGCTTTCCTTTTCCACAAAATACAGTCACACAATTTTTGTAATATGTTCTATTTTTCCTTATGTGGTACTATGGGCTTTGTAGTAGAGAGAAACATTTTGCTAAATTCCTGGTTAGGTGGCATTAGCTAAACAAATGTTAAACTTTTGTATCAAGAGTAGTACACTCTTCATTTTCCTCCCACCTTTCTAGAAACGAAAGGAGACGTCAGTATGTCTCACATGCAGAGGCTGCAGCAGCCATTCTAGAGCCATTGGGAAGGGAACACATGGCCGACCACCAAGGAACACACGGTCTTGTAAGAGAGAGAAAGCACACTGCTGCCCTGGAATCACAGCCACCCCCAAACTGCACTACCAACCGCAGATGACGTGGCATAGAGCTTACCCAGAAACGCTGCCTGCGGGGGAGAGGGCCTGCAGAGCGCAGGGCACAGAAGTGGTTATCAGGCACGGCTGTCTCAGCGGCCACCACCCCGTGATATCACAGGCTGCTGCTCCGTGGGCTGATCCTCAGCTTATTCAGATAATACACTCATATCTGTCCCTATGGCGTGGGTGTATCAACAGCCCTGTCATATAGGGGCATGGAGAATTACTGCCAGCTTTCATAAAAACAGAAATGACGTGTGAGCAAAACATTGAAATATTAGAATTTAGCCTTCCCCTTCTCCCCCGCCATCCCAGAGTTCCGTTGGCTGATGCCCTACCATATTTTAAAAAGACAAAACTGGTGAAATAGCCTGGTGATTGAAATCAGGTGATTAGATCACAGCACAGTTAATATTCTGGAATTCCTAATACTTTTAGTTATATCTTTTTAGACTGTTTCATCTACAGTATACTTTTTAAAGACCAGGGAGCCAAAGGGTGTAAATTATTTGAGGTCATCACAAATTAAAGTCTCACAATGATGCATTAACGTGATATGTCAATCAATACATAAAATTACAGAAACATTTGGAATAATATTGTGTGATAACAGAGCTCAAAGTATTTTGTATCTAATATGACTTTCAATAATTGGATTGGCAGAACTGAATTCTGCCCTGTAATTTTCATGTGCACTGATGTAGTGTTTATGCTCCATTTTTGAAGCCGAGTCTAGGAAGCACTTTTTCACACAATTACAGAAATTAGCTTGTGAATTTGAAAAATTCATTTATTTGCATTGTTGGGCTGAGAAAACTTTTTTATTATAAATATAATTCCACAGGTGCATGTGATGACTCAGTTAACCCTTCAAAATTATTATGTGAGGTCTTGTCCAGACTGAGCTTGGAGTTTATGATTTAAACGCATTCACCTGGCCCAAACACACAGCAATTATATCTGATCGAACAAAAAGGTTGTATTTAAAAATATATAGACGTGGTCAAACATGAAAGGAAATAGAAACACACAGAGGTAAAATAAAGCTTTATTTGAAACGATCGTCTTTCAAGTTCACAACCCTGGAGAGGCAGGGACAGCTCACTGTCGAAGCCCAGAGGAAGAGACTGAAATGGCATCGACGAGCCTGGGAAGCCACTGAGACCTACTGTGTGAGACAGCAGCGCCAGACAGAAAGTCTCTGTGACCACTGCCCAAGTGTGAATAAAGCTGCGTATCTGTGGGCAGCAACCCACAGAGGTGCCAGATGAAGACCTGGGTATCGCTAAGGACAGAAGCCCTGGGCCAGTTGCACAAATCGGAGAGAGTGTGGGGTTTGGGCAGAAAGAATGCTAACACTTCAGACAGGCTGGGTAAGTGCAAAACTTAAATTACATCCACATGGGGAGCTGGAGACTGAACCGTCACACCATATATGGTCCACCTCATCTAAAAAATAATTGTCACATAAAACATTACAATAACGAGAATTAACTTCCAACTAAGTAAAAATCATCAATCTAGAAATGACTGGAAAAGCACACTTAAGAATCTCAAGGAGATAAAGCTGTTTTTGAGTAGCTTTCATTAAAAGAATAAATTATAAAATCAAAGTAGGTACAATAATACAGGGCAGAAGATGAGAGCCAAGCCAGTGGCATTGTTCCCTCTCGGACCTGTCCCCTACATATTGTGCCACCGTGCAGTGATGTGGGTTGCCCCACCCTGGTGAATACCTAAGGCTCCAGGCCTTACAATGTAACAGGCTTGCAAATACAAAAAAAACATGGCCCAAATGAAAGAACAGATCAAAGCTCCAGAACAAATACAACTAAGCAATGAAGAGATAGCCAACCTATCAGATGCACAGTTCAAAACACTGGTCATCAGGATGCTCACAGAAATGGTTGAATATGATCACAAAATAGAGGGAAGAGTGAAGGCTATGCAAAGTAAGTAAAGAAAAATATACAAAGAGAAGGAAATGGGGGCTCAAATCAATGATTTGGAGCAGAAGGAAGATATAAACATTTAACCAGAACAGAATGAAGAAACAGGAATTTAAAAAATGAGGAGAGGCTTAGGAACCTGTAGCACAACTGTAAATGTTCCAACATCCGAATCACAGGGGTGCCAGAAGGAGAAGAGGAAGAGCAAGAAATTGAAAACTTATTTGAACAAATATTGAAGGAGAACCTCCCTAATCTGGCAAAGGAAATAGACTGCCAGAAAGTCCAGGAAGCTCAGAGAGTCCCAGAGAAGTTGGACCCAAGGAAGCACACACCAAGGCACATCATAATTACATTACCCAAGATTAAAGATAAGGAGAGAATCTTAAAAACAGCAAGAGAAAAGGAGACAGTTACCTACAAAGGAGTTCTCATAAGACTATCAGCTAATTTCTCCAAAGAAACCTTGCAGGCAAGAAGGGGCTGGAAAGAAGTATTCCAAGTCATGAAAGGCAAGGACCTACAACCAAGATTACTCTCTCCAGCAAAGCTATCGTTCAGAATGGAAGGGCAGATAAAGTGCTTCCCAGATAAGGTCAAGTTAAAGGAGTTCATCATCACCCAGCCCTTATTACATGAAATCTTAAAGGGACTTATCTAAGAAAAGGAAGATGATCAAAAATATGAATAGTAAAATGACAACAAACTCACAACTATCACTAACTGAACCTAATTAAAATAAACAAAAACAAAAAGGAACTAAGCAAAAAACTAGAACAGGAACAGATTCACAGAAATGGAGATCACATGGAGGTTTATCAGAGGGGAGGGAATGGGGGAGAATGGGGGAAAAGGTACAGGGAATAAGAAGCATAAATGGTAGGCAGAAAATAGACAGGGGGAGGGTAAGAATAGTATAGGGAATGGAGAAGCCAAAGAACTGACATGTACAACCCATGGACATGAACTAAGGTGGGGGCAGGGGGGATGCTCGTGGGAGGGGGGTTGCAGCGCAGAGGGGAGTAAAGGGGAGAAAAAAATGGGACAGCTGTAATAGCATAATCAATAAAATATATTTAAAAAAAACAAAAAAAATAATACAGGGCAGAAATCACAGAGAACAGGGTTAGCCTCTCTCAATCCAAAAGGAAGCCAATAAAGGACAGAGAGCAAATGGAATAGAAAGAAAACAAATAGGTAGTTGGTAGATTTAAACCAAGCCACATCAATAATCACATCAAATATAAGTGGTGTAAACACTCCAATTAAAAGCCAGAGATTATCATATTGAATGAAAAAGCAAGAGTAACTATATGCCACCTATAAAAACCCACCTTAACTACGAAGATACAAATAAGTTAAGAGTAAAAGAATTTTTAAAAAGATATCCCATACTAAAATGAATGAAAAGAAAGTTGGAGTGAAAATCTTGCATGTTTTTTAGCAATATTTTTTCCTGCTCTATCTACTTGGGCAAAGGAAACAAAAGAAAAAATTAAAAAAGAATTGGAACGACATCAAACAAAAAAGGTTTTGCACAGCAAACCATCAACAAAATGAAAAGACGACCTAGTGCATGGGAGAACACACCCACCAGCGCTACATACACACAAAAAAGGGTTAATGCCCAAAAGTTATAAAGAATTCTGACAACGTAACACCAGAAAAACAAATGACCCGATTAAAAAGTGGGCAGAAGACCTGACTAGACACATCTCCACGGAGGACAGAGAGCCTGTGGGCACACGAAAGGATGCTGGATGTCACTACCATCAGAGCAGTAGGCATTGAAACCACAGTGAGATGTCGCCTCACCCCTGACCGAGTGGTGGGAGAAGGAACGGGGCTGACAGTGCCCATTGGGTCAGACAGCCCGGGCCGTTCCCAGGCGAGTGGACTTTGTGGAGGCCCAGGAGGGGCTCTGCCACTCCAGCCCGAGCCCAGCCCTCCTGCTCTCGGGGAGGGTAGGAAAGAGCACAGGGTTGGCATCTAAAGATGGGGCACCATCGTGGAGCTGTCACTTGGTAGCTGTGACTGTGAGCGAGCTGTAGTTTAATGTCTTGGAACTCGATTTCGTCACCTGCATGTTAGAATAGCGGTACCTGCCTCAACTGCGGAGGATGAAATGAGAGGGTGGATGCTAAAACTGTGGGTAAGTTTTTAACTCGTTGGCATGCTAGTTATTTTATAACAGCGCAAAAGCAAGTTTGAAGGTCACGTCATTGGATAAAAAGTGAGAGGCTGGTAAATCCATCTGCTTCCACAAAGCAAGTGGGAGAATTTCTGACCGGCTGGATTGAGTTGCAAAGCACTCCTAAAACTTCTTTACTTCTAAAAAATCACATTATTCCCCACAAATAACTTTGGAAGATATTTGGTTTCCTCTCAGTGAACCATAAACCCACTTGGATCCAACAGCCAAATCACCCCTCTCCTTTGGGAGAAACTGGTTTTATAAAAGCAAGCAATCTTCGGTTAAACAAAACCTGCCGTTCGAAACTGATACCGCAGAAAGTACTAACGTGCATATAAAGCCTCTTTATCTTCCAACAAAAAGCTCAAAAAAATAGGCATCCAACACATTTTAAAAGCTCTTTTGCAATGGTGAGAAGGCTTTGCATTTTAAAAGTAACATGGTATTTATTATAGAAGACCTAAACATTCTCTGATTTATCTTCTCAAAATATATCATGTCCTATACCTAAATAATAAGAAATAAAATGTTAATTCTTTGGAAAAGGAAAAAAACACATTAAAACTTGATTGGTTTCGACCTTCACCTTGAGAATTGATTTGGCATATTGTAACCGGTATACACAAGCATAAGATTATTATATTTTATGAAAAAAAGTGCGTACATTTACCCCTTAACATAATTCAAGGTTTTAAAATAGTTGTATAAAAGCAATTATTAGGATCACAGGATCTGTGATGATGGAGAAATTAGTTTACATAAATCTTCACCTTCTATGCGAACATAAGGATACAATCATTTAGAGTAGTGTGCACTGGGCTAATCTCGTAAATCCTTTCTAGGACTCATCCCTGCTGCTGCAGTCCACTCAGAACGTGACGGTCAACGCCCGCAGCTCTGGCGAAGAGGTCACGGGCAGGTTCATAGTGGGTGAGTCAGGCTGCCGCCCTGTGCCTTGCGTGTGGTGGTCCCTGAGCAGTGAGCTCGGTGGATGAGTTTGGTTTTTCTTCTCAAGAATTCAAAGGTATTCATGAACAACCAATGAATGGGTTAAAAAGTATCATGCTGTGGGGGCCACAGAAAATAATTAGCATCGCGGGGGGTAGTCTGAAGTATTTTAATTAAAGTTATTTTGAGTCCCAGAAATAGAGGGCCATGCAAGGTACTACAAGAAACATAATGAGTATTGCAGGATGCAAAGGAATCTCAGAGACCAAAGGAAAGTAACCAACGTAGTTGCCCTCAAGAGAACAGACCAGGGGCTGAGATCCAGAAGTTCTGCCTCTCTTTCTCCCTCCCTTGTCCCCTCCCCCACTCTGCCTTGTACCCCTCCTTTCTAGAGTCATTTGCCATGCCTTTCCCTTGGGTATCACAGCCACATCTGTTCCAGCTCTACAGGAGCTCCGGGACCTCTCTGGTTCCCCATCTGATTGGCTGAAGCTCTCAACACCAACCAACTCAGTCTTCAATGTCATGAATTCTAAATCCACAATGAAGTATTCTAATTGGTCCAGCTAATATTCAATCAAATGCCCCTGGGTGGGCTATGTGCATCCATCCAATCAGCTACGGCCAGAGAACGTGGGAGTGAGGTCACATGAAGTTTTGCACAGTGAGAAAAAGGATTAGAGCGAGTAACAGCCCTGGCCGGTGACTCAGTGGGTTAGAACGCTGTCTCCATCCGCCAAGGTTGCAGGCTGGTCCCCGGTCAGGACACGTACAAGAGTCATCCAATGAATGCATGAGTAAGTGGTGTCTCGCTCTCTCCCCATCTCCTCTCTCCCTCCCTCCATTCCTTTCTATCTCTAACATCAATCAATAAAAAAAAGAAAGCAAACCAGCTGGTAAAAGGAGTGTGTATACGTTCTCTACACTATCAACATTCTACGGATCTGCCAGATCTAAGAAATTGGATGGCATTTTTGATTATAGGAAAAGAAACGAGAGGTATACTGCCAACACAAACTGTAACTCTCAACGTCTCTTTCATTTATTTTTTATTTTTATTTTGCGTGTGTGTGAGAGAGATCAGGTCTATTGCAAGAAAGAGTAAGAGAAAATGGAGGGGCAGGAAGGACAGAGGTGGAGACACAGCTTGAGAGGGGTTTTCCTCCTGGGCCTACTTTCCCTCCGCAGGCCTCAGAGGCCCTGCCGGTGATCTGCCCGATTCTTTTGCATCAAAAAGTTGATTTTGTGCATCATTTCCGTGCTGCAGACCTTCCTCCAGCAAGTTTCATAGTTTTCCCTCAGTCGTGGGTGGCCAGGCTTCTCCTAGTAGGGGCTTCACTCCAAGTCCTTGGTGAGCCCATCCACGTTGCAGATTCTGTTTAGGGTCCTGCACACACCTTCCACCTTCCCTTCATGGACCATCACAGTCCTGGCAATGAACTTCAGGTGTTTTGCCATGACCTTGCAATTAAGTGTTCACTCTCTGCAGGCCCCTGAGCCTTTGGAACACAGCCCTCACAATGCCTGCTTGCAACTGGGAGCAGAAAAAATCAGTGTCTCTCTTTTTTGATGGCTGTTTTTACAAAACAGAATAATGTTACATTGGAAACTACAGCCATACATTAACCCGATGATTCCTTTTTATTAAACTAATGCAAGAACTCCACATTTTATGGTGTTTTAATCTTGGTAACTTATTCTAAATAATTAATTGTATTTCTCTTTTACTTAGAAGTTTGCTTGACCACTAAGCCCAATGAAATTCTCAGTGGATCTAGGGAAAACCTGAGTTTACCCAGCATTCATGTTCTTGAAACTTGCCTAAATCAAATCATCTGTTCTTGATTAATTATATAGTACAGTCATTTCTTAAAATTCTTTAAATGACTGTAGTTTTTAATAGTTTGAGGGATTTCTGCCCATTTTTGTCATTTATTCAACAAGCATTTATTGAGTGCCTATGAGCTAGTTTCTCTATGCTGCCCACTAATTAATAATATATGAAGAATATGTCATTATTTCTTAGGAAGTTCCAAAAGTAAAAAACTTTTTATATTCTTAAAAAATGATTTAACAGAAATCCTCAATAAAACCTCCTGAAATTGTTACATGGAACTCCAATGAGTAAAACTCTACTGGATAAATTATTTCCACTGTCTCTCCCATAATTTTAATCTCAGATAATTTGACACTCATCGTGTAGTGGAAATCCGTGTTTACATGTAAGACGCGTCAGTGGCCCGGAAGAGGTAAAAGTCCCTACCGAGGGCACTGAGTCCCTGGGTGACCACGTCTGGGTGACTACGTGTGGGTGACGGCTCAGAAGAGCAAAAACACAGGCAACTCTCAAAGAAAAGAAGGCAGACTTCCTTAAGAGAAAGAAGACAGCCCTGGCTGCTGTGGCTCAGTGGATTGAGTGCTGGCCTGCGAACCAAAGGGTCGCCAGTTCAATTTCCAGTCTGGGCACGTGCCTGGATTGGGGGCCAGGTCCCCAGTAAGGGGCACGCGAGAGGCAACCACACATTGATGTTTCTCTCCCTTCCTTGTCTTTCTTCCTTCCTTCCCCTCTCTCTGAAAATAAATTTTAAAATCTTTAAAAAAGAGAAAAAGGCAGAAGGGCAGAGGAAATAATCTCAGTGGGAGCCATTTTCCGGGGTGACGTTAGCCATTCAAGTGAGCCTTTCATAAGTCTTTTCAGACTACAAAGTCGCATTTCAGAATACAAAGTCCTCACTGGGTTAGTACTCAAAAGAATGCATATTTAAGTGATGCGTGGAAGAATTCAATGATTGTTGGCAAGCTTCAAAAACCTGAAAAAATTAACTTAAATAATTTGTGCATACATATATTTGATATAGATTAGCACGGGTTTGACATAAATTAAGTAACATCATAGATTTAGACTTGGAACTTAAAATTTTAATCATAACATAAAAAAACTTATTGGTAGCAAACTCTAAGTATTCAGTAACTTGCTATTGAGGGATGTCAAGGAATGTGTGCACACAGAGACTGCGACACTTTGTAATAACCTGTTTTCATTAACCCTTCAGGTCCCCAAATGGTGGAAGTCCAGAGTCCACAGTTTCAGGTCAATTCCAAAGAAGGGAAGCCGCTGTTCACTGTTGATGAAAGTCAAGCTGTGGTTGGCACGGACAGACTTCGAGTAACTGGTATGTGGCAGCTCTTGTTATTTTATTGGGATGTCGTTGACATCTAACATTGTATAAGTTTCAGCACATGATCCCACGTTTGTACGTATTGTGAAGTGATCGCCACAATACGTCCAGTTAACAGCCATCACCACGTGGACTTACGAGTTTTTTCTCGTAGCAAGAACTTTTGAAATGTACTGAAGAGCAACTTTCCAATAGACAAAGCAGTATCCCAACTACAGACCCCTGCTGTGGGTCACATCCCATGGCTTCCTCAGTTTATAGCGGGAAGTCTGGACCTTTTGATTTCCTTCAGCCATTGTATACACCCTCCACCCCCTTACCTGCTGAACCACCAAGATGTCCTCTGTATCTAGGACTTCAGTTGTTTTGTTTGTTTTGGATTCCGCATATAAATGATTCTGCATATAAATGAGATCATAATGTATGTGTCTTTCTCTGTCTGACTTACTTCACTCAGCATCATGCTCTCAAGGTTCGTCCACGTCATCACAAATAGTACGATTTTCATCTCTTTTAAGGCTGAGTGATACCCCATATCACATCTTCATTCCCTCTTAAGGAAAACCATACCCCATGGAATTCACTTCTGCAAAAGCAAAAGGCACTTTTGGCGCATTTAGTCTGGGATCTTTCAGGCAGATAAGAAAAAATAGTTTGAATTTGTTGACTTTCTTTTTTCTTTTCTTTTTATCCTGGCCAAAGGATATGCTTACTGATTTTAGAGAGAGGGGAAGGGAGGGAGAGAAACATCAATGAGAGAGAGAGATACCCATTAGTTGCCCCCCATACACACCCTGACTGTGGACAGAACCCGCAGCCTAGGCACGTGCCCTGACTGGGATTGAACCCACGACCTTTTAGTGCACAGGATAACACTCCAACCAGCTGAGCCACCCAGCCAGGGCTGCTGACTAGTCTTCACGACATTTCTTTGGAAATTCTTTGGTACTCTCCTAAAAGAACGGCATCCTCCTCAGATCTTTTCTTCTACCCCATTATTACCCTTTATCTACCTCCAACTGGCGTACCCCAAAAACTCATCGTGAATTCCTATCCCATCTGCGCATTATTAAAGCATCTGTTTCCCACATGACCTTTGCAAAAGAACCTTCTACCAAGTCTCTTTTATTCCCATTATATCAGGTACTTGGATTCCCTATATTTTTACAAAAAGCATTTCTTTCTTTGAAATAAAGATAAGATGGGCCTCCGATAGGACTCATTTTTCGGACCGAAAGGAAGAAACTTTATTTTGAAAAGTGTTCAGAACATGTTCTAAATTTACTTGCTGAGCTTCTGTGAGAGAAGGAGACACACAGAGGCGGACACCAGTCTGTTCACCCCGAGCTCACGCACTGCTCCGAGAGCCAGAGCAACAGCTGGGGAGGTGCCGACTCCCAGAAATTAGAAAGTCAGTTTTCAATACTTAAAAAATTTTCTTTTACTTTTCTTTTTTAAACCTCATTTTTATTGTTGACACTATTACAGATGTCCCCATTCTTCCCCGCTTTGCCCTCCTCCGCCCAGCACACACACCCCCATCCTGGCCATCACTGCACTGTTGTCTGTGTCCATGGGTTGTACCTGTATGTTCTTTGGCTCATCCCTTCACCTTCTTTCATCCAGTCCCCTTTCCCCTCCCGTCTGACAGCCATCAGGCTGTCCCATGCAACCACGCCTGTTTCTGTGTTGTTTGTCAGTTTATCTTGTTCACTAGATTCCACGTATAGGAGAGATCATATGGTATTTGTCTTTCCCTGACTGGCTTATTTCACTGAGCATAATGCTCTCCAGGTCCATCCATGCTGTTGCAAAGGGTAAGATTTCCTTCTTCTTTATGGCTGAGTAGTATTCCATTGCGTAAATGTACCACAGCTTTTTTATCTACTTGTCTACTGATGGGCACTTGGGCTGCTTCCAATCTTGGAGATTGTAAATAATGCTGCTGTGAACATATACTTTTTCAAATTGGTGTTTTGGGATTCTTAGGATATATTCCCAGAAGTGAAAAATGTTTTAATTTTTTCTATAATTTCCTGATGTGCTTTAAGAAACACATGACACGATACAAATTTTACTTACAAAATCTAGAGAATGAGTCAAGTTGCTATTACCTGAAAGTTTTCAACTGAAATTACTTCTCTTTCATTTTGAGGGCTCATACTGCTTTCTAGATCTAAAATTAGCCTGCATATTTTAAATTGCTTTAAAGTCATATTTTTACAGGAACCTACTGAGGTTGCGGTGTCCCTGGGAAGGCGAGAGGGCAGTTGTGCCTATTCTTTTCCCGACACCTCAAACAGCGGCACAAACTTGGCCACAAAGATCAGAACCTACTCGCGCTTCAGTGAGCGGTCCACACGTTTTCTCTGCTTGGTGTCCGCACTTCACTTTTGTAAAACTGGTGCATCTTTGTTTTTCGTTTAGGGCCTGAAGGGGCTCTTTTTGAACATTCAGCGGAGACACCCCTCGTAACCGCCAACCCGTTTCAGGAGCTAAGGTAAAATTTTGTTCAAATGTAAACACACTCTCTTATCGCAGACACCAGCACAGGTGCTGGAATAATATTTTAGCTGTTGTTGCGAGACTGCTTTTCATTCCATTAGTTGTCTCTATTCTCATGACTCTGCATGTAACTGGTCGTTACTTACTACAATTCAAGGGTAGTCGAAAGTCCCGATTCTCCACTCATACTGTCTCTGCACCCCGGGCCCCGACTCTCCCTGCTGCCTTCTTCCGTTCGGGCCCTGTGCTTTCCTATAGTCTATTGCTGCCTTCAGGTTACTCCTCTCTAATCCACCCATCACACATTTCATTTTGTTAGCAGCCACTTACCCAGGGCTCCAGCAGAGGATGGTGGCTCTGGGGAGAGAGCTGAAGGGTCAGCCACCAGGATCCCTGGGCTCAGTCGCTCCCCACACTACAGAGGCCATCTCTTGGGCAGAGCACTCTTCTCCAGCAGCATCAGCCTGGGGAAGCAATGGCCCACCTGCAGGAATCCCTTTGCCCCACCCTGTGGAGCTTAAGGCTGCTGAGGAGTACAGCTGGAGGCACATTCAGTGATTAATCCTAGCAGAAACCCTGCAGGTGGAGGCAGATCTCAGAGCTTTGAAACTTTAGCTGATCCTCCCCCAGGCCTGGTGCTGGTAAAAGACGGCCTAGGTGTGTAGTTTGATTCTTTCAGCACACACCCAGGCCCAGCAGGGGGTACCATGAGCTGTGGGTCATGGCTAGCTCCAAACAGGAAGTCCTGGGCCAGTCACAGGCAGCATCCGACATAGGTTTGCACCAGAGTCTTTGCAGACCTACCCGATACATGGAAACAAACACAAAGAGGCAGCCACAATGGGGAGACAAAAAAAAAAAAAGGCCTCAAATGAAAGAACAAGAGAATTCTCCAGAAGAAGAGCTAAGTGAAGTGGAGGCAAGCCATTTATCAGATATAGAGTTTAAAGTAATGATTATAAGGATTCTCCGCAGCATGAAAGAGACAGACAAACCATTAAAAAGGACCAGTCAGAAATAAAGAATGTGCCCTGACTGATGTGGCTCAGCAGGCTGAGTGCTAACCTGCAAACAGAAAGGTCACCGGTTCAATTCCCAGTCAGGTCACATGCCTGGGATGTGGGCCAGGTCCCTGGTTGCAGGCATGCAAGAAGCAACCAATCAATGTTTCTTTCACACTTCGATGTTTCTCTCCCTCTCTTTCTCTCTTCTTTCTCCTCTATCTAAAAAATAAATAAAATATTAAAAAAAGAAATAAACAATGCAATATCGAAAATAAATAACACAGAAAGGAATAAACAGTAGGTTTTATGAAGCAGAGGATTGAATCAGCAATTTGGAAGACAGAGTAGGAAAAAAACCAAGAAGAGCAGCAAAAAGAAAAGAGAATTAAAAAACAATGGGGAGGATTTAAGCGACCTTTGGGACAATATGAAGTGTAACAAGTCTACATCATGAGGATACCAGAAGGAGAAGAGAGTGAGCAAGGGATCAATGACCTATCTGAAGAAATAATGACCAAGAACTTCCCTAACCTGGTGAAGGAGAAAGACACAGAAGTCCAGGAAGTGCAGAGAGTCCCAAACAAGACGGACCCAAAGAAACTCACATCAAGACACATCATAATTAAAATGGCAAAGCTTAAAGACAAGGAGAGAATTTTAAAAGCCACAAGAGAAAAGCAGGTAGTTACCTACAAGGAGCGCTAATTAGACTGTCATCTGATTACTCAAGAGAACTGTTTCAGGCCAGAAGGGACTGGCATGAAATACTCAAGGTGGTAGAAAGCAAGGACCTACAACCAAGGCTACTTTACCCAGTAAAGCTATCATTTAGAATGAAGGGGAAATAAAGAGCTTCTTAGATAAGAAAAAGCTATAGGAGTTTCTTACCACTAAACCAGTATTTCAACAAATGTTAAAGGGCTTGCTTTAAAAAGAGAAAAAAAAAGAAAATATTTAAAAAATAAAATGGCAATAAATAACTTTTTAAAAATCTATCAATAATCACTTCAAATATAAGTGGCTTAAATGCTCCAGTTAAAATATATAAATCTTGAAATTAAACAATTCACCTTATGTTGTCCCACCAGGACAGAAATTCTGCGAACTTACACAGCAGGTCCTTGCTGAAAAGATATGGCAAAAGAGTATTCTCTTTTTTCCTAAAAGGTGATACTAAGGGAGGGTCACAAAACCCAAGCGTTACCACCAAAGTGAGTGAGAGAACAATGGAGTTGCAGGGAATGGCTGGCGGAATGTGGTGGGGACGGAAGGCACAACCTCACATGTACTGATGCACTCAGTTGCCAGGGACTTCTGCACTGTCATAATTTACCTCCTCTGGTCGTCTGCTCGACCTTCAAAGTGATCAACGTTACCTTCATTTCATACGAGAGGAAACTGAGCTCTGGACGGTAGGCTGTTCTCAGGCACCATGGTAACAAAGCAGGCAACTTCTGATTTAAATCCAGCGCTGCCTGTGAACCCCATGTACGCTGCTCACTCTCCCGGCCACCGAGTGGGCCCTGGGAGACTTGATCTTCCATCTACTTCCCGGCCCCACTGACTTATCATACGGCAGTCACATCTACTTCCATAGATTCTTGCCATGAACTGGCTTTGGCTTTTCATTGCTGGGTCCAGTAGCATGCCTGTTCTTGGCCTGAGTAAGGTAACCATGATTCTAGAATATCCTAACTGACCTGTGGAAACACCTAATGCAGATTTTATAGGGTTAACATCATGGTGCATTTATGTACGTATCTCTGAAATATACATGTTTAAATGTCATAACGCAATTTTGACATTTGCTCAAATGGTACTTGTAGAAGGATGACAATTAATTATTTTCTTTAAGAAGAGAGACAATTAACTTGTATTTAAACTAGAGTCTATGTGCCAGGATCTACGATGGATGCTGGTTCTCCAGTGACAAAAGGCACGGTCCCTGATCATGCAAACACGTTACAGCAATGCCATTCATGTGTGATGCCAGTACATTTCAGTGAGGGCACAGGACACAGAGCATGAAATCTCCCCGGGGTGACTGACGTGATATGATGAAGAAGGAAGCACTTTAAACTGAAGCTTAAGGAATCAGCAGAAGTGACTCTGGTACTGTAAACTGGAAATTCTCTGCCACCCAGTAGGGATGTGATGCTGATTACATGTCATTACTTGGCCCTGGCCAGTGTGGCTCAGTTGGTTGGAGCATCGTCCCATAACCAAAAGGTTGCCAGTTTGATTCTTGGTTAGGGCACATCCTGGGTTGTGGGTTCGATCCCCAGTATGGGCACATATGGGAGGCAACCAATCGACGTTTCTCCCTCACATCGATATTTCTCTCTCCCTCTCTTCCTCTCTCCCTTCCTCTCTTTCTAAAAAACAATGAAAAAAATGTCCTCAGGTGAAGATTATAAAATAGTAATGATGAGTTATTATTTGCAAACTGCTGGGAATGCCTAGCACGTAGTCAGTAACATATATGTGTATTCACTGAATAAGTAAAATGAGCAGACATGGAAACATGTTTTCCTATTTGAGACACTTGTAAACACTGGTTTGCTTATTAAAAGTTTATGAATATTGCTCAAGTAGAAACCAAGAAAAGCTAATTTCCAGGCTCCGTAGTAAAGAGCTAATGTACGGGCAGAGCAGAGTGGGAGCTAAGCCAAGATACTTAGGAATTGGGGTCCCGTAGAGAGCAGAGGCGGGACTACAATAGATTATGGGGACTGAGCGTCCAAGCTATAGCCTAGTCTGCGTGAATGTGAGGCTGAGAGTCCATGAAGATTCTTAACTCATAAATCCTGCCCCCTCCCGCCCCCGGAAGAGATATTTCAAACAACTTGCACAATAGCACAAGGATGCTGCAAGAAAGATTATTACCTTGGGTCGTGGGTTGAAAAAATTAGAAGAAATCACGAATTACAAGCCATCACTGGCCATGGGAGGAGGACTGAGTCTACACTACCTCATTGTAAAGAAGCTCCACGCTGGAAAACTAACATTAAAAACTGCACCGAGTCTATGACCCTGCAGGACGATAAAAAGAAAGGGGCACTACGTTAAAGAGATTATTCTATTATCCATAAAAAGATAATAGCCATAAAAACACCCATGGAAAACAACTTTTGCTGGAGATGAGCTTATTAAAAGAAGAAGAAAAAAGATGAAAGGATAAAGAATTGAACTACCGTTGCTAAGAATTAGCAACCACTACAAGTTAACCCCTAAAACTCTAGGTAGTGCAGGAAGGTGAGGGGACTGTAAAACAGTTCGGACAGAATCCTCATACAGGAAAGGAACTTGAATACAAACATAAGGTGAAAACAAGTTGCCTCTTCTGTGAACCGACTCATCTCCTTTGCTTCTTTAATGACTTTGAAAACTGAATCTGTAGGGATTAAAATACTCTATACTATGAATATTAACCTTTTTCTGTTGTTTCATTAACTTTAATGTTTCTACACTCAAATTTAGCAGTCCTTTTCTTTTATTACATCTAGATTTTAAGCCGTTATTTCAAAGACTTTCCTGCAGGAAGAGGACTTTGTCAGCCAGGTTTCTTGTATGGTTGCATCTTTCTCATTTAGATCCTTGATCCACTTAGAGTTTATTCTTGTGTGAGGTGTGAGGCATGAGGTCTGGGTCTGCTTTTACCTTTTCCAACTGGCCAACGAAGGTGCCTGCACCCAGGCGATTCATGAAAAACTCCGCCTTTGCCACTGCGATGCGAAACCCCACGTTCCTCCTGTATGAAGTGTCCGGGGCCGGTGGGCCTACTTCTGTACTCTCTGCTCTATCCCATTAGCTCATCTTTTCAAGTGGCGGTCCCAACCTTGTTGATTAAACAGGCTTTAAAAGGTATTTTAATGTCTGGTAGGACTACTCACACACACACACACACACACACACACACACACACACTCACTCACATGCTTACATGCTCACACACCCTCATAGCTTATCGCTTTCAATATTTGCCTTCTCTTGCCTATTTTTCGGTATGAACTTGAGTCGCAATTTGCCTAGTTCAAGCAAAGCTTACTCTTCACCAGCAGTAAAATCTCAGACAGCTCTCGTAGCAATATTTTCTCTGATGTGTCTCCCCGGGCAGGGGAAACAGAAGCAAAAATAAACCAACGGGACCACATCAAACTAACACTGTTTGCACAGCAAAGGAAGCCATCAACAAAACGAAAAAACAACCCACTGAATGGGAGAACACATTCTCTAATGATGCATCTGATGCGTTAATACCCAAAATTTATAAAGAACTTATATGAGTCAACACCAGAAAACAATCTAATTAAAAAATGGGCGAAGGACCTGAATAGAGACTTCTCCAAAGAGGACACAGAGAAGACCAATAGACATATGAAAGGATACTCAATGTCACTAATCATCGGAGAAATGAAAATTAAAACCACGCTGAGATACCACCTCACACCTGTCAGAATGGCCATCATCAATAAATCAACAAACAACAAGTGCTGGTGAGGATGTGGAGAAAGGGGAACCCTAGTGCACTGTTGGTGGGAATGCAGACTGGTGCAGCCACTGTGGAAAGCAGTAGGGAGTTACCTCAAAAAATTAAGAATGGAACTGCCTTATGACCCAGCGATTCCACTTCTCGAGATATATATATATATATACATATATATATATATATACCCAAAGAAGGCAAAAACACTAATTCAGAAGAATATACGCACCCCATGTTCATTACGGCGTTATTTACAATAGCCAAGCTACGGAAGCGGCCCCAGTGCCCGTCAACAGACACGTGGACAGAAAGGCCGGGGCACATGCACGCAGTGGAATACTGCTTGATCACAGAAAGAATGAAATCTTATCATTTGTGACAGCATGGGTGGACCTGGAGGGTGTTATGCTCACTGAAATTAGCCAGTCAGAGAAAGACAAATGCCACACGATTTCCCTCACATGTGGAATCTAATGAACAAAACAAACAAACGAAATAGAAACAGAACAGATACAGAGAAAGATTGATGGGTGCCGGAGGGTTGGGATGTCGGGGGACTGGGTGACAAAGCTGAAGGGACTAAGAAGCACAGGGACCGGTGGTCACAGAACAGTCGCAGGGATGTAAAGCACAGCGCAGGGAACACAGTCAGTGATATGATAACTGTGTGGGGGGCCAGGTGGGCACTGGAAATATCGGGGTCACTCTGAAAAGTGTGTGACTGTCTCACTGCTATGCTGTGCACCTGAGGCTAATACAAAATAATTTTGAATGTGAAGTGTAATTTAAAAAAAGAGAATTTTATTTCATGGAAATGTATTATATTAAAAAACAAACAAGCAAAACAGAACGACAACACACTCATAGAAACTAAGAACAAATGATTGTTGCCGGAGGGAGGGGTGGGAGATGGTACGAAAGGTGACGGGGAACACAGCCAATAACAGTGCGACACCTTTGTACGGTGACAGACTATTCCTCCGCGCAGTGTGGTGGACGCACCCTACTATGGAGATGTCGGGTCACTACGTCGTACGCCAGCGGTCGACATAATACTGCGAACCATCTATAATAAGTAAATGTGCGCAAACCTTTGGGGAATTAGTGAATTCTATTTATCTTTATTTTAAAAGGAATACAACTAAAAACTGACCTGCTTTAGCAACCAAATTGTCTTAATTGTACTTTTTTTTTTAACATGAATTGTGTGTGTCTACATGTATACACACACACAGTTGATTTGTTTATGTATTTATTTGCGTAGATTTCTGTGAGGGTTCAAAACTTTTTACTCGTCATAGGTCACTGGTAAATATTTATATATTCACATATTTGAAGAAAAGGGTAGATATCTAACAGGCAAACTAAAGCACAACAGAAAGAAAAAATTAAATTATTTTCTCTCGGACTCTTCATCATGCTTGTAGAAACGTATATACTTCAGAGCATTCTAATCGCAGCCTTTTTGATGACGTGAGTCGTAAACTGAGCTAAACTGAAATACTTCATCTTCCAGGCTAGAAATGATGGCAAAGGGGAAGAGATTTGCTCTTCTTGAAGCATCATATTATAATGAGGTTAAAAATGAGTAATTGGCTCTGTGGAGGCCCTTTGGTGGTCATCTGGTCTTTGAAACAGACACCCTTCCCCAGGGTCTTCAAGTTCACAAACGGTTTGGCTGAAACGGAGCAGACCTTGACCTGTGGCTTACAAGTCTTCCCTGCCTTCCTCTTACCCTCCTCCTTCCCTCAATCCGGGCAGGACAGGAGGAGGCAATTAGCAAAGGTCAAAATAGCAAACGGGTGTCAGCCAGACCAAGCTCACCTGGAAATACCAGTCTTCCCCCCAAACCAAAGCCCAACATCATGTGACCAATAAATAAATCCAATCGTTAAGTGTCTCTGAGTTCTCTCAAACTCGAACTGAGATTTCAAAATATGTAACAGGTCAAAGTTCACATACTGAAATGCACATAAGAAAATGAAACTTTGTTTACTATAACAAATGTTGGTAGACGAAAAACTTGCCAATTAGAGGTGGCAGCCATTTGACTTAAAACTCTATCAAATGCATATTCAGTCAATTCAAAAGCAAATTCCTGATCAGGGTGCTTCTCTCTTCTTAATCATTTCCCTTTCTCTCTCCTACCCACCCGCAGGCTGAACTCACCCTTCAGGAGGATACAGCTCCTTTTCTATTCTGTTCTTCCTCTCCTAGGTCTTTGAACGTTCCGGTCCATCAGCCTTCCAAACTTCTGGGTGGGGTTGGGTTGGAGCTTCGGAAAAATCTTTCAAGTGATCCCATGGCGCCATCTGGTGGATGTTCAGTGTTTTCCAGGCAGAGGCACATTTCCTGGTCCATTTATTCCTAGAACTTCTGTATCGTGTTTGACTCCATCACAACGAGATTCTTTTAAATTTTACGAAAACAAAGCCAGCTGAGACCAATCTCCATCCCGTGTATTAGCGCCATCAGTTCAGTAGTTTTCCAAAAGAAATCTTTGCACCTGTCCTGTCCTCTTCCTAAATTAATTAAAAAAAAACCAACCCCCCCCCCCCCCCCACAAAACCTAAAGGCCAAACGTACATTCTAGTTTATGAACATAAAGCAAATGCATGCGCTGCCCTTCAATTTGTCTTTTTCTCAAACAGGTCTGTGCTTTAACTAAGAAAACAGCTCCACAAAGTTATTCTCAAACGTCATGTCCTTGTGGGGTGGCAGGCCAGCGCGCCCCACCCGGCATCTGAGCCTTCTGCGCAAGGGCAGGGCTCTCTACCGTCCCCTCTGTTTTTAGGAGATACTAATTCCATGCACTCTCACTGATAGGACGTTAATTTCTGGCCTTTTCCACGACAATGCACAATATATTAGCATTCAAGGATGATGTGAGGGTACCGTCTACCTCATTCATTACATTCTCTGTGCGAGGCTCTTCGCCGCGGGGTTCCTGGGTGGCTCTTCGCGAGGCCATCTCTCCTGGTCTCTTGCTCTCGTTTCAGATTAGAATCCCCCACGCGAAGCCTGAGCATGGACGCCCCGCAGGGCGTTCACATCAGGGCTCGGGCCGGCAGCGTCCAGGCCCTTTCTCAGATGGACATCGTTCTTCATGGCGGTGACGGTCGGGTGAGTCCAGAGAGCAGGCGGGATGCGCGTGTCTGGGAGGCGCCAGCAGGTCAAACTGAAGGTCGTTGGTGAAGAAACCGTAGGAAAAGCGTAGAGTAGAACATGTGAAACAGAGAAAAAGTTCATTGGACATTGAACGAAGGTCCAGGAAAGGTTGAAATAATTCCACATTCAGGGGTGTCCAGCCCGCGGCCCATGGGCCACCTGCGGATGGCTATGAATGCGGCCCAACACAAACTTGTAAACTATTTAAAACATGATGAGATTTTTTTGTGTGATCACACATGGCAGTGTATTTGCTGTGTGGCCCAAGACAACTCTTCTCCTTCCAAGGTGGCCCAGAGAGGCCAAAAGGTTGGACACCCCTGTGCAGAATTGGATCGAGGCAGCTTTCTTTGACTGATATTCGTGCCATCCAGTCTGTTATTTTCGGCTTTGAAAACACACTCCGGACTTGTAGAGTTTACGGGGACTGTGAACGCTGCTGTTCCCACAGTGGCTGGGCTTGTCTCCTGTGGCCCTCACGAGGAGGAGGGACCTGGAAGTGATGGCCATTATCTGTCATTGCCCAGAGCGCTGGGCTTCCACGAGCCACGTTATGCTTGGGTGAAAACAAGATCTTTAAAAGTTAACCACAATAAGGATAAAATCTGGAACTTCACGTCCTGAGATAGCGCATCACTGATACGGGCCAGAGTCACACCAGGCTGCAGAGCGCATGCTACTCAACCCGGATTGTTCTAGCGCTCGATCAATGCGTGGACCACCTTTCTGAGTTCAGGGAACATCAGCTTCTCTACCTCACAGGGCTGTGAGACACCCATAGGGGAATAGGGGTGACGTTTTGAAATTACACTAAATTTAATATTAATAAGAGGAAGTGTAGCTGAGGCAACAAGCAGAGGCTGTGTGAGGCAGCTGGTGAGCGCAGACCGGCCGTTCTGAGGCCTGTGAGCAGGTAAAAGTCGTCTGCAAAGCTCCCTCGAGCGTCCACTTAAAGAGCCGTGGTGCCGGGAGCAGATAAACGCAGACGTGGAAATCAGGAATTCTGGAATCTTGCTACTAGATCACAATGTCACTGCATACGTAAAACCTGGAAAAAACATATACTGACTATAATTTTTAAATAATAGAACATTTCCTCCCCCGTGAATTAGGCGTCACTTTATAAACAGCCCCGCCTGACCCAGAATTGGAGCTCTTCTCCCTCATTCCTGGGGCCCCGTTTAGAGAAAGGTGACCTCTGGCCTCCCACAAAGTCCTGTCCCACAAAAGTGAAAGAGGACGAGCAGGGAAACGGTGTGTGAACTACCAGCAACTAGAGTTTGCGGGGGCAAGATAACAACTAGAAAGAAGATTGACCAATTGTTCGTAAGAAAGGAGAGAGGAGCAGCGGACAAGTGAGAAAACAAGAGCATGTGGGCAAGGGCCGGCACCCACAGAACCCACAGCATGGGGCGGGACGTGTATAGGTTCTGCTTTTTTAAAACAACACCCATTAGATTCCTTTTCCTCGGACAGCCTCAGAGCACAAGGGGACAGCTTTGCCTGTAATGTCGCTAACGCTGCTGTGGCAGTGGTCAGCCACGTCCAGGGTAGGGGGGCAGCCTGCAGACGGCAGTTTATTCTAGGATTGGGGTTCGCCGATGAGAGCCCCATGAAAGAGGGAGGATGACCCTTGTGGGCCAGGAAGAACATCGTGTCCACGGCAACTCTTACTGCCTTCGGTTACGGAAGAGCTTCCAAATCTCAGCCAGTGGCCGTCTGTTTGCGTTTCAACTTAACTATAGCAGGAACATACAACACAGCAGCTTTCGTTTCATTTTAGTTGGTTTTTACTTGTCAGTCCACTGCTTCTCCGCAGCTAATGGAAGGCAGCAGTTTCATTATTTTAAAATTTGGGGAAATGGTTGGTGGCAAATAGGATTTTATTTGCCTTTCACGGGGAAATTAAATTAGGAGAAATTCCCACATTCGCAGGTAAAACATTACTTAGAAGAGTCTATTTCTGTGGCTTGGAATCGGTCCTAATGGGAAAGAGAAGATGGTTAACAAAGTCAACTGATAAACACGAATCGGCACAAGAATTCTATTGCTTGTCAGCTCGTTCTGAAAGTTACTGTGGGGGGTGAGCATCATACATGTTCCTAGTTCAACTAGCCCAACGGGTAAAGTAAAGATGACTCCCCTCCCAGCTGGAGCAGGAATTGTTAACACCCTGCCTGAATGTAAAATAGAGATGGGGTTTAAAGGATTCAGGTAATATGGCAACTCAAACCAGGGGCTTATTCATTTTCTCTGCAGAGGGAAAACGAGTTTGTTTAGAGCGTGTTGGGAATAGGGGTTTCACGCTTGTCCTGTGCATTCCTCCTTCACCATGTAATGTCTCGTTGTCTCCCAAACAGCTCGTGCTTGATGCTGAAACTCTGTGTTTACCCAAGTTGGGTCAGGGGGCTCCGGGGCCTGCAGGCAGCTCACAGGGCCTCTACGAAATTTGCGTGTGTCCAGATGGGAAGCTTTACCTGTCTGTGGCTGCCGCACGCACCACGTGCCACGAAAACAGCCACGTCTGTCTCTGAACCAGCCACGTCTTCTGTGGAGCACTGCTTTGTTTTGGGGAACTTGAAATACCAACCTCAAGCGACGTGAGACCCTGGGAAGCGGAGCGGGCGGATGGCAGGAGAGGACACACCTCCAAAAGGAGCTCAGAAAGAAAAGCGCGCCCACGAAGGTGTTCGGATGAGTGGTGTGCGGGTGGGCGTTAGATGCAGAAGTCAAGGAAATATCAATAGACTGCGTTCATCCCACCAGGTTGTCATCAAAACCGTGTGAATTTCCTTCTCCTTTCTTGCACATGTCAATCTACATGAGACACCGAACTGCTGTGTGGAATTAATTTGTGGTGTTCCAGTGTGGCTGTCTAATGCCCCGTACAAGTGGCATTGGTCGGCACTGAAATGCCCCCACGTCCTGTGAGGTGCTCCCCTCACTCACTCAAGCCCGCGAGTTCTCTCTTCATTCTAGTGCGAAGTCGTGTCACGGTTCACAAGAAAGTCCCTAGGTCTGAAGGGACTTCGAGGTTGCTGTGATTTTCAATACGTAGTCACAGGAATAAACTACACAAAATTAATCATGCTTTCTGTCTCGTCAGTGAGCAATAACAATCAACCCAAATTTGCCTCCAACTTCACAGTTTGAGTGTCTTACTTTCTCTAAGCCCCACAACTCTCTGAGGTAGGTATTATCTTCCCCCAAGTCACTGCTGATTAAAAAAATGGTTCAGGAAATTAGATGGTGACCCTGCACCTGAGCAGCTGTTTTCCCTTAGAAAGACTTGGGTGTGTTGTTTCATTCTATCCAAAACGCCAGTTGACATGGTAGCCGATGCGGATCCCCGCCCTCAGGATCCGGTGTTGTGGCGACAATAGACAAATACAACAGACTACCGAGTCCTGTGGAGGACAAGGGACGGCGGCCACTCTCTCCAGAGGAGAGCGCCCCGACCCTTGCCTGGACAGGCATTCATTGCTTTTCTGGGCACATTACATCGAGGATGGTCCTCATTTACTATGCCCAGGTTCACTGTAGGCGATTACCTTTTACCGACAACAAAGGACAGAATACTGCTAATTACTTCAAAGAGAAGGATGTTACAGCTCAAGGGGGAAAGTGGTTGAACTGGTTACACTCCACACTTGGGAGGTTTAGCACAGACTTTAGGAAGTCAAAGATACTTAGTAAACATTTGCTGCCTCAATTCAGGGTGAGGGAGTTTTAGCAAAAGCAAGTCTCATAGCAGCCTAGTTACAATGCAGGCCTGATTCCCCAGGGGAGAACCTATCCGTGGACATGGGTCCTGCCCGCCAACCTCGCTCCCCACTGGCTTTTCCGAGTGGGGGCTGGGCCACATTTCCCATTCTTGGAATGGTTCCCCACAGGGAACTGTGTAGGTGAGAATATACTACTTTAGTGAAGAAACGAGAGTCCAAATGGCCTTTGTCACCCAGGGAGGCCCAACAGCAAGCTGGTGGGAATCATGGCTCCCAATCCTGTGGATTTACCTCTACACGACAGACACAAGACTGGGTGTAACTTCGTAGAATCGGACTCTGTGAAAATGTATTTAGTGCCAACTGCTTGTGTAAGTTGCTGTTATCACCCATGAAGACAAGTTGGCTATGTGTAAGCCTCTCGTCTTTCACACGCCCCTCCTCCCAAGGAGCGGTGGGTTTGGTTTGGGTTTGGGTTTGTTTGGGGTCTGACAGGCTGTCATAATTAGAATCCCCCAGCAGTACAAGGTGTGTGTGGGGGGGGTCAATAGCATCTCAGCTTTCCAATTATGGGATTTACAACTACAATCACAAGTTCCAATTCATTTTCTACAGTTTCAAAACCGAAAAAGAAAAGTGAGCTCATTTCTAATGCTGTTTTACAGGGTGGTGTTCATTGAACAATGGGTAGCCCACTTGTAACAATTTGACTTTAAATTGCAAGTATGTGTGAAGCCTTGAAATTACAAAACAAAACCACAGTGCTCCCTAAGCAGTTAAGAGCAAACTCAACTCCAAACTGCTCCTCCAGTTTCACAGGGGGTGCGTTCTTTTAAATTATAAGTTGTTCATTCATTTCTGTTTAAGTCTTGATTTACATTAATGTCTACTTTCTTGCTATGACATTCCTATTGGCATAGTAAATAGTGTTGCCAATTTTTGGATCATATTTGCTGTGTGGTTCCATGTTTGGGCAGAGAAATACCTTGAGGCCCAGCTGACATAACTAACGCAGGATCACCGTGGAATGTTTATACGCTGGCTTGATTCCCACAGTTCATGTGAGAAGAAAAATGGTGCTTAGCCGGGGCCAGGGTGGTCGCGCTGGTTGGAGCGTCGTCCCATAGACTAAAAGGTCGTGGGTTCAATTCCTGCTCAGGGCACAGGCCCAGGGTGCATGTTCACTCCCTGGTCGGCATGCATACAAGAAGGCAACCAACTGATGTTTCTCTCTCCCCCTTCCTTCCTCTCTCTCTCAGAGCAATGAAAAAAAATGTCCTTGGGCAAGGATTAAAAAAATGGTGCTTAAATGAGAAAGTGAGGTCAAGAAGAAGTATCAAGGAGAAAGTAGGAAGAATAGAACCTTTTAAATAAAAAGTATAAATTAGACTTTTTTTGCTCCTTTGCTTTACGGCATTATCGTGAAAGAAATTGTTAAGGATACCTACATTCTCCAGAGTGACATAAGAAATTTCTCCCTGGTTACAATGAAAACTTTTGGAAGGGCTGTATTCGCAAACGTATTCCATAAATACGCTCTTAAATACATTATACAATGTCATTTAAATCACCATCAAAGGTCCAAGGTCATGACTGTGCACATCACTAACAAGGTGCATAAACCGACACCCCTGATACCAAGTGATAATAGACCATCGAGTGTCGATGTTTTAGTCAAAATCCTTACTTTTTTCCCATTTCCAAACCGAGTAGACACAAGAAAAAAAAGATCAAAACACCAGCCTGACTACTAAAGAACTGTGATTTGCAGCAAAATAGAGTGTCTAAGACCTAACAGCTGAGTGACACACGCGTGCTTCCTGTCCCGGGCAGAACATGAGGCTCCAAAGCCCCGGGCTCACTATGCAGGGCAGGGTGGCCGGGGGGACAGGGCGCACTCCTGCTCCGGAGGCAGCCAAGTTCAAACCAGGATGGGGCGACCACCCCCGTCCAGGCCCTCCCTGTCCACCCACTCCGCGGCTCAGCCTCTGTCCCTCTGGGGAACAGTGGGAGTGGGTGGGAGTCAGTCTTCTGAAAGGGCAGAGCTCCCCACCAGGGCTGCGGAGTTGTGTCTGCCCTCCTTTCCTTCCCCCATTTAAAACACCCCTTCCCGCTCGGCCTTAGCAGTCTTCTCGGCATTTAAATTCCACCTCCAGTTCACTGCTGCGTGGAAACTGAACAAACGTTGTATCAAGTACTAAGAAGCAGGCGGAACAAGGAGCCCTAAGGGAGCCTCGAAGTAGAACACGATGTTTTCAGGGAATAGACAGCGTGACTTCGGCTTTGTCTTCTCTGGGAGCTGGCTTTGTCCTCAGAGTTCGAACGGGGGCGCTCCCCACGCTGCTCATCCAGGGAGAGAAGGATATGCTGGAACCACATAATTCTTATTTTAAAACACCACCAGCCTCCTTTCGTCTTTAGTGTGCAGTAGCAGGTCCCCACGGTGCGCACAACTGTCACGGCTGTGGGCAGGACGCACGCTGGGACCTCCAACCACAGAGGGCGCGCCCCAGCCGGGTGCTCAGGAAGCGCTGCTGTGGGCCACCGTTGTGAAAATGAGATAAATGGGGAGCGGGGGTGAGGGGGGGGCCCGGACTTAAAGCCAAAGGTCTAGGAACTCCCTCCTGCAGGCTGCAGCTTCAGTCCCTGCCCCGCGTGTCTCCAGCCCACGGCGCAGGCCTGGCCTAGCAACGGAGAGCCCCGTGGTCCCCACACACGAGTCAGTCCCTGGAAACACGCGTAGGTCTCTTCACAGAGCTGCATCTACTGCACCCGCAGGCTCTTCCACGGGCTCGCTCTGCGAGAACCGTCATTAGCATTATAGGAATCTTTTCTAATTCCTATTTTCTACCGGCACTACAAATTTTACTCTTTTGACATCTACAAAACATTTGAGGTACAGAAAATGTCGACTTGCACAAATAGAAGAAAATCCCACCTCTCCTCAAATCAGACCTGGTAACAACTTTATTTTATTAAGCCCAATTTGAACATTTTAGCAACATCATTCTTGGGCTCTCAGAACCTGCTCCCGAGCGCAGGCACCGCTCCAGCGTGTGGGGCACCTGTTCCAGCCCCTTCTAGAGTGTGCGCTCCTCCGGAGCAGCTACTCTCACACCGGCTGACAGTTCCCATCTTCCTTTTACCACAAAAAGCAAAACAGGGGAAAAGAAAGAAAAAGTGTAAAATAATTAGTTCAGGTACAAAATTCCTTCCACTGAATTTTAAAATCTAAAAAGCTCCCCCAGTGAAAACCTTCTGAATATGTCGGCTGCAAAACATGATCTAAATTTATTTGAGGCTATTTATTGGGTGTCTATTCAACTTAGTGTGAATATTCACAGGTTTCCCTGCAAAAATAGCAACCTGATGGGAATGCTTACTTTCTAAAATCCAAATTCTGAAGTACATCTGAACACAAGGGTTTCATATCAGGGACTGTGAACCTGTTAACTTCTTTAAAAAGAAAGTCTTTTAAAAAAGCCACCCAAGACTCCGACTGGATCAGCTATCGCAAAGGTCAGACAAGGTTACCTGTATAAGTTTTAACAACCCAAAGCACTAAAACATACTCCAAGTGCTGAAACTGAGTTTCCAAAGAAGCAAGCGCTTCTTTAACAAGTCTGGGTTGCCCCAGAACGCAGAACTCAGTGCTGCTTGCCTGACTCTAAAGACTTCCACCTCCAATGTGAGAATGAACATTTCCTACCTGTTCGGGCTCAAGTGTGAATTAGCCCCCAAACACGACACCCTCTCCTGAGGCACAGAAAACATCACGGCAGCCTCTGCCTACAGGGGAACAATATTTAACGTATCTACTTCCAAATACATGTACGCACGGGGTGGGGCAAACGTAGGTTTCCAGTTGTTTATATGGGAAATGATACAATACATAATAACAACACGAGGAGAAACTTCGTGTGTGATGTACTCACACCTGTGAGCCCACTTTTGCCCCAGCCTGTACACACTATATAAATCAACTGGGCTTATTCCCTAAAAAGGTAAAATCAGATGAATTCTGTCATCGATAAGCACCTAATAAACCTAGTACTTTATATTCAATCATAAAAAAGAGATTACTGAAATTCCAGTATAAAAAACGTGGGAAAATCCTACATTCCCAATAAACACACATACACACACATATCAAAACTTAATATAGGAAGACAATGTTTGATTGTCAATGAACTATTTCTCAGAAAACACCAGCTACAACGACTTCACATGTACATTTTGCTTTATTAAAATTGTGGCACTTAATGTAACAGCAGAAGTAATTACATGGTCTCACACCCAGAAGCAAGAGAATCACGGTGGTGCAGACAGTCCTCATTACCAACAAAAGAAAGAAGTTGTAACGTTCCATAAGCCCTTAATGGCATAAAATACTATGTTCAGCATCATTTACAGCCGGCACACACGTATGAACTAATTACCGTTGCCCTTCTCTTACGTTCTGCACAAGCAGCATGTTAAGTACCTACGGTCGCACATTCCAACATCATGGGAATGAACGGTCAGTTCTGAGTCGTTCGTGGGGAAGATACAAGCTGGTAATTCCTTCTACAAACTACTGGATATTGTCACAATGATTTTACACAGTTTTTCAGGCTCCACTAAGTGCCATGTTGAAAGACAAAGTTTTTTGAACGGCAGCACCTTTAGACGACGAAAGATCGCACCCGGTTCAACTGCACTACACACATTGTGACATCTGGGGAAGACGGGTGCAAACAAACACGAAGCGAGTGTTCTAACAGTCGGTAAATGTCGGTTTGGGAAGCAGCTCTGGGAAGGAACAGTGACACCTGGTGGTAAGAACTGCCGCAATGCTGAGTTTTCCGTACGCCGTCTTCCTGAAAGAGGCAACCTGTAAACATAAGGTGTAAGAAACACTGACCGTAAAGCTGTAAGGTGCGCCCAGTGCACCTTAGCAAGTGCTACCTGCCTACTCTCGATCAAGTACTATTCAGGAATAAAATACGGTACCGCGTTTTAAATGGACTGAGTATTTAAGATGTAAAATTGCAACAAATTCATAATCAGACCCAGCTGATAAGAAAACAGCATACACCCAAGAGGATCCACTTAAAGAAATGATAAAATTCTAGGACTTAATTACCCTTATTTGTTTAAACCAATGATATTCCAGTGTTTGTTAGCTCCTTCAAACAGACCATGTTAAAAAACACAAAATTAACTCCATCCTAACCAGAGACATGAACAGACTCTTCTCTAACAAATGGCTAAGCTTTGGTAATATAAAGTGCAATTCAATGCTGGGCCGCCCCAGCCATCCAAATACATCTAGCAATTTTGCAGTCTGCCACTGTCTTCAAAATAACTTCCTTTTAGAATCAGTCAAGGTCTTCCACGGACACTCATATTCGCAGCAACTCGGAAATTCGTCCCGAGCAGCCTGCGCCGTGCTTCACAACTCCTGAAACGGGGCAAGGAAGCTTGAGGGAGGACAGCGGTTCATATTTGTGCTATGACACACTCAGGACTTGGGTCTACTGCTCTCCTTCAAACACGTTCACACTTTTTGTTGTATAAAATTTTCAAGTTTTATTATGATACAGGCAGTACACTCCATCACCCTCATGGCAACCTCAGAAGTGAACCTGTCATTCGGAATCTGTGGGAAAGGGAGCAGATCAGGGTATCTTGTTTTTAAACTGTCCACCCCGTACGCTTCCAAAGTGTGCACATCATTGGTCAGCCCTTCGAGTTGCTGACTATACTCCTCTATTTTCTGGGCAAGCGCAGTTGGCTTTACGTCTTTATCGGACTTGCCCCTCACAGCATAGTCAGCAGCAATCAAGGCTAACTTGGTGGAAAGGTAACATTTGAAGCACACCCATTCATTGGCATTTTTATGAAGGTCGTTCCTGGCAGCTGAGAAATTTGCTCTGGCTTGTCTTAACCACCTCCGTGCTTCAACTGGGTTCCCGACTGACTTGAAGGTGGGAGGGACAAAGAACCGTTGAGAGTAAGTCTGTCCGGCCGAAGGTGGGCATTTTTCTTTATTTTGCTGTTGCCGTTCAGATTTATGGCTTGTGGCTTCTTGATTCCATGAAGTATAAAACCTTTGAAATGAGTATTTCTCTGACTGAAATCGGGAGGCCGAGGTGGAAAATGTCCGCCTCGAGCCTCTGTCTGTGTTTTGATCCAGAAAAGCCTGTTTCTCTAATCTGTTAATTTCATTCTGCAAATGTTTGAAAACTTCATTAGCCACGTCATGATTCTCTGGGTTCTTGTCAGGGTGCCACTTCAAATATAACCGTCTAATAATCTTCTTTCTTTCAGATTCTGGAAGCTTCCAAGCTTGCTCCACCACTGTGGTCACTTCTTTTAAAATTTCTGGTAAAGAACTCACCTTGAGCTTCTTTGTGGGGTGGTGTTTCGAAGACGAGGTCTTGTGGCCCTCTTTGCCAGAGAAGAGAGGAGGGACGCTTCGCACGCCGGGAACCAGGAACTCCGTGGGGCTGGTTGGTGTAGAAGGGGCGCTGTCTCGGCTTTGAGAGCTTTCCTCGGGCCTGGAAAACTTATAAAGGTCGAGAGAGCTGACTATTTTGTACTCACTGTACCCGATGTCAATCTGATAGATCTTTCCTAGAAAACTAGAGCTGTCGGCATCTTCTCTTTCGACTTCTTGTACAATGATGGCGTATGTGTACGTTGGCTGGTACGATCCATAGATGTCACCGCCTTCGGCATCGACGAGGTACCCCACGTACTCTCCCGGGTAGAAGACATTCATCGGGTCCATAAGCAGAGTGTAATGAATTTCAGCGGGGATCGGAGTGCCCGGCATCGGAAGTTCAAGCTTTGATGGTTCTGAAGAGTCATATTTCACTCCTAAACTGTCGAGTTTCTCGCTGATCCTATAAATATCGTTGCATCCCAGCATAGCGATTAAGTACGAAGTGTCAGAAATCAAGTTGTCAGTGGCTGACTTCAGCGTCATTGCTAATGCCAGCAGGAAATTAATGTCTTTACTGTCTGAATGTTGTATGTACAGCAGGATAACAGCGTTCCCAAATCTCTTCAAAAAGGCAAAAGTTTCACTTCTACTGTGGGGGATAGGATTAAAACCTTTAACTCTTAATGTTGTTTGAAGCTTTTCAAAACAGGACACTTTCAGGCCTTCTCTTAGGGCTTTGCAAAGTCTTATGGCTTTTTCTTCATTGGCCAGGAAAGCATTATCATTCTCATGCTTCATAATCCTAATTAGTCCTGTAATGAACTGTTCAGAAGACAAGAGGAGCTGCAACCGTCCCTGAAGAGAGCACAAGGCTCCAAACTGACAAACCTTGGGCATCTCTTCATCTAACTGCTCTTCAAGTATACTGCTCAGTAAACGAGGTCTGAGTTTCTGAGGAAAAAGCATTATTAACTTCGTATGAAATCCGTGGTCTTTCCCTAAATAGCACTGGCTAAGGTCAACCAACATTTGCACACCAATATTCCCCTGGATCCTACTTTTGTAATGTGGTGCATCATCAAACACTAAGATGCTGGACTTCACCAGTCTACCATCTTGGCTTGGAAGGTGAAGTGCAAGGTCGCGTATATTCTCAAGATCACTCCTCACCTTGACTGAGTCATTCTGGAGACTCTTGAACAAACCAGAAACTACTCTCTTGACTGTACGCATTTCATTAGGGTCTAGTTGCTTTCCTTCCGAACTTTTGAATATGCGGCTCAACACTTCAACATACTGCTTCGTTGAAATGACGTCTTCAGTCCCTAAATGTTTGAACAGCTGATGAAAGGTGCCAAGTTCCAAAGGTAGTTTGTACAAATAAGGTTTAAAGTCAGATTCATATTCCAGATTTATCACTACCTCTTCAGGCTTCAGAAGTTTCCAACCATCCTCTACCATCACAAAAGCAACTCCCCGCAGCTGGAAGCGAAATTCCCTTTTTTCTGCACTGAGAAATTCATACAAGGTCCTTAAGACCTTTGCTCTGGTTTTTACCATTTCTTCATCCAAAGTTGTAATGTTGCATATGTTTCTGCAGTTGTTAATGACCTTATCGAGAGGAGGATCCAGGTTGACATTAAGCATGCTTAAGACTTGTTCAAGCTGTTCTTGTGGGCCAAGGTCACTGCCTTCCTGTTCTCTGATACTCAAGGGTGTGGCTTTCTCTGGAAGAATAGGGCAGGATGTCCACAACAGCTGGAGCACATCACACTGCTTGAATTTTGGATTCACTTGCGCTCCATTGAACTTTATAAGCGGGAGTGTTCCGTTTACCTCTTGATGCTGAGGGTGAAATCTAATGAATTCAGCAGGGGCCCGCTCGGGACATAAGAATGGTATTAAAGACAATTCTTTCAAAAAATTTCCGGATAACAAATCTGTTCGCTCTTGGAAGATATGATGGAGAAGGATATCGACTGTATTTTGCAATGTTTCCTTAGACCAGTTTTCTGTGTTAGCTCTCACACTGATTTCCTTGGCAAACTGTAACAGCTGCTGCTGAGACAGTATGTACTTTAGTCCAATATTTCTTAAGAATTCCACCCAGGAGGTCATAAAAGCAGCTTGATTTTTGGGTTTTATAAGTTGTTCCAATTTTTTGAAGAAGTCCCTTGGAATAAACAATTTTTCGGGAAGCATAACTTCAAAAACTCTCACAGTTCTGTCATAGAAATGTTTTGCTTGCTTCAATCGATTGTTAGCATCATAGATTATCAATAAACTTTCCAGTTTTTCAAAAAGCTGTTCCTTGATCTCTGACAACTCCTCAACATTTGATAATCTATTCTTAAGATAGATCAAATGCTCTAATTTTGCATCATAAGAGAGATTTTCAACTTTTGGTAAGAGGTGTTTCAAATATACCTCAAGGTCATCCACAGGCACGCAGCCAAGCACCTCATATAGTTCTTTTAAGTGTATTTTTTCTTCAAGAAATGCAGACGATGATGACTGTGTCCACTTTTCCACTTCGGCTGAGGGAATGCTTTTTGTGAGTACATAGCACGTTCCAAATTTCGCGATGCTCATATAGCGACCACTGATGGATTTGTAGCATGGAAGTGACTTTAAAATTTTTATGTCATCTTGGGACATCAAGTGACTCAAATTGCAGTTGAAATACATCAAAAGTGCTTCAAAGTCATTTTCTACTAATTTTTCAGTTCTAAACGTTGAAGTTTGAACCATATAGTGTACAGCCCTCACAATACTCATGGGGCTCTCTATGTTTGCCGTGTGACATGACAACAGAGGAGCGAATGCACTGTCTTTGGAACATATTTTGTTCAAAGCAAGCTGGATGCAGCCAGCTTTCATGAGAGCGTGGAACACTTTATCACTCTGGGCATTTGGAAACACTGCAATGTGCATAAGGCTCAGAGGAAGCAGGACATCCCCTTCGGGAACTACAAGCTGATTGGCCGACACAGTGAACTTTGTTCCTGGAAGCAACGCCCAGTCTTTTAGGATGTCAACAACAACGTCAAATGTTGGTTTTGTTTCTTCTTGATCTTCTTTCACATTTACAGATTCACTGATAAAATGCCATGTATTCTTAAGCCAGGACTCACTTGCAAAATTATCTTTCCACTTTGTACAGTTTTTGGTCTTATATTCACGAGGCAATACAGAGGACAACAAATCAGCAAAGCTGGAGATGTCAAACACTTTTGCAACCTTACAGTTCAATAAAATGTTACTGTATTTCAAATATAACGTATTCATGAACAAGTCTTTGCGGGATGGAATCAATTCATGGTATGTTGTTAGAAACTTGGGTCGTTTTGCATCAAAAGTTTGCAAAACACTATCCAGTGTGATGAGAAGGGGAAGTCCTTCCACTTCTATCTCATTTTCCTCTGCATCCTTAAAACAATAGTCAACCAAAAGTTTTAAACTATGAAAAAGTTTTAGGTTAGTCTGCTGGAGGCGACAAGGCAGCTTCCCAATATGGCAATTTGTGTCCGGGGAGGAAAATGTCATTAAAAAAGACCTGACGTCAGCGGGGGTCACGTAGCTCACAGGGATCTCTGCGTCGACGAGGCAGTGGTACAGGCTGGCAGTCTCGTCACAGTTGTACACCAAGTTGAAGCCGATTTCTAAAAGCAGGTGTTTCAGTCTATACACATTCTCTGCTACTGTCTTCCGTGTTGTGATATTATAATCTGCATTTTTAAGGTTTTGTAATTCATCCTGCAGCAAATTGTCAAAAAATGGTCTCGTTTTATTTGAAGTAGACATATTAATCCAAGTAATTATAACTGCAGAATGCAAATCAGAGCCATCAATATTTGGAGCCCGAACGACAGGTAAAAGACGTTTCATATCCTCGTGAATGTAGCTATAAAGTGCTTTCACTAGGCAATATAGATCTGGTTGTAGATCAAGCTTGTTGACTGGGAAAAAGGACAAAAACTTCTTCAAAGTGTCCTTTACAACATGAATAGGTGTGTTCTGCAAAACGGATAATGTTGGGTCAGAACCAGGGAAATACCGCTTTTTTAACTGGATTAGTAATTCAACATACGCAGGCGCTATTAACGCTGTCATTAAGTTGTTATTCCAGTCACTTCGGACACCAACTCCGTTGTCGTCACGCCACAGGTTCCTTCTGGCCGAGTCCAGGGCAAAGTGGCCGTTCACGTGAAACGGCAAGCCCGTCTCGAGAGAGAGGGGCAAGAAACAGAAGGCCCTGTGAGGCTTCTTGTAGTTGTGAGTGATGCAGGCGGCTACTCCACCACGTGGGAAGAGAGTAATATCTTGGTTCTTGTGAGCTGATATGACGCTCTTAGATACTTTTTCCATACTTGAAAAACCTGACCTGTTACAAATTAGCCACGTAGTAAGATTTCCTTCAGAGTCCTCGGTGTCCATAGTGTAGGTGATCTGTTGAACTGGTATGTCTT
Organism: Desmodus rotundus; assembly: GCF_022682495.2. NCBI lineage: Eukaryota > Metazoa > Chordata > Mammalia > Chiroptera > Phyllostomidae > Desmodus > Desmodus rotundus. The sequence goes on along the minus strand of NC_071399.1, from coordinate 91,067,570 downwards.
TGAGCTGTCTCTTTTTAGTGACGCTGTCAACTACAGATGCGTGAAATTGCTTCCTTTTCAACCTGTCTCCATCAGTGATTTTGCCCTTTACAGAATACAGCACATTCAGAGCCCCAGTGGTTTTATCTATTTCACAAATCGAAATTTTTTCCATGTGATTAAGAAACATTAGAAGTTCTGCTCCATCTGACCGCAGTTTGTCCAAAAGATTCTGGACCATTCTGTCTGATGATGGAACTGAAGAAATTTCTGAAACTTTTGCCATTTCTGCATTACGAAGAGGAAATCTAAACATGGTGCAATTATCCAGCTTAAAGTGGTTTCCCAAATAAAGATCCAGAACGTCTGAGAACTGTGTCCTAAAATCTGCATCCAGATCTCTAAACATGCGTCCAGGACTAATAGATGTGGCTCCTGGTGCATACCTGGCATGAGGATCGAAAATGCACAGGATGTCATTGCCAGAAATAAAAGAAGGGCAGTCTGTAATATGATACACAGAATTGAATCCTATCCCATACTGTCCAGTTTTGTAAGGATTTCCTTCTTTGGTGCCTTTCCCAAGATTCTGAATCCCTCTGACATCATCTTCGGTAAAAGGCTGGTTGTTATACACGCAGAGTGCCGGCCCCTGCAAGGGCGCCCACTTGTCGTCAAATATCCTGTCCCCTGGGTGCTGTCTCGGGTCAAACACAAAACAGATTTCTGTGGCCTTTGCATCATCGGCGTTCTGAAGAAGTTCTTTCAACATTTCCTTTTCTGAAGGGTAGGCATTAAGGATGCTCTTAATTCTGCTGGTCAGTTTTTCCTTCTGTCCGAATTCAGTGCCAAGAGTTGTAAAGCAGATGTTGGACGCGTATCTTTCTAAGGCCTTATGTCGCTTTGGCACTGCTCCTAGTTTTACAGCTACTTCCCTGGGTATGTCAGCGTGACAGTATTTCACAGAGGTGTCCTTTACTTTTATCCAGGGACAATCATTGTAGCACAAAGACTTAGCAGGGAGAAGCTTAAGATTAGTATCTGGTAATAATATTTTGCCATAATTTTTCTCACAAAATTCTTGTTTCTTGTCTCTAATGAGACTCCATATTCCTTCACTAATTATTCGCCGGCAAAGCTGGAAATTCTCTTCTGTTATTTGCTTTGTCCTCCTTTCTTGATCAATAGATTCCAAAACAAGGGCAAAATCTTCCACAGTAAATGACTGCCTTACGCCCACACTTTCAAAAAGTTCACGGAAATTGTTTTTATATTTATTAGGTAACTGATAAAGGTATGGTGCTGCTTCAAAATTCAAATGAAAAGAAACTTTTTCTGAGCCAACATATACATTCTCAACTAGAATGAAATTAAAGGATTTTAACTTTTCAACAATTAGTAACTTAGTGTTTTCATTTTGCATCATTGCTTCATGCAGGTATTTGTAGCAAGCATTGGTGATATTCTCCTGGTATAACGTAATTCCATCATCAACTGATTTTGCAACTTCTTTCAACTGGTTTACAACGAGATCAGCTGTTGGCTTCTTTAGTAACCCCAAAAACTCCTTCACGGCCAGTGGCACTGAACCACAACCTCTGAAGGAATGTGAGTTTTCATTTAGAATTGGCTGCAAGAGACAAACTATATCTTGATGCTCAGCTGTGTACAGGTCAGTTGCAGCAAACATGGTTTCAGACTTAAAACTGTTACCTTTCCAGTCCAGAGAAAAACCTGCTGGTTTTGTCAGAAACGGAAGGAAGGGGATTGTTTGGTACTTTGCAGCAAAATCCTTTGCTCTAGGATCCCTTATTTTTAGCTTTTCATCAATGAGACTCAGTAGGATACTACTTCTTAGACAAGCAGCCGCATGGTCACTTTTGTTAACTTCAGCCACCGACTCCGCACGTTCCAGCATGTCATCCCATAAAATGTCATCTTTTGCCATACCTAACTGAACCAGTTTAACCAAAATAATAGGATTGAGATAATCCCGAGTAGAACCGTAAGGAAAGCGTCCATCTTTAGTGTCGAACAGCTTTGCAACCCGTCCTTCAGGGTGAATTAATCTTGATGGCAAAACCAAAGGGTGTCCCTCCAGGGAGCAAGGGATACACGGAGTGACACGAAGAATTCCTGAGAACTCATCAACTTTCTCATTTAGAACAAAATTCATTAAAGGATCTCGGAGTTCTGCTTCAATTTCTTGAATATTTGGAAAAAACACTTCTGAGAAAAACTGTTTCTCTGAAAATGTATTTTCAAGCAGTATCTGTTTGCAGCCAGCTTCTTCAAATCCTAATTTTACCGAAGAAGGAAGTTCAACAGCACAAAGGTTTTTTGACCCAGTCTTCTTGAGGTATTTCAAAAATATCTTGAAGGCTGCTGGACCAACATCTCTTCTTTTAAGTATAGAGTCATCTAGAAACCTCACATTCTTCATGGAAACCCACGTAGACCCATCAGAGAAGACTCTGGTCAATTCTTTCCCCTTTCCATGAGCTATATCTTCATAAAACCCTTGACAAATTACAGAAAAGTCGTCGTGAACTAAATCAGGATCAGGCCACACTGCATAGTAAGTGTAATCCATCAACTCCCCACTGATGGCCAAGTCCCGCAGGACACTGAGTGCCTCTAGGTAAGCCTTCACAATAACGTGTCTCATGAAGGTGCTATTCCATCGTCCCTTTGTATCCGTCTTCCAGATCTCTTTTCTGTTGCAAGTTACAGCAAAGCACCCATTGATGTGAACTGGCAATCCTGTTTTTATTCGTAAAGGTAAATAGCAAAACACCTCTCCAATGTGTGGTTTCACAGCCCACTTCTGGTCTTGGACTTCAGAGAGCAGAACTCCTACTGCCCCACAAGGAACCAGCCCGAGTCTCCTTCCACTTTCACTCAGGGAAAACCTCAGGGCCTCTCCTGTATCCATGCAGCTGCACAGAAGCCATGTGGTGCACTCTGCTGTTTTCTGGGGCAGCTCATCGGATGGCCTTTTTGATTGGCCAGACTTGGCCATTTCAAAGAGAGCAGCCGGGTCATCATCCGGACCTCTAAACAGTGGCGACTGTAAGTCAGCAATCCTTCTGAACACGTTGTGAAATTCTTCAACTGTGATCTGCAGAATGCAAGATGACTTGGGTGCATCAGGAGGAGGCTTTTTACTGCTGCTGCTGCAAGTTTTCATGAGCTCAGCAGCTTCTTTTAAAACACTTAAGATAGGTGCACGCAGCACTTTGGAAGAGCAGAATTTCTTTTTAATTGTTATCGTATCTTGCGCTAAGCTGGGTTTGCTCTCCTCAATTTTCAAGTATTTTAAATACATTGAGTTTACATTCTGAGTGAAGATGATAAGCCTGTGTCCACAGAGACTAAATTCGTCCACAAGAGAATAAATATCTGCTGTATTATAGCAGGTACTACTAATTTCACTCACTTTTGCTTCCTGTTGTGTTCTGAAGGACAGCCGGAAAAGAGTTCCACTGTAGCTGTAAGGTGTTTCTACGGTCAAGGGTAACTGACAGCCGAACACGTCTATGAATGGTTTGAACTGATTAGGAAATTTCCTGAGTCTCTTCTGTTGCTTACTCCAGTTAATTTTGATCCCAGGATTAGATTTGTCTTTAATGTGTTTACTGATATGGTTTATGTTTGGGTCAAACATGATCATGAATTCTCGACTCATAATGATGGGAATGTCAGTGATATGGTACACGGAATTAAATCCAAGACCAAACTTCCCAACTTTGTCAACTTCTCCTCTTTTTAAAGACTCTCCTAACCTAGTGATGTTCACAAAGTCGGAATCTGAGAACTCAGAATTATTGAATGACCACAAAGCGGGCCCATGACACGCCGCCATCCCTGGGTCCAGGAGATTCTCTCTAATGTCCATATTTCTTCTCATATCAATCAGGAAACTGCATTCTGTTGCATTTGCATCATCAGCATTTTGAAGTAGTTCTTTAAAAATATCTGACACTGAAGGATATTCTTCTAGAATATTTTTAATTCTTACAGTAAGTGGTTCTCTCTGTCCTGACTGCTCAAACCCCATGTTCTCGGGGTTGATCAGCCTCGTGCTGAGGCATGGGACTTTCAGCCACTCCGCCGTCTTCATGGGTATGTCCTCGTGCACCAGAATGATTGGTTCCACTGAGTCTTCCAGCAAGTCATTCAGGTCATCGACTTTGATGTCGCAGTAGCAGCATTCATGAATTGGCTTCATGACGAGTTTAGAGGGCTTTCTGCTATGATGAATGGGAACTGGTGTGTTGGGGCTTGCTGGGATCTGATTGCTGTACAGCCATCTGACAATATTTAGCATAAGATGGAGGTTTTGCTTGCTTTCTTGTTCACTGAGATCTTCATCACTTTTGAGATACACCTTCTGAATGACCATGGAAATGTGATCCGACGTCAACTCCTCTATTGAACCACAGACCTTAAACAGTTGGTGGAATTTTGCCATGGTTTTAGGCACACTGTACAAATAAGGCTGAAGGTCAAGGTCATGGAATGGTTTTATCACAGCTTGGGTGAGGGGACAAAATTTTTTGCCAGTCCAAACCCATGGAAATTTTAAGGCTCTGAAAGCATCTTTCCCTTCATTTAAATGATCGTGCATGAAGCCATAGATTTCAAGCAAAATATGTTGGAATTGGTAGTAGTCTTCATCGCTGAACGCTTTTGAAGTGTGCCAATCAACGACAATCTTAAAATGTTTTAAGACGGCACTGACGCTAGGCCTTGTGAAGACATCCAAAGCTTTCGCCAGGTCCATGTGGATGCTCTCAACAAGAGGAAGTGCCGCGCCGACCAGAACCGCGTGGGCTGCGTCACACATCTCTGGCGGAGCGCACAGCCTGCACGGATCCCCCCTCCACGCCAGGGAGCCCGGGTAATTCGGGGGCCGTTCCTTGCAAGCTGGAACCCATTTTATTTTCTTCAGCGTCATCCTCCCTTCTGACGACTGCAGCAGGGTGGGATTCTTATTTAAAACCTGCAGGAGTGTTCTGGCTTTCTTTGTAAGAACTTCCTGATTCGGACAAGCAGCGACCTGCAAAGCTTCAATTTTTTTTGCCACTTGCACAACATCTTTCTCGGTGAGACGGGCTTCGTTTTTTAAGCCAATCTGTCTCAAAGAGTGAAGGACATCTGGTGAGGTGAAAGCTGACGGCGGGAAGCAGGTTTCCTCTTCATTATAAAAGAGAGCCTTCAGGACTTCCACATCGGGATCGAAGAGTTCGCTGGCTGACACCATCCGTTCCTGGGAGATCTGAATGAATTTTAACGGCTTTAACCAATCGAGCACATTTGGATTCTCATTTTTAAGAGAGGACAGATTCTCAAGGATCCACAACATAAGGTGTGTTATTTCTTCATGTGAGTAAAATGCACTTTCGATATCTTTTAAAACAACCTTTAAGCAGCCAGTGGTCTTTAACTTCTCTATTTTCAACATGTTTGCCAAGCGAATAGTAGCTTCGTCACCACTGTCTATTACTGAAATCGAGAGCCGCAGATCTGGCGGAAGTTTGGCTGTGTGGTGCAAGACTTTAGAACCTTTCAGTTTGGTGTAAGAGGAAACTCCCTGGCCGGATGAGTGGTTAATTCGTTTGAATATTGGCAGTTCCTGAATTATCCTTTTGTCCTTTTCACTGCTCTCAGTTAAACTGGCTAAGAACTTCCTCAGGGCATCTTTGTGTGTTGGGAGCAGCGAAGCTATCTGATTACACAATTTCTGCAGTGGCATCTTCTCCATTATCTGCAAAACGGCAGTTGGCAATGGCGAGTGAATGTACTTTTTAATGAGTGGATGTTGTATGGAAGCATCTAACTTTTTAAGGACGATCCCTCCAAGCTTTTGGACGACATCAGCTACGAATTCTGGGAGCTGCACTTCAGACTCATCTTCTAAAATGACCGACGACGGGACCCTGAGTCTGATGAGCTCCACACACGCCTGACCTGCCTCCAGCGCTGTCCGGGGCACAAGGGGCATCTCGTCAAACAAAGCCAGGTCCTCTGAAAAATGTATGTAGAGATTCTTCCAAACCATTTTAAGCCATGAAACGGATGGATGACTTTTGTCTTCATCAAATGGGTACCACTGAACGATCAGCTCTCTGCCAGGCCAGAACGTGTTCATCACTTCTTTGATGAGCCGCGCGAACCGCTCGGGGTTCAGGAGCTGCAGCTGGGTGCACGGTCTCCCTGGGAATCGCACAGAGACATGCGTTAGACACAATTCTGCTGTAAGGTACTAAAGTTTTCTATCCTGCAGGTCAGAGAGTACCTACAAAAATGCAAAACTTCAGCATAACTGGGCCAAAATAGTTTTCAAATAATAATAAAGAATCTACCCAGAAATCCATATTTATAATAACCTGTGGGCGATACAGTTTTCTCTGGAAAGTGCTTATTTTAAATAAATATGTAAAGTGCGTTTACGTGTGCTTTAAAAACTACCCTGTGATGTTCCACAAATGGAGTCAACCCGGAAAAGGACCGTTAGTGGTTATCTGCCCACAAATAAAAGTTCCAAGAAAAGTAGATCAAGTTTAAATGAGTGCCGCTTCGTAAGGGCAAGTAACTTCTGGGCAAGCCCAGCATGACCGTCTTCCCCTCAGGCCTGCAGGGGCCGCGGCTGCAGGAGCTGACAGGAAGGGCCTGAAGCCAGGGCACAGGGGCGGAGTCTCCTGTCAGCTCACCTGCACTCCCTGAAGCCGAGACAGCGAGGACACTCGCAGGGCTTCCTTCCCACCGCTAACCACACCGTCTGTCTTCCTGGGACTCCTCAAGGCTCCTCTGGAAAAAGGGGGGAGTGAGGGTCCAGGTCTCAGGACTGCTCTGCATCCGTGCCCAAGGAAGGAGCAAATTCACTGCTTCTCCTCGTACCTCGCTACTGACTACTTGTTAAAGTGTGTCTGCAGAGCCCCGGGATTTGGCAGAAATGTTTCGGGGGACAAGCAACAAGAGCACGTGGGTGCCGCTGTGAGGGTGGAGCTGCCTACCACCCAGCTGCCCCGCCTCTGCAGGCGCCGTAAACCAGGACACTACAAAGATCTTGTCAGGGGAAAAGGTTTTTGCTGATTTTTAACCACTGGTCTGGAAAATAACATTTCATTTCTAAGTGCATTTTGTGTTTCAGAGTATTTGTAACACCAGTAGGAACAAAATTTTAGAACACCACTCTATGTCACAGGTATGTACCTGCCCATACAGGGAAATGAAGAGCGTATCAAGTTCAATCCTATGGAAAACTGACACCAATTTTCTCCCTACACATATACAATTTCTAGACTCTTGAAAAACTAATTTTGAAAAAACATATAAAAGAGGGCACAGCTCAAGCCCCTTGAAATTTCTATATATCACTATCTTTTGAGCAAGGAAGAACACCCTTGTGTCACAGCCTTACGCATCAGGAAGGTGACTTTGCCTTTGCCCCCAAATTATCTTTCATGTCATAATATGACATTTTCAAATCACTGCCACGCAGGTTTAAGCACGAGCACATGTCTGCCACATTTGGAAGCTCTCAACCCCCAAATTCTGAGTATTTCCAGCTTCCACATCATGTGACTCGGGGTAAATCAAGTGGAAATATCTAGGAAATCATAAAGTTTTGTCAGGAGTCTGGGTAGTGCAGCCTGCTCAGTCTTTGAGCTCCACTAAGATATAGTTCTGTAATTAATTTTTAACAACTGTGCTTTAAACAAATGCTTGCTGAACTTACAATAATAGAATATCTAAATCACAAGAAACACAAAGATACAACACCAAAGATGCAAAAAAAAGTTAGAAATTAAAGTTCACAACACTTAGAAAACCAAAAATTAAATATGCACCACGATACGTTCCGTGTTAATAATTGACATATAACATGCATTTTCGTAGATAATCCCACCCAATGTCCTGGCATGAAATTTGGCAATTTATAAAACGCATACCTACCTTCAGGAAAATCACCCACTATGAATGTGTGAAGAACGCCAACAACACATGTACCCCACACATACATGCAGCTGACACACGGGCCATGCGTGACCGCAGACGCAACGGAGCCAAAGGAGAGAGCAAGCGCGGAGACACGCAGCTCTACACGCCCCAGTCGACTCGGTCTGACGCCCTCACTCTTTCTACCGATTGTGTAGCTAAGCCTTGATGAAGCTTTTAACCCTCAATTATAAATGTTAACACAGAAAAAGTCCCTATGTCCTGGTTTAGAAAGCCCCTGAAATTGTAAATCTCCTCTAATAGTATCAGCAAAATAACTTGTAGCACGGTGGTAAGTGACTCGTGTCTGTGGCCTGGCCTTTCAAGTGGTCAGCACTGTCGAAAGTAGGTAACCATGCGGTACTGAAAGTGCTCCCAGAGCCAGGAAGCTTTTTTCTAAACGATGGTTAACTATGATTACTTAATTTAGAAATAACTCTTCTGACTAGTTTTTTGCTTTAGTGTAGATCAGTGCAGAGTAGCGTCAGCACGCTGAGTGGCCGCTGCGAGGCTGCACTGCTCTTGACTGTGCACCGTCGTTTGTACGTGTGTGTCCAGCACCGACCTGGAGAAGGATTTTCGCCACGGATGGAAACGGAGTATCCCAGTCTACTTCCAAACTGACTTAACCGGAAACTCTCCCCCTCGCTGCCTTTGTCACCTGGGAGCTGACCCAGCTGAGCAGACTGATGACCCGAGGCTGTGAGTTCAGCAACGGTCTTACACTTTTCTCCTGCAGAAAGCGGCAACGGCTGCTTTGGGGGCTGATGACTTCTAATGGCGCCCGGCCGTGAACGGGTAGCCAAATCTCTTTGTAAATACATACGTGTGAAAGTGAAGGTCCAATTAAATGGTCAGTAGGAAGTCAGTCACACCTCCGAAGAAACAAAAGGGGAAAAAGGAAAAGAAAAAGACCAAACCAAGGAAGGGCGGGAAAGCCCGCCTGCCCACTAAGACGCCGCCTGGCACTCTGCAAGTTGAGTGGCCGCAAGGCAGCACTGTGGGCCCAGCACAAACGTCCACTATAGTGTGGACGGGCATCCGAGGTGGCTCAAAACCAGGACCAGGGACCAAATCTCCCTAGTCCGCCAGGCGGGGCACTGTGAGCCTTCCTCGTTTTCTCCCTGAATGCGAATGGGAGACGAAGCAATGCCTGGGGTGGGGGGGGCCACGCCCACAACCAGAGCCCCTGGGGCGCGGACCTCTGCAGCCCCCGTCTAGGATTTTCCTTTCCTCTTTGACTACACCTTAACAGAGGGCACATTAATTAAGGTTTAAGAACACAGAATAATAATAGAGTGTAATAACGCTAAGCCATTGGATACAAGCTAGAAAACAAACTGAATGTTTTATGAATTTACAGCACAAGAACTTTGCTCCTCAATTACCTTTAATACAGGTGTAGCCTGCTTCAAAGAACAGATTGACTCCAAAAGTATCGTTTACCAAAATTTTCTGTAAAGCGAACCTCGTCCTCTCTAATTTTCCCTAAGGGAAAATTATACAAGTTAAGTTAAACACTTAGATTTTAAAAAGTCAACAGAAGGGCCTGCGAGGCACTGCGAGAACTATCAGCCGGTCGTTCCTAACGCAGCCGGGTCGGCCACTGTCCTGGTCCTCTGCCGTCCCCGCGGCAGCACAGCTAGCCGTGGGTGTCCTCACCCCACACCCAGAACCTCGTATTCACGGGGTCATGCAGCAGGACGTTCCCACGCAAGGCCAGGGCCTGCAGAGCAGGTCCAGCAGAATTCCTTCATCGGGGACTAAGTGTTCTCGGAAACGTGTCTCCAAGCCGCGTCAATGTGGCTTCACTGCGGCGTGTGTGGCACTCAGCTACACACCTGCGTCAGAACGGTTTCCTCTCTCCTTTAATAGCTGTTACCACCGGAAAAAAACTGTTGACACACTTTCTAGCTACTCAGGTGAATGAAAAACAGGACTCAAAGAACCACATGAACGAACACATCAGGCCACACGTGAACACAACGTTAGTCAGGCACCGTACCTGAATATCCCCAGAGAAGCTGCTGCGCTAGAATAAAATGAAATCTTTTCTTAGAAAAAGACAGAACTGTCACAATTTTCACACGACAGCTACAGGAATTATTCTGGATCTTAAAATAACACTGTTTTCTCATTGCATCATTATGTAAAAGAAAAGCTATAAACAAAACTCCAAACATAGCAGATTATACATTTAAGATTTAAAGAGGCATTTCAGTGCAAACTAAAGCCAAACTACACAAAGGCGGGGCATCTCGGTTTAGAAAGAAAGCGAAGAAGGTGCATGTACTTTGGATGCATGAGTCACACTTTGACGACAGAAACAGAGCCGGCCATGGGCTCCCACGGGCTGTTGGCCAGGCAGTGAGATACTCTGGGCAGGAAATAAGGAAAGGCAGATGCTCGACTCGAAAGGGTCTGGACCACCTCTACAAAGTAGGCAGACAATGACTCCCTGACCTCTGGCTCTACAGTAAAGAAGGGAAGATTGTGTCGTATGCGCCACCGCTCGCCTATGGCAACCACCAATGTCACCCACGTCAAAGGATTGCTCCGCGGGTGTCCCCCCCGCCCCTGCCCGAAGCCAGCCACTCCTGCGATTGAACACAGCTCTCCACAGCTCGGCGAGATGCCTGTGTCCGGGTGCCTCTGGCTACACCTGCCCGCATGCACGGAGACCATGGGTCTCACCAGGGGAATTTCCACCCTCGTCTTAACACCCTTTCAGTCACTTCAGACGCATTTTGTCAGTCACTCAATACTGACCACGTGCTAGAGAGAGAAACGAACAAAACAGAGGTGGGCCCAGAGTTTGCCTGGCAGTCTCATGGAGACGTGTACACAGACCCTTGTGAAGGAGTACACAGGTGTAAAAGCGTGCGTGGACAGCAGCTATTGCTGTGTCCGCAGCACACACAGGCCGTGCGCCAGATAAGCGTGGGTAGCGAGACGGAGGGGATGGCAGGGCAGCCCCGTGCACCTCACCAGGGAAGGGGGAAAGAACCTGCGCCTTCCAAGGCTGAGGGAGGGCAGGGAGACGAGAAAGGGCCTAAGGGAGGGCGTGCTGCTAAGAGCCACATGGCCACACTTGTTTGCACCTGCAGGCCCCAGGCGTCTCTGCAACACCCAGAAAATGGGGCCGAGTGATGCAGAGCCTCCCAGGGACTGCTAAGGATTTTGGCCTTTGTTCCAAGGACAAAGGGGAAGCCTTTGGAAGATTTTCAGACAGAAAGTGGGAAAGTAATATTTTACAAAGATAATCCCAGCGGCGCAGTGCTTCACTAACCAACGAGGCAGGAATGGATGCGGGAGGACTTGGAGGTGATTTCTGCAGTCCCGGCAAGGAGGGTGGTCGCCCAAACGAGGACGAGGTGGGGTGGAGGGGCGGACAGCCTTCCTAGGCCAGGCCCTGTGGGCCACCAAACAGCTGTGAGAGCAGGGACCCAGAACCCCCCAATGGCGCAGACCTCGCACCACAATCTTTGGAGGACGGCTGATCCGCACATCTGAGGCTGGCCCCTAAAACTGCAACTTTTCCTGAAGATGTCTCCGTACACACAGAAGATGCTGCCACCTCTGTAGAGAGCACTGTAAGTCGTCACAAAGTTGTGTTGAAGCGGACAAGGAGAACACGCCTGCTCTCCAGACATGACGCTCGTAGTTTTTCCCTGAACGTTTGAGACAGAAGATGTGTCAGCTCACCTGCGAGGTCCCCTGACCTGCCGCCCCCGCCTGCACCGACTCTACTCGGTATTTGAAGGAGGAACAACCCTACTTAATGACAGTGTTCCTGCCATTGCTGTCCCCACTCAGCTCTGAGCTCCTTCCGGTTCTTCATCTTCCCATCATCTCCACCTAGCTCGGTGCCTGATACTTGGAGGAAATCCAAGACTATTGAAGAGTTTTTGGCCATGAAACAGAAGCAGGCATGAGACCCTATGTAATAAATACGCGGGACAAACTTTAAATGTGAATAGCACCTTGGTACCACCCTATCAGGCATTCCTACCCTGTGTCCGACTGGACTGCTTCCTCTCTATTCACCTCTTCCGTAAAGTAACCCCTTTACCTGCCCTCCTAACTATTTCCCTGTTCCTGTCGGTCACCCTTTACTCAGGTAACTCCATACGGAAATCACCTAGCCCCGGAAACAGGAAAAAAACAAACCAGAATCATAGTTCCAACTCTGTAACTCAAGCAAGTCATTCAAGCCCTTCAAACTCTTGCAGCTGCATTATCTCCACCTCTCAAATGAAGAAGGTAAAAGAGGCTCTATTACATCACGACAGTGAAGAGCAGATAATGGAAGATACTTATTTGAAAAAGAAATACTGAGCCCTAGCTGGTATGGCTCTGTGGATTGAGTGCCGGCCCCCAAACCAAAGAGTCACTGGTTCGATTCCCAGTTGCAGCACATGCCTGGGTTGCAGGCCAAGTCTGCCATCAGGGGGTGCAAGAGGCAAACACACACTGATGTTTCTCTCTCTCTCCCTCACTCCCTCCTTTCAAAAAGAAGAAAAAGAAATACTAGACCACAGGCACGATACCAAGATCTGCCTTTTCCCCATGCCCCCGGCCCCCCAGTGCCACCATACGGAAGCACTAACATGTGAAGTGAGCTTGTCAACAGGCGCAGGGATCGGGGAAGACGACAGACCACCCCGGCTCTCAGGACTGTGCAGCCTGGCACAGCAGAAGCAGGATGGGAATCAGGCGAAGAGGATTGGGGGCTGAGCGTGAAAAGACGGACGGAAGTCGGCAAGGTGAGGTGGAGAATGGAGAGAGAGCTCTAAGCAAAAGGAACAGCTCGTACAAAAATACAGACAGAAAACGTCCATCTGGGTTCAAAAAGATTGCCGAGCACCCAGCTTAGAGCAGGCCCTGAGCTCCACGGAGGGGCAAACTCACAGGGCTCTCTGCTCCTGCAACACGACAGTGCTCGGGACAACAGCAGAGGGGGTTGCAGCCCCCGGACCGCAAGGGCACGCGGCTACTGGACTCTCTTCACTGACTCCGACGTCAGGAAGGGAAAGCCAGGTCATTTTGGGGTCCCCATCAGCCCCTACATTATAATGCCCTCAAAATATTAAAACCTTTCATGGCAATAATTTTTGTCTGGAACAAAAATTAGCTTTTCTGGAACTAATGGTAAAAAAACAATGAGGAAGATGCTCAGGAGGTGGTTACCCATCACCCAATTACACCCAAATAAAAATACCGAAAAGGACTGTTAATGATCGTTAAGGATGGTAGCTGAACATGTAAATGGAGGTAAAAGTAAGAGACCATGAAGACAGTTTCTGGAGGACCCAAGCCACACATTATGGGTCACAAACAAAACCAGTGAAGACACCCCGTCTAGTGTAATGGCCCAAAGAAAATTAACCAAGAGCCAGAGACGAAATAGAGAACACACGGTATAATCCCCAAATCCGAGCCAGAACCCAAAGGCAAAGAAGAAATAAAGACACACGGAGTGGGAAGCCTCACTCTGTGAAGGTGTCACATCACCTGAGCTGACACACAAATGTAAACTCACCCTAAAAACACAACGGTCACCCCCGCCCCCTCAGGCTAGACAAGCAAGGTGTGGCCACCCCCTGTGCCACAGGGGGTCTACAGTTTTTTGAGTGAAAGCAGTATTATTTTGTCAGCCTGAGACGCTTTTAACCTGATGTGCTTCTGGGTAACTTGTGGCTGATTTCTAAATCCACGTCCACCTCAGAACTACTGACCACCAACAAAAACATTCTCTCCCAAAGAAGGCACTCCGTCCCATGATGAAATGCCACGGCGTGACAGGGAAAGATCTACACACCCACGCAACAAGGCCGTGGTCTCGGGAGCAGCCGTGGGGGGAGGAGCAGACACAAGGGCATGCACGGCCTGCGTGATTCCTTGTGTGGGCAGTTCGGTGGCCAGCTGAGCTCGTCCACGCTGGAAGACTCAGGACCGCGGTGGCCCCTGACTGGGTGGGACCGAACGAGGCATGACAGGAGTTGCTGGGTGTTGGCAAACTTCTGGCTTTGATGTAGGTGTTTTTGGTTTACCAAGCTTCACAGAGCTTGCATTTATGATATGTATACTTTTCAGTAGGCACATTTTCCTTCAGTGTAAAGCTTTTAGACCAGAATATAGTAACGAGTTTGAAAAGTAAGGATTTCTAAAACTTTGGAGCAAACCATGGTAAGGTTAGGGTCCCAGAAAGGCTGCTCAGAAGGTGGCCATTCCCACCAATGCCACAGCTACGAACTCACAGTTGCAGGTTCCATGGGGTCAATGGCACTCAGGTATTTATTTTCCTTTAGTCTCGCTTTGGCTTGTGCTCATTTGCCTCCCCCATTCCCATCCCTTTTGCCTATGTCTCACTGAATTGAGAAGTGCAGTTATTACAACCTTTCCTTCTGCCGTTACCTTTGAAAAGAACACAGCACAGGCTCTAAAAGAGGCATCACAACAAATGTGCTTATAACCTTAACCAGTGGGGCAAATCCGGAATTTTTCAGGCCAGTATCTAACTTAGAGAAAGTTCAGGCAGTAATAGTCTTACGAGGGAGAGGATGCCAGCCAAAGCTGCAAGAGAACGTCCCACTGAGAACCATGTGATTTTCCCCCAAAGCCCTCGGTCTCTGCCTGAAGAGTTCTCAATGAGGAATATGCGTCCTTTGCGGAGACCCGCGGGGCCCTTTCCTGACACGGTTGCGGAGCTCATTTCACCTGTCTGCATTGCCCCAAAGCAGCCCCGCGCAGCCGCTCAAAACTGAGGGCTGCTACAGAGCCACACAGCGCAAGGCTCAGGGGGACCTGCGCTGGGGGCCGGCAGGAGCTGCGGACCCTGAAGTCCACCTCTTCCTCTCCTCACCTGTGCCGCCTAAGACCGCAGCTGCCCTCTGGCCTGCACACGCTACGGGGGAGGAGGCCAGGGGCTCGGAGGAGGGAAGAAATGAGGACGAAGGAAGGTGAAACACTGCGGCTGTAAGAAATGATTCCCATAAGTGCACACCGCCATACTGGGACAGGAGAGACTCAAATGTCAATGCAACTTGGGGTTCTTTTAGATGCCAGAACCCAGCATTGAAACATCTTAAAATATAGCAATATATTAGGCTGAACCATATGAAATTGTTGACTCATAGGTCTAAATTGGAAAACTATTGGCAATTTCATATTGGTTCAACTTAACAAAAAACTTTAAAAAATTGTTTGTATTTTTATAGATAGGTTTATTAAAAAAACAAACAAACAAACTGCACCACCCAGGTGGCTCAGTTTGGCGGAGCATCGTCCCACGTACCAAAATGTTGAGGGTTCGATCCCCAGTCAAGGCGCATACAAGAGGCAACTGATGGATGTTTCTCTCTCATGTCAACGTTTCTCTTTCTCTGTCTCTCCCTTTCTCTCTCTCTAAAAATCGTATCTTTGGGCGAGAATTAAAAAAAAAACAATTATAATACCTCGGGTTTGGGCAGCTTCCTTTAAAGCAGCTAGAAGGTGAGGCTTCAAGTTGTCCAAAATAAATCTTCCTTCGAGACCAGGGAAAAGGGACCTAAGAGGGGAAAGGACCACAGCAGTTACGATCTCTAACAATTCTGAACACACCGATTTACACGAGTTAGTGCACACGTCCAATCACACGGCGGGACTTTCTGACAAGAGTCACTGCGCCTCTGCTTTAAACCGCGAGGGCGCCATGCACCTCGTGTGGGCCCGGAAAGAGTCTACATGTCTGAGAGTAAAGTGAATCTTACTTTCTGAACCGTCAATATGCATCCTTGGTCATAAAGAATTAGTTAATACTCTATTTTAATTCACTTAAATTGAATTTCATAAAATAATTCATTGGCAAATCTGACTAGGTAATTATTAGCACTTAATAACCATTGTTTTCAGTGTTTTCTTATTAAAATTCCCCCAAACCCCTGACTGCCTGGAAAACTTTTTAACTGATAGACATCTGAATATTTTTTCACTTTAGGGTGTAAAAATGTATCTATTCACATTTTAACAAAGTATTACATTCCTGCACAAGACTTCCTTATGACAAAATCCACCCTGATCACAGCACCTTACAGTACAGGGTCTACACGTCGCCAGGGGCAGGGGCGCCCTAAGCCTAAATGCGCATTTTGAAAGCGTGACCCATACCTTGGATAGTCTTCAGAGGAAATATAAATAACATCTTGATCTGATACAGATGAGGAGAAAGGAACAAAGTTGCCGTTCTGCAAAGGTAGCAGCTCCAGGCCCAGCAGCTCGCTGTAGGCCTGGTCGGAAAGCACGAATTCCAGGAGGTGGAGCTTCTCCTGGGCGCTGCCCGGGGGCGCGCACTTCCTCAGCACCTGCCGCACCCACGCTGGCGTCACCTTCTGCACAGGCTGCTCGGGGGCGGCTGCCAGCCGCAGGGCCTCGGCCAGGTGCTCGGGCACCTTCACGACGTGCTGCCCCGCGCTGCGGAGGTAGCGGAGCACCGCCCCGGTGCGCTCCAAACCCTCGTCCAGGTCGCAGAAGCGCGCCTGCTCCGGCTGCACCCAGCAGCCGCCGAGGGAGTGCACCACAGGGTGCGGGAGCAGCTCACGGAACAGGGGCCCCAGCGCCGGCTGCCAGTGCGCCCTCACTCTGCTCGCGTCCGGCCAGAGCTTGTAGATGGTGTCCACGGACAAGGGCGAACCTGCGCTTCCCCGTGACTCCAGGCGGCTGATGGAATCCAAGATCAAGGTGGCGTAGGCTTTCGGGACCACGTTCACGACCAGGAGCTCATTCCACAAGGCGGCCGGATCTCTCCACTGGTCCAGCTCTCGCCACTTGATGCTCCTGCGATTGTCCGTCAGGCCAAAGAACCCACTGATGTGAACAGGGAGGCCGGTTTTACTCTCCTCGCCAGGCGGCAAGGGAAGAAAACAAAATGCTTTTCCTGAGAAATCAGACGCTGCTCCTTTCTCATCATCTCCGCTGGACAAACACAGCGCTATTCCAATGGTTGGGACGAACTTCAATTCGTCTGCTAAAGAATCAAGTTTACTGCTGAGCCCTCGCCCACCCACGCTGTTGCACACCAGCCAAGACGTCTTCTGTGCGTCCTGCGCTCCCGCGTCCTCCAAAGCTATGTTTATGTGATACGTCACACAGGTTACGCTGTGGGTGGGGATCTTCCTACAATAGTTACTTATAGCCTCTCCCAGCACTGTGACCGCATCCGGCCGCTCCTGAGTCAGGGCCGCGTCCTCGCTGGCGGTCACTCTGAACACCAGCCTCTCGGTTCCGTCAGCCTCGCGGACGTGCAGCGACACGGCCTGCACGCTCTTCAGGAACAGCAGCACCGTGTCTGCATCGGCCCGGAAGGACTCGAACAGCTCCAGGACCTTCTGCTTGTTGTAGAGGTTACTGCTCAGCTGGGAAGGCTGCAGGCGAAGGGGGAAACGGAACAACGTCCCTGGGAAGCTGCCCTTGATAAACGTGTCCTCCGTGCTTCCAAAAATGCCAATGAATGGCGCAAATTGGTCTGAAAGTTCTCTGATTTCTTTGTTGTCGCCTTTGAGATTCCAGCACTGACCGGATTCATGTGGACCGAAAAGCGTCTGATGAGGATCTAGCATCCCAATCTGGTCACCACTAAAAATACAAGGAACATCTGAAAAACAAGGTCACGTCGGGTCAGTTCTGAAACGTACCGGACGATTCCAATTACGATGCATGGTTACCACCAACATTTACACATGCAAAACAGCAGGCCGTAAAATGGCTCCAAAACAGATTATCCAGAAAAGTAACCCTGACTCAGCTTGGAAACAGTTTATCCAGAAAAGTAACCCCGACTCAGCTTGGAAAATATAATTCTTTGAACAAGGAGGATGGCACTCTCTCATTTGATTCCGTAAGTACAAGGCATAGAGACTTTACACAATTATTATGAAAACATAAGACACATCTTCAAACACTCATCAAACAATTAAAATGATGAAGAGGAACTGGGCATGGGACCCTCAGCCCCCACCGGCGTGGGAACCTAACTCTTTTCTGGGGTTTTGTCCTGGTCTTTTGCTTGTTCGTTTGGAACATACTCTTTTCTATCCACATTTTGCCTGTTTGTTTCTATGTATTGTATTAGGTAGGTGAGCTAAACCTCCTGGTCTTGAAAAAGTGGCGTTATTTAGAAATTTAGGAAGTATCCTGTGGGGTCCTTATTTAGAAGGTGTCCCCCTTGTCACCAGAGCCAGGTGCTCCAGAGGGTGGACTAGTGCGGCCTCCTGGAGCGGCTGGGCCACAACGGCTGCGGGCTCACTGGCGCGCGGGGCAAGCCTGCGATGCGGCTGGCTGCAAGGCCCCGCTGCAGCAGACCATCTGCTGTGTGCTGGTGCTGACTGAGGCCGCCCGCTGGGTGTGGCAGGGAAGGAGCGCTTTGGAGGGGTACTACCCTAGGTAGGTCCTCAGGGAAACGCCAGGATGGGTGAACAGTGTTACCAAGAATAACAGACAGTGTCAGGTAGGGCGCCTGCCTGTGTCAGACCAGTTTAGCAAAGGGGGAACAGATGGCGCTCACTACCACCTCTGACAGAAGAGCAAGTTCCAAACCCCTGTCCCTCCAGCACACACCCTAAAATTAGTCAGTGTGTCACCTTCACCGTGCCAGGACTCAGAGAGAGCGTAACCTGGCTTCCTACAGTCCTTTGGCTCCCCCCGAGGGAAGCCTCGCTGGCTTCCAAAGCCCAATGTCAAGAGGGCCCCACTTCCTGGCGCAGGTCAACCAGGCTGGGGCTCAGAGCCCCCGCTCTGTGGGGATGACCGCCGTGGCTGTGACATCCCTCCCACTCGTGAGTCACTGCAGAGGAGTGGGGAGTAGGGTAGGACCTGACCAGGCTTCATCTCTACCCCTACTGGCCGTCTCTACGTGGCTTTTACTTTATTTCCGTAGTTGTTGGAAATCTGTTCTGCTAGTCCCTAGGGGGCTCCGAGACAGCTGTTCTATACGTAGTAGTAGTCGCAGTTTCGGCGTCCATGAGATGAGGTGAGCGCAGGATCTTCTCACTCCGCCACCTTAAACTCGAAGCCAGCAGCCTTGCTCTTGGACGCCGATTTAGCTTGTCTATGAAGTCGTTCCCTGTGGTTGCTGCGCTGAGCCCGCAAGCAACGCGTCACAGGGTGGGATGCGAGGGTGATCTCGACATGTTTTGCCTCCCATGCTGACTACAGCACCTAACCTTCTGTGCAGACCTAACTCCAGCGAAGCCCACCTTTAACACTGTATTCGTGGGCGTCAGCTGCAGGCTCCTGAGCCCACCCACCAGCTCCGAAGCTCTCAGGTATTTTAAGCAGGAAAGGTTACATCCACCAAGCCTGCTGCGAGCCCAATCACAAATGTGGCCTGTGACTCTCCCACCGGAGACTGTGCACACCTCCCATCACTGAGACGACACCAGGGAGACGCCTGACAGTTGTAAAGCATGAGCCTCAACCCACGCAGACCCTCAGATCGGAGAACGGTGCTCGGGTGAAGGCTGCCTGCGCATCCTAAAACAGAAGCAAACCCGCCGGGCAGCGCACACGCGGCCATCAGCTGGCCATCAGCTGGACACTGCCGAGCAGTGCCTCCTGCCTTGCACAGCCGTCTCCATCTCGGGCCATTCACTGAGATGCCCCCACGGACTTTAAAACTGCCCTGAGGCGTACTTTGCAAACAGTTGAATACATGAATGTCAATATTCATGTATAATAGTTATATAATTTATAAGTTAGTATTTTATTATATAAGTACTATTACTTAATACAACATTATATAATATATCATCATGTAAATGCAATAGAGAAAAGCAGGCTTACTAAACTGGGCTATCGTGAGGGTGACCCTACATCCCACGCACCCAGGGCAGTCCCAATTTAGGCCACTTATCCGAGGAGAACAGAGTCCCTGCGTGTCCCAGTTCAGACGACATGTTACATCACCCCCCTAGCTATGGCTACAGCTCTGCTGCTCAACCCCTCCTCCTGCAAGTGCAAAATGCAGGACAGGTTGAACCTGAACTCTAACATGGGCCAATTCCATAAAATTTTTTTATCACAAAGTGTAGTAAATACAAAGGGCTTTGATTCTGAAAGAACAGCATGCGTGTACTTCCAGAGATGTCTACACTGAGTTCCACATATTTCCTAGTGTAACTCTGAAACAGAAACCTCGTATGCTTCCTAGATTCAAAACATGATTCCAAAGTAATCTTTAAAGTACTGGTAAGTTTAAGAGTGAAATTCGTATGAGAAAAATGTAGAGAAACCAGAATCACCTCAAAGATCTTCGCTTCATCAGTTATTCGATACCACTGGGTGTTACACTTTCCCCTTTAACCTCCTGATATTTAAAAGATATGTACAAGGTGATCTGTGAGAATGAGTCTCCCTGACTCAAATGTTTCCAGTGTAAAATACCTTAGAGTAACGATTTTGTGGCACTTCAAAAGCTACGTTTCAAACCACGTAAAGTGACTTAACACAAAGGGGGAGCCCCCACAAACCTGGAATTTGTGTATAAAAAATTGCGCATTTACTCTTACATGTTTAAACTTCAGTCACCTTCAAAGTCCTCTCCATTTGATGCAGTACACCTATCAAGACTTTTTTTCCCACTGCTCAAAACAGTTTTTGTACTTGTCAATTTGGATGCCTCTTAGTGCTTCTGCTGTTTTTTGTTTCACCTCTTCCACATCTGCAAAACATTTCCCTTTGAGGACTTTTTTCATCCAGGGAAACAAAAAAAAGTTGCTTGGGGTGAGACTGGGTAAAAAGAGGGGGTAGGGCACAGGGGTCGTGCTGTTTTGGGTCAACAACTGCTGAACACTCAGCTCCCTGTGGGCAGGTGTGCTCATGCATCACCCACCATGAAATGGGCAAATGCACTGAGAGTCTCACAAAACACTCACTGAAGCCGAACGCAGCCTCTCACAACAACGCCAGCGGTACATGGACACAGATGGGTTCCTAGAACACTCCCCTAGGTGGGGAAGCCTGTGCTACAAGGGGCCTGCCCTCCAGAAGATAATTCTGTTTTTAGGGGTCCCTCCTCATATATTACACTGATTACACTGCACCATGATGACATTAACTTTTAGCATCACATGATGAAACTGCTGTAGTTACCATGGCAACTTCTGAAAACTCAAGACACACCAATATTTCACTGACATACTTCTTGCCACTGACAAAAAAATTGGAAAAGATGCCTTTTAAAACAATATCACCCCTGAAGTTAACCAAATAAGTTACAAACTACAGGCTAAAATAATCTCCAATGTCAGGACTGAAACCATACACTGTACCTGTTATGTGATAGACAGAATTGAACCCGATTCCAAATCTTCCAACCTTCATAGGGTCGTCCTTCTTCCTGCTCCTTGCTATCTCCTGGATGCCGTGCCAGTCCTCGGGGGTGAACACCGCGTTGTTGTACACGTAGAGCGCGGCGCCTGGGGGAGGGAACACACATGCGCGCACGCGCAGGGAGGCACCTAAGGGGCGCCGTCCTTGCGAGCACCTGCTCCAGGGACAGTGGCTTATTGGATGGGAAAGTGTAAAGAAGGGGGTGGGCTGACCAAATCCTGCATTGCAGTCCGACTGTCTCCACAACAAAAATAAAACACAGATTAATGGTAAAAATTACCAGCAGAAGAAATACAGCACTGTAGGCCAAAAATCCGAAAAGGAAAAGTTAAGGGTATTACGGTATTTAAATGCCCAAAGCCTGGAGCAAACGAGGAAATTAATCCAGTGGACCACTGTACAATTTGTTTCTAAACAGCACGTTGAAGTTTTTTTGCAAATGAGATTACCTGTGAGTATACCAAAGAGACTTTCTATGTGAAGAAACCTTGTTAACATATTATTCCAAAAGGTGTAAAATAATCCTTTAAATAAGTTTAATAATCCCTTTATAAGGCATTGCTTATATAATTTAGAAGATCCTGTCTCCAAAGTAGTTCCTTTAAAAAGTGATAACTCTGCACTGAATATTTTTGGAACTCTACTTTGTGAGATATGCACTCAGAATCTCTAATATTCGTTCAGTATCTTCAGCTATAGTAACTCATCATACTTTAAAAGACTTAACACTTTGGTGTGAAAGCGTTCTTGAAGTGTAACGTACAGCGTGGGGCAAACATAGGGTTACAGTTGTGGGTACATGAAACAATTATTCTCGCACTATCATTAATCATTGTATTCTTTCCCATACAAACAACTGTAAACCCACTCTGACCACATCTTGTATATACAACAGAGTACCAAGATTTAAATGTACAGCTTGCTGAATTCCTATAAAAGGAATAGACCTGCATAACATCCAGCCAAATGAATGATGGAGAACGTTACAGAACCTCAGAAGCCTCTCCTCACGTGCCTTCGTCTGAAGAAGTGGAATGAAACATGCCAGGAAGTGAAGTATAAGTGGTAATTAGACTATTCATTAAACAGAATATTGTAAATCACTAAAAACCACCTGTTAGTACATAACACTTGCTCCTAAATATTGAGTCTTACCCTGATAATGCGCCATATCTTTTGACCAAAGAGTCTCTGTTCCATATTGAGTTTCATCATACACAAATTTAACTTCTGTGGCTCCAGCATCTTCTGCATTCTGAATTAATTCCTAGTCAAGAAATCACACAAAACCCATTTCATAATACAGGAACCTACTGCCCATCTTTATACTCACCTCTAATACTTAGAAAGTGATCACATTTCAGTAAAGGAAACCCACTACCGGCATCATGGCCTTTAAGACCCGGTGCGGGTGCCACTGGAAGGAAGTGCTACCTACATCGTGCACCTGGCTGAAAAGAGGAGCCCTTCCGCAATTATACACGCCCACAGTGCATTTTCATCAACGTGCTGCTCTCGCCTACGGTACAAATCCCGGGACTATTTACAACCCTGCCCCTCACTTACAATCTACCCAAAGCCTTCCTACAAAAGAAGCTGCTCCCGTTCCACAGCTGCACAGATTGTCCTGCCATCTGGGACAAGCACCCATCCTCAAGCAGTTACCAGAAAAGACCTTTATTTATCATTTGCTTACCCTTCTCTTAGAAAAAAAATGTATCTGTCTGCATGTGCAGTGTGCTGCATTCCTGTGAACTTGAGATATGAACAGGCCTTTCTCCTGTCCTAAGATGAAAAGTTTCTTGAAGGTCAGAACTTCCTCCTTTCACTGAAAAGGCAGTGATACCGTTTGGTGGCTAAGTGAGTGGATGGGGAGTGACGGGTGAATGGGCAGTCAAAGCTCTGCATGTAGGAAGGGAAGGACACACCAGAAGGCTCACACACATCAGCAGCCTCAAAACAATGCCCAGTCTCAACAGCCCCTAGCGCTTCAGCACACCTACCGAAATCATGCTGGGAGCTCCAAACTCTGCGGTAAGAGCCCAGCTCCTGGGGCCAACCCCACAATCTTGGAACTTGAAACACACTCCAGAGATATCATCCCTACTTCATTCTAGACCTTGTCTAAAGTGTGGAAAAGCCAACACCTGACAAGGGTCTGGATGAGCTGAGACTTAGGTCAAACCCAAGCAGGTGGTCCTATTTTAAATGGACAGGTCTTTAGAAACGCAACAATTCACCCCGTATCATTACACTCATGAGCCTCTGACTTCGGGGAGAACTCTATTGTAACTTTTCCAGCATCTTGGTGTCACTAAACCGGGGCGGGGGTCCGGGGTAGGACCAGGCAAGGCCTGAAGAGAGCAAAGCCAGCAGCAAAGCCATGATCAGAGCAAAAGGTGACACAGGAGCCCCCCTGGAATGAGACGACTCTAAGACTGAGTAAGGGGACAGCGCCGAATTGAAGAGCCAGTTCTGCGACCAGGTGAGGCAGTCAGTTCACTGGGTGCACCCCGAAAGGTTGGGGAGTCTTAGCCCCCGCTGTCCAACCGCAGATAAGCCCTTCTCTGTAGTCCGCATGGACTACAGATTCCTCCAGTCCACGCAACTGCCTGTTTCTCATAGGATTTTGAAGACCTAGTTCCTACCGTATTCATTCTAACAGAATCCCTAGAAATTAGCAACCTTATTTACATTAGCTTATTAGGACATAAAAGATAGGAATAAGAATTAATAGGGAGCAAAATACAATGTTAACTCACCAAATGAGAGCACTTTATAGGCTGGATCCTGTTTTCATTTGGATACCTATTTTTGATTTATGTGTATCAGGGGCAGAGATGAAGAAAACGAGATAAAGTCCCAAGTCCCAGGCCCCCACTATCAGTCTCAAGTGGAACAAAAATAGAATGGGATCTCCTTCAGACCGATTCTGAGAGGAGGCAATAAATGCGCCAGTTTGCTTATGATCTTGGGCACGTCATTCGAGCATCTCTGGACCTCTCAGCCAACCTCACAAAAGGGGCCAGTCTAAGTCCGGGAGATTCCTAAGAGTCCTGTTAAATCTGAATGGCTGGATTCTACTAAAACATCCAAGGAACAAAGACTATGTCAGCTGGCCTGCACATAAACACACACGGCAAGCAAGGAGGAAGGACGAAGCCTCAGCTGCCTGCTACCCATGAGACCGTGAAGGAGCTCGCCGTGACCGCGGCCTGGTCCACTGCTAGGGCCTCGCGCTCACTCGTGAATCGGTAACACTCTGCCCCTGTCGCCCCAGCCACATCTTCTGAATGTACCTGTCCACCTTTCCACCCTATTACAACCCAATAACCACACTCTTCCCATCGTCACATTCCTAATATCTCAACGTAAACATGTTTTGCAAACTAACCTGCTGTGAATCACCGACGCCTGTTCTGAAAGGGCAGGCTGTGGCTATTACAGTCACAGAAGACGCTGCAAGCCTCACCCAGCGCCTGTCGGAGCGTGACTACTTAAGACCAGTTAAATAAACTTAGTCCTTATTTCCCAGAAATGTACCATCTAAACTAGAAAATACAACGAGGACTAAGGTATTGGACACAATAAACACGAAATAAACTAATGAGAAGGAAAATGGGTAATAACTGATCTACTTTTACAAGTGAGGAGGTTTCTTATTAAGCTTACACACAAAATCCAGTCTTTGCACTACCTCCCATAATTGCTCTTTTATGGTTGTCCAGTTTTTAATACGTGTATTCGAACTAAAGAATACATCATAAATAGCTTCAAATAAGAAAATAATCATCCTCCCCCACAGCAACCCTCTACATCCGGGGGCAAATGAACACAGGTTCGCAGTGCCTGCACGTGGGTCTGCGTTATTTCGTCCGTGTGGCCGGCCAGCGGATCTGTAATGCCGCTGCCCAGTGTTTTCCATGAACCACGACACAGAATCATAAAACACCAAAGTGCTCCACAGCAGCCCTGCTTGACGACCGCAGTGGGCCGGTTCCTTGGCCTCCGGGACCTCACGCATGCGCATCGGCTGCATCGTCCACGCGCGCCGGCCAGCGACCACGCTGCAGGTGCGCCGGGGCACGTGCAGCCGTTCCCATCTAGCCAGCAGCTCATAAATGTAAACACTAACCGCACTTCTAAGTCGTTTTCCTCCACCTCCTTTTTATCAAAGCAAATTCATACACTCACACAGCACATGCCCTACCTTAAGAATCTGTCCTCCTTCTGGGTATCTTCTTAAAATGTCCTTGAGAAAATCCACAAGTGGTGGAGTCGTCTGACCAAATCGACCTGAAATAAAAATACCATGGCCCGTGATGGGTGTGTTACCTGGTTCCCAGACATAGTAACATCCCGGAAGTGAAAACTTCATGCCCTACCCAGCTCTCGGGTGTGAACCTCTGCCCACTAAAGACGCACTAGAAAGGACCGCAGACTCAGGGGGGGCCAAATCTCAGCATTCCTCATTAAGCTACAAATTCCGTTTTAAAAACATGTTCAAAAATATCCTAAATGTCACAACAAATTCTTAATTCAAAAGTAAAGAGCATGGGGTCGGGGGGCACGTTGCTACTTTCCAAAAAACATGAAGTAAATAAATGGTGCTTTGCTGCTCACTCATAAGCCAGAGATAATGGTGCTGATGGTGGCATTTGAATATTCCCAAAGTCAGCTGATGTCCCGGCTGTTCAGACATTCAGCACAGTCACGGTCTCCCCGGCTGTCTGGTCCACACAGACCTCAGCCTTTCCAAACTAGAGATTCTTAGACCGGACTGGCCAGGTCACCTTCAGAAAGGGGACAGGAATGTATAGGGAGAATGGGGGCAAGGGAAGTAATTTCTCAGATGCACAGAATAAAAAAAAAATCCGGATAGAAGGAAAAATAAATCTGTGCTTAACAAACAAAATCATCACCATACATTTATTTGCTTCATTTTGGCACAACTATCCACCCAGACCAAGCCCCTGCTGTCCCACAAACTAGCACCCCCCACACTTCGTGACTCAGCAGCTCCCCCTGCCGCGCCCTCCTCTGGCCCTGAGAGCCCCCGCACACCCCAGTGCCACAGACTTTGGTTTCACTTGTAGACCGTGGTCTCTGCTCAACTCAAAACGGCCCAATCTCCTGGTAAAGTCAAGGTTTTACCTCCCCCTTGTAAGCCTTTTGACTGAAGGTTTACAAATAGATGACGATTTTTAGAAGTCAGATCTCCAATCTTGATCCAGTCAGGTAACTGAAAAAATAAATAAATAAAATGTATGAAAAGCAATATAGCTCCTAATACTATAAATGCAAAACATCACCATAACTTTTTTTCACTTAAGATATGCTTTTTAACCATTCTAATCAAGCAATAAGCTGCTAGGAGAAGTGAATGTTTCAAAGAGTAGAGATTCAGTCAAGAATTTTATTTAAAAATGTGAAAGATTTCCCCGTACGTAATCACGAATAAAGACACACATATTCCCCTTGACAGCGATTTAAGTGGTGTGCGCTGCATTGGGCCCACCAACAGAAGCAGGGTCATCTTGCACTCGGCACCCCCGAAGCACACCGCTCACAGAGCGGCTCCACGCGGTGACAACAGGTAGTCGAGGACAAAAATGTTTAAATTAACTGGAATAATTTGGGTTTTAGGACACTTAACATATTAATAGTTGTAGCAACTTTCTGAGAGAGGATTACACTAAGCAGTGTCTCCCAAATTTGAGCAGGGATTTTTTCCATTTACTCTTGAAGAGCATCTCATAGGATATTGGTCAGGGAAACAGTCCGGGAGACCCTGCTGTGGACGCTGCCATGGGAAAGCTGTCATGTCAAGGGAAGGGACAAACCAGGACTCCAGCCTGTGGAGCCGCTGCAGTCTAGAACGTCCCTGAAACGGGCTTCCCTGAACAGCGCCTTGCCGTTTGTGTCCCTTCTGGGGACAGCTCTGCTCCTCACAAGGGCAGGGCACAGTGTACGTGGCCGTGACCCACAGGAGCGGTATCCCTGAGTGACTTTTGAAAAATAAGGTGAATAATCCAAAGCCAGTCCCAAGCGGTCCACTCTTAAGTGTTGCTGTGGAGCGACTCCTCACAGGTCAGCAGTGTGCGGACCGTCACTCAAAAGCTCCCCTGGAGAGCCATCATCGAACCTTCCGCTTCTTTGACAGGGTTTGAAGGATGTCATTTACCACATCAAAGAGGCGGCTTTTCCAGTGTACGCTGCCCACATGGCCCTGACCCCTCCGGGTTGCCTAAAAAGCCCACCCTACCCATGGTGGCAGTAGAGCTGCCCTGCCATCACTCACCTCTCATCGTCTACTCTGCGTTCCAGTGACCAGGGGCACCTTCGGTCTCGTCACTTTAATGGGAAAGCTGGGGAAAAGTCCCTTCTCTCTCTCTAAACCACACGTCCAATTGCTCTCTGCGTCCCAGCACATCCCCCAGAAGCTTCTCTCAGAGCCAGCTTGTTCTCTGCTTCCGACTGCTCAGACTCTGTGCGGACTCTCCGTGTGCCTTGGGTTTTTATAACAGTCTCCATCTGGTGTCCTTACTTTCTGTGCCTCATCTGCACTCTAGTCCCCATTTCTGACCTCCAGACCCGAACATGCTACAGTGCCCAGTTTAAGGAGCACTTTCTACACACATTTTCACTGAATCTTAAAGCAAGCCTGTGAAAGTTCTTTGCATGGGAAATATGAATAAGAGAAATCATGCCCTGGCTGGTGTGGCTCAGTTGGTTGGAGCACGGTCCTGTACACCAAAAGGTTGCGGGTTCAATTCCTGGTCGGGCACATGTGGGAGGCGACCAGTCGATGTTTCTCATGTTAATGTTTCTCTTTCCCTCTCTCTCCCTCCCTCTCTCTTTAAAATCAATAAACATATTTTTGAAAATTTTTAAAAAGAATAATCAGAGCAATACTGTTTTAACAACAAAATTTAGAAATCCAAATTCTATGACATCTTGATATAATGGAATATTATACAGCAATAAAAAATGAATAAACTAAATAAACTGCACATACATTTAGATGAATATTCATAACATATATTGTGTGTAAAGAGCTAATTCCAGGTTACTACATATAGAATAAGCAGCTTCTTACAAAGTTCATAAAAAACTAAAAGTAAACAGCATATTATCTAGGCTGTATATTTAGGTTATACAGACAGACACATATACACACAAACGTAAGTTTGTGTATATACACACAACATGTAAGTTTGTGTATATACACACACACGATAAAACTATTCAAACAACTACAAAAAAGCAACAGAATGATAAACACAGAGGGTAAGGGAAGAGACTCTGGTATACAGGCTGGGGAGAAGCAAAGAGGTAAACACAAACTATCAACCATGTTCTAGTTCCCTGGTTGGATGATGTCATTAGGTTGTTCATTTCATTGTTGGTTAACTAATTAACTACTGAAAGAGAGCCACGTAGGAACCAAGGATTACTGGTCTAATTCCATATAGCCAAGGTACATTTGGAGGAAGGAAGAAAAAGTACAATGCATGAAAAAGTTTTCAGATCTCAAGGAACACCTGGAAAGGAGGAAGGAAGAAGCCGTGGAGCAGAACCACGTTAATGAAAACAGATGTAGCCCGCTATGTGAGCCTGACAATGAACGCCTGCGGTAGATTGTTATCAGTGACCTACTTATAGGGACGTGATTCTCCCAAAGGGAGAGCGAGCAGCACAGTCTGCTGAGATTGGAGGGTTCTGCCTGGGCCTCATTCTTTCCTGGACCTTAAATCCCTCCAACTAGGCAAAGTGACATTGGTCCTATTAACCTCCAGAGGCAATGAAATCATAAATGTCATCCATTTCAGTCTTTATATTTTGTTTTTAAAACAGAGGGATTAAAAAATAATCTGAACATATGGATTTCTGTCCATGTCCACCACAGCCTCCCTTCAAAACATCAGAGATGCTCATTCTCATTTACTATGAAACAGTAACTCCGAATTATTAAGCAAACAATACAACATTAATTGCAATCTGGATCTCCCAACACTTCTTCCTTTGTTCAGTTGTCAAGGACACTAGGAGATTTTCAAGATTCAAGAGTTGACAGGAAGGGTCTTTTTGATCAATTGAAAGATGAGAAAGTGACGGGATATTCAAACCTGGCTTGCTTTGGCACAGGTCAGAAAAAGGATCAGCAACACACACGGGGCTATCATGAACAGCTTCAGCCAGGAGGTCAGGAACTTACAGATGCTACCTCCAGGCCAAGAAAAGCAAAAGAGCTACAGGCAGAAAGAGGACGGTAGGTGCCCCAGAAGACGGAGAACTAGGTGCCTGCTGCTAGCTATGTCCAATACCAACCAAACCAGTGAGTGACAGGGAGTTGCCAACAGCTTTTGCATCCTGCCTGCCCTAAAATATTTAGAACTGCCAGCGGTTCAAATCTACACGGAAAAGACAGCCACCTCTGGGGAAGACGGCTCACACTAAGGTGCCCCTGCAGTGGCGCACCTGCAGTCAGCACAGCAACCTCCACCCGCGCAGTGGAAGTCACCGCCTGCCTTCTCTGAGTCAGCAGAGACTTGTCCCCTCTGCGGGTTTTTCTGGGGAGTTCCATCCCGGACTTGAAAGGTCATGTTTAATGGCTTATGCTCTTCTCCTGTTTTAAAGAACTTTACTTTTTTTTTTTTTTTAAATGACACCCTAGCAGATTCTCTGTGGTGTGGAACAGTAGGAAGCCCAGCAACTTTGGAACAGACAGACCTGGGTCCCAATCCTGATCAGACACTTCTCTGGGGTGTGGAGTAGTGACAACAAACTCATGAGGCCGTTTTCAGCAGTGAATGAGATGACACACACAAAATAACTAGAACAGTGTGTGGAGCACAGTGAGCTGCTCGATAACCGTCAATACTCTTCCTAATGTATTTACGAAATACAGCAGGAGAAATGTGTGGGAAAAGCGACTTCCCAAAATTGCACCCTGACACCTCTCCCTTGAGCCTCAGTCCCAGGCCTGTCTATTGATGACCACTCTCTAGTCTACACCCCTACCCAGCAGGGACCTCAGAGAGGCTGGAATTCGCTGATGCCGTTCCTATTAGAAACAGAAAGCAGATCGTCACGTGGTAATTAATGTGGCCTCTGTTACACAGGCAGTACTGGAAGTAGGATCTAGGTCACCTGCCTCTTCATGCATTTTCCTAGAGGTTTCTTTTATGCCCTGCCACCAGCTGAACCACATACCAGAGCAAACTGGTCACCACCTTTCCTCCAACGTGAGGTCCCCTCTGTACGTGTTCATCTCTGCTAAGAACCGGTATTGTCCCGAGCTCACTCAAGGCTTCTCAGCATCCTTAGCAAGGCCTTCTGCCTTATTCTTCTTCTCGCCCCCTCGCTCTGTGCCCCCATCCACTTGGTACCAAACTGCCATAGTTTTGTATTTTTCCAGGTCTCCTGTGCATCATTTCCTTTCAGTGTACCTGTACGAGCATAGTCTAGAGCCTCACTACCTCCTATTCGTGTAAGTTTCCCAACTAGACCCCCAAAGGACCACCCACTCAACCTGAACCACTCTGCACACCGATGCCACGTTCACCATCCCCTACGATGCTTTGCAGACACCTCCAAACACACTTCTAATGGCAGGACGACCCACCTCACTGAGCCTTTGGGTACAACCACATCTAAGGGGACACATGGACAAAGCAGACCCAAGGAGTAACCAAAGAAGTGGGTACAGAACCAGGTATACATGGAGAAGTTCAAAAACAGGAGTAGGTGTAGAAAAAAGATAAGAATGATGAGCTTTGCTCCTCAGTTCTGTCCAAAGTTCTCAAGCACTGTCTGCATGCCACCAAACACCCTGGGGAACTGGTCCAGAGGACTGACCATGGAGGAACACACAACAGATCAATGGGAAATCTGGGTCTAAGTGGGCAAGTGACCAGAGAGTGGACCCAGCTATGTGGAGGGTCAAGATTACATTGAGGGGTTAAAAATCACAGGTACCAAGTCCTTCACCAGTATTTGCACTGGATAGTAAGGAATCTCATACTACAGGTGTCGTTCTGTATGGCTCAGGTATTCCTTGTGTATTGGTTCAGCTCTTTTTTGCCTCTTTTAAATCCTGGAAATGATGCTCTTTTATCACATAAAAAGTAAATATATTTATTAGGATAAAAGAATAAGTTAATTTTCAGTGATATGTCTCCATGTAACTCCTCCCTTAAGTATTTTCATCAATCTTAAAGGACACATACAATATGAAATACTCCCTCTTTTCCAAAGGTTTGATCTGTTAAGTCACTCATTTCCACCTTAGAAGTTTTATTATAAATGTTCTCCTCAAACCAATAGTTTCTTCATTAAATTATGTCTGAAGATCCTTTCAGTCTAAATTTCAGTGATTCAGAACTTGGGGGGGGGGACTTCTAAGACATAAAAGATTAAGATATTTATCAGTGTTCAATGTAAAACCATTAGAAAATTATGAGTAATGATAAAGTCACCTTAACGATGTCTCTAAACAAGGAAACAAAACAAAACAAAGCAAAACACACTCTGGTTATAATGCACATCAAAAAAAAAAAAAAAGGTATCTTAATTTCAGGAAGTGAAGATTCAGACAAAATGGGGCCGGGGGACTGCAAAGTTGAATGGTAAATCAGTAAAACTTACAACGATAGGAACACACCCGTGTCGTGCTCCCGTTACGTGCAAAGCATTACTTCCAGGGTGACCATTTAATGACACAAGAATAAACCCATGCCGCCTCCCTGGCTTGCGAGCAGGCCCACCCTCCCGCTGGGACCAGGGGACGGGCCGTACCTCCCTGTCGCCGAGCCACAGCCGCTGCTCCGACACCGGGAAGCCGGTCTCCACCTGGATGCGCTCCTTGATGTCGCGCACTGTCCAGGACTCCAGGACGGCCACGGTCCTGCAGCCCACGCAGCCGGGGAGGACGGTCACCCGCAGCCACCTGCGCAAAAGGCAAAGGGACCTTCCGTGGGGACCACGTGGGGGGGCCGCACCCGCCCAACACGAGCCCCACCTCCCGGGGTCTCAGTGGCGGCGCCCCTCGCGGCGCTGGGCCCAGCCCCGGATACCTGTCCCCCATCGCCGGAGTCCTCGCCACAGGCCGGCGTCCGCCCCAGCGCGCGGGCGCCGGGTCACTGCCGGCCCTGCGGCACCGAGAGACCCGGCGCGGGCGCCGAGGGAGGGATCCTCCTGTCGCGCACAGGCGCCGCCCCTGCACGCTCGGCGCTTGGCCGCAGCGCCCAGAGCAGCCACCAGCGCCGCCGTGGAAACGCAGGAGGAAGCGTGGCCGCGCGCGGGAGGAGCCGAAGGTGGCGGCGGCGCGCTCCAGGCCTGCAAGGGCCTCGGGGGCGCCGAGCGCGGGCACGCGCCCGCCTGCTTGGACCGTTAGCCGAGCGCCTGCCCCACCCACCTGCCCCGCCTGCCAGGTCCCGCCCACCAGGCCCCGCCCCGCCTGGACCAGAGGCCTGGAATCCGCCTGGCCCTCCTGGCCCCGCCCCACCCGCCTCGCCCCGCCCACTCCTGCAGTGCCTGCACAATCTCAAATGCTTAATAACCTTAGGTGCGGAACGGTGCGTTTGGAGACGTGTATTTCCCCTGATGGCGTTCAGCATGCACTAGGGCCTACGGCTCCTTCAGCTCTAATGACTTCTAATCTCTGGGTGCATCTGCAAATTAGATTTACCCTCTTAGGTACAGGAGGGGAACGTGGGGATTGCAAAACCCAAGTGTCTTTCGTAGTTTCATTTCCTGTAGTTTTTAAGGCACAAAAGTAGGCTCAGTAATTCAGTTTGCTGGACGAAGGAGTGCCAGTAGGAAAGTTACAGATGAGAATACACGTAAAAATATCCTATGATATGTTAAAATACACACATGACTTATTTTAGCAATATTTTATGGTTGGTACCCTAAGTTTTTCCATCACACCTACAAGCTCCTTGAAATCAGGAACTTAAGCCTCAGAGTTTATGAGATCGCCCCAGCGTAACTAGCGTTGCTTTGTAACTTGAAAGTGTGTGTGGTTTGATGAAGCTTCAGTCTTTTCCTCTGGTTTATTTCTCATAGGTATGAATGAGACACACAGAAAAAAAATGGCAATGTCTGTTAAAACAATTCAAAGTAAACATGTGTGCTTCTTGTTTAAATACCCTGAGTAGAATTAAACTATAGTGTTGACACTCTCAAAATTACTGTTTTTCAATGACCTCTTCTCTCCCTCCTCCATCAAAAAATGTTAGTCAGAGCTCATCATCAGTAATAAGTATACAGAATGCCGTCACTGTGGGTCCATCCCTTTCTCGTAACCACATTTAAAGGAGAGAATGCTTTACATCATGCAGGTCTTTCTGACTTAGTACAAGTAAGCACGTTTCATCAGTCAGAAGAGAATGTGCTATTTCAATATAAACATCAGGCCAGAAATCTCTCAATCAGATGAGACTGCTGAATCAAGTGCATCAGAATACCAACAAGTAGAGAGAATAGGAGCTGTCACTCCTTGTTACTGTGCCGTGACACACCAACCCCAGGACAATCTTCCCCACCTCACTCCTTTGACAAGCCCCCTATCCACCTGCTTCTTTGTGTGCTCTCCTAGAAGTGGTGTCGAAGGAACCTATGTGTTCGGTTGAAGACTTGAGAGACAAATAAATGATCTTGATGGAGAGAATGTCACAAGAACCAGACTTGGTTGGGGGAGGAGGCCTATCATAAGAAGCTTTGAACATCTGGAGTTCAAAAATACTCAGGATTCACTTTAACGTGAATCTTTAAAAGGTCACATTAGTTGTTGTGGGGCCTACAAATCTGGAGCTCAGAAGAGATGTCCAGGCTAAAAATATAGATTCAGTAATCGTTTGTTTAATCACTCAGATAATATTTATTACAGCTACATCCTACATCCCAAACAAACACATTTCTAAGTGATAGGAATACAACAACAAACAAAGCAGAGTTCCCATCTCATGCTTATGTTCTAGGGAAGAAAGACAGCTATAAATAAATAGACCAATAATACATCACTTCCTACATCAGATCTATGGCATCAGCTGGGTAGGGATAAGCACTATTTAAAAAAGGGGGTGGGAGTCAGGCAGGACAAGGTAAGAGAGTAAAGGAGCTAGAACTCCTTTGGAAGAAGTTACATTTGAGCAGAAGCCTGAAACAGGAATATGAAGTTACCCAGAAAGAGCTTCTGTGAGAAGCAGCAGGACAGAGCAACTGGTGTGGTTTGTGCTTCCATCATCTCTGGCCTGACTGGTACCATCGCTTCCAACTTGTTCTCCATCCTCACTTATCCCCAATCCAATCCATTCCCCAACCTGCCACAAAATCAGATGTGGAATTGGTATGGTTTTTTTTATTTACTATGGCTCCCCACAGCTGAGAAGAGGCTCTAACATAGAATAAGGAGCTCAGTAAATGGAAGGAAGGAAGGAAAGAAGGAAGGAAGGAAGGAAAGGAGGGAGGGAGGGAGGGGGGAGGGGAGGGGAGGGGAGGGAGGGAAAGGAAAAAGGAGAGAAGGAGAAAAGAAGGAATGAATATCTGAAAAATACAAAAATCTAGAAGGAAGCTCAACACTTCATAATTCTAATACCCCAATACAAAAAACACTCTAATATATTACCATTAACTTAAGAGTTTTTAATATGATGCAAGTACTTGTATACTGTGGGTACATAGTATTTTCAACATTGTTATCACTGTAGACATCTCATTTCTAATAACTGCTTAATTTTCCATTGAGAAGACATATCTTAGGCTGTTTAACTTACATGGGTACTTTAATTTTTCAGATGTTCACAAACTTCAGTAAATATCTTTGCTCATGAACTTTTACCACTCTTTAGGATGAGAAGAAAATTTGCAAAAATTTTAAGAAATGTTTAGCTGAGCCTTGGTCCTTTCTTTAGGAGCATATTATCAAATGCATAACCGCAAGAAGCCACAACTCCAGTCCCTCCTTTTAGAGGGAGTCCAAGCTCAGTAAGAAATGGGGAGTCATCCAATCACCCTTTGAGCCCATTTCAGCTGTAGAGATGGGCAAGTAAGATTGTTTTATTGCACAAGTTGTGCTCAACACAATAGAAGCAGAAAACAATGTTGTTCCTTTTGGCGACCCCTGTTTTAACTTGCTCCAGTGTTTCTTTCTTTTTAAAATTTTTTATAGCTTTTATTTATTTATTTTTAGAAAGAAGGGAAGCAAGAAAGGACGAGAGGGAGAGAAACGTGGATCGGTTAGTGTGCTCCCTATCTGGGGACCAAACCTGCAACCCAGGCATGAGCCCTGGCCAGGAATTGAACCAACAACCTTTCGCTTTGTGGAACGGCACCCAACCGAGCCACACCAGTCAGGGCATGTTTCTTTCTGTCCATTTTCCTGGATGACATATTCAATGTGGCATGGGCCCTAGCTTTGCCATCACTCCTAGCAGATAAAAATCTTCCAGTCCCTTCCAATCCTGAAAATGGACTCATTTTTGTCACTGAAAATCCTATCTAGGGTAATAATCCAAACGCCAACCCAACCCAATATAAAAATACTTAACTCGTAATTGGGCCCCCTTCATTCTGGTCCTTTCTCGGCCCCACACGCCAGACCGACGGCAGTTTGGAAGCACTGGTGCAGGCTGCTGCGAGTCAACCTCCCCTGAAACAACGCGTCAGAGTTGTAGGAACGGAGTATGCCTAGTAGCGTGGCTTCGGCCAGAGAGCAACGATAATGAGTCCCTTCCGAAGAATGTTCACCAGTGCAGCAGAGACAAAAGGCTAACAAATTGTTACTCCTTTGTTCGATAAGTCGGCACAAGGCTGTTTAACTTTGAAAATGAAAAGATAAGGATGTTGTGGGCATGGCATTCAGTGAAGTCCTAAAAAATGCCTTAAAATGGTAAGCCAAGGACAGAAAGGAAAAAGATCTCCCATGCAAAATGATGGAGTCAAAACTTTGCAGTAGAGCTGAGGACCTCCCGGCAGTTCTGTATGATAGGACAATTCACGTCCTATTCACATCAAAGGCATAGAAAACATGATTGTGGAGGAGTCTGCAGGAATGGGGTCCTGAAGTCTCCTTCATGCCACATACGGAGTTACCTGAAGGGGGTGGGCAGCCACTTCCTGAGTTTAATCAGGTCAGGTGATCACAATTCCATCATGCAAACATTCCTCAGGCAGCCGGACTGAGGATGACTTGGATGGAGACAAGACTTAAAAGAGGAATGGAACCAAGAAAAAGTGGTACATATGAGATTAAGTAAAAAGCTCTAAGAAGGAAATTAGCAGTGCCAAGTGTCACATAGGTAAAGTGCCCAAAGGATTGGCCAATGAGGCCATTGTTTAGTGCAGTGCCCCAGAACCTATGAGAATTTTCCAAAATGGCTACTGGATCAAGTTCAAGTTATTCTGCATGGTATCCAAGGTCCAATGACTATAGGATCAAGTTCAAGTTATTCTACATGGTGTACAATGCCCAAGGACTACTGGATCAAGTTCAAGTTATTCTGCATAGCATACAAGGCCCATCACATTTAGCCCCAGTCAGCCTTGTCAGATTCCTCTGAGGCCACCCCTCCATCCATCATACAGTGTGTCTCCATGACCAGCTGATCATATGTAACCTGCATGGTGCCATCACCTACTAGAAGCCTTTTGTGATTTTGCTCACTTTATCTTCCCTAAACCCCAAGAAGTAGATAAAACCTCTATTTTCATGCAGGGAACATGAAGCTCAACACCTCACTTGTACTTCCACAGCTATAACTGGGAGAGCCCGGATTTGAACTCCAGAGCCCGAGCACTATTAAATGTTACACCACAAGGTTTACAGAAGACAACCACTCCACGTGGCCCCACTATCTGCATGTACCCTACCTGCCTTGTCCCCATTGTCCCCACCTACCTACATCCTCTTCTCATCCCTGTCCACCAGACACGTCCCTAAGTCCTGGTCCCCCATCACCACCTCCGCAGATCTCCTCTGCTCTTCCAGGTGCTCCTCACCGTACAACTTATCCCTCGTAGATTCACATTAGTATTGTAGCGAGTATCGCAGGTTATTAATTACATTAATTTGTATTCCTTGCAAGAGCAGTACTTGGCATCGCTCTTTGTATCTTCAGGGTAACAGTGAATAAATGTTACTAAGATGTTGGAGAATTGAACAAATGACCACACGTAGGTAAATACCAACTTCACTCTTAACATCAGTCAACACGGTTTGGCTTGGATTTGGGTTCTGATTTCCTGACTGGCGGCAGCCGAACTGATAAGGGTTTGTTACGCTCACATGTCAAGAAGTCTGAAGGAAGGCCTTTTCTCAACGATGCTGCGGCCAGCACGCAATCGAGGTTTTGGAACTTTCTAGTCACAAAATGGCTAACACAGCTGGAATATATCCACAGTGAAGGTAGGGAGAAGCGGGGAGAGGAACAGTTCTATCTGCTCTGTTGGGAAAACAAGAATTTTCCCAGAAGGCTTGTTTCTCTCCCATTGGCCAGAACTTGATCACGTGGCAACCCCTCGGGGCGAGGAAGGAGGGGAAATGAACAGGTAGCTTTTCAAGCCTCTATAGCGGCAGGTTGCAGTGAGAGAGCAGGGATGTGTGAGTGACGCCTGGCTCAGCCTGCGACACCCTCCACAACGTGGCTCTCATCTTGGACGTGGCAAATTATTTGTAAAGTGTCCGCAGAAATATTAGAAAACAATGTAACGGGTGAGGTTTTTAAAGCCTAATTCATGGCATGTCAAGATACATTTTTTAAAAGAATCGTGGGGTTAGGGGGCACTAATTCATGCGAGGAATCTCCTTTCATGGCTCTGGAATGGGAATTCGGGTAAACCCCACGACGTTTCTGCTCACTCTTACATAACCACAGCCCTCAGGTCACTTTACATTACAAAACATAATTGCAATTCTAAAATTGGACTAAGAGCATCCGAAATCATTAAATAAACTCCAACCTCCAATCTTCGTTGGAAGGTCAGCTTTCTCCTTGCTGCTGCCATGCCCCCCCCCACCT
This sequence comes from Desmodus rotundus, assembly GCF_022682495.2. NCBI lineage: Eukaryota > Metazoa > Chordata > Mammalia > Chiroptera > Phyllostomidae > Desmodus > Desmodus rotundus. The sequence goes on along the minus strand of NC_071399.1, from coordinate 91,029,198 downwards.
CCGCTCACTAAGGCCTGGAGTCAGAGGCTCCCCGCCTCCCAGGAGGGAGGAGTGGGCCGCTTCTGCTCTCTCCCTACTTCCCCAAATAGGAGCTGAAATCTGATCCACATAGACCAGAAACACGGGGAGGAAAGGCAAGAGGATGGGCTACTCCTGCCTGGCTGGGTGGCTTGGAGCCCTGTGGGTCTAGCAGGTGGGTAAGCTCATTCTTTCTCCCGTGGGGCTCTTTGAAAAGTCCCATCACAGTGGACTCCGCGAAGGTCCTCCTAACCCACCTAAATGCATTTCTCTACCAAGTGGTCCATCACGCCTCCTCCTGCAGCCTCGAGGAGTCCGGCATTTCCCCCCCCCCCCCCCCCCCCCTCACGGCTCTGGGCCTGGGCCCCTGGAGCGGACCATATGGAAGAGGCGCCCGTTCAACCCTAACCTGGTGTCCTGCCACTTTGTTCAGTTGTGTTCTCTGGAACATTCTCTCCGGCCCCTCACCCACACAGCCTGACCAGCGCAGGTCGATTTTACAGCCACGTCCCTGCTGCCGCGTTGGGGCGCTGTAGGCACTGTTCCCTTAGCCCAGGCTTCGGGGAGCTCTGAGCGCCTCCCCGGGCTGGGTAGGAAGACGGTGAGCCCGCTACCCCCGTCCCCAGGCCAGCTAACATCTCCCTCCGGAGAAATCTCTACCAAACCTCTCTCCCCTCGCTGCTCAGCCTCAAAAGGGTCTCAGCCATGGGACCGGCTCTCAGGCCCTGAGTGACCCCAACTCTGTGTCCCAAACACTCTGGTATACAAGGTCCCTGTCACAGCTGAGGTGGGATGCACTTTATTTAAGCATTTTTTTTACCTTAGATATACACTAGCCATCAGAACAATTCAAATTGTTTTCTCATAGAGCTCAAGAGAAGAATATAAATAACGTATAAGTCAACAAAAATATCTGAGATATATAATTTATGAATTCGAAGTTCAGACACCATAGTATGCCAGAATTATAGCAGTTAAACCAGCAGCAGCTAGCTCCTATGAGACTGATATTTTCATAACGGGGAGGCAGGAAAAATGCACAGATTAATAATATGCAAAGTAGAAGTAAGCCGTGTGATGAAACGCAGTGGGAGGAACAGGAAAAGACAGGGCTGGGGCGCTGGATTCCCCGGAGGGCCATCTGGGAAGAGAACCAGCCACGGGAAGTGGGAAAGTGGAAGGAGGAGCTTTGGGATGATCTGGTGTGTGAGAACACACAACCCGCACCGAGTGTGAGGATGTGATTTCTGCTCCACACAGAGGAAAATGAGCCATCCTAGTGCATTCGCTCCACCCCCTCAGTTATTACTACAACTCTGCAGAGAGTGTTTCCACTTAGCTGTCTCTCAAGTCAGAATCCTACGTATTGTGCCCACTTTCCCGATTTCTAAAGAGTAGCCCTTCTAAAGTCAATCGAACTACCTATAAATGGAAGCTTTCCTCCTGCTGACAAGTGTTTTGTTTAATATCGGTGTTGTTTTCCAGCTCACTCAGTGAGTACTACTGCGTTAAGGGGACGCACTTCATTCGTTGCCCCTCTTCCCGGCAGGCGGCTGGTGTACACACCCAGGACCGCACGTGTGCTGGGCGTGCAGAAGGCGGTCGGCACCCTTCATTCGGCACACTGGGTGGCTTTGTGACTGGGAGTTGGAATGAACTGTTATCGCCGATGGGAGCAGCCGCAGGACGGTCAGCTGTCCTCGCCTGGACAGATTCCGCACAGCTGTCTGCTGTCTCGCCCCAAAACATTCCCTGTCGTTATGCACAGCGGTCAGGGGAGGGGTGGACCCAGGACAGCAGGGCAGGATGGCACGGCAGGTGGCCCCATTATCACCACAACTTGCAGAAAGCCATGCGTCTCTGTGCTGATCTCGTGGACAGCCTGCTCGTAAGGAGACCCCGTGTTACTCATCTTGCCATGTTTGATAAAACCCTCCGTCACAGCTTTCTATCAGAAGCACTTGACCTTGAAAGAACATGATAAATACATTTTCCTACATTGGCTTGCTGGTTGTCCACCCTCTTTCTCTTTGGGCTTTCCTAGGGCATCCCCTCCCCTGCCCTTCCGCCTCGTCCAGCCCTCCCACCACCCACCTGCCCTGGCATCTCCTCTTCCCTCTCCTAGGCCCTTCTGGGAATAACTATTCAAAGACAAATGCTGTTTTCACAAACAATTGCACAATCATACGTGACTACGTGTGAAAGGAGTAGTGACCCAGTGTCTGAATAAAACCAGGAGAGAAGACCGCAGGTGGCACCCGGGGTCTTGAAGAATGTGTGGCTATGGAAATTGGGGCAAATCAAGGTAAAATGGGGAGCTGAAGATGAGACATTGTGTGCCAGTGGCTCCCAATGGCACTCAGAGGGAAAGTCAGGGTCCCCCTCTCCTCCTCACTCACTGTCCGCTGGGTCCTGCCTCCCCTCCCTGGGCTCATTCCACCCAACGACACTGGGCAACCTCTGGCTCTTGAACATCAAGCCACTCTCCTGCCCCAGGGCCTTTGCACTTGCCCTCTCCTTTGTTTGGAACAATCTTATCCAGGTGGCAGTTCTCCCTCCCTCCCCATTTATGGCTGCACTCAAACATCTTCTTCTTCGCGAGGGCTTCCCAACCATCCTTTAAAAAATAGCAACACCCCAAAGACATCCCCAGTATTTGCACCCTCCTTAAATGACCTCATCCCTCTCCACCGCACCTACCACCATCTGAGCAGCAGTGGTTTATCTGTGCAATGTTCCTCTCAAGCCGCTATGCTGTTCATCCAGGACAGTGGAGCTGCTGTCTGTTCAGTGCGGTTGAACACAGGAGTGTGTGAGCACCAGCTCTGCCTGCCCCCAGCCCCTTGCTCCAGTCCCGGTTCCCTGGTCCTCTGACTACCCCACCTGCTGCCCCACCTCTTGCTGGCTGTCCTGCAGCTCTGACCCCCTGGCCAGTGGTGCTCTGTCTCGCCCCAGGGAGCCTGCGTCCTCCTGTCCCACGCTTGGTCTGCCTCCTGTCCCTCCTCCTTCCGACTCCAGCTTCATCTGGGTGACCCAATGCTCCCCAAGGCCGCCTTCCATATGTCTGCCCCATGGTATCTCCTGCCTCCTGCTGGCTGAGGGCAGGACACACCGGTCCCCAGCTCCACCTGCAAAGCCTGATACAAATCAGTCCGGGAAAGGATGACTAGCTCTTCCTCTGGCAACACGGTGGCCCAGGCAGAATTCACCCACAGGCCACACTCAATGAACAATCAGACAAACTGACACAACTTCCCTTCCTTTACTCTAATGTAGACCAAACTGCTTCACGTTTATTTTTAGTTCCATGAAGCCTGCTTCGGGGAATGATGTCATGTTTCTGAAATAACATGCCTGCCTTTTCTCCCAAAGAGGGCATTATGAACTCCCTAAAGTGCTGTAGGAGTTGTGGGGGAACAGGATGGTACAAAATTTACATGAAGCTTTTGGCTCTATTGTTAATTTTAATGAGAGCTTGTTGTGTGGTTGCCAAAAATCCCAGATTATTCAAAAACAGCTTTGCCAAAGCAAAATGAACCGGTGAGGGCCTTGCGTAGTCAGGCTCTCAGACACCGGCTGAGTAATCCAAAGAGACTTCGCGTTAGGCAGGAAAAAAAATGACTCAGGCCCTCGGATACTCTAAAGGCGACACGTCCTGAGCTGTATGGCCCATTTCGGGGAATAATAAAACCACATGTGGTTTTTGAATTCCTTTCCCATTTGTAATGGCCTGGGATGAAGCGTTATCTCGTGGAGCATGTGGTGGAATATATAGCGACGGCGTGGGCTGGACAGAGTAGTATGTACATTAAAATAAATTCATTGCCTGGCCGAAATGAGAACGTCTGGATGGAGGCTCCCGCCCAGACACAGTAACCGGAAACTGATGACAAAAACCTATGAAACTGATTACACTGAACATAAGAGGGAATAGCATGAGCAGCACATTCTATAATGCACTTTTTGGTTTTTGTTTCTTCAGACTGTTGCTACCAGTCCAGTCAGTTAACTTTTCTGCTTTGTCCTTTACTTTACTTTCCCGAGTTCCTCACTTCCTGCCCTTCTCCATCCTCTGCCCCTGTGTGGTAGTGAATTGGGAATATGACCCCACCCCCTGCCCTGGCTCTCACGTCTGCCAGCTGGGTGGGTGGTCACTGCTCCAAGCTCCCGTTCTCACCTGCTCACCTGGACTGATAACACCTTCCTCCTGGGGTCACTGCCAGGTCTAGCTGGGCTGTCACTGATGAAGGAGGTGCCTGTCTATTCAGGACGAACATGTTGCACTCACCATGTACTGTCTAAGGGTGTGACAAGAATTACAAGACAGTAGTAACACTCTTTTCTTCTCACCCTTAAATTCTTTCTTCACCCCTCTGTCTTGCTTTGGCACCTGAACAGTCAAGATCAATGCAAGAAACAAAAAGAAGTGGGAATCAGGCAAAGGGTGTGTTGGATACTCTTAAACCCCTTCCTCTCAACTTCACCGCCTTTTCCGAATGTGCCTTACCCCTTTCTGCACCGCTTCCCCAGCTCTGCTGAGTTCACGAACGTTACCTGTGCACATTCCGTGTGCAGGTGCTCAGAAATCAAAGACAGTGTGATAATAACAACCCCCCGTCCATAAGGAGCGCCAGGAATGGAGTGATACGCACACAGAATTTCACCGTAAAAAGGGAAGTGCTGAAGTAAAGGAAACCTCCCTAAGTCGGCAGTTACTACCATGCCCAACTATCGTCTTCCCTCCCCTGGCTTTCCTGGGCTAGCACCATGGCCTCCTGTCCCCGTCAGGAAGGAGGCTGCATCCTTGCTTGACTTTGTATCTGGAATGAACTCTGGGCTTTCCTGTCTGTGCCCCCAAGCAAATGCAGCCAGATCCATCAGGTCGTTACCCATTTGACCTCCCAGCTGGGCCCCACTTCCGTCCCTCCACACCCTTGAAAAGAAGCCCCGGTGCCCTTTCCTCATGGATCTTCATGGGTCTCAGGTGTATTTCCACTTAGAACTTTGTATTCTCTTCACCTCTTTCTGCCTTCACCAACTGCACATCTGACCCTCCACGTCCCCTACTGCTTTTAATTCCCCGATAAATCTGCAAAGGAGACATCACCAGCCAGTTTTAAGTCAGGATTCAGACCCAGAGGGGAAGGCAGTTTGTCAGAGATTTTCTTGCAAATGCAAGTGTCAAAATTGGCCCCCGGGTTTCCGCTCAATTTCTACTTTGGTTGAGATTCTGAAAATCATGCCCGTTCAGCCTGCCTGGGGACAACAGTGTCCTACGTTCCCCCCTAAGAGCTCATCACAAGCTCGTGTGTTCACGCGTGTGGCAATGTTATAGTCTGGCTGGATGCAGGCAGCACGCAAGTCCCCCACCCCCATACTGGGAAATGCTTCTAAATGGATACCATAAATATACAAGTATGGACTACAGAATAGAGATACAGACATCCAACACAAAAGAGGAGATTTTACAATTAACTACTTCTATTCGGTTAATTACAGCAATTGAGTGACTTGTGTACAAATACCCTCTCCTTTATTTAGTTTGGAAACAGTGTCTCAGGTAGAATCCCTGGACCATAACTTGATTAAACAAACATCCTCTGCTCAAAGGCGTTTGTGAAAGATGAGTTTATGTGTAAAAAGCAAAACAAATAGAATCTTATTTACTTCTGTCAAATTTTATTTTAAAATGTCTTGCTTATATTCACTCAAGATTTTTTCAAATAAAAGAGCCCAGTCTTACGTCTCCCATTTCTAAATGCCTGGACCTGGAGAGACGCTTTCAGTTAACAACTCAAAGGAGGGCCGTTGTTTCATCTCTGGGCAAGACAGTGCCTCACTGCCTTGGAGGTACGGAGCCTGGAGACCATGTCCACAAACTGACAGGCCTGTGGATTTGTGAAAAGTAGCACTTTTTAAATTTCCCTTTACAGTAAGAGAGGAGCCTGGGGCAGCCTTCCTCGAGTGGAAGGGTATATGAATGGTCGCACGCGGTGGCTGTCTGGGAGAACAATGACAGCAGCTGGCAGGCCACCTCCGCTGGAGGGGACACCAAGGAAACGCTGGCCAGAAATAGGTCAAGAAAGTTTTCTATGGAAAGTTAGGAATGAATCCATAAAAAGAAAACAAAGCTGGGTTTAATGTGAGTGCCACCATTCCATACAAACTGCATCTGTTAAAATCCTACGTTTTGCTCATTTCCTAAACCATTTCAAATTGCTCTCAATAGGATTTCATTGGATAAGTTAGTTATAAAATGGAAAACGATGATGTCTATTTACTCACTGTTTATAAAAATGAGTATTTCTGAAGCTCCACGGTTAAAATTCTTAAGTAAAGGAAGCATGTAATATTCAAATGTACATGTTTTTCAGAATTCACTCAAATTTAATCTAAATGAATCATTTGATTGCTCACTATTTCTATATTCTTCATAAATCTGATGGGTAAGCAATGCACGTTAAAAACTCAAGAACTGGAAAACGATTTAGGGCAAATGAGTATAGGGCAATGAAAACATTTTTATTTTCATTGGCAATTAAACTTACACTGTGTTTCTCTTTTAAGACTCTGGTTCCTTTCCTGTTTTCTAAATATTTTCCATTTCTTGGTTAAATAGTCTGCAGATATTATAGATACAAAACAACTATTTCAAGAGAGAAATGTTGGGTTGAATGTGGGAGGTGGGGGTGGGTAGGGCGGAGGAGACTAATGGGGGGATAATGGGACAACTGTAATTGAACAACAATAAAATAAGAAAACAAAACAAAACAAAAAGAAGGAAGTGTTGGTTACTCTGAGAAAACCCTCTACTTACACATCCAATCAACCAAGCTGAAGATCGGGACTCCATCCTGTGCCCCCCTCGTGTTCTTACTCGCTCAGCCCTCGCCCCTGTCCCTCAGGCCCCTAGGTCAGGCTCCCTCCTATCCCCACCGCCCCAGATCCTTCCCCTCCAATCAGCGCTTCACTTGCCACCAGTCATTACGCGATGGAGTCTGACTGGGCCTCCCTCCCGCACAACATTCAGTACTTCAAGCCACCGGCCGCCCAAGTCCAAACGCTGCAGCTAGGCTCGCCTTTCCAGCCTCGCCCACCCCACGTTCCCGGACACCCCCAGCTCTGCAGACGCATCCACGTCTTTGCACTTAAATGCTTGTACACTCTGCTTCCCCCGCAGCCTCTGCCTCCTCCCACCTGTTGCCGCCTTCACCCAGGTCTGCCGGCCCAGCTCAAATGCCGCTTCAGTTGTGCAGCCTGCCCCTTCCACCCAACACGGCTTAAGAACGGGAATGGGTCCACGACAGACAGGGTTGTGTGTCCTTTCTTATTCTCTCACGATGCTCTGTACGCCCATCGACCCCAGGCCCTTCCACATTGCATAAAACGAGTATTCCCGTGGGAACATCTTAGCTCAACAAACAGGTTCCAGCATCCCTGCTCCACACCCCAGCGCCTGGCACAACCCAGCCACTACTTAGGGAGCGATAAGGGCTGAGAGAAGCGAGCAGGCTGATTACAAGGTCTTTCCCTGAGGAGGCGCTGAAAAGCTGGAGCCTCAGATTCGATGAAGTGACGGGGTGGTGGGACCCCCCTTCACCTTAGGTACCAAACACACCAGTGGTGGGAGGAACCCAGAAGCACCCTGAGCTTCCAGCCCTCTGCCAGTGCCCAGCCGGGGCCCCAGAGAGCGCCCCCTGGTGGACTCCAAGAGAAGGTGGGAGGGAGGGACTTCTTCCCCCAACAACCCGAGCAGCCTCCCCAGGGCCTGGCTGTGCCCTGCGGTCAAAGGTCACGGCCCTTCCCAAGTCTTGCTCCTCAGCAATGCTCTTTGCCCGCCAGGTTCCCCGCAGCTTCTCCTGTCCCTAGCCCCTTGGGTCTTGAGAAGTAACAGGGCCACTTGGTGGTTTCTCTTGGTTCCTTTTCACCCTTTGCATAAGCCCCTGCTTGGGTTTGTCCTAAGCTGACTGCGGGGACCCTAGGTGACAGGCCACGCAGGGAAGCATGGCCTCCTACCCCAACGGAGAGGGTAAATCAACGGGCTGTTGTAAACGCAGCAGCGTGCGGGATGGGCAGAAAAACACCGCAAAGCGCTCATCCACGTGTTTCTCCTCCTCCCTCGCCAAGTCCCTCACCTCGCGCATTGCGCATGGACCCCCGCCCCTCTGAAGGTGACAGCACTGGCCGTGGGCCACCTGCTGCAGACCAGATACACGGCCGCGGACACTCCACCGGAGAGCGGAGCCTCGCGTGCAGGGGCTGAGTTGGCCCTTTCCCAGGGGCCCATGGGAGGGGCTACGCAGCAACGGAGCTGGCCTTTTCACTGTCCCCCGTGGAGGACCACCGGTGGTGCTCATCAGGATTCTGCCTGACCCTTCGCTGCCCCTGGCATTTCCTATGGGATAGATGGCCAACGCCACCCTGCAGGCCCCTCCCCCCAACAGATCGGGGCTCGCTGGACAAACTGAGGGGATAACAGTGGCAGGAAGAAACTCCCCACAACCAACCACCAGGGACAAGACAGATGGGTTTGCAACTGTGCTTCAGGGAGAGTGACAATGATGACAGGCACTTTGAGGTGGGGAGTGGAGGTAATCAGAGGGCGGCCAGCCTTTGTGCCAGTTTTTGAAGAATGGGGTGATAACCCTGGTTTCCTCTGGGGGGGGCAGTATTCTGTGTGGGTGCCATGATCTTACACAACCAGAGGCATGATTTTCTCCAGATTATGAAAAAAGTAACTGGTTCAAGGCCACAGAGCAAAGCTGAGATTCAAACCCAGTAAGTCAGACTCGAAAGTTTATACGCTTTCCATTACACCATTTGTTTCCTCTCAAAGGAGCTGGGAGGCTGTTGCTGAGAGTTCTCCTTTTGTCTGGATGCAGAGGCATCACAGGAGAAGAGGAGGGAGAAGGAGAAGTCACAGAAGGGACAGGACAGGACAGGACCCACCCTGCCTGTTCTGGCCACACACAGGGGATGGGTTTTGAGCCCACGGGCATGGCAGCTGAAGCCCCAGTGGTTGAGAAATACTGGACAGGGTCAAGTGCAGTACCGCTCTTGTCCTACAAAGCCACAGCAGCACGGGCTTGGGGAGGAGCCACCCCATTGCCAGGCTGCAGAGTTGCCTTGGGCTCAAGGGGCCTGCTGGGTGCAGGGGACAACACAGGACAGAGGTGTCGGCTGAAGGCAGCATGACCAATGCCCTTGACTGACAGGCTGAAGGGGAAAGAACACGAGCAAATTCATTCCTGAGTCCACATGAGACATCACTGCCCTGCGGATGCCCAGAAATGGGGAGCAGTGGGGGGACTGAAGCAGAAGAGAGGAGCGTGGAGGTGAAGGTCAGCTCCACAGGTGAGGGCGTGGAGGGCCGAGGAGCTCGGGGTGCAAATACCAACTGACCTTGTGAACTGCTGGCAGCTGGGAGGGGTGGGGGAATTTCTGACTCGAGGGTTATTTCTCCGGAGCCCTGTCCCTCTGGCTCTCTTTCTGGGTCACTGCCCGTACTCCTGGCCCCAGGCCTAAGGTCAGTCCCGGCCCTCACCAGAAGGGCACGGTGGCCTGGTGTGCTTGGCCCTTGCTGTTGCCCACTTGCTGTCCTCTGTCCCGACTTCGTTTTCACACACCTGCCGGTTGTGAACAATTGGCTTCCCTGCCTGTTCTCTGGACAACTGGACCCTGCTCTCTCATCTGTATTTTTGTTACTCCCCATGTGGAACAGTAAAAAGGTATGCATGTGTGGTCTTTGTCTGCAGGTTCTGGCACAGAGTTCTTAAAACTCTTGGGACTTTTTGACTGGTGGGAGTAGCTCACGGGTGTGAACGGGATAACTGATGGAAGAGCGCCTAGTTGGGGTTGGTCACCACAGGGCCCTGCCAGGAGGTTAGAGGGTTAGATCTTTCAGCCCCGCTCCCCAAGATTGAGCTCAATCACCAAGGGTTTTATCAATTTAGTCCATCATGCCTACTTAAGGAAACTTCGAGAAGACCCTGAAATGAGGCTAAGGGAGCTTGCAGGTGGGTGAATGCACTGAGGTGCTGGGAGGGTGGGATAGCTGGAGTGTGCACAGAAGCTCAGCACAGACCCTGCCCCCAGCTCTTTTTAAAAATTATTGATTGATTGATTTTGGAGAAAGAGAGAGACAGAGAGAGACATTGATTTGGTGTTCCACTTACTGATGCATCCATTGGTTGATTCTTGTGTGTGCCCTGACCGGGGATTGAACCACAGCCTTGGCATATCAGGAAAACCCTCTAACCAACTGAGCTACCCGGCCAGGGCTGCTCCCAAGCCTTGACCTATGTATCTCTTCCATTTGCCTGTTCCTGAGTCGATCCTTTATAATAATAGAGTAATAGTAAGTGAAGAGTTTTCTGGGTTCCGAGTCCTTTCGTGAGTTACTGAACTTGGGGATCCCACTGATCCCCCTCCCTCTGCTCGCCAGCTCTAACTCTGGCCATCTTGGCGGTCCCTGGAGTTAGGTCCGCCCCTTCTCCGCTATTGCAGTAGCCCACACGCCTACCGTACTGGTCCCAAATAAAGTCTCCCTGACCATCGATGAGGGTGAGAGCAAAGGTTCTCCGTAGCCGGTCCTGTGAGTCTGAGCAAGTCACGTACGTGTAGTTTTCTCAGGTAGTGAACAAGACCCGTAAAACAGTCTCTCAGGCACTGCCATGGGCTTGCTCCCTCCCGAACGTGCCAAGCCCTCAGCACCCTGTACCTAGACTTGTTTTCTTGGCGTCTCAAGGGCAGTTTCCCCCAATCGGATACACCCTCCATAGCCTGGAGTTTGATCTGCGCCCTGTCACGTATTGATGTTCCAGAATCTTCCTGAAAGCACCGGAGAGGGAACCAATCCCACAGTGGCCTTCAACAAGTGAGATTGCCTCAACTGTTACCTGAAATAGCCAGATGGCATGTTCAATAATATATTTGCTTTTATTTTAGCAACATGTTATAGTGCTTATCAGATAACCTTTTTACTCCCGAACCCTGACATGAAGCCAGGGCCCTGCCTGCAAGTTAAGGCTGAGACTCTGAGCAAACCTCCACCTCCCCATGCCTGCCACTGAGGACTCGGGACGCAGCACCCCAGCGATCAGGGAGCGCACACTTTTTAGCTTTGAAACCGATTACCTTGCCCCAGGAACACCGCAGCCACAAGGGGACCAGGCAGTTGGATTTCACGTGGCTCTGGTCTTAAAAAGACACATTTTAAATGCTTAATAAAGGCATGTTTATAAAAATAGTTGTAAGTTGATGGTTTGATTCTCAACCCATGCACTTTATTCTATGTGTCCATAAATACTGCTATATCCAGTCACTGACATTTTAACTTTAAGTTAATTATAAGTTTTGAGGAAATTGTAAATACCCAACCTACATAATGTAAATCTCTGTACAGATGCTTTCAGTTAATTTATATTTTTTCTAGCTGTAAATTGAATTTATCACCCAGCAATCGTGCAGACAATCTACTCTGTTCATCTCAGATGACTTTTCATAACACTAGAAAATACAGAAAACAATCCAATATTCCAATTTGTCAGTAAAAATTGAGCACATTAAGTATCTCAGTCCCTGTGTACAGTCACATATTTAAATAACAGTCTCGAAATTAATTCTGATTGGTTAAGAGACAAGTTCTACTTCTCGAAAGTTAAGAGATGAACAAATACTGTTTTTTTTTAATGTTTCGAAGTTGGAAAGAAACGTCTTTCCCGTTGCTATCATTGGGTTACAAGATAGGGAGCCTTCCCTGGTGTGTACGGCACCAAAACTTCGACTATCGGACCTTCTACTTAAATATGGGGGGCAAAAGCAATGGAAAAGCTTCTTGTCATATGCTTAAGCAAACAGAGATGAGCATATAGACGTTTAAGAGGTAATTATAAATATACGTTACATTTATCATTGAAATTAATTAACATTTATGTTTATAAATATATTTATATTGTGCACAAATCCTCAAACTTGTAAAAAAAGAATAGGTTCTTATAAAGTAGCAATGACATTTGAGGAAAGGAGCAAGCACGGCCTTTTGCCATCACAGTTCAAAAGGAAAAGCAGGGTGCTCCCTCCTCTTTCCTCAGGTTATTTGATGCAGTTCTAAGCACTTCCCAGTTGTTCATTGAATCCTCGCCAAGCAATTTTACGCCCGGGAAGGGTGCTAACACACACGTGTGGTGGAGACGAGAGTGTGACACACCCAGCCAGCGTTCACGACTGCAAGCCACACCGGACACAGAAATCCCCAACCACTGCACCCAGGTGAGCAAAGACCTCCAGCCCTAGGCTTGAAATGTTACCTGAACGCTTCCAGTTAGAACTAAAGCATCTGTTGTGGACGCGCTCCCTGCCCCAGAAGCCTTTCCTTTGCTCTAGCCCACTTACGTCTCCTTTGGGAGAACCCCATAAACCTTAACACCTCAGCGCAACTTGCTCTCAGGGAAAACGTTAACTCATTTACCGATTATCCGTGGTCTCCATGCTCACTGCTCCTGAAATACCGGTCGGTGAACACATGGAAATATTTTTCTTCCTTCTGTTTGCCTCCCGTTGGTGTTTCCTCTAAACGCCAAGCGCAGCCCCTCAAGGCCAGCAAAGAGCCCGCTTTCCCCCTCGGTGCCTGTCCATCATCTGATGTCCACGAGCATTGCTGCTTTTCGTCTTGGTGTTCCCGAAAGTGTGACTCCAGGTCTGAAAGAGGTTGCCTCCTTGAGTTCAGTCCCCTGATCCAACCAAGTTCTTCAGGCTAACGACTTCTGGCTTTTGTGCCACGCAGAGACAAGCTGCTTTCACGTGAGAATGTCCTGTACCTCTTCTTGGAGGGGGTGTGGGAAGACGTGGTAGGTGTCCTTGGGGAAGGTGCTTCTCACACTCATCTCAGTGGGGGTAAACTCCTCCTGGGCGGGCACGCTTCTCGCCCTGGTGATTATGGCATACCGGCATCGCTTCGGTTCTTCTGAAAGAAAAATCAAGAGAGGGTAAAGGAAGGAGCAGGGGAAGTGCCGGAAGCACACGCATTGAGAATGTAACTTCTGGTGGACGACAGCCATGGTCTGGCTCCAGCGAACTTCTAATTACTGGCTGTTTGCACCACGGCCCGCAAGATAGCGTGGCGTCGGTCCCTCACCTCACCGCCAGGGGGCGCCGTGGGGGAACAGACACAGTGGCCTCCGTCAATAAAACACGTGTGGCTTAATTTAGGTTTAAGTTCTTACTCCCTGTGCATTTCTTCTCACGGGCTTCCCCCTGGTGGAAATATGTGCTTCCCACAATGTGCCTCTTTTTCAGGAACAACGCCCTTAAATCCAAACCTACGACTTTACACGTAATAGAACTCACGTTTGAAAGCACCACATCTATGTTAGAAAAAAAAGAAAATATGTCTATCGGAACGTCTTCATTTTTCTGGTAATAGTCCCAAAAACCATCGGTGCCTGCTACAGTCTAACATTTTAAGAAATAAACTAGAAAAAAATGACAAACTCACAATGAGAAACCAGAGGGACAAATATGATGGAATTTTCTGCCCATTCCTCCAAATATCATAATTATAAATACGCTATAATTTCCAAAGTGCCCGCGACCCCCCTGGTAAACCTCACACACAGAGTTATTACAATATTATGGACCATGCTCCCTACGCTGCACTTTCCAGCCCTGTGACTGTTGAATGTGTCCGTTTCTGAGCGCTTCAATGTATCACACAGATGCTTTTCTAAGTCCTTAACAATGACGCCGCACTAAAGAAAAAAGCTAGCAGCCTTCTTTACTGCATCTAACACGACTGTCCAGCAGTCTAGTGCAATTAAAAAAAAAAGAAATGTGAGCATCCAAACTCTCCATTACTAATAAATTTAAGACAGCTCCTGACAAAACAATCAAGTTAATCATGCTGTGATGAATCCGGCATTATTCTCCTGTTTCCACGATAATTTTGTATTTATGTAGTTTATTAACTATATACCTAAATTTTATGCACAGTTGAAATGTTATTGACAGTAAGACTAAAACGCAGTATAGTAAGATTTGACAGAGCTGTGGCATTTTTAACTTGCCAAAGTGATTTCACAGGTGGCATATGACGGCCTGGGCTTGGTGGGAAACTGCCCATTCCGTTTTACAGGTGGGAAATTGGCGTCCAGAAAAGTCCAGCACCATCCATCCCGTGCTGGGACTTAAGCACAGGGGCCCCCCACTCCCAGCTCTTGCCTTACTCCGGGCTGTTGAGTACAATCGAGGCATCAAATACTGTTTCCTTCTCTCCCCATCCCTTCTCCAAGGGGCAGGACAGCTGCCTCCACACCTTACGGTTTGGGGGGTGGTGCGGCGCAGCGGGGACCACAACCTGAGAATCACAGAAGCGCTCTGTGCGCACCGTTCCCCGTCTGTAAAATGGGGCCAACCTGCCGTCTCCACGGGTGGGACCTCAGGCGAGCCCCACCTGAACTACGTCTGGAAGGGCTTAGAAAGCTCCAGTGTTTGCAAATATTCGAGGCACGCGTTTTGCTCGCCTACCGTTCCTGAACACGTGCGGGGACAGGAAAGGTGTCCGTGGCTTTCTCCGCCCACGGCCCCGTGTCCTCCTCGTGCCCATCGCGGACCCAGACAACGGACTCTGGACTAGCTGTCCAGCAGTGGGCCTTGGAAAGCCGTCCTCAGCGGCCGGGGCATCTGGCCCTTTGGCTCTGAAGCCTGAAGCCGCTGCCCATGGCTACGAGCAGCACAGCGACCTCCTCGCCTTCCCAGCGAGAATATCCTATTTTGGCAACCGGGGCTTTTCCCAGAGTCGGACTGGCACGGCATGCGGGCTCGGCTCGGGAGCCGCGAAGAAACGCGCCAGCTTCACTACTCACTCAAGTGAGCGTGTTCTCCTTGAAGCCCCGAGACTTGGGGCCTAAACCGTAACTGTTTAAACAAGTAACTGCCCATGCGGCCTTAACCCAAAGCCTCCCCTGGGAGAGGCAGGCAGGCCGGGGAAGGGCGTGGGAAGAGGAAGGGGTTCCTAAGGCGGAAGACAACGGAGCCCACCAGGCAGGAGGGGGACGCAGCAAACATCGGTGTGATGTCCGACGTCCTTGTCTTTTTGTTGAAGGGCGTCTGTTAAATTTCAGAACTGCATCCTTTCTGTATAGACTTAGAGCTAGAAAAAGTCCCTCCTGCTGGGGCAGGGGCGGAAGGGGCCCACTCCTGGGGGAAGCGAGAACATCCTGGGCGACCCTCCCTCTTTCACCTCCCTGAGGGCCACACCCTTTGCGGCTTCGCCTTATCACCGCGGCTTCTCTGGAACAGTCTTTTCCCCCATGGATAGCAAAGGCTGTGACCACAACTGCTTTCTCAGTCCCCGAGGGTGGGCCACACATCCATCTGAATGCGGGAATTAGAATTAGTGTCACTTCCTCTCATGTGTGACCAAACAGGCTCACAGATGGCTAAACCCTCTGTGAGGTGGTGAAGGTTTGCCGGTGAACGTGCCTAACGCTACACAAACAAGAAGCTGAACACAGGCATCCTTCGGGCCCACGGAAAGCCTCCGGGAAGTGCCCTCGGGACAACCGTCTTGCATTCCAGAACGAAACAGGAATCAGCCAGGGCCTTATGATGGCACCCTTGCAAAATGGAGACTTCAGATGCATTCGCCCTGGCAATAGATGGACCCAAAGGAGAGACACAGCAAGAACTGGGGGTGTCACTCACGACCGAACCGAATTGGCACAAACTGTTGTCAAAAAGGTCACGGTCACTGCAGCCACTATTAGACCTGAAATTTCTATACCTGTCACTAAATATGTACCTAGGCACACTTTACAGAGCATCAAGGTGAAGCTAAAGGTGTGTGTGCGGGTAATTCAATGTTTCCACGTGAAATGGACAGCAGAATACACATTGTATTTCAAATTTAACTTTAAACATGTACAATGTACTCCCTCAGCATTCCAAATGGCTTCTGGGTTTTATACCAGTCTTCCTGGTCCACTCAAGTCCCTCAAGGGCATCTTGTTCATCTTTGACTCTGCTACTCAGTCAGATTCAGAGCCGTGGATTTAGAATGTATTCAATAAAGGTTGAATAATTTAGTCCCTTTGGCCAATTTCCAAGCGATAAAAATACACACCTGCTTCTGCAGCGTATCTGGAGTGGCGCTGACCCAGCCTCAGCCGGCGGTCCGGCAGAGCTAATGGTGGGAGGCAGGGGTTTGGGGCGGCGAGCCCTGCCATGGAAGCCCCTCAGTCTTAGGCTTGCCTTTAAAAGCTCAATTCATATCTTCAAAGATAAAATTTTACATAACAGTAATATCCCGTAGGGGCAGATTGTATGGGACATCAATTATATCCAAATTCACCTCTGTAAAAACAATATATTAAAAATAGACTATATGATTGAAATATACCTCACTTGATAATGCCTGATTAATATTACTATCTGGCTTTTTGAAGGGAAAAAGAACATTCTTTCATTCACTTAAAAACCAATGTTTCTTCTTGGGGGAGCCGGGTGCCATGCCAGGGCTTTCCTTCCGGTCCTTTGACCTCTACACGGGTTTATTGACCCTCTGCCCGTCTAATTCAAGGAGGAGGAAACAGTTTCCAGGAGGTGAAGTAGCAGAGCTAGGTGACAGAGAGATAGTTGCAAAACCAAGTTTCTCTGACCCTCAAAATATATATTTAAATCCTAGTTATGTTTTTCACTTAGTAGCAGGGCCTCAGGGAAATATGAAAGTAAGTCGGACATACTACTCTATTCTCCAGGGCCAGATTTTTTCTTAGGATAGTCACTTAGCTTTTCCTATAATAACAAAAACATTGATAAATAAAACCAGTAAGGTATTTGGCATAACATGGAAAATTGATGGAGATCGAATGTAATTCACGTTTTGAACTTAAAAGTCCAACAAATTAATATCCTTATGCTCAAAGTAACTATGATTTAATGTATTAATTAAGGTCCTGTTTATATTGGGTTGCCAGATTCAACAAAATGTATTTAGTAATGTTTGAATTTTACTTATTTTCTTTATTATTATTATTTTATCGTTTTACTGTGTTTTTCCATAAATAAATGACCAATGACTTTGTTTAGTATATGTATTTTCATGCAGCATGGGGAACTTTTTCTGAGGGTTGAATGGGACACTGCGTTAGGAACAAGGAGGAAGGCTATGTCTACGACTATAAAATTGTGCGCAGACTTCAGACACGTGAAAATTCAAATGTGTACTCTAGCGCTTAGCACTTTGATGAAATGAGGTCTGTGAAGTTTAAATGATTTCCCATCACGGTATTAGAGTGGCTTCGACTTACTTCAAAATGCTGGAGTTTCGGAAGATGTGAAGAGGTTATGTGGGCTGCCAAGCCCATAGGCTCTGGACTAGGCAGCAGACTCACAGTCTAACCCACAGCAGAATATTTAAAACAAATGTTTGTCTGGGTGTGAGGGCGCCATGGGCGGGGCAGAGTTCCCTTACAGAAGAACCGAGGCCGTGAGAGGGGCAGGGGTGTGGGGGAGCAGAACTGAGGGTTTGCAATCTGAGGGCTCACCCATGGTCAGCAACACGGCAAACTTAGATATCATCTTGTCCACCCCCTCTTTTTACAGAGAAGAAATAGTTGGGGTCCTACTGCCTCTCAATCTGATGTTTTATAATCTACTAAACGGGGTTGCCTGTTTCAGACGGCTGTGGTGAGAGCGAAAATAGACAACATATGTGAAACCATGTTTTTCGCATGGAATGACTGTTATAAAGGAAGTTTGCCCCAAAGAGACTGTGTGCATCATGTGTCCAGGACTGAACGGAAATGGAAAGGTTTCTACTCTATACCTCTTATCCTAGAGATGAGGCTAAATGACCTTCCAATTGGCAGAGAGGCCAAGTCAAAGCCAAGCTCCTCCCCTGGATTCCCAATCCAGGGCTCCTTCCCCGCTCCTGACAGTCCCCTCAGGTCCTGGCACAACAGCTCCATGGGAGACACTGAAATCTGACCCAGTGCACTACATGCAGAGTTTAAGGACAGTGAAGGCAGCAACGGAGAAAGGCCAATTAAAAAAAAAAAAAACAACCTACAATAGTAACAGGATGGGCAACACAAAGAGCACAGCGCCACCCAAGTTGTCCACAGTCACAACAGCCAGGAGACTCGCCCTGATTCCCAGGCCGGCACCCTCTACACTGATCACAGCGAGCGGCCCTCACGTGGACTCCCGGCAGGGTGGTCGCTGCCGTCGTCGTCATAAAGGGTCTCCTCGGAGCCCTGCGAGGGGAGTCGGCCTGCCGTTCATCCTCGAGAGAAGCCTCTGGCGGCAATGTGGGAACAGCAAGCAGCATTGCTTTGGGAGGCGAGAGACTTTAGCAAGTACTGAATATACTTTTTGTGCTTGGTCAGAGCTAATTATTTGGTCAAACAGCACCTCAACGTTCATTCCCTGAAGGAAATGGTATAAGGAACCACAGCAGCCTGCTTTCCTCTGGATGGGTAGCGAGGAAGTGAGTGGATGGGATGGGGAAATGACAGACACCTGCTGAGTGGGTTACATTGTGCCAAGTGCGCGCTAGCCAGTACGCGCTGGGTGCTTGGCCTTCACGTGCGTCCCCTCATCCCCACCGTTTGACAACTGTGTGAACACTGACTGCCATCACCTCTCACACAGGAAGGGACCGGGGCTTACAGAGTGAACTTTAGGTGGCTGCGGAGCTGGGATGGGCACAGCGGAGACTGGACCCTAAGCCTTCTTTCTGAGAGTAGATCCAGCCGAAGGCAACAATGTGTGAGATGCTCCCAGTGCAAGCTAAGCCTGGTCTTACAAAACTGTAATCGGGCTTTTCTCCCCATTAGGTGAAGGATAGAAAGCACCATGTTTAATCGAGGCAGAGATCTTACAGACCAAGCGAGGTGCAAGGGAAAAGTGGGAATGTGGAAAAATCCAGCGGGGTTTGCTGCAAAGAGAGCTGGAAGGGGTCTTGCTCCAGAGAGGAAAGGTGGGTATCGGCCAGCTCAAAAGCCAAGAAAGGGGAAGAGAGGAGGCAGGGAACAGCCACAGAGGAAAAAGGGAGAGAAATGGGATGTCACCGGATCCAGGGAGAGAAAGCTGGTTAGTCCTAAGTAAAACCAGTGGGGCTTAACAACCACGCATTAACCTAGTGTGTGTCTGGTTATCATCAGGTAGTTTAACAACACAGCGCGGAAAATTTACTCTCCATGTGACAAATAAGATGCAGTTAAGTGTCACTTACTTTTATCTGCATTGGTGGAGAAATAAGGAGCTCCCCTTCCATATAACTTCCGGCAGGTGGGCTGGGGCACCTCAAGGAATTAACCTGCTTTACCTTTTACGTAAACGGAGCTGGCTTCCATTCCATTGAAAGGGTAACAACATTAAGGCCAAACAACTGTCGGGTCAGACAAACCTGGCACTCTCCACTGAGGCATCAACTTTGTTTTAAGGGGAGGAAAAAAAAGGAAAAAAAAAACAGCAAGAGCTTTTTGTTGTTAAAACTGGAATACTCTTTCTAAGAATTTACTGATCACTGACTAGAATAAATTAAATAAGCAAAATGAGTTCACCTAAAAGCAGGATTTTCAAATAATATTATTACATAAGACAACTAACTATAAGCTATGGAATCTCATGCCGTTTAAAATGAGAGCGATTGCTTTACATTCAACTATCAGCTACTTCGAGAATCCGCTTGCTTGTTCAACCGGGCTCTGGACCCTACGCGTCCAGTCACAGCAGGGGACCCCCGAGAGCCAGCAGGGCGACCCGGGGCGGAGATGAACGCGACAAAGCCGGGCGCCTGAGCCTCACTGGTAACACTGTAGCTAACGCCTCACCCACTGACCCGCAGCCCGCCCCGCGCCCAGGCTGCACGTTTCCCGAACCACCCGGTACTCACAGCTGCACAGCACGGTCAGGAAGAGTCTCTCCCCTTTCGCAAAGGGCAGCGGCGGTCACCGTCCGCACCACACCTGCAGTGACCCGCTGACCCCGGGGCAGCGCGGACCGAACGCCCAGCAGACTGCGGCGCCACGCGTCTCTCCAAGCTCCCCGCTGCGCTTTGCCGCTGCGCGCTCGCTGCGCGCTCGCTGCGTCCTTGCTCACTCCCCGGAGCTGTCTCTCTGCTTTTGTTCCCCTTTGTCCCCCAGCAGGTCCCAGCTGCGTGACTGCCACCGCACTGCACTGGGTCCGGGGCGGACTGGATGCGCCGGCTGCCGCAGTCAGCAGCACCGCCCCCCCACACCCCAACTCAGGGGCCGCTTTTTTTTTTCTTTTTAAAGAGACAGGACTATCCTCAACCCTCGGTTTCAATCTTGCTGCGAAAGGCAGCATGGTCGCTCAAAGCTGATGCTGTAAAGTAGCGTAAGTGCGTGTATCTGTTCTCTTCACGTTGCGGATTAATTTTAGGAGGTCCATGGCTACCAGAGCCTGGCACTATGAACACTAGCTGTGTGACCTTAGGCAAGTCACGCCTGGGTCTTGTTTACCTGGTGGAAAAGGAAGAGTAGTGACCGGGTCATGCCCAGTCTGGAAATCATATAATTTACCAAAATTAAATTCAAATGTATCAGCTACACGCTCATGGGTTGCATGGCAGGCTCCAGCTCGCGAAGTGCTTTTTGTATTTTACTGGGATTTGAGTACCAGGTTCTAAAGGTTTTTAAAAAGGCATTCTTTCAAAAGGCTTTGTAAACTGTGAGATGCTAGGCAGTTATAACGTTGTTCTAATATGTCATTATTACTGTCAGTTTCATAACAAAAAATACTGCCACAATAAATCAAATAGAACTCTGTCTCCTTATTTCCTACAACTGGAGGCGTGAAATACCAAGCGAGCCTGTTCCTGCAAAGGGCCCTACCCCTCCTCCCCTTGGGGGCCTGTAGTCCTTCCCCAGGAGCTTCTCCGGCACAAGGCCCGCCTCACCAGCAGAAACCCAGAACTGAGGCTTCCCTGGACCCCTAACAGTGTAGGTAGCTCCCCGTTGCTTTACCTCTGAGAGGAATACCAACTCAGCTCAGCCCACTCCAGACCTGAAGAAGCTCAGCTGATCTTTCCTGGGGAGATGAAAGCAGGTCCCCAAAATGATCATTCACTTCAGAAGCAGAGTCACCTGCCTCTCTAAGGTATGGTGCCACGCGGACACCGAATCTAATGCTGTCTCCTTCCCATTCTTGACTCACAGATTCGGGTATGATATGATATGATATGATATGATATGATATGACATAATACAGTATAATATAGTATGCTATAATATTTATATTGTATATTCATAATATATTATGTATTGTTCATATATTACATACAATATATCTGAATCTTAACATTTTTCTAAACAGCTTCCTAGGGCCATGATGCTCCAGAATTCCTGGCCTCCCAAGGCCTCCTCCTGCAGACGTGCCAACAGAGGCCATCCCCGCACAGCTTCCTTGTAGCCGCTTTGGGCACACAGCCAAAGGCGTGTTCCGGGTGGCCCTGCTTCACAGTGCAGCAACCTCGCAATGAGGAACTGCGGACTTTGCTCATCCTAAGTGCCAGGCACCCAGTTCTGCCACGTGAGGCACTGTAGGCACAATCACAATCGACTTCTGAGGTGATGCACGAAGCCACCTTGATCACCTAAAAAAAACCCTATTTCACAGGACCATCCTCTCACTATTGGCAATGACCCTGCTGGGTCCCCGAGGCCACCAAACGACACAGAGTGTACACAGCCAGGAGTTGTCCCACAGGAGCCTCCCAGCTCCGCGTTTACCAAGAAAAAGTTGAAAAAGAGCTTATTTAAAATACATAAAAATCAGCCACGATCATACCACCCAGTGAAACTGTTGGTATTTTAGTGCGTGTAACTGATTCCAGGTTATGTCCTAGGGATGCGTGTGCAGTCAACAACTGTTCATTCGCTATGGCGCGTCCTCCATGGGTTAGGCTGCATCCCGCCTGCTGCAGCAAACCAGCAGAGGGCGCTCTGCCGCGTGGAGCTTCCGCTCCAGTGGGGCCACCGAGCACATTCAAACAAACACACGCTCCACGTGGGAAACAAATGTCCCTAAGGCAGTGAAGCCGGGTAAGAAGATAGTAAAAGCGTTGGGGATGTCCTATGTCAGACAGGGAAGTTCAATCAAAATTTGTTTCCTGGACACTGAGGGTACGCCAGGGTAATCAAATACAGAATTTTAGAACCAGAGCTACAGTTCTTAATGTGATGACATCGAAGCCAATACAATCAAAGGGAAAAAATCAAATACTAAAATAGCCATTCAAGGTTTTCACATGTTTTTCCTTTTCTTTAATACTCCAAGTGTTAGTTTATTGTTGGTTATACAAGGGTCATATCATTGCAGTCTTCTCGTAAATAGTTCAAGTGCATCAGCTAAGATGAACCTTCCTTTATAAGCCGCACACCCCACGTTTCTCATCTCGGATAAGCAGCCACTGTCATCCGCGTCTCCTCTGGACTAACTCTGGGTCTCCCCGACAACGCCCACGCATGCCAACACAGCCGCAGGTGGTGCTGGATCTCCCGAAGGTCGTAAGTTATATTTTCCTTTCTGCAGCTTGCTTCTTCCACCTAATCATCGCTCAGTAAATATTCTTATATTTCTATGCCAGCCACATAATTCGCAGGTCCCAGTGCCAAATGAAAATGTTGGGCATCGTGTTCCTTCTAAGAACTTCAAGGTGGCAATGGAGTGTTAAACCAGGTGGGGGGCCCTTCTGAGCATGGGGCTGGGCGGGGTTTCATGGGGCCGGTCCTGCTGGAAACGTGGAAAACGTTTACCGCATGTTAAATGGGAAATGGACCACCTGAGTAAATGCATCGTGACTATAATCATGTGGCACCTGTATGCACAGGCTGAAAGTCTGGGAATGAACTCCAGAGAGTCAAGCAGGAGTTAAAGTGGCAAGGTCGTGGGGTTTCAGCAAAATCTCCCGTAGTATTTTCATTATATAATTTGGGGGACAGGAACCCATGTCTGTACAAACAGGATAATGCGTGATAAGGTGAGTGCAGGGTCTCTACCGAGCTGAGGGTCCCTGCCACTCCCCCTGGGGAGACCCCAGTGTGGCCAGGGGTCGCAGGAAAAGACTGTGTCTGGGTGCCACGCTCCTGCGCTGTTTGGTTGTCAAGAGCCTGCCTGGCCGGGTACTTACCTGGAAGCTCCCCCGTGGGGTTCTTCCCACATAGGACCAGTAAAATAAAGGAAAGGACTGGCCGGGAATGGTAAGGCACGAACTACGAAATCAACTATGTCGTTAGTAAGAGATGTAAACTCAGTAGTTCAAGAAACGTGTCTCTGTCCGGGTCCTAAGCCTCCCTCCCGGCTTGGTGCTGTCGAGTGATCATCTCTGGATGTCACACAGTCTGTGCCTTCTGTAACCTGCGCCCAGGCTTCCCTGGGCCTTTCTCATCACCAGAGGGCACTTGCCCTTGTGGCATCTTCAGCTTCACAGAGCTGACAGTATGAGGGTACAGTGATGGTCCCCGGCTGGGGCAGCTGGAGGGAATTTGAACCATGTCTGGGAGCCAGCCAGGCCTCTTACCTGGAACATTCTCCAAGAATGAGCAAAGCCCGGGAGGAAAGACAAACGCACAGTCTGTTGGGGAGGTGGCACAGTAAGACCAAAAAGTGCCTGAAGCTGGGGCGGCCAGTGTTTTGCCAGGTACCGAGGCGAGGGGCGGGCGGTTCATTTAACCAGCCTGCGGCAGTGGGTGAGTAGGGTCAGCGTCTCCGAGCAGACCAGCCTTCCCCAGAGCATTCTGCACATGGGTCCCCCGTGGCCAGTGGCCTTCCCCGCGCTGGGAAGGGCCTGCGAGCACAGCGACCGCTCACAGCTCCCCAGGGGTACCGTATTTGGACGTGGTAGGTGGTTAGATTTTTATCACATGGCACTTCCCAAGGTGAACGGAACACAACCACGGGGACCCAGCCAGCTGCTTCCTGACAGTTGACAGTGTGTGGCCTGCCCTGCTCAGTCGGAAGGAGAAAGGAGCGTGGTCAAGGTGTCAGGGACAACTCCGGGGCCTGAGTTCTGACCTGGATCGGTGGGAACGGCATCCCCCAGAGTCGAGACTTCGCCTGTTGCATGGTGGACACGGTTTCCTCCCCCAGGGACTGTTTATGGAATGTCCCCATTCTCTCTCCCTGCTCTCGCTTAAGTGAGATGCCCAGGATCTATTTGGGCCCTTGGCCTTCCTCCTGCCAACGCATGTCTGGGGACAGAGCTGGGTCCCCGCCAGCTGGGCTGGCCTCTCTCCGCCAGCATCCTCTCCTGTAGCACGTGGATGTCTCTCCCCCCCCCCATCAAACTGGTCGACTGTTCACAGGAACCACTTCCACATTTAACAGCCACGTCGTAAACACGTTCCACTTCATTCTTAGTTGGGTCTGACGTCCCATAAATTGGATTTTCCATCTTTCATCAAGAAACTGGGGAAGCAGAAACAGGGCAATTTTCTATTGTACTTTTCTGGAAAGTCTTTGTAAATCTCACCGGGGGCTGCTTCAGGTGCATTCTTGTAGACTCCCAGCACCACAAATCTCCTAATGTTACAGACATAAAAATGAGGGGCAGAGAGGCCGAGGGACCCCGAATGGTGATGCAGTTAACAAGAGTCAAATAATAAGTGTCCCTCAAACTCTAATCAGAATCTCTACGTCACGATTCCTAGTCCAGGACGTTTCTCTTTTATTCCTCCAAGATGCCCCCCTCCCACCCACAGCAATGCTGTAGAACAGGCAATGTTAAGCATTAATCGTAACATAGGTGTGAGGACAGAGGCGGAAGCTGGGCCACAAGGAGGGAGCGCCTGGGCCCCGCAGAGGGTTCCCAGAGCCTGCAGGGGAGTGTCTCTCTGCCAACACCCAGATGTCACACTTGTGGCCTCGCAATCTGTGAGAAAATAACTGTTTGTCCTTTCAGCCATCCCGTTTGCTGTCACTTGTAATGGCAGCCCTAGGAAACTAACAACTTCATGAGAACAAAAATGGGCGGGTTTGAAAATGAGGGCTGGCACAGCTTCCGAGACACTGAGAAGTAACACCATCCCCATCAGTCAGGGGGACCCCCAGGAGGCGAGGATGCTAAGAGAGGTGTTGGAAGGGGTTGGTTCACGGGTGGCAGGGCTGGCTAAGCAGTGGGCAGGCCAGAACCCTCCGAGTGGGCTGCTGTGCCCACAGGTGGACTTGCTTCTTCCTTAGGGAAGGCCCAGCTCGGCTAATAAGGCCTTTCGACTGTAGTGCAGCACAGAGAATACAGCCAGTAACACTGTGACAACCATGTACGGGGCCAGGTGGACGCCCGAAATATCGGGGGTCACTTTGTAAAGCATGTCATTGTCTACCCACAATGCCGTTCACCTGAAACTAATACAAAAGTATATTGAAAGTCAAGTGTAATCGCAAAACATTTAAAGAATAAAAAAATACTAAAAGTAAATTAAACAAGTAAACAAATAAAGAGAGTTTAGAAAAGAAAAGAAAAAAAAGGCTTTCAGTTATTTGAATCGGGCCCAGCCAGATCTCCTTTAGGATAATCTCCCTTATTTAAAGTCGACTGACTTGGAACTTGAATCACATCTGCAACACGCCTTCCCAGCATCCCCTAGATTAGTGTTTGACCGAGTGACTGCGGACAGGAGTCTCATCGAGTTGACAGATGATAAGCCCCCCCCCCCACCCCACCCCTGGGCTGCAGATTCCGGGCTGTGGAAGGCCGCTGGGCCCCAGCCTGGGCCCCAGGCCATGTTCTGGCTTTTTCTCTCCAGAAGCCACTGTGCCCAACAAAAGTTCTGACAGTAACTCATCACGTGCTGTCCCCATAGAATGCAACCCAGAGCAAACCTTGGTCAAGAACAGAGATGGCAGGGCCTCAAGAGGACTCTAACAAAACGGTGAACTGTAAACTGAATGTAGAAATAACCCTCCACCCTCCACAAGAGTCGACTTTTCAACTACAGGAGGAGAAGCTCCTTGGCCCTCCCTCTCTCCCTCCTAACAGGACTGGGAGCCTGCGTCAGGGTGCCCTGGGGTCACGGACAACATCACATTTTTATTTCAGGGCTAAAAATAAAGGTTGTTGCCCAAGAGGAAGGGGTCAGACAGAGTTGCTGCCTGCCAGGGTTCTCGGTGGAGGATTTGGACAAGTCAGTGGCAGTAAGCCTGGGGACGAGGGCCAGCCCACTCGGGAGCGCAGAGCAGAGAGCTGGAAAGAGCCAGGTACCGAACCATGTCGTGGAGCCGCAGACCAATTGCTGCCCGACCCTCCAACTCTGCTGAGGTGGGGAAACAAGGAGATCAATTTTGCGAGTTTTCCATTACTTGCAGAACAAGAAGGGTGACTGGTCAGACGAAAACAACCTACCTCAATCTGACCCGGCCAGTCTCAGCCGGTTGTTATGCGAATTAAGTGAGCTAATGCATCTATAAACAAGATACTAAAATCAGGTGGACCGATACCCTGCCTCGCCTGTCACAGCTACCCAGGGGACGTGTGCTTAATTGCACTGAATCGGACCCAACACCCATGCAGCAAATGGTTTCCTTGTAAGTGGGTGTCTGTCTTTTCCTTACATAAGAGCAAATAAAAACAGTATTTGAACTCAAAACAGTTGTATGTGTTGAGTCAGGAAAACAATGATAAATCTGATTTTTTGCCATAAAGAGAGAACATTACTATTGGTTGTGAACTTACAATTTTCATTTAAATATTTGCACTTCATGACGGTCTTTGAAAGTGAAACCAAGCAAGTTGTAGAGATATTCACAATGCCATGCTCGTGCATCTAATTTGAAAAATGCAGACGTTGCTTTGCCAGTTTGTTTGCTGGCTCGTGTTGTGTAAGCCAGGAGGGAGGGGCGGATGCATGACGTATGGAGGCTGGAAAAGTCATGTGTGCCCCCCGTGCCCTTGGGAAGGTCATCAAAGACCATCTCTGCTTCAGGCCAGCCTAAACCTAAACCCCCCATGGGAGACCAGAGCTCGCCTAGCCGGTCATGCCACCTGCTCCTCATTCGTCAGGGTGACATTCGGCGTCAAATGCGCCCTCTTGAATTCTGGAAGGCATCCTGGTGCAGGGTGACGGCATTTTTTCCTTGGAACGCGAAAGTGAAATGTGTTTAGTCAAGTGGCAACAGCACATAGGACTTTGTGTGCCCCTTGCGAAGTTGCTTCCCATTCTCTTCTAGGCCATTGAATAGCCTTTACTGCTTTGTAAAGAATTGTTTGACCAGATAACTGAACACTTTGAGCGAGATTAACCAGAAGCTGCGATTGAGCACAAACTATCCCTTGATTGAAGGTCGAATGGCATCACTCCGCTGGGTGGCCTTGTGAGAATTCATGACCCGTTCAGGGTCAGCGTTCCCTCACTTGTTAAGGGGGGGTATTAACAATGTTTTTTATTATCTACGTTGTACGGTGCCTTGACCAGTGGGGGCCTCACTGGTTGGCTGGGGAGAGACTGCTCTCCCAGGGTCAGGTGATTCCTGTAAACGGCAAACGACTTGCCTGAGAGTGGGCCTTTCCTGTGCAAGCCAGCCCACCAAACTCACACACCCAGCTGCCTCCTTTGTCTGACGCACCCAGCAAGCTGACGATTCCCCTGCCCTAATCACGCACGGACCAGGTCCTGGACAACCAGAGGCCACCTTTACAGCACAGAGCCCACCAAAATGATTCAAAGTATCCAATCCTTTTTCTCAATAGTTTGTTTTCTAGTGTATTTTCCCCACCACCATTCACCCCCCCATACACCCTGTTCCACCTCCAGCCTGCCTCTTTCTCCGCCCACTGTGATCACCACACTTCTGTCCATGTCCATGAGTCTTTCTTTTTTCCTTTTGGCTAGATCCCTCTAAAAATAATCCTCTTTTCCTTTCACTAGTAGCTCCTTTTCCCCGCCCTTCCTCCTATAAAAACCTTCCAATTTGCACAACCCCCGAGAGTGACCTTTCAGGGGCTATGTGGGATGCTGCCCCAAATACAGGGTCCGGCACAAATAACGCCCCCATTTGTTCCAAAGTCCTAGGCATGTAATCTGTAACATAACACTATCACACTCAAGCACACTGGATAACATTTTAGGTGAAATGTTCAAATTAAAACTATAAATGATTACACCCCTATTATTACTTTATCAACCACACTTGAGGAAGCCTTACTTCTGCCAGAATCCCTGTATGAATTCCCTGTATGAATTCATTAGTAAAGCCAATTAGGTCTCCAAATTTACAGTTAGGTTTAGTTTTTTCACATAAGAAAAATTTTAAAATTTCTTTCCTTTTACAGGACAAATGGTGGTCGCCAGGGTCTGGAAGTGTTGGCAGCAAAACGGCGCCGGAATGTTCCTGGCCATGGGACCTCGGTTCAGCACCCTCAGTATGTGAGTTCTGGCTGAGGAAGAATTCAGAGCCAGGACTCAGATAAAAGTTTATTTACTAAGTCACGGAGGCCGAAGAAGTGAGCCAGCTGGGTTGCGTGGGCTCAGGAAACAGGTACGGAGAAGAAAGAAGGGTCCTGGGAGCTCGGGAGAAGGGCAGGCAGAGAGGACACGCCTGGAGGAAAGAGAATGGGGAAGGCACGGTCTGCTCCAGAGAGAGAGCTCACACCGTGTCCTCCATCCTGAGGGTCTTTATCCACTCTCTAAAGGCGGGGGTCTTAGGGGGTCTCCATCTGGTTTTGCTGCTTTCCTGGGCCTGGAGCTGCAACCCAGCTGAGGCCTAGATGTCATCTCTAGTTGGACCAAAACTCGGTCTCTGTGGTCAACTGCCCCGAGGCTTTGTCTTAAGGTTATTGGATGAAGGTGAGAACCTCACTGTCCTGAGGGCTTAATGCCTAAGAAAGTGGTCGTGCAAGGGCGTGTATGGGAGTCATAGGAGGCCATTCTCCAGACCCTTGGCTCCTCCTCTGAGGGCGTCTAAAACCACATGGCTAGCAACATGCCGGGGAGGAAAGGTCAGGGGAGGGTCTGAACCACATGACCAGTGATGTGAAAGGTCAGGG
Organism: Desmodus rotundus; assembly: GCF_022682495.2. Taxonomy (NCBI): domain Eukaryota; kingdom Metazoa; phylum Chordata; class Mammalia; order Chiroptera; family Phyllostomidae; genus Desmodus; species Desmodus rotundus. The sequence continues at coordinate 91,000,175 of NC_071399.1, read as the reverse complement.
GCCTAAACGGCATGACCAGCAATCTGCTGGGGAAGAAAGGCCCCTTGGGGGGGTTGGGGGGGAGGTCCTTGTTTTCCCAATTTTGCCCGTTGCTAAGCACCTGGGTCTTTCTGTCCTGGTGACCTTCTGTACCTGGCCTGCCGTTCCTACTCTGCCCCTGCCTGACTGTGCGCTACAGAGCAGAGGGGAATGCGGACCTGTAATGTAATGAACACGGAGTTTCCATGTTTCGAGATGAAAAGTGTCCTGGGCACTGATTTGCACAGCCATGGGGCTGTTCTTAACAACGCCGACATTACAACCAATTCAGGTGATGTGTTTTCAAATTCTGTATATTTTGGCACAATTAAAAATGTTGTCAAAGATATCTTGACTATTTCTTATCTCTTTATACATCTGCCTTTCCTTCCTAACTAGAATATAAATCCCTCGGAGGCAGAAAACGTGTCTTACTTCAATAGCACCTGTCAGAGTCCAAAGCCAGGGCCCAGGGCTGAGCAGGACAGATATGCTCGTGTGAAACCCTACGGGGAAGACCGGAAATGTGGGGTTTCTAACTCTTCTTCATATCCCCAGCATCTGTTACAGCGCCCAAGTGCAGTAAGTGACCAATAAGTGCTCATTTACGGTGACGATAAGGACCCGAAGGACTGTTTGGTCCTCTCTTTCTCCCCTCGTGGCGGCCATGCTTCTCACAGTGGAGGAGTGAGTCCACCACCTCCCACCCCCCAGAAGTTGTTCAGACTTTGACTAGAAGCCGGTTCTGCGTTCCATGAAAGGAATCCAGCAACGCGGTGTCTGAACACCTGGAGCTGCCAGGCGTCTTGCCTTTGTCATTTCATCGCACCTGGTAACAAACCTGATCAATCCAGGCGCGCCACGGGGAACATGGAAGCTCGCAGGGATTAAGTACCTCTCCCACCACTGCACACCCCGTGGACGGCAGCGTTGGGGTCCAGCTTCCCCCGAGGCCTCCAGGGATCGGTGGGATCCCCCTTCCAGACACGGTCCGTGAGCCAGGAGGCCACCAAACCAGGAAATCCAGGGTGCTCAGCGAAGGCCCTCCCGCAGACTGTTGGGTGTCCCGGTGGAGTAGGCAGCGCCCGGGGCTGGGCTCCATCTGGGTACCAGCTCCACTGGGAAGGGAAGATGATTCTCGTGAGTCCTCAGCAGGCTGAGATTCTGGGAGGTGACTTGAAAACACCTTGTTTCCTGTTCGCCAAGCAAAACTGGTCCAGGGGCACCTGGGTTCTCTCAGGTGTACTTAGCGATCAGTCTACCGCGCGGTTCAGTGCTTCTTGGAATAACTGATTTACACAAATCCATGCTGATCTTCCGGGCTTTGGCTTTTTAGGTATCTCAGACCTGCATTCCCCCAGAGTCCCGCCTTCACGCGTGAACAGCTTAATGACTTTACTTTCAACCACCAGAGGGCACCACGGTATCATTTTAAAAAATTGCCCCACCTTTAAATCTGCAGCTGACGACAGGCGTGTGGGAAAGACCTACATTTGTTTTGTTTGTTGTATAACAGACTGTTCTAATGTGAACTCCGATGGGATTGCATGATACAGAAGCCTGTTTCAATCATCTCATTTTTCAAATGAGAAACTAAGACTAGAGAGCTTGAGGACTTCAGTTGCCCAAGAGGCCCTGCTGGTTGGCGGCCAAGTGTATCCCCCCAGGGGCTCATCCAGAGAATGTGGCCATTACCCAGCCAGGTGGGCAGGGGCCACTCACAACTCAGAGAGGACACAAGGGGACCGGGCCCAGGACCCCCGCTGTGTTATGGAGAATTGCGGAGTAAAAGTCAGCATTGCTTCCAGAGCTGAGGAACTTGTGATGTGATGGGAAAGACTAATGAACGAGGACACAGTACAGGTAGAGCAGGTCCCGGAACCACGCGGAACCCAGACGTGCTTCAGTAACTGAGGCCGCCCTGTGCAAAGTGCAAGACGCGGAGTGCCCAAGAGCGAGCTGAGCCTGGTGGTTATCAGCGCCTGCAGAGGTCACCCTGGGAGGGCCGCGCCCGGTTCCGCTGGCCGCCTTTGTGGTCATGGGGAGCTCCTTGGCCTCCACTCATAGTTCACATGGTGTGGTTGTGCTCTTGAGTGTTTGGTAAAAGATCCAATGTGAGTGATTATTAAAACCATATAGGAACATGACCGATGGCTGATGTTCTGAAATTGGGAATCAACGGCAGAAAGGAAGTAAAGAAACCCACAAATATGTGGAGATCAAACAACATACAACTGGAAAACGACTGGTTCAAAGAAGAAATGAGAGCTGAGATAAAAAATAGAGAGAGACAAGTGAGACTGATAATATGACATATCAAACCTTCCGGGATGCAGCGAAAGCAGTAATAAGAAGGATGTTTGTGTCATCACAGGCCTGTCTCAGGAAACGAGAGAAATCCCAAGTAAACAACCCACCATGACATCTTAGAGAACTAGAAAAAGAAGAACACAAGCAACTCGATGTCAGCGGAAGAAAGGAATTAATAAAAAAAATTAGAGCAAAATTCAATGAAATAGAGAACAAAAAGACTATACAAAAAATTAATACAACAAAGGGCTTCTTTGAAAGATTAATAAAATTTACAAAACCCTGGCTAGACTCACTAAGGGAGAAAGAGAAAACACTCATGTTTAAAAAATCAGAAATAAAAGCGAAGTTACCACAGACGTCACAGAAACACAAAGGATCATGGTAGAATACCGGGAAAGACTGTGTGCCACCAAATCCGGTAACCTGAAAAAAAACGGGTACGTTCCTAGAAATATATAACCTTCCTAGACTGGACCACGAAGAACTGGAAAATCTAAACAGACCAATCAATGGCGAGGAAATTGAAGCAACCATGAAAAACGTCCCCAAAAATGAAAGGTCAGGACCAGGTGGCTTCACTAGTGAATTCTACCCGACATTCAGAGACGGTTTGATACCTCTCCCCAAACTGTTCCCAAAAAGTGAAGAGGAGATGATACTTCCTAACACATTTTATGGGGCTAACATAACCCTAACAAAACTCAGCACAGCAAAAGAAACCAATATCAAAACAAAAGGTAACCAATCAAATGGGAGATGATATCTGCAAACAACGGCCCCGACAAGGTGCTAATATCCAAAATGTATAAAGAACTCACACAACTCAACGCCAGCAAATACACAGTCCGGTTAAAAAATGGGCAGAGGACCTGAACAGACACGTCTCCCAGGAAGACATACAAATGGCCTGCAGCTATACGAGAAGATGTTCAGCTTCACTATTAGGAAAATGCAAATCAAAACTACAGTGAGATACTACCTCAACAAGACGAGTAACCACAGGTGTCGGAGGGGTTGTGGAGAAAAGGGAACCCTCACTCCCCGCTGGTGGGAACGCAGATGGTCCAACGACCATGGAAAACAGTGTGGGGCTCCTCAAAAATTGAATCATAGAGTTACATATGACCCAGCAATCCCCCTCCTATGTGCCTACCAGAGAAACTCAGAAACATTTTATTATCGCAAAGATCCACGCACCTCTGTGCTCATTACCGTGTTATTCACGGTGGCCAAGACGGGGAGACCACCAAAGTGCCCCTCGACAGATGACTGGATACAGAAGACGTGGTTCACACATACACGACGGAACACTGCTCGGCCGTAAGGAAAGATGAAATCCCGCCAACTGCGACAACGTGGGTGGACCTCGAGACCACCATGCTAAGCAAAATAAGTCAGGCAGAAAAAGCGAAGAACCATATGATGTCACTCACACGTGGGACATGAAACCGAAACTTGTAGACACAGGCAACAGCATGGCGGTTACCAGAGGGAAGGGGGGGGAGGCTGGGGGCGCGGAAAGGGGACCGAATATTTGGTGGCGGAGGATGATTTCACTTGTTGGGAGACACACAGAGCAATATACAGATCATGTGTCGTAGAAATGTATCCTTGAAACCTATTTGACCCCATTAACCAACGTCACCGCAATAAATCACATTTAAAAAGAGTGGAAACAAGAGAAATGTGTCATGTCATTAGCACACAGAAAAAAAAGGATGTGGATTTTAAAATATTTTTTCCCTAGGGTCCAAATCTAAAATTTTTTACTGTATGTAAAAGTTCATATGTGTGGCTGGCTTTAAGTGAAGAAATGATAGACGGCAGAATCCATGAGAGCTTTTGCACAAACTGAAGGAGACTAGAACTGACATTAAATCCCACCTCAGTGAAGTTAATTCCAGGCTAACAAGACCAAACTTCAGAAGAAAGCGTTAGAATTCCCACAAACGGCGCCATGGGCAGACAGATGTCCATTCGCTGACCGCCTGTGCCTGGGGCCGGGCGTACATGGCTAAGACAGCTTGTTCCCGTATGAACCCAAACGGAATTGTTTAAAGCAGGAGTCTGCAAGAATTCAGCATCCCTGATTCGAAATTATGAATGATCATTCCCCGCCACAGATCTGGACTCTTGGCAGGCAGGCCCCCCGGGCGCCGACTCCAGGCCGGGGAAGCGCAGCCTCGCGCGGGCTCCGCACACACATGGAGGGTGTCTCCCGCCCATGTGGAACCGCAGCTTTAGCGCCTCGTCTCACTTCTGGGTTGGATTTGGAGCAGATGTTCATTGCTCTCGCTCTCTCTCTCTTTCTCTCTCTCTCTCTCTCTCTCTTTTTAAAGGTAAAAAGCAATGGAAAATGCTGTAGTTTTTAAATCAAATGAGTGCTTGAAAAATGTCAGCTTTGTTTGGCTTCAGGTTTTGTTTTTTCTTGTACCCTCTGGTTCTCTTGGCAGAAGAATGTTCAGCTGGAAACTCAGCATGCCCGCTGCCTACCCACTCCCTAAAAAATTATAAATCTGTGGAAAGTCTCCACCAAGGGAAAGAGAGAAGCTCTTCACAGTTTGCTCTGATTTTTAAATGACAGACATTTACTTATTTTTGAGCACTTAGAACAAATCAATCAACACTTGTGTATCAGTTTCTGACGTGCCTGGTACTGTGCATAAAAATGATAGTATAACTGCTTCTTTTCTCATGAATATCACGCTCGTGTTGGAGGAGAAACTAAACAACATGTTACAGCTAAAGGACCGGTAAGCACTAATGTGTCAGAATCCCAAGTGCAAATTCAAAGAAGGTGGGGCCGTCACGAGAAGGGGCGACCAGAGGAAAATTCACGGTCTTCACCTGCCACGATCATTCTTCATGCCTAAGAGAGTAAGAAACATTTGCGTGTCTCTGACTGGGCCCAGCCCTTCTCCATCTGTCGAATATTTATCCAGATTCAAATGGACTCCCCAACTTCCACTGCAGCTTTTCGTTTGCTGTTAGATCTGTTTGTAAAAAATCTTTGTTTAAAAGGTTGAAGGCTGAGTGAAGAGCAAGGCAGCCCCGCCCATGAACGAGGCGCTGGGAACGGCACAGAACCCACGTCAACTCGCCGCCCCATCATCTCACGCTCGGATTCCTGGGCACATTCTCGCATTCTTGCTTGTAATCCTCCCTTGGCGGCCTTCACTCAGACATCATCTTCTGTGCAGAGGACCGGGCACGTTTCTCATCAGCGTTAATCCTGTTTCCAGCCAGGTGTGCAGGCACAGGGCACACAGCAACGGGATGAGGTGCGCAGGCCGGGATGTGGATGGTGCAGAGGAACCTGGCCCAGGCTTCTTCCACGCACGGCTGGGACACTGGCTGTGCACACACGCATGGCCTGATCATACACGAGGCCGTCTTTTGAACGGAGGGCGTGTGTCTGAGTGCACAAGTACATACCAACTTTTACCCCCATGTACACACCACTCACAAACACAATACGTGCATGCCACACACTGTCAAGCTGGCTGGCTATGAAAGATCAACTACAGATCTTGTTGCGACTTTCAACTCATCCAAAATCTAATAACCAACTAAAGAAAGAATCCCTACTTTTTTTTTTCCTAGTATAGAGTATTTTTATTTTCTCAAAATTTTATGATCACTATGGAGGAAAAGAGTAAGTTCTGAAGTTATGAAGGCAGTACGGCAATGGCAGAGTGCCGACCAGCTTTCTTAGCTTCCCTGTTCCACTGAGATCCTTTACAATCGAGGGGGCCAAGACCAGGCAGCAGCGGAGATTTCATTTAATGGACAGTCTTGGGTTCAATAGACAGATTTGCTACAGTGCCTGATATCAACCCCTGTCGGAAACTATAATGTACTTTACTTGGTATGTTTTACGTATTTCAAAGACTGGCAATGACTGGCTTTCATTCGTGTGACAAACACTTATTACACACCAGCTGTGGCCTGCTCTGGGTCATGTGGCTAGGCTGATTAACGAATGACCACTGCCTTTTGGGCGGTCACTGTGTTATGGGGGACTGTGGAAGCAGGAAGGAGGGAAGGAAGGTCTCAGAGGGGTGGCCTTTGAACTGAGTCCATCTTTAAAGATAAATTGGTTGACTGAGTCGATGAGCAAGAGGGAAAAGAGGGTTGGGAAGATGGACCTTTCCGAAAACACCAACGACGGGAGCCAAGGAAGGGGCCCAGACAAAGCCAGAGGGTCCAAAGAACAGCGAGACATTTTGCTTGACCGCGTGCAGGGAACCTGAGAGGCCTTTGGGAAACCGGGCTGGAGAGGTAATGAGGGGCCCAGCCTGCGTCCCACAAAGGACCGCTTTTGCCACACAAAGGAATGTGGACTTTTTTCCCTTGGGGCATAAGGAATCCATTGAAGGGCTTTAAACAGGCGGCGATGTAATCAGACTTACTCTTTGGAAATAAGACCTGATTAGTTAATGAGCTCGTATTTCTTTTCTTGCATGTCCATTATTGTTTCCCTGTTTGGTCTTTAGACTCTCTTATTGATTGAAATAACAAAACGAGGGGAGTTAAGAGGCTGTGCACTTCACCTTCCAAAGTCTTGGTTTACTCTGCTTTTAAAACGGTTTTTGTATTATTCGCTTTACCTGACCAGTTTGATGTAAGATTAAATAAGACAAAGGCAGAGAGACGAGCCTTCAGTCCTCTTGGCACTGGGCGCCTGCTGGACTCTGTCCGTTAGCTGGTAGCATGCAGATTGCAGATGAATCAATATTTACAATTGGACCAATTATGGACAAAATCAGAAAATATTAGACCTGGCACAAAATGCACAAACCATTGAGTCTTTTGTTCTATTTTTCTCTTATCTGGGTCCCAACCCAGGGATTCTGATTTCATTCATTAGGAATGTAGCCTGGGATTGGGAACTTTAAAAGCTCTCCAGGTAATGGGAATATACAGTTAGGTTTGAAAACCACTATTCCAAATAAGCTACCAGTTAATTATGGAATTAGACTATGAAATGATTTTACTAAAAAATGTATGCCTAGCTACAAATCTACAGAGACAGGAAGTAGATCAGTGGTTCCTGGGCCCAGGGCAGAGGGGAGGAATGAGGGGTGACTGTAAATAGGTACCAGGTTTCTTTTTGCGGAGGGAGAAAATTTCTAAAATTAGATTGTGTGTTGGTTGCTCAATCCTGTGAATGTACGAAAGAACACTGAATTGAATACCTTAAGTAGGCAGATTATATGGTGTGTGAATTATATCTCAATAAAGCTGCTTAAAAAAAACACACAATTGTAGTCTTAGATGGCTTTAGAGCCAGGTGACTTTAAATTCTCCAGTAATACATAATTCTCTTCTACGTAGACGACACTAAAATGTACACAAAAAAATGAAGGAAGCTGATAATATGTGCTAAAAGGTGAAAATATGTGCCCATTCGAGCACACAAGCACACAATGACACTCTTGAGCACAGATCTCTTGCATAGGAAAGTCCTCGTGCATGAGAATGTAATTGCAGCTCTGTCCATGGACGCACACACGCAGGGTCAAAGAGACGGTGCATTACTGGGGGAATGATGGCTTATCTGTGCCACATCCACAGAATCGATAATCTCTGATTTTTCCACTTGACTCCGGAATTGGAGGTGAGAGCCCTGCTTTCTCAAGGTTCTCTGGAGCGTGCCTACAGGTCTGCACGCGCCCACACCCTCTTAGATTCTCAGGAATGTGTCAGAGCTTTTCGAAATCCCTGCGGACCTCTGAGGTTCCAGTTTCTCCATTTAAGCTCTTGGTTAGTTTATAGTCGGTTCCAAGTATTATCCACCCGAAGCGGCCTCGTAACCCGAAGACGTGCCTGACTTTGGTTTGAACAGATGCCTCCTCACCCCTCACCGGGAGAGGCATAGGCACTTGGCGTGATGCAAGTCAGGTCGAATAAAGAGGAGCTTTCCGAGTGGAGTTTGCCAGGGACACACCAGACAGGTCAGGCGATGTCAATGCTTAGGGGACGGGGCGGGGAAAGCTCTCCGGCTCTGCTCTGGTCCCTCGGTACCTGGAATGTGGCTGTTGTTTCTCTGGCTACCGTGGAGCTACAGAGTAAATTCAAATTCCACAAAGATTACTATTCTTACTAAAATGCAGATATTTTCCTCAAATAAAAGCATTTTAAGAGATCTGCAACAGAATCTGATAGGTTTATTTATTTTTTTTCATTGCTTTTCTGAAGGGCCACTTTCGGGGATGTTCTCGCTCTACCATTTCTACTGATATCACTTGTTTCTATGTTCTGTTTCAATAACCGATGCTGTACAAAACTGGCCTCAGAATGATGTTGCTGGAAGCGTAAGCAGAGATTTTAAAGAAATTTTAGTAAGTTCAGAATACTATTTTGTTAACTTTGTTCCAAAATAAAGGGATGCTGTGTTTTCAAAATTCATTTTCTACCATTCATTAGCAGCCAGTTTCAATAATTTATTCTTAAATTTCACTTAAATTTAAATTATCTTTGATGAAAGAAGTGGATCTTAGATCTATGAATTTCCTATGTGTAGTCTCTTTTTTTGCAGAAGACAAAATCGGTCATCTTTTATCAGATTTTAAGGTGTTTAATGATAAATTTTAACCGCAGGGCAACATCAGTACCTCCAGCCCCACTGTCAGTAAGGCGTGGTGCGCTTCACAACACTCCGTATGAACTCTGTTTTCCCAAGTATCTAAATATCGTTTGTTCTTTAATCTTATGTGACATTGAAAATCATGAGTTTTCCTCCTTGCGTGAAAACCTGATCATTTGTAAATTATCAAAGATATTGAAATATTAGCAAGACTACTTCCAATTCATATCTTTTAAAAATTGAGACGATTGCTTCTTGTCGAAAGACTAAGAGTCCATTATTTCAACTTCCATATATTACTAATGAAATTAATCTCAAATTTGACACATTGCATGTATGTAACTCAAATTTTACCAGGTCTCAAAGAAACAATTTTGGGGGCTGATTTTTTACAGAAAGTCTTTTTTCATGGACCAAGTGGTATACTGATGTACATTGTCATAATCTCCTTAATGTGGGGAAAATATTTTCCTGTCATTGTAGCTGAATCACCAAAATACAAGGTCTGACCAGAAGGTACCCAGCCATGTAATATGAAAAATAGAGACATGTATTGAAAAAGATACCAGATGCAAAAAACATTGTACACAGGACAACAACGCCTCAGTCCCCTTCAAAGTAGGCACCTTGGGACCTCACACAAATTCAGAGGAAAAATGGTTTTGAAAGTTCACGGATAGGCCCAGACAAGCCATCAACTATGAAAGAGAAATGAATACACTTCACGTGATCTTGGGAAGTTCACCCCTCACACACCTTATCTTTCCCCAGGAGTTTACTGGAGAACATGCTCCGGTCAAGTGAGGGAGGAAACCCACCCAGCAAGCGCAGTGTGACGTGGGGCCCAGGGACATAGTGACCACCGCGCTGCCCTAGTGCATGCGGTCGACCCAGAGAAAACCCTGGAAAGTGGGGACCGTTCCACACGGGGAAAAGGGGGTTTCCTGTAGTCAGTGTGGCAGGTGGATAAATTCTAGGATACTGCAGAGGTATAGTATCCCTTTTCCCACAAGAAAGATAAAAAATAACGTAAAGCTCTATGGGAAAAACGGAAAGCATATAAAAGAATGGCTCAAGTGTGACATGCATTACACTGGGGAGGGGGGAGATTTTGAGCCTTTAATGAAGGCGACAGGAAGGGGGTGCCTTTGCCTCTGCCAGGAGCGGTGTGTCCCGCGGAGCACTGCCCAGTCCCGTGCTGGACGCCAAGGGAAGAAAGTGCCATCCCAGCCTCTGGCTCCCATCCGCATGGAGCCACGTTTACAAACTCACACCGGCTGCTTTTTGCTTTCTCTTTGGGAACCAACCTCTAGACAGTGAAGACTTCCAGTTGCAGAATGAAAAATAAAATATTATCAGCCCTAATTATATAAAATAAAGGCATAAATGTCAGATGGTATGAGAAGTCATTAGGGAACAAGAGAAAGGAAGAACGAAAAGCACAAGATATTTAGATGGAGGCAAGGGAGGCAAAAGATGAACCAAAGTTAATGAAACAAGAAAAAAAGGAAGTATGTTGCTTAAAATAGCAAAACTACCCAACATAGAAATTTTTTAACTAATATGGAATTGTCAAAAATCGGGAGAAATGGGAGTGGGGAAGGGCAGTTCTGTGAGTGAAAAATGTCTTTATACTTCATATCAGGAAGTCAATGCATGTTGCCTTAAGTTGGCTGGTCGCTTCTGCTTCTGGGAAATGACCAGAACAGGCAAGTCTGTGGAGACAGAAAATAGAATAGGGTTGCCTGGGGCTGGGCCTGAGAATGCGGGGTGACTACAAATGACCAGGAGGGGTCTTTTTGGAGTGAGATAAATGTTCTAAAATTAAATTGCGGTGGTGCGTACATTACTCTCTAAATTTACTAAAATGTGTGTCCTTGTGCACTTAAAATAACTGAATTTCCGGTGTAGACATCATGCACCAATAAAGCTGTGCTTAAGAAAAGAGTTGATTAAAATTGACAGGTAAAATAATAAATGCAAAAGCATAGTAAAATTATTTAGCTAACCAACAAGAGTAAAAATAGAAACGTTTTAAAGCGTTACCTAGGAGCAGTTGGACGGGTAAGGAAGAGTGGAGTCTCGTGCTTATTACTCATGCCTTTCTGCACTATTTGGGTTTTTTAATCCATTCATTCATTGCTACAATATGTTATTAAAACCCAACACGATTTGGGTTTTTTAATCCATTCATTCATTGCTACTTCTACTTTTTTAGAATTTAAATATGAGGAATGCTGCAACCTGGGTAAATAAGCAGAATTCATTTTTTTTCTCCTAAAGGTTAAGGTCAAGTGGCCAACTTTTTTACAAGCCGCCATTGGTGAGTTGAGGGGGGCCAAGGAGCTCAACCGAGCAGAGTCACAAGTCCACGCCACTCCCAAAATAGAACAGTGGAAAGGAGAGGGAGCAACTGCCTCTCCTTGGAGATGCCATGTGGTACGGCTGTGTTAAGTGGTTGCCATGGATCCACAGATCAAACATAAATAATTTCCAGGGAAGCAAGTGCCCTAGAAAAACACGACGACAGGTGAAGTCGCTCATGGTGTCAGCTGTCTTCATCTGTTTATGTAAGGACATGGCCCGAGTGCCGGTCTGCAGGCTCGGGCACTAAACCTCGTGAGCCAGCCTCCTCTACCTGAGCTGAAGCTGACATGGTGGCCGAGGGGAGGCTGTTGACGCTGGAAAGCAAGTATTAAGAAGTTTTTGAGAGATGAAGTAATGTGGTAGATCATGAGGACCGAAAGCTACAGGCGGATGCAGTTGGTTTAGTAACCAACATACTTGGCACAAAGTCACCACGAAGTGCATGCATAACAGAGTGAAATGCCCGGCCTCTCTGACTCCATCTTGCTCAAGCCTGCTTTGTACCCACGACCTTCAGGCTAATGGCTTCTGCTCGGTCTTGCATATAGAAGCGCTAATCGTTGGAGGACTTCTGCTTGTGGCTGGAGTTCTACAAAAATAATCCCTGGCCCGAAAGTGCCTCCCCTGAGGAGATAAACTAAATATACACTGTTTCTCCAAGATTTGCAGGGGTGTCTTAACCGGACCCACATCAACTAACACCTAGATGTCGAGCTGGTCCATCACCTCTTCCCCCTCCCACTCCCCTTCCCTCAATGTAAGAGAAGCCTGAACTCAGCACTTTCTTAAGGGGGACTTGTGGAACCCTCAGGTTGGCCATCTTCACAGTTGGCACCTTCTTAATTAATAAACCTTCCTTACTCCAAACCGTGACATTATGAGTTTGGGTCTATGGGAGCATCAGCCGCATGGACTTTGGTAACATACGGGTTTTCTCCAGATAATTTTATTGGCTAACAAGAAACTTTAAACATGGATTCCCTTTAGGTTAAGTGCTACATGAGTGGTAGTAATAATAATAATAAACCTATCAGAGTGATTACATGCAGCCAAGCAGATATGGTTGTTCTAAACACGAGAGAACAGGAAGTGGGAATGAGCTCTGCCCTCCTGCAAATTTGAGCCCACGCATGTTCTCAGGTAAAAGTGGAACCAGACTTGTCCTGGGCCTGCCTCCATTCTGAGTGCCCTGAAGTCATGAACTCAGGACTTGGCTCATTACCTGGATGTGCAGACGCGGAGCCCTGCGGCACTGAGGATAAGGCAGGGTTGGGCTGGTGGCCATCCTGTCCCCCAGGCTCCTGCTCCAGGGAGGAGTCTGCAGCAAGCATGGGGACAGCAGTAGCCTTGCAAGAGCTGGGCTTGGAGACCAAACGGTGCCCACGTCCTTCCTTCTAGTTTCCCAGGCGGGCATCTCAGTTCTGACAATGTCGATGCAGAGATGGCATCGGGCCCCGTAGGGTAAGGACTCAGCCTTACAGGACTGGCCTCCTTGACTTAAGATGCCAATTGGAAGTCCAGCTTGTCACCTTTGCTTCTGACCAACCAGACATAGATTGGAGGTTCCCCTTAGGTCTGATCAATTTGCTGAAGCAGCTTGCAGAACTCAACGAAACATTGGACAGCCTAGATTGCTGCTTTATTATAAAATGATGTAAAGTAGAAAGTGCCAGATGGAAGAATTAAAGAGGGCACAGTATGTGGGGTGGAACACACCTCCCAGCCCCCGGGAACCTCCATGTGCTCGTCAGGCCTGAAGCTTTCCAACCTCATCCTTTTTCGTTGTTTTTTCTTTAGAGGCTATGCTCCCTAGGCATCACTGATTGCATCATCGGCCATTGGTGCGACACCGATTCAACCTCCCACCCCTCTCCCCTCCACAGACGTTAGGGTGGCGGAGATGGGACTGAAAGCTCCAACATTCCGGTCACATGGTTCCTTACCCTGGCCACCAGTCCCCATCTTTAGGTGCTTTTTAAAAGTCACCCTGTGAACATAAACTCGCGTGCTTGAAAGCGGTTTGTGATAAATATCACAAATATCTCTATCATTCTGATTCCTTAGGAAACTCCAAGGGTTTATGGGTTCTCTGCTAGAAACAGGGACAAAGGCCCAATAATATATTTCTTATTATGTCATCATATCAAAATAATTCTCTCAGTTACTATTTATATGATATTAAAGCAAACCAAAACAGAAAACAAAACAGCCAAGAGCTCATTCACTAAACCACTACTGTTGTTTAGTGAGATTGTAAAAATGCACTTCCCAGTTCATGGAAGAGAGCTACAGTGAGACAAATATAATAAGATAAAGAGCTAAATATAAAATAAAAAGCATAAATATAAAATCATACTTTTAAGTCTGTATGCTGCTGGCAGTAGCTGCTGGCTGGCAGCGGCCACTCAGATGGGAGTCGGACGTAAATCTGTAAACACTTCTTATTTCAGGGGCCAGGGAAGCCTCTAAGAAAGAATTTACCAGTGATTATGTTCCAATCCCCAAGCATTACTCATGGTGTCCAAATAGACACCTTTGCTTTTTATAATAGAAACATAAATGAGATTCCCTTCCTTTCTGATATCATCAGAAGTTCCCGACAGACAGACTCCTCCTGGCAGTCAGGCTCTGCCAGCAGCCCCCAAGGCCTCTCTGCAGACGGCAGGCCCTCGGGCCATCGCGGTGCTGCAGAGCAGCCGGCTTGTGGACAGCGGCGGAGCCAGGGCTGCTTCCTAGACTTGCCGCTTACTGACTGGCTCTGGGATCCCACTCAAGGTCTTTACACGGTGGAGCTTTCCCCTCCTCCATCTCTGTGCCTCACAGGGCTGCCGTGAGCTTGTTAACTATGAGCACGTGGTAAGGCACGCACCACCGTGCTTCGAACGTACAACGGTAGATACTCTCGTTATAATACCTGTTCTGCAGATGAGGGAACTGCGGCCCAGGGAAGCTGTATAAGTGGCTCACGGTCACCGAGCTCGGGGTTGGCGAGCTGGGATCTGAAGCCAAGCGGTTGTACGCATTGAGTAAGTTCGCCTACAGAGGATGCTCAGGACTGTCTAGGTGATGAGAAATACCCGACAGAGATCAGCTCTTTGTCGAGGACCTCATTGGCTTCCCCCTGTTTCGCCCACACTGTCTCTGAGACCGCCTGCAGCTGGAACACGTTACATATATGCCCGTGACCCGGACTTGGGAGACAGCGGCGTTCTCTGAAGGAGGTGACAGAGGTGGTGTGTAGTAGTCATATGGACACAAAAATAACGCTTCCAAGTGGGTTCCGCCCCAGGTGAAGGAAGAGATTGAAACCCTTCCAAGCTTCCTGGACCTTCCAGCAGCTGACTAACGGCTTTTGTACAGCGTGATGGTGAGTCCTAATTTCTGAGCCACCCATCTTTTTGGAGTTGTAACATTATCCCTCTATGTACCTTGCAACGAAGGAGAAATGATGCATGGAATAAGGAGAAAGAAAGAACCAGGTTGACAATCTAAATGTCGATCTCAAGGTCTGGCTAAAGGCCGAAAGGAAAGGATGCTATGGAGCTGGGCCCGAGGAGGACAGGAGCCCTCTGGTCCCTCCTTCCCTATGGCCCAGAAGCCACTGCCCCGCAGTCTCCTGATGTGCCTGAGGGGGCGATAAAGAGCAAATCAGTGCCGTGCCAGCCTGTAGGTGCCATGAGGCAGCTGCAGTCCCAGCTTCGACAGTCACTACGCTTTGAGACTTTTGCAAGTCTCCTCGCCTGTGACCCCGAGGATGAGGATGACAGCTTCCCCCCCTTTCGTGTGAGAGCTAAACGAGGTAACACGACATAACATTTAAAGGGCCTCGTCAGGCTGTGGCACAGTGTCTGCTGACCGTCGTCTGTGAGGACGCTCTTTCTGAGAGCACCTCAGCGAGGAGGCTGCTGCATGGGAGAAGAGGCGACCACGATGAGGCATCTAAAAGCGAACTTGAGCCCTGGCTCCATTGGTTGGAGCGTCACCCCACATGCCAACGGTTGTGGGTTCCGCCCGCAGTCAGGGTGCATAGAATCATAACATAATAAAAAATTAATAATAAAATTTTAAAACTACAAAAGTAAAATAGAATAAAAGCAAACTTGAAAGAGGCGATGGGGACCTCTGCTAATTCCAGGGCTCTGCGCTCACAGTGGCTGCCAGGCGCCCACGGAGGATCAGCTTACAGGAGCTGGCAGGGGAGCTGAAGCATTCCAGCTCCATTATCTCCACTTCCTTTGAACTAAAATTTGGAACATAATGCTATAATCTTTCTAAAACAGAGCATTTCACATTAGAATGGTAATTGTTTTTTTAAGCTACTTTTGAAAATGCTCATTTTCTTAGGGGAAAAAAAAAAAAGACCATTTCAGTGTGGTTCAAATGAAATACCAGAACTTTGTTTGATAAAGAAACCATCAGAATTAAAGAATGGTATTCAATCATGATACCCAATTTTGCCTCATAACAGTCTTCGTTTATTTTTTCAGAATCCTATTTCTATTTAAAATGGTCCTTCACCCAGTTTGAAATTGAATTAAGGGAGCAAGCCGATCAGGAGGCCGAGGAGCTGGAGCCCGCCTTCCCCTGGGTCTGCTCTCCAACACCAGGGCGCCTGCCCCTCCCCTCCCTGCTGGGTGGAGACGGACACGCAGGGACGGTCTGGGCCTCAGTGCTGGAATGCAGGCCGGCATCTGCCGCTGTCACTGGCCTGACAATCCCCTGCTGGCCTCGTGACATCACTCCAACCTTATTTAACTTTCTAAAGGGAATTCTTTACATAATCAGTCTCTCCTCATTGTTTACTGACCTCACACACTGACTCCGTGGTAGAAGTCTGGGAGCAAATGCAGGAGGAGGGAATCTAAGAGAATGTTGTGAAGAGACCCGGGAAATTCTATATGAAGATTTTCTTAACAGCATGCACCCTACGAGAAGCACTCTTTCACGTTCTTTAGTTATCAGCTTCTGCTCCTCGCGGCTGACTGTTAGGGCATCTGGTTGGCACCCAGTGGGGCATTATCGGCCCCTTCTGTCTTTCTCTCTGACTCAGAGGAGAGCACGGGGGGTTATCATCAACTACAATGTTTGTGGACACCTAGATGGAATGGGCCAGGCAAGCGTTTCAGGGCGCATGACACAATGACTTCACTCTCAATGGCTTGGTTGTGCAGGGCACATGAATGAGATAATGAGCATCAACTAAGACCGGCATATAAATCATCCATGGGCGTATAAATGCTGAGTTTTGTTTGGTGTCAGTTTGCGGTTGGCTATGCGGGCGGTCAGCATGTGTGCAGGGCGTTCGGGTGTGTTGGAGAGGAGGCTGACAATGCTGAACACCTTGCACATCCAATTGGGAAAATAAGAATAAGAAAAAATGATGAGCAGTGCTCTCTTCCCACCATGTACCCCCTTTTTCTAACCCTATCTACTGATATGTCTGCTCAGGTAAAGCCCCAGGTCAAGGTGATTGTGGAATTCAAAGCTTTAACAAGTTTACCACCGAGAGTCGTGCTCCCTGATGACTCACCTGCTCCAGCACCACCCAAGCGCCCTATTGGGACATGTCTTCTGGCTGTAAAGCCCCAAATGTAGATGAAGGTCGTGCTCTCCTCTCATTTCACCTCTGCCCCCAATACAAAGTTACAGAAAGACACTCAAAATCCCTCTTTACCTTTACCCCAGCCTGTGTACCTTATTCTTCAACACAGGGAAGGAACTGGAAGAATTACCACGATTTTCCCTGGACTCTGTCTTCTTTTGTCGGCTTTCGTTGGACACACATCTTCGGTCCTGTTGTTTCTTTTTCTTGGGATATCTAACCAGCCAGAGTAAAGATGACATCTAATCCTTTTCTTCTTTTCTCTTTTCTTTGAAGATTAAAAGTTGGAGTTCCATCGAAAGTCAACACAGAAATGGGGGAAAGGGGACTCATCAAAGCAATAAGGCAGGAAACTTCCCCAGAACCAGGAGTCACTAGTTTCCTTGTTGAAGGTTCAACCAAGTAGCCAAGCAAATAGAAGGCACAACCATATCACAGCACATTATCAAAAACTTTCAGAATCTCAGGGCATGGAAAAGATCTTAAAAACTTCTGAAGATGAAATAAAAGGAAATGCCACATAACGAGAAATTTCAAGCCAAGCAATGAAAGCCAGAGGGAATGAACAATGCTGTTGAAAGTCTAAAGGAAATGTTTTCTTCTTAGAATTATATACCACAGCAGTTACAAATCAAGTATAAGCACATAACAATGGAACTTTAAAATGTACAAGTTCTCAACAAAACTTTTTGTCCCTTATAGTCTCTCACAAAAAGCCAACAGAAGATGAGTTCCACTGATAAAGAGGAAGATACGGAATAAGGGACATAAGAAATCAGCACCGAAGGAGGCAAAGTGGTGGTGAGGAGAGATCCCCAAATGAAGCCGTGCACCAGCATGGGGACAGCGGTCAGGACTGGAGGAAACTGGAAGTTCGGGGAGGAGAGGTCTCCAGACAAGTGAAATGAGCAGAATGGCTGGTGGATCTGAAGATCTTGAGGGAAGACTTAGAAAATTTGATTTAGCAGAAAGACAGAAAACCAAGGCAGAAAAGATTATCAGCTTCAGGAAAAACAGAACTTTGCACACAAAGGAAAACGCAGTCATCACTTGCTGCTTGGGCCACCTATGAATCACACTTCCCTAGTCATAACAATGTACATACTGAATGCGGAGCTAATTATTTTACACCATAACTATTTGGTAGTTGGGAGAATAGGAAGAAACAGTTAACAGGAAGTAACAGTTAAATAATCGTTGTTTATGGTTGGAAGATAATCTAAAATTTAAAATAGAAACACAATAGAGAAAGGGAGGTAAAGCCAAAAAAAAGAAAAAAAAGGTAAAGATGGTTGTCTCAGGTAGAAAATGAGAGAGAAGTGGATGGAACCCATTGTTTTTCTGAATCACTTTCTTGGCTTAAACAACGGGCACGTACGGCTTTGATAAAAATTGAAGCTACGACAAACGTCTACAAAAATAATCCAACTAACAAAGGGGTTGGCATCACGAGGACTTGCTTTTCATACCATAAAATCATGAAAACTTGGAGCTTCCATTAAAAAACGAATACTCCGAACTGGTTTCAACTAGGGGGAAAAAGACTTTAGACATAGACACTTAAAGTCGCTGTAGTTAGAAGTTTCTCGGATGACAAAGTTCTGGAAGGAGTGAGGAATAAGAAAGACATTAGAAGTAAAAGCTAGAGTGGCTTAGATCATGAAATGGAGTTGAGTTTAAAGAGCTCAGATTATGTGTGAGAGTGAATTTTCGCTGTAGGGATGGCTCTGGTATCTGAGCATGCACCTTCACCCGAGGCAAACCGTGCTGTAGGCCGCGTCTCCCAGGGTACGAACAGGGACCTCGACCCAGGTGATAAGGGCTGATGTTGGGACTCGGACTACATTCGGTCACGTCACTTCTACAAAGTGACTGGGGATGACCTAAACCCCTGGGCTATTCGGGAGTTCTTGATCTTGGTTTCGGACACAAAGGACACAGTGTGGAAGGAGTCACAGACTACAAAGAAGGCTCGAGAAGAAATCTCTGGGAGAAGCCATCACCTGGGGGCTGCAAAGACAGTGCCAGTGTTGCAAAGGAACCGGAATCCAAAATAAAAGGTCAGATTCGCAGCGCCTTCTAATGAGAAGTCAGTAGAAACGAGAAGCGTGGAGACAGACCCGAGCTGGCGCTGCAGTGGCGGCCAGCGTGCTGCCCCCGACTGGCTGGGTTTCCTGCAATGACCTCTGCCAGCAAAGCTGGGGAAATGAATGAAAATAAGTCCGGCCTATCTCAGGTGGGCCGGTCGGCAGCAAGGGAAATAATACACCAATTCGTGCAAAAGGTGGGGCCTGTTCTGTAAAAATTTAAAGCCAACACATCTGAGCCAGAATTGACTTCTTTAGGAAAATTTGCTGAGCTTCCCAAGACAGCATGCCTTCTCCCCTTCCCCCCACCCCAATATCCCAATCCAAAAAGCCTCTGGAAATGGTGTTTTGGGCCAATTTCCTAATCCCCAAGACTACAGAAAGTTATCCTAAAGTAATGCCATCACAAATGCTAGACTAGGTTCTTGGTGACTGAATTATACGTCTGATGTGAAGTTACCTGTGACTATAGAACTGGAGGACAAACCCTGACCTTGCCCTTGAACACGCACACAAAGGCAGCGTGCAGAGGGAGGGGGGTTGCTCCATAACGAGTGGACTCCATGGTCTTTCCTGAGTCACAGCACCTGGGCCCCTTCATTGAAACAGTACGTCTCTCCCTTCTTCTTCTGGTCCCACTCACCACGCAGGTCTCCACAGAGGAGAGGGGCCACCCTTGCCCTTCGGGGTCACTCAGAGCAGGAGTCCACTCAGAGGGCCACTTTACACCATTTCCCAGAGCTGTGTGGCACCCTCAGGGACATACCAATGATGCTGCGATGACCCAGAGGTGACCGGCACTAGGAAGCCAGTGTGGTCCCTGGGCTTCATGGAGCAGGACAGGAAGGAGGGTGACCAGACCCAACAGCTCAGAGGGAGGTGGGCTGACCCAAGAGGGCAGAGGAGAAGGATCCCAACTTCCCCCTCCTGCTGCTCTCTGGCCCCTTGCCACGCCTTGAAACTGGCTGGCTGGCAAGAAGTTGAAAGTCAAAGGGTATAGGGGTCAGTCTCCCAGGATTCAGACGGAAGAGTTAAGGTCAGGTGGGGGGGGAGGACAAAATGGGGAATAACCAGCTCACCTGGTATTTGATCCAAAATCATTGCCTTAGACACCCCTCCCCTGGAAGTGATTTTTTCAGAAGCTCCAAAAGTATGTCTATTTACATGTGAATATATGTTTACAGAAAATAGAGAGAAAAAGCTATACCAACACACACACATATGCTAATAATCTTTGCAATCTCTAAAGTGATCTCAGTTGGCAAAATAGCCATGAAGACACATGCACTTTAGGTCATTAACTTACGGATGTCATAGCATTGCTCCCTGCCCCCCAAAACTCCTGTCCAGTCTGGACTAAGGGGCCCAGGTATTTATATTTTCAAGGGCTCAATGACTGATTCATTGCCCATAAAATTCTGAGAACTCTCCAGTCACCTCTACATCATTTAAGCAGATTATCGAGGGGCCTCTGCAACATGCCTAACCAGTGCTCCTCCAAACTCTCAAGGTAATGAAAAATAAGGGAAGCCTGAGAAATCGTTCCAGACCAGAGGAGCCAAGGATCCTGACTGAAGGCACTGTGGTGCTGGCGATGGGATCCCAGAACAGGAATCAGGTATTAACAGGAAAACATGTTGCAATTTGGATAGAGTCTGGGGTTTAGTTAATGGCGATGCAGCATGTTAAATTTGAGGAATTTCAAAATTACAACACCTTAAAAGATCAAATATCTATAGCAACTGTGGATAATTTCTACAATATCTAAAGCAAAGTTTTTAACACATTGGTTGGAGTCATAACTGCATTGAATTACCATCCATTTTTGGAAAATTAATATTACAAAAAACAGTGGGCACCTTTCTGCTTCATTTTATGCATCGCGAACATCTGGATGTTTCCACCACCGACTGTGCTGAATTAGAACCAGCTCATCCCCCAGGAAGCAGGAAGCAACTTCCACATGAGCGCCCTTACTTATGCCAAAAGTGGAATAAATACAGTGTGTGTAAAATTTCCCAAATTTCCCTTGAACTAAAAACAAGCACGATGAGTAATTGATGACCAGATCACTGACAAATTCACCCCGGGAGGCATTCCAGAAGCTCTGTAGACAATCATCTGCTTCCACAATCAATTGTGTACAGTTGGTCCACGGGAAATGTCCCTCTCTGAAGCGGAAAGAGGTTTTGATTGATGCAAAAAATTACCTTTCCAAGTTTCAATAGGAAACAATTATTTAGATAATTTGAGGTACCAGGAAAAAATTAGGTATTAAGTGGATACTGAGTTCATATGTTGGGGAATGAAAACTATGAGCTGGAGCATGTATATGGGGCCTTTTTCCCCTCGATGAGTCTCCAAGTCCTTAACACATAGAAGTGATAATGAGCAAGCTTCTTTCGACACTGCTGCAGGGAGCCAGGGAGTGGATTCGGAATAGTTCTAGGTAGAGAGAATTTACTTACAGACAAGTATTCAGCTACGAGACTTCCCCCCCTAGAATTCTAATAATTCTCTGCAGTGCCAGTTGAAAGGAAATTTGCTAAGCTAGATATTTTCCGGATGTTTCTCGTGGGTTGGAAAGTGGTTTGTGGGGAGGAAGGGCACCTACTTGCTGGGCATCGAGTCCCACATCACAACCGATGAGCTCTAGTCAGAGGCTGGTTCTCTCTCCAAGGCCTTCGATGTGTGAAAGGACAGAAAGGGGAAGGGAAGGGAGGGGAATGCAAAGCTGACCTTTGAGGGGAGACCCCACTTGGCCTGTAGCTGCCCTTGGGTGTGGTCTTCTGTCCCAGCAAGAGCCCTGGTGAGACTTCTCAACATTGGTCACAGCCGCTCACTCTGACTCTTTGGTAACCAAAACAGACCGATTCTCTTAATGAGTTGATTGAAAGTTCCTAAGCTCTGCACTCCCATTTCTAGCACAGAACTAGCCTGATGAGCAATAAACGTTCATCGAATGAATAAACACCACCATTTTATCACCCAAGTCCCCTTGTGTAAAGTCTAACACAATGCCCTCAGAATTTGCCACCGAGAAGATTGCCATCTCTTTTAAGGCATTTATAAGCATCTTACATTACAATTATTTCACCCACTAAACTCCATGTTTTGCCCTGGCTGCCCATCAGAACCAAGTACCATGTTCAAGCGCAGTAACTAGATTAGCCCGTAGAGCCACAGTATTTTCTTTCCTCTATTTGGTCTCTGAAACTTGTCGTGTGACTTTATTTTATTCTAAGCTGTCCTGGATTTGGAAAGATCGTCATCATTCGATGAATGAGCAAACACAGAGGGACATGGGGACAGGGGTTCAGGTAACTGAGCCACGATTTCAGGAAGACCTGGAAGCGTAGTTTCTTCCTCTCCCTGAGAGACTGAGGAGTGTTGTTTACCTCCCGGGGGCCCAAGAACTTGCCACTCCTCCCCCAAGGCAGTGGGTCTTCCTTTTAGCCCTCCAGGGGAAAAGGGTTTTGCCAGGGCCCTGGCTGGAGGGTTTGCTCCCTCCCCTGAACCACTACGCCTTTACTTAGTCAGAGAAAAGGCCTGTGGGTGGGTGGGCTTTGTGCCACACCCAGGGTGGCTGCTCGCCTTTGTCCCCCACACTGAGTGGGCTCCCCACAGTCTTCAGACCTGCCCTTTCTCCTGGAGGAGCAGCTTATGAGTAAGAACTCCCTTTGCGTCGGGGTTTCCAGCTGTTCCCGAAGGAAAACTGCGGGCCCACACCGGCCTCGAGGGACTTGGTAAGGTCTTTAACTGGTTTCCCCGCACTTGCTGCTGCGCTGCCAGAGGGGGCCATGGTGGGGGGAGCTGGGCTCTCTGGGAGGGTTGGCTCTCTTGGAAACTGGAACTTGAGTTCGCTGACCGGCTCCAGAAAAGTTCTCTGTGTGTATGGTCCAGACTTTTGTCATTGGGGGTGAGCTTCTCTGGCAGGGTCCTACATCCCAAGCAGAGGCAGAGCTCACCCAAGGGGATGTGTAGGACTCTTGCTAGTGTAGGGACCCCGACTCTTTTCTTATTGCACTGGCAGCTACAGCTTCCCGGGACCCACTCCATCCCTCGCCTTTCTTGCTTCTGGCAGCAGGCATTGGAAGCCACAGGGCGGGCTCTGATCCTTTGCCAGGGTTCATGGACCAATCAAACTATGACCTGGGTTTTATTAGCACCATGCCACCCTCGAGTTAAATTAGATTACGAGACACAGGTGGAGAATGGGAGCCTCCTACACGGTTTTCAGTTCACATCAGGGTGGTATTTTGTCAAGATCTCATGGACTCAGGATCTTCCAAAGCAAATGACAAGGCCAGCACGACACTGGTGTAAAGAGAACCAGAGATGGATCCTTTTAGGAATTAACACGGAGCAATTTGATCAACACAATCAGTCCAAATAATTTAAGCTTCCATGATATCAGCTACCATGAGCCCCCTTGGTGTGGATCAGTCCTTAACAGATTTATACTTTTTCTTGAGCTTTCTTCATTCAGGGAAATATATGATGAAATCTATACAGAACAATGAAGGTTTGCTACCTTCTGAAAGTTTGTTTTTTTTCAAACTGTGAAGGCCATTACAAAGATATCTTGACTAAATAATTAACTTCCTTATTGCCTTTGTTTTTCTGTGTTAATGTGTCCTTCCGCAGCTGTGTTTCTGGCTGGTGTCGTAGGAGGCCTGGAGAAAGAGGCACAGTGTCCATCCGAGCGCTCCAGCTGCAGCCACTGCAGGAACACCAGCTCATTAAGTTGCTCGAAGACTGTAGCAAGAAATTAGATTGTTCAAAGTTTCGAAGCAAGTAGTCTGAAGTTTAAATAATGGCAGATGACTGGGGTTTTCCTAATAAAAAAAGTTATAAATACAGTTACTCAGTTATAGGGGCTACATGCTACATTTTGTTTCTGAAGGATTTTTTAATAGTTTAAATTACAGATACCAGAAGCGGAATGTTTATAATCAAAGCCTTAGATTCTGGTATCACAAATCGCAGACTGTCGAAGAGGGAGCACATACCTTTGTAATTGAGTGTTATGGCCGGAGGCCTGGGCGAGCAGGAGGCCGGGCCTGCTCCCACACGCAGGAGCCCCTGGGGACCCTCCACCGGGGTGGCACTGAGCCCGGCTCGGAGGGGATGGATCATCCTCAAACAGCAGCCAGGGTGTGATCGTGTTGGAGAGAAAAGTCCCTGGCTTTTGAATCGTGACTCTGAGCTAGAGGTCGAGAGAGAGTCTGTCTGCTTGCTTCTGTGCCCAGGTTTGCAAGTTTTCTTGTGCAATTAAATATGGCAGCGAGAATGTGTTTCCAGATGCCAACTTGGCGAGACCCTTCTCCAGAGAAGAGATGACTGACAGCCCCTTATCTAAGGTGAAAGGAGCAGACGAACCTTTGTTACATGGAAACATGCTGAGAAGGAAAAACGCTAAATGGGTAGGTGCTTGGACCAAAGCCAAACCACACTTCAGAACAACACTTCTAGACAAGGATATTAGATTTGTTTAAGCATTTATAACAGATCATCCAATTTCATAATCTTATTTCTTCTGCTAACTAACCCTTATCAATTAACCGACTGTATATTTATTCTTTAATGATGAGTTATTTGGAATCTAAATATTTTTTTAACATTAAGATCCTCTTAGTATGTCTTCCCTCCAACACATAAGATTTTATTTGACCAGAGAATTTCTAATTGACTAGGAATATGAAATATATTTTGAGAGAAAATTTGTTCCTTGTAATTATTTAACTTCTACGTCAGAAAGCCATTGAGATTCTCCATCACCTTATGTTGTTCAGATTTGCGTAAGCTATTTCAAAGCACCTTCACACCTTTTGTATTCGTCCCTTTGTCTCAAAAGACACTCAGTTTGATGCCACTTACTTGGGGAAGAATTGCAATTGACCTATACAAGATGGAAAACTACAAACCGAGGCATCCCTTCTACAGGAAGCCCCTTCTGCTTTTAACGTGGCCAGCGCACGCCACGCTGGCACCTCTTCAATATCCTCCAGTCACATCTGTTTCCCGGATTCATTTGGAAAACAAAAGGGCTGTGAGAGTCTGGGAGACATTGATGTTGCCACCAAACGTGAATTCCATTCCCGTGTCTTTGAAACAGCCTCCCCAGGCACATTCTCTGCATCTGGGCCCATGTGGAACAGCTTAGGCATTTCGAGAGGACTTCACTCATAGATCAAAAGTATTTTTCCAGATGCCACTTTAAAACAAACAGAGCTTCAGAGTCTACTTCCCCAAGGAAGCGATGTTTGGAGCAATGCTTATCAGGAACAGCTCCAGGTTCTGCTGATTAAAAACATTAACCTGCTCTTTTTAAAGGCTACCAAAATACTGTGCACCTACTGAGGGAGAGTTGAACGGTCCGTGGAACGCCTGCCCTCCTTTGGCCGTCCCCTAAGGCCCTGGGCTTGTGCTCCAGAAGGACACTAGTGACGTGAACAGAGAAGAATCTGAGTCTGGGAAAGTTGATTTCGTTAGAAAAAATAGGGATAAAAGGAAGTTGGTTGAAAGAAAGAATGAGGATCCATGGTATGGATTTCCTTTGGAGCATTTCTGCTTGGTTCTTTTTCTAGGCGCTTCTCTCCTTCATTCAGCCCAAGCAACCCTCCTCAGCATCTCCATGGCACTTGGCTTCGCTCTCCCTCTGGGAAGAATGAGATCCTTGTAACGAGGAGATGAGGGTGCTTGTCTTCTCTCCCGAAGGAAGCACCAGGCTCTTCGAGCATCGGAACCACATCTTCGTATTTGTGTCCCTCCTAGTGTCTTCCAAGTGCACACCCTTTGCACGGTAACTGTTCACAAATAAATGCTGAGAGAAATGCAGTGGGGTGGAATAGAGTAGAATGGCTGGAATGGAGCGAAGAGAGACTGAAGAATGAAGATACAAGAGATTCAAAACATTTACTTACGGCCAAAAAACCTTCACAGAAATGTGTTCCAATGACTTAAGGCAACTGAACAGGGAATGGAATGGCTATTTAAAGAAAAGTATTCGGGTTCCATCCCAGCTGCTCAGAAACCACCTCTCCCTCCCGTCAAAGAAGGTTCGAGCACCGTGTGGGGAGGGAGGCCGGAAACACGCCTGTTCTGAACTCCAGGTGGACTTGGAACTCCACTGCATTCCCGTTCCCCAACCTGGGTTTCCAGACGCGGAACGTCAAAGCCTGTGGTGGGGATGACGGATGAGTCTTCAGTCTCTTTGACCCTTAATCATTTCAGCTCAGACTTTTCATCCCTACTGTTAAAACCAAAAAGAACAGCTAAATTCCTTGCCAAGTGGCAAAAAGAACATGATGGAAGTGTCTCAGTGCAGTCTCCAAAATCTCACTCAGCAAAGCTACTTCCAACGCTCAAGGCGGAGCATGCTACTCCCAGCCTCCGCAGAAGTGTTGCTCAATCCCTCAAAATCTAAGTGGTTTTTGGCAATAAACAAGTAAATACCTAAAGAATGCTGATTCAAGCATTTTAAAATAGGGCTAGCCTGGAGACACTTTCCAAAAAAAAGAGAGTAGTCTGGATGTGAGACAGGTTCCTAGATAGACAGTCTTTCCTAATCATGGAAAATATTCTTTCCCACTGACTTAATCCAGGACAATCTTCTATTATTATGGCACCTTCAAAAGAAAACACCCATGCATATCACCTGGCACAATTTAAAACTAGTCAACAAGGTGACAAGGAATTGGAGGCCTTGTAGCAGTGGCAGCTACATATTTCCCATAAACCAAGTTGATTTTTATCTCCCCAATCCTTTCTCCCCAGCCACTGAAATCTGTGACTTCTGGTCCATGAGAGGTAGGACCACTGAGCTTTGCCAGCAGGTGGTGCAAAAACCATGTTGTAGAAAATGATCACAGACAAACAATAGACTCTCTCAGGTTGGGCATTCCTGGTACTCATGAACATGGCCTTTGGAAAAAGTGATAGTCAAGCTTCTTATTTAATATCACTGTCCACTACTCCCACAATGCATTGCCCCCTCTCTACCCCTACCACCTCGCTAATTCTGCACTTTGGTTGGACATACGGTGGATCCATTTTAGCCATTGTGACAAATTTCATATTTGTTAGCTCTCATCTCAGGTTCAATGCTTTCCCCAGACGCTTGAAGCTGACTCCAGACCTATTCAGGGTCCCCAGCCATTCCCACGGCAGAGAAGTTATTTGTGGTGTGAGTCCATGAGCTCCACTCTCATCTTCTCACCCCACCTGGTAGGTCTCAGGCCCAGAGCAGGGGCCCCGGATCTAAGGGACCCTGCCTACTATGTTTCTGTGTCCCTTTTTCTGCCTCCTCCTCCACCTCCAGTGATAGCTGAGATCCCGTGTAACCAAGACTGATCGAACGCAGTTTACTTTTATTATGTAGGGACAGAAATAATGGACCATGGGGTGTGTTGTGGAGAATAAACAAAGTCAGTTCAAAAATGTAAAGTACTTTGCACATTAAAATGATCATAGACATTTTTAATAGTTTAAAATCTGCTCGATTATCTCCTACATGATCTCCTTCAAATCCCTAACCCTTCTGTGCCTCTGTTTATCTCCTTAATCGCTTGTTTTTTGCCAGCTGACAGGAGAGGCCATGGGGGAGGTCTCATGACTTGTAAGCACCAGAGGAAGAACAAACTAGACCCAAATTCTATTCTCATTCCCCGTGCTGCAGAGTTTCGCAAACGCTGGTAAAACATCTGCAAATTGACAGTTCCAGGATCCAAATTCAAGTCTTGGGTCTCCTGGTGTGTTGTTTCTCTTCACACACAGATGCAGGGATGCTAATTCGGTCTGCAGTTAGAGGCCCCACTGTTCGGATCCAAGTCGTCCCATGGGGCTAACGTTGGTCTTCCTTAGCTGCTGGGCAATGCTGTCCATGGTCTTCCGTGGCTGCTGGGAAGCCCACCGTCACAGGAACGCTGATCAGAGAAGACCCCCCGCCCCGTCCCAGACACACACGCACACATGCTGTTTCAGAGGCACTTTAAAATGCATTTAAATGCTTTTAATTTCACTTTAAAGTGCACTCTACTTTTACAAAGGATAGAATGATCCCAGAAAGACTGGACGTTCCGTCCGGTGTCCTGGAAACAGCTGACTGCCTGCTCACTGACGACCTGTGTCCTTTCAACTTGTGTCACCCTAGGGCTAAGCACTAGGGGTCAAGTTGAAGGGTAGGCCCAGGTTCCCTCAGTCCCCACTCTCTGTGACAATCAGAGGGACCCCTGGGTAACCTGCCCAAGCTTCGGTGACCTCAAGGCCACCTGGACCACTTCCAAGACCTGCCCCCAGAGCTTTGCCCCTGTGGCTCACTGCCCTTATCACACCTGCATTCCAGGGTCCCCTGCTGGCCGGCTCCGGCCACCCTCATCCAGCCTGTCCTCCTCCCCCCTCTGCTTTCACTGCCCGGTGGGCTTTCACTTGGGACACTCTGGGGCCTGAGCAGACTCTAAGACTCCTAGTTGGCAGGCCAAGCCCCACTTTACGTAGTTATGTGTGTGCTCATGTGCAATTAATGAAGGATTTAGGGCAGCTCAGATTTGTCCCCAAAGTTAGTTTTTCCAACTCAATTCTAACCAGAGAACTTTATATGCTCCATAAATGCAGAGTTTTTAAAAATGTACCTGTAGCATGAATATAGATTTTATATAATCGTATACACTTATATTAGATAATATATTTTATATCGATTTACATTACCCCACTGACTCATTTTATTTGGGGATGTCATGCCTTCAGACACATTCCCCAGTATATTCTAGTATCACACTTACAGTGCCCATGCTTGATACACATTTTATCTTTTTCATTGCTAGTGTTACTTGTGCCTATTTTTTTCTACTCAACTGTTGCATTAAGTTATCAAACGAGAGACCCGGGTGATTGCAGAGCTCATCTATCGTTTTTTAACATTAAATTATTCAGTAAATGTTTATTCAGTATAAAAAATATAAATTGCTGAGCTTAGCCCCAGGAAGGAAGAAAATGAAAAAAGCGATGCTCTTGAATCTCGAGGAGCTGATTATCTCAAAAAGGGAAATGATGAAGAGCGTGTGCTCACTTCTGCTCAAAAGCAGGGTGGTGTGAGACTCCCCCGGAGGCAACCAGAAGATGCTTCTCTGGGCTACCGATGGCACTGGCTGCGATGGCAGGCAGACGCCCTACGGGAGGAGGGTGTGGACTCAAGAGACATTTAAGGGGAGGGTCTCAGAATCTGACACGGTTGAGTCGAGGATGACACTTCTAAGGTTAGGTTATCAGGAAAATGAGTAAGGAAGCAGCGGGTACAGAAAAGTTTAAAGAAAGAACCAGTATGAGGAGGAAGGCGCCGGGGGTGAGTGGTGAAGGAGAGAGGAGACCAGATGTGGATGGGCTTAATTTGGCCACTGGTGGGATAACCAAGCACACAGGGATGGCAAGCAGTCTGATGCTTCCTAAGACACAGGAGAAACAAAAATCTGCAGTGCTTCCCCCTTACTATTCTTCCCGTGGTAGATTGCCACTCAGCCTCCAAGATGCCCCTCAAAGGCTGTCCTTCTGTGGGGACTGTCGGAGTGAACCACTATTAAGGCATTTATCGGACGGCACTGTAGTTTTTATACACACCTCTCACTGAGAGCCTTATGGAAAGTAATTTGTTTTCCCTTCGCACGTATGCACAACCACATTGGGTTGAATTGATAGAGGTGCACAGACATCATCTTTAGAGTATTGCTCATTGAAATCTCAGAGCTAGATGAGCTTCTGAGAAACAGCAGAGACAGGAAAGAGACCAAGGAGAGATCTGCCCTTCAGGGAACCCCACCTTTGAAAGGCAGGAGGAGGTGACAAAGGGGATCAAAGGAGGGAAGAGAGAGAGGAGAGAGGCAGCTGGGAGTGAAGCGTGCTACATCAGACGAGCCAAAAGACAAGTTTTCAAAACAAAGGGGGTCCGTGGTGTCATAGGCTGCAGAGGCAGGGATGGAAAACCCTCAGAAGTGCCCGTGGCCCTAGATCCTTGAAGTTGGCCGGGTGAGCTACAAGAGGGGAAGGAAGGGCCACAGTGCCACCTCGGCAGCCAGCAGTCCTCCACTCAGAGTGGACCCAGACCTTCTGAGTCTTCCGGGAAAGCCAGAATGCAGCTAGACGTGTAGACATTGAACCTGAACAACTCACTCAAGTTTACAACACAACGATACGACGGCCCACACTAGTTGAGTCCAACAAATCCTACCTGACCTGGAGGCAGCCGGTCGAGGGCGTCCAGGCAACGGTGATGAGGCTGGAGAGGAGAGACGTCAGAAATGATGGTTAGTGGTTCCTGGTCACCGAGATGAGATGGGACAGAAGTGACAATGCACGTTGCTAGGCAGTGAGTGGGTGTGGAGGGGCGGAGGCGCACCTGTGGAAAAGCACGCTCCCTGGCTGGTCTCGTGGCTTCCCGACCATCGTGGGGAGGGCCCACCTGCAGGACACACAACAGAACTCACCTGCTCAGCAGAGCACAGGTAGTTCCATGTACTCATTTGTGCAGAGCTCGGGGCAAAGGGAAAAGTTATTGTCTCTCTAAAAGCCTCACTACACACAGTACCTGCAGGGGCTGGAGAGCGGAGATTTAATCAGCCCAGGTCACTTCTGTCAGCGCCCATTAATGCTGGAGCTGTCTGTGGTTTCCATGGGGTCCAGGCAGATTCTTTCTTGTCTTTTTTTTTTTTAATCGAATTTATCAGGGTGACATTGGTTTACCAAACCATACAGGCCGCGCAGGAAGATTCTTTCAAACCCTGAAGGGATGATTTTTTGGCTGTGTCTGGCTGGGATGCCAAAATGAGATCCCGGGAGACTTAGAGTGCAGTGTACTGGTCGGGCTGCTGCCGTCCCCTTACACTGCCGTCCCTGACACTGCCATCCCTTAGCGAGTATTCACCGGGAAAGGACTCTTCGCTGGGTCTGCTCAGTGAGGTTCATCTTGCCTTTCAGGGGGCCTCTGCTTGCTCAGGACACCCGGTATTAGTTCCCACTAAAGACTGGGGCACTGGGGGAAGTTGTTTATCTCCTCTAGAATTTGGCTATTCCATCCACAAAATAGAAATAATGATAACAAGACTAAGACCTGGTCCGGGAGGTTTTTCTGCATTTATCAGAGTGCAACATGAAATCCAGTGATTAATAAATGTGAGTGTGTGTGTTTAATGGAGAGCTCGCATCAAAAGGGAGAAAAAATGAGAACAGATTTATTTTCTCTTTTTTAGCCCATTATCTCCAAATCACAACAGAGAGCCTCTGTAAGACACACCCCCAACGGGCTTTTACAGCTACATTCTTCATCTCTTTGGAGACCTTCCTAATTGTCTCAGTTCAAAGACAGCGCTATTTAAAGATTCCAAAGTCTCTTATTGGAAAACTTGAGTAAGCAGATCCGATTTCAGGGAGCACTTCTGGAAAGTTACTTCAGAATTACTCAAAATGGTACAGGGCAATTCTGCTTCACTCAAAAGCAACAAAGGGTCATTTAGTAGCTGTGGGCTGAAGCTAAATAACTTTGCCAAAACAGTGTGGGGCATGTTGCTTAGGACCTTGCTTTAACCAGTAGTAATAATCCACATTTTCCTGAACGCAAAGTAAAATTTAGGGTTTCTGAAGTCCTTTCTTAATGCACAGTTGGTTCATTTCATGTTTACGCTTTTCCATTGCTTTCAAGTACGGATTTGTTTATTTTGTAATCATCTCTGTTTAAAGACTCTATGATTATTTGACTGCTGTGCCCATTCTTACAATCCTTGGGATTTTAAAAACTACCTGTCACAGGCAACCGCGAGGGCCATTCTGCCAGAAGAGAATCATGGGCTTAAAATGCCACACACATGCAAGGAACAGCCAGGAATAGAGTAGAATCAAGTTAAATCTGTACCAAATAGAGGAGGGATGTGCTGGATGGGATGCAGGTGCAAATTCCTTCAAATGCAAGGCTTGTGTATTCAAAGCTCTCTTTCCTCCAGCTTGAGCTGCTGGGGGCAAACCCCTGGCTTTGGGGGCCCTGGAGAGATCTGCCTCCTGCTGGAGAATTCTACCCAAGGGCAAGGAGCTGAGTGAGGGCCAGAGGCAACCACATACTCTGTGGGCCTTCCACCTAGAGGGAAGTGTCCTTGAGGGCTGCAGAGAAATTTGATCCCATGTGTTTTCTCCCAGCACAACGGTTGCACCCTTAGGCCACCTTTTCCACCTTCACATGCGCCTGTCCGTCCACTTGAAACACAGGACGGAGCTCCAGCGAGGGGTGCTGGGTGAGACGGTGTGTGGACAGCAGGTGAGGTCAGCTCCTGAAGGGTGACTCTCCCTGGAAATGTCACGCATTTCTCATGCTGCCACGTTTACGTTAAAATGCTTGCTACAGACTGAGTGCCTGCGTTCCCCACCCCAAGCTCCTGTGGTCGGGTCCTAACCCCCAAGATGATGGCGTCAGAAAGTGGGTCTTTGAGGGGTGATTAGGCCGTGAGGGGGGAGCCCCCATGACGAGGATTAGTGCCCCTTTAAAAGAAACCCCAGAGGGGCCCCTCACCCCTTTGCCACGTGACTTAAACATCAAAAAGACCATGAACATATGCTGTGTATTTCCATTTTTTCCCATTTTTAAAAATTATTTTTAAAAGACTCCTTACTTCCTTAATTTTTTCAGGATAAATCCCGTGAATTGGATTCCTGAATCAATGATTCTGAATATAAAAGAAGATTTGTTAAGTTTACAAGGAATTTCCTTATGTGTTTTAGATTTTAACACATCAACTTTCTAGTAAAGTGGGAAAAGCTCAAATTATTTCACTCATATTTGTTGTTGGCCTTTCCTCCCAAGCAAGACACATTTAAGAGACATTTTGTTTGGCTTTCATTGTGATTGTGATTTCCCACATTTATAATTTTTTTTTTCTATTTTGTTGTAAAATGGAGAAAGAGTATCAAGGGAAGAGAGAGGACAAATTTCAACAGTAACAAAATTCAGCACAAAATACTGAGAAAGTTTATGATAATAACCAGCTGGAATAATCAGGCCCTTCGCAGTTCCGGGCACTGTGCTCGGTGATTTACCTCCGAGGTGTGCGTGGGGCCGGCAAGCTGATTCACGATGGATTGGGCGATTTCCACCTTCACTCCCGCTCAAAAATTCTACCTGAAAACTCTTCAGATCCTGGAATTCTTTCATCAAATCCCTGCCCCAGATTTTTCCATACATACATCTAAGTGCTTTTTTCTAAAGACTCCAAAGATTAATGGTAGGACGTGGGGCCCAGGTTCCCCACTCAGCTGGACGTTTTTAGTTTGCCACTCCATTCGTCAGTAGGGCGAAGAGCTTTGAAATTCTCGCTGTGCCGAATCCTGGCTCCATCCAGCGCGTCTGCTCTCGGTGGGGAGGCCGCTGTGGAGGTTACCGAGCTGAGAGGACAGACTCGGTTCGGGTAGTCCTTTGGGGAGGGTTGCTGCCAATCGCGTCTCACTTTGCTTTTTATTTTTTATTTTATTTTAAATTGTTTCCCCATGTTATTGAATGCATTGGGGTGACACCGGGAAACAAAATCACACAGGTTTCCGGTGCACAGTCCTACAGCACTTCCTCTGTACGCCGCGTTGTGCGTTCACCACCCAAGTCAAGTCTCCACCCATCACCATCTGCCCCTCTTTCCTCGTCCCTTAAACCTGTGCTCCCTTGACCTTGAATGAGTTCCCCGATGTCTGTGTGCCTTGCTCCTCCACCTTCTTCAGATTTTCCTCAAATACTGCCCTGTCAGACCCCCACCCCCACCAACACACCCTCGCTACTCCCCTTTCTTGCTTTATTTTCCTCCAAAGCACATCCTCTTAGTGAGCACACCCTGTACTTAGTGTTGGCATGTCCTCTGTCTCTGCGTCCTTTCAAAGGGCAGCTGCGGGAGGACAGGGGGGTGCGTCTGTTCTATTCACTGCTGAGTCCCCGGGGACCAGAACGTTGCCTGGGGCCGAGCAGGCTCAGGACGGAGCATGAAGGCACAGTAGTCGGCATGCAGACCTCTCTCAGGACAGGGATTGCTTCTGGGGACCGAGAAATGTGGGTTGGGG
Source organism: Desmodus rotundus (assembly GCF_022682495.2). NCBI lineage: Eukaryota > Metazoa > Chordata > Mammalia > Chiroptera > Phyllostomidae > Desmodus > Desmodus rotundus. The sequence goes on along the minus strand of NC_071399.1, from coordinate 90,966,124 downwards.
GTGAGAGGGCTCGAAATCTGTTTTGTATTGCTTTATATTTTAATCAACAAAAACACGTGAAGCAGACATAATAAATGCTAGCATTAACAAGTCTAAGGAAGGTATATTGTTGTCTGTTATCTTATTTTTCATACTCTTTAAAATGATGAATAATATCTTTATAATAAAGTACATTAATCTTAAGTGTGCAGCTTGACTTTCTATATGTATATACACCCACGTGACCACTAGCTAAATTAACGTGACTGAACGCAGGTCCAGCTGCCTGCCCTGACGAAAGCCAATGCTCCAGAGGCAGGTGCTGACGTAAAGGAAAGTGGTGTATTCGCAGGTGCCGGCCACCTGGAAGATGGAGGTCTCCCGTCTCAAAGCTCATGGCCCTGGGAAGATGAGGGACTCAAGTCTCAGGGGGCCCATCTCCCAGAAGGATGGGGCACTCGGGTCTCAGAGCCCGTCTCCCCCTCTCAGAGGAGGCAGAGGTTCCTCTAAGGAGGGAAAGGGGAATGGAACACAGATCAGGGAGGTGGCTGCGAAGTTCTCTACATGCAGACGAGCACAGTCCATTCCGGCACGTCAAGCGACAGTCCAGTGTGGGTCATCCTGGTTCAGCCATCCAGCCCACGTCACCCTGGTGTTACATCGCCCTGGCTCCATGGCTGAAGGTCAGCATGTGTCCCGGAGCTGGGATGCCTGAAGGCTGGAGCCTGTGTCTTTTAAAGTTAGTTCCTAGGATTCTCATACCAACATGCTGCTTATCTACAGACTATGTGTTAGTCCGTCACACTCGCAGAAACGACGTCAGAAGAACGGTGGGGCGGGTGAGAATTCCCCACTGTTACAATTTTCCACCGTTATTAACATTCAGAAAATGTTCAGCACCCTGCACATTCTGTGTCACAGTTTACATCTTCTGCCTCAGTCATCAGTAATGACATCCATTATCAGTTACATGTGCCTGTTCTTAAAATTCACATATATGGATTCATCCGATATATACTCCTCTGTGTCCGCCTTATTTCACTCAACATCACGTCACTGAGCTTCGTCCACGTGGTGGTCTGCACCAGAAGCTCACCCTTCAGAAATGCCGTGGAGTACAGCAGGCCCTCCACACCTGTGCGTTTCAGGTCTGCAAATTCAGCCGCCCACAGATCACAAATGTTCTGGGGCAAAAAATCCCAGAAACTGTCAAATTGTAGAACTTGAATTTGCCACATGCCCAGCACTAGACTGAACCCAAAGGAATGCTGAGATGTGTGGGCACCTACCCTGCCGTGGGGTCTCCGCAAACACAGGTTGTACGCACACCCTATGCCATTCAATGGGAGGGACTTGAACCCATCCCTCAGGGCTACCTAGGGACAACTATATTCCATCGTGTGAATACACCCCAACTACTCATCTAAGCTCGCATTGTGGGCATTTGATGTTTTCCCCCAGTTTCTGGCCATAATGGGTAAATCACCTATACATTTCTTGGACATAATATTTATGAACATACGCATTTATTTCTCTTGCGTAGAACTGGAATGTCTGAATCTGAGGTTTGGCACATGCTTAGACTTAGTGAAAATGACACACAGTTTTCTAAAGTGGTCGCACCGGGAAGGCTAGTACCAGCTATTTCTGAGTTTCAGTCGCTCTAATCCTCATTAACACGTATTACTGCCAGTCTTGTAACATTTTAGCTGGTCTGGTGAGCTTGCGGAGACACCTCTTTCCGGTTTTAATTTGCATTTCCCTTGTGAGTAACGACACTGAGCACCTTCACTTACTCGTTGGCCACTTGCATGCCGTCTTCCGAGAAGTGCCCGGTCTAAAAATTGGGTTGTTCTCCTGCAGCTGTGCCTGGTAAGAATGCTTCATCCACTCTGGATGAGTCTTCGGGCACACCTGTAGCAAGTAGCTCCGCCTCGTCTTCAGCTCGCTTTTCACTTTCTTAATGATGTTTTGGTGAATAGAAATATAAAGTCTTGGTGAGATCTACCTGCCTGCTTTTGGTCATTTAAAATATTTTTAATTAAATTTTAATTGGAAAAAAAATAGAGAAATGAGGGCATTTCCCTTTTTCTCCCAGGTTGAACATAGAAGAATCCTTTTTCTTTTTCCTTCCTTCCTCCCTCCCTCCCTTCCTTTTTTCTTTTCTTGTTCCTTCCCTTTTTCTCTTTCTTTCCATGCTGTATATTATATTAACTGCCATCTAACTCCAAGATCAACGTGGAGGGTCATTTTGAAATGGGCAGGAACAACTCCGCCAAGCCTCCTGGCCAGGAAGAACAACTCCTTCCTGGCTGTTTCCCCTTTCGCTCCTGCCCTGTCCTGTACGAGTCTTCCTTCCAGCCAGCTTGTCCCCTGCCTGCAGCCAGGTCTTCCCTCTGGCCCGGTGACAGGTGTGAGGGGAGCCCAGTGTGAACGTGAAGGGAAAGGGCGCAGTGGGCAGCAGGAGCTGTTGGAGAAGCCCGGGCGCAGCACGAGCAGGGGGCAAAGGTTTCCAAGGCTCCCCATTCACTGGGCCCCTGAAAAGTCCACCTGGATCAGATCAGGGGTGTGGGCCCAGACACACATGCCAGGATGAAGAGTCCAGATTCTGCTTGAGACTAATTCAGTGCACCCTGCTTCGTTCGCTTCGGGAAGCACGAGGGGAAGAAAAAGGGCTGTTTGATCAGTGTGCCGAGAAGCCCACGGCTCACACCGAAGGAAAAGGCAGGAAACGAGCGTTATGGTGGATGAACTTAACGGCTGCACACTCAGCCAGATTTACAATCCCAATTATTGCCGGGGCTGCAGAAAGGGGAGATAGTGACATTGTATTCCATGGACACAGGGAAGATGTCTTTGAAGATGGAGGTAGTATCTATGACGACCTATAATCTCCACCACAGCAGCAGAGGCTAAACCTCAGCGTTTCCGTTTGGAATCTGAACCCTCACTTACTTCATCCTGAGCTCCCCGGACGTGCTTTCTCCCAATGCTCCGCATTTGTTCACGTTATCTAGGTGCATATCCGTCTCCGTCACCACATAGAAGCTTCTTCAAGGTCAGGGCTCTGTTTCATGTCCTCCCTGTCAACCACAGTATTTTGCTCATGTTGAAAAACCGTAATAAATATTCTGGTCACCTAGGAAACCAAGACAAAATTCTTTTCCTAAACATTTTAGATGTGCAGAAAATTTCTTACCCCCTCAAGAACGAGGAGCAATTCTTGTTGACAAATGTTCTGTTTTCCAGGTACAGGAGATGACATTGCAGAATAAATATGCCGGGAAAGAAACACAGGTATACCACTTGAAAACGCTTTGAAGTGTGAGTCTTTTGAAACTCTGACTGTAGATGCCACCGCGGCAGTCTCTGTGTAGTTTCCAGAGGAAAAGTGCCCTTGAGAATTTCTCTGCCTGTCACTCACAAACTTCAACGACCGCCCGGAGTAGCAATGCCGGCTTTGGAGAGTGAGTCCCGAAGAATTCTGGATTCTCTGGCCTCTAACAGAAGGTTTTTATTTTACCTCTTAAGGTAACTCAGAAGGGCTGGTTTTAATCTACAAAGCTCTGTTGTCTAGGTAAAAATTCCTTAGAGATTTCTGCTTTCCTTTGCACACTTACATGGTAATTAAGATGCTGGGCTCTGTTACCACTTAGAATACAAAGGTCTGAATCTCAGGGAATGTGCGATTTGGTCTTGAAGAGATAGTAGTCTCTTAATATTCCTCATGTTACTCCACGTTAGATACGAAGCAGACACAATTCTGAAGAGCATCCAACCTGCCTCATTTGGATGATGGACCACAGGACTAAGTAGGCTGGTAAAATTTTCACATAAAATTGAGGAACATTATTTAAAAAATTGATTTGGAGAATGCTGAAGAATTTGTACCAGAAAAATAGAGAATATATATTACGAAATAAGGCACAGCTTAGGAAAGAGAATGCGTGCTAATCCACCCATTGAAAGAGTAACCGGACCCAGGAGATCAAATCTGAGAAACAGATCATTCCTAACAGAAATGAGTCTTTCATTTAGTTAACCAGCCTTTATTGGTCATCTGCTGGGCCACACCCGGTATGAGAGCTACGAATGGCTACCACTCATTTCTAGAAGGCATCCACCATTTCCTGAGGGAGCCCCAGGGGCAGGATGGGCCCCCGCACAGATTAATTCATGAAATACCCAGGCCAGCACTTCCTGTCAGTTTTCCAGCTCCTCTTTGTGCAGCCTTCTCCCAACCCTTGCCCCACTCTGCAGTTTCTATTCTCATTCTAGGCACCAAAGGAAAAAATTATCCTAGGAAATATAGAGAGAGTCAGTGCAGTAACATCTCAGTGGAAATTTTGGTCAATGTATTTCTGCCAATACTATTCCTATTTTAAAGCTCATCTATTTCCATGGAAAGGCTTGACTGGCTTTAGTAAAACAAGTCAGGAGAAGGTGGAGACAAATTCATCAGCTACCCCACTGGTAAAGCCATCCCACATTTCACGGTTGTGCAGAACTTGAAAGGCCAGCCTACTTAACTGCGAGCTTGGAAGCAACTTCAGTTACAGCCATAAAGAAAGCCTTGAGCTGGGTCAAATACTCCAGGGCTATTCCTCACGGAACAACAAAGGAATGTTCCCTCTGCAGTCTGCGCCTCCAGAGGCTGCAGTCGGGCTGCGCAGAGCAGCGTGTGTTAACAGAAGTGAGTTGATACAGCCGAGAGGGTCGGGGCAAAGCTCCCAGATGATCAAAGGAGGGGCCGGGCACTGAGATCAAAAGACCTGGCAGCGTGCCAACTGGCTGAGGAGATACCTGGGCACTTGATAAAAGTCTACAAATATTTAAAAGGTGTTCATGCCACAGGAGGCAAGTCCTTACTTTGCTTGCTTAGATATGACGTAATGTAAAACAATAACGGTAAAACTAAAGAAAGAAAAATGTACCCAGAATATCAGACGATATTTCCAACAAATAGCAAGTGTGGTTTTTGCAAAATTAGACAATGGGAAGCCCTCCATCTACTACGCCCTCAGCAGAAACCAACCGCGAGTGACTTCCCTTGTTGGCGAGTCCCTGTATCTTGCTGTCTTTCTTGCCTCTACGATCCACCACAAATACTTAGCTAACCCCCACCTCCTTCTGCCTGTTACCCAAATTCTTCCATACCTTTCTCGGTCCCATCAACGACACTGCCCCTACCTTTAGGCAGAATGTGACTTCTGTACCGACGTCCTATGGATGTACACATGTCAGAAGGCATGTGCATGGTGGCATTGCTGTATGTGTTCCATATGTCTCATCTGTGTCAGGCAAGGAATGCATTAAAATCACAGAACTGCACGAACCAGAAGTAAGCTGGCGGGACCCGCTCTCCTCAGAGAGGCTGCACAAGCTGGAGGACTGCCCGGAGACGAGGGCCGAGGTCTGCACCCCAGAGGGGCCTGATGCCCATCACGTGGTAGAATACATTTTCCTTTCCCAGAATGCAAGGTTCTCAGGCTCTGTGTGGCCGTCTCGGTTTCACTTTTCTTAAAAGATCTGGTTAGAAAATTTTAGGAATTTTTTTTAAAGAAATTTTCACACTTTCACTATTGCTGAGAACAGAGAATAGATTTTAATTTAATTGCAAATTAGAAGAGATTTAATTGAGACTAGATTTAATTGAAATTGCAAATTAGGTTCATTAACAACTCAGCTGTTAACCTAGTGAAAAGGACTTTGTCCCAGGGCCTCATGGACGGTCAGTCCATCCACACGCAGTGAGATGCTTGGGAGGCGGGAAGGAAGGGGTCGCCTTCACCCACGAATAAACAGCTCTGCTCAGCTCAGCTGCTCTGCCTAGACCGAGTGCCCCGCCGGGCACAGCGTGGTCTGAACCAGAAGACTGTGAGCGGCCAAGAGCTATCACAACATGCTCACCACCGTCCAAGACAATGCTATCGAATGATAGCATTGCTATTTTACCAATGGGATGTGGCTGTTTCTTTTTACCTAAAAAGTTCACTGGTGCAAGGTGACCGTACAATTAGGGATGACACGTTCCCCCACTGGAATTGCTCTTCACCGACTTCCGGTTCGGTTCTCAGCTCCGAGCTGGACTTGAGAGGAAACGAGAGAGCAACATGGTTCCCTCCTTCTAAGAGCTCAGAGTCCAAGGTGCAAACTGGGAACAGAAGCCCATTTATCAGAGTGAGGGAGGGGCGACTGCAGAGATGGTCCTCGCTTTGGTGGCAGGTCCAAGAGGCACAAAACCCTGGTGAGGTTGGGGCAAGCTTCCTCAAAGAGGTTTTTATTTTACTTTATTTTTTAATTTAATTTAATTTAATTTAATTTAATTTTATTTTATTTATTCTATTCTATTCTATTCTATTCTATTCTATTCTATTCTATTCTATTATGTTGGTAAAATTCCTTCTCTTCTCTGTTTCTCTCCACACGTAACAACTATTCCTATGGAGAATTTGGGCGCCTTACAGCATACAGATCAGTTTGTGCAACCTGTTTTGAAGAAAAACTCAAGAAATACCATAGCCATTCTTTTGTACATATTTAGCTCCTTTTGAAGTAGCCAGAAACTATGTATTTCCATCATTTATTGAACCGTTGCTCCTTTTCAGGACGATTGTGTTTCTAATTTTTACTAATTACTGACGTCATCTGAATGACAACTTTCCCCTCAATTTGGTGTCATAATAGTCGTCTGTCTGTCCGTTGGTGATGGGGATGGATCGGAGGTCAACCTTGGAGCTGCCAGACCTGGGGTTCCATGCCGGCCTACTCTCCCCGCCTACCATGGTGCACCGCAGGACGGCGGGTACTTTTGGAAAACTGTGGATGAGGGGTTGTACTCTCCCTCCCCAAAAGAAGAATATAATCTCTATCTTTCTCAGTTCAAATACACTTGGGCGCCCAAGGGCCCTAGAAGTAACACTGTTCTTGGAAGAGAAAGCACTCTGGGCACCCTGCAGTGTTTCAGGTTTGGGGGCAGAGTGGGGAGGGAGGGGGGGAGGTGGTAGCCAAGAGAGCTTGTTTATTCACTGAATTCCCTCTGTTGTCCCACCCCAGAGGGGCAGTGTGTCTCAGTTTCGTCCTCTGAGGGACATTTTAGGTGGATTTTCCCTGATTCCCCAAGCCTCCCCTCAGCTCCCAGTCCTGCTGAGGTTGGACCTTAAGTCGTCTTGTGCCCTCAGGAAAGTCAGTGCTGCCCTGGGAGGGACCTGACGAGGCCCCTCTTTCTCTTCTCTGCCGGTTCTCATCTCTGGAAAGGTGGTCTAGCCTTTCATCCCAAAAGGAGAAGGTGCAGCCATGGGCGCCCCTTGGTGTCTCCATCGGCAAATAGGAGGCTGATTCACCTCCGGAAGTACCCGAAGAACCATGATTTACTACCAATCTGCATGAGGAATTTGTGACCAAGACTATTTCTTCTATTACCCTGGCTTAGACCCTATTCTTGGCGGAACAACGACCTTGGCCGAACTATGTCGAAGGTGTGTCCCCTCTCTCCCGGCCTGATGGCTGTTACCGGTATCCCCGCATTGCCCGAGGATGCCTCTGTTGAAAAACACGCATGGCAAGTGCACCACGAGCAGGAATGTTTCCCCTGGTCGGCTAGTGTCAGACTAACTACACCAGAAGAGTCTGTGCATTGATAGCAGTGTGTCACAGACGGGAATGACCCACCGATGGAATGGGTTACAGGCATACACGAACAAAGTCACCTGTAAAATGCAAGTAGGAAACTTGGAGACAAGATTGACCACATATATAACAGACAAGTTATAATAATAATGTCACTGTTCCAAATGAATCAAACCATGTTAAATAATAGAAAAAGAGAGGAAATCACAGCAGTGAAAATACAAACAGCTAAGAAACATGCAAAAAACCTTCCTAACTTATAACCTAATGAGGGATGCAAATGAAAGCAATGGGATCATATTTTTCACCTAATTGACAAAAAATATTGCAAATACTGATGAAACTCAATATGAGGCAAACACGAAGGTTGGAGAAAACAGTTCATTCTCATATATCCCTGCCAATAATATCAATTGGTAAAAGCTTTTTGAGAATCATATGGCATTACCATAACATTTTAAATGCATATTATTTGACCCAGCAATCTTCTAGTAATCTTTCGTAAAGAAACACTAGCACACACTGGCAAAAATATTAACTATGATAACCAATAACAAAACAATTGGAAACAGCTTAATACCCACTGATAAGGGACTATCACAATAGCATTCCAATATATTTAATGTACAAAAGTGACTTGTGAAACAATACGGCAGAGCAGAGCTGTCTTTTTGTTTAAAAATCATGTGTGCATGCATGTCCTTGTGTGGCGTGTGTGGGAGTGATGTGTGTGCGTGGTGAGTTTGTGTGGCGTGCGTGGCATGTGTGTCTGGTGGGGGGTGGAGGGGGGTGTGGAGGGGCAGGCGTGTGGACGGTGTATCTGCACAAACACACACTTGGAAGGTCTCGCAGCCCACGGGTTGGCAAAGTGGACGCTGGGTGCTGGGACGGGAGTGGAAATGACGAGGAAAGGAGCTCACTGTCAGTCACTGTGCTCTTTTCCGAGTCCTCTGAGTTCTCAGCTCTGAGTCCTGCCCCTCCTTCCACGCTAGACCTTTAAAGAGGAAATGGTGCGAGATTTCTATTCGAATTCCAGCACAAGAGACCTTTTTCTTCAGTGCCTGAGTGTCTGATTCTGCCATCTCTCCCCCAGGGTCAGAGACCTTCCCAATAAAGGGAGTGATTGTCAGAAACATTTGTTTCATAAGCTTCCCACACAGATACACTGTGAGATAAAGCGGCAGCAATGTGTTTCCTGTATTAAATATCACACCGAAGGAGCACTTCAGATAGCGGCCAGAGGTTAAATAAATAGGAAAGGAGGAACACCCTTGGCAGAAAGCAGTGTGCTAGCTACCTTCTCCATTCACTACTTGCCAGTAACAGAAAGGACGGTTCCGAGAGAGGCGGTGACCACAGGGACTGAGCTACGCTTGTGTCCTGGACCTCAAAGACTGTCTCCGGAAGGATGCCCAACAAGCTGTCGACAGGGGTTACCTCCGGGGGAAGGACAAGGCTTCTGCTTCTTGCTTTAATTATTCAAAATTATATTCTTTTCAAAAGAATAAAGTAGAGTTATAGGTGATAGAGTTGATGTTTTTTTACTGTTTTTCTGTATTTACCCAATTTTCTATCATACATAAATGGTGCTTTTATAATAAAAAAACCCAAACAAACCAGTAATTGAAATTTAACATTTTTCACAGTGGGACCCATAAACCTGCTCCGTGGGGGAGTCCTGTGGCCCAAGAAACTTAATAATTCACAGAGGCTGTTAACACTTCAGTGGGCAGGGCTTCCAACTTGTAAAAAGTAAAACTAAAGCATTTTAGAAAGACATTTAATGAACAGAAAACAATAGTGAAAGGCTGTGAGCTTGTAAAAGAGAGAAACTTCACAGTCATATGCTCTTGAGGTTGATTTTAGTTGTGTGACCTTGGAAAGTGACATCCCTTCTGTGACCCTTTGTCTCCTGGCGTGTGAACTGGAGGGGTGGGTTTCGAAGCCAGCAGAGCTCCAGCCTGAGGCGAGCTAGTTAGCCAGGGGCTACAGATATCAGCTGTGCAGCAGGCATGTAAAACTGAGAATTCCACGGTGTTCCAAATCTCTCGGAGACCCCAAATGAACTGTCCGATTATTAAGGCATTCGAAGGAGGGCTGGACACAGAGCTTCTCCTGCCAGTGTCCCATGTGCCCTGAGCCCCAACGTCCTTCACTTCTAATGATCTGAGTTTTCACCCAGGAGCCATCCTCTATCGTTTGTGCGCTGAGGTCTTGGCTACTCACCCACATCACGTGCAGCCCTTTGGGATCACACCCTTCATCCGAGCACACGAAGGTCAGTGCTCTCCCAGCACCTTCAGGGGTCTGCCCTCTCTCCAGGAAGGCTCCCCACCCCAGCCAGAATAGCAGAATCACCAAAGATTTCCTTCCCCCTCCCCAGCCCTGACACACCCAGACCACCTCTATTGCCTTCCCTGTTATTGCTCCCCATCTCCACGGAGACTTCTGCTCTCCGTCACCCTCTTAGCCCGTGTGCTTGTGAAGGACCCAACCCCTGCTCGGTTTTGGGGACTCTGCCTCTCTGACGGTGGGAGACTCACTCCCTGTCTAGCTGTACCTGTGTGTGAAAGACTAGTGATGAACAATTAGAATTCAAAATTAAGAAAACAGTATAGTTTACAATATCACCCAAAAATTAAATACTTAGCTATAAATTTAGCAAAGTATATGAATAATATTTGTTCTTATAAATACAAAACACTCATCAAAGAGAACCAAAACAGAGAGGTATGTACTACTATGTTCATGGATTGAAAAACTTAATATCACTAGGATGGCAAGTCTCACAAATAAGACCTGTAGAGTCCAAATAGTTAAAATCCTGGAAAGCTTTTTAAATGGAATTTAACAAGCTTTTTCTGAAACGTATATGGAAAGTCAAAAGAACTAAAATAGCCAAAATAATTCTGAGCAATGAAAGGATTCATACTGCCTGATTTCCAGACTTATTATACAGCTACAGTGATAAATATAGTGTGGTATTGGTAAAATATAGAGACATGTGTCCACAGATCATAATAGAGAGCCCAGAAACAGACCCACACAAAATAAAATCAATGGATTAAAAAAACAACAACAACAACACAAAGCAGCAAGGGATAGTCAATGGAGAAAATCTAGTCTTTTCAACAAATTGTTCTGAAATACCTGGATGATTATAGGCAAATAAAAACAAAACCCAAAACACCACACTGACCCTTATCCTACACCTTACACCATACACTACATTTAACCTGAAATAGATCACAGATTTTAATGTAAAATATAGAACGATAAAACTGCTAGGAGAAAAATCTGTGACCTTGGATTTATCAAAGAGTTTTAAAATAGGACATCAAAAGCATGATTCATTTTAAGAATTGCTGCACTGGAATTTATTAAAATGTGAAGTGTTTCTTCTGTGAAAGACACCGAGAAAAAAATAGAAAGGCAAGTCACAGACCAGAAGAACTTATTTCCAAATCATATTTCTGACCTTGAAAAGTCAAAAATAAGAAAACAAAATACTCATTGAAACAATGGACAAAAGATCTGGACAGACCCTTCACCAAAAATGTACACAAGCAGAAAATAAGCAGGTGAAAAGACGCCCAACATCATTAGCCAGCAGGGAACTGAGAGTCAAAAGCACAATGAGATAGCACGACACACCCACCGGAATGGCTACAATTAGAAAGTGGCAACACCAAATGCGAGCGAGAGGGTGAGCACCTAGGACTCCCATCCATTACTGGAAGGAATGAAACATGGTACCTCCTCTTTAGGAAACACTTTGGAAATTTCTTATCAAAATAAAAATATCTATCATATGACTCAGACATTCCATCCCTAGATATCTACCCAAGACAAATGAACATATTTCGTTCAAAACAAGAACTTGTACATTACATATTTACCAGTTTCCTTTATAATGTCCAAAACTTAAAACAACCGAGATGCTTTCAGCTTGTGAATGGATAAACAAATACTGGTATATTCGTTCAATTAAACACTGCTCAGCAGAAGAAAAAAAAAAAGGATAATTATTGATCCACACAACACAGATAAATTTTAAATCCATTTTGCTAAGTGAAACAAGCAAGACTCAGGAAATAGCATACTAAAGAAATCTGGCACTTCTGGCCAAGATGGAGGCATAGGTGGATACACTTTGCCTCCTTGCACAACCAAAAGAAGGACAACAACAAGTTTAAAAACAAAAAATAACCAGAACTGCCAGAAATTTGAACTGTATGGAAGTCTGACAACCAAGGAGTAAAGAAGAAACATTCATCAAGACCGGTAGGAGGAGCGAAGATACACAGCTGGGCAGAGAGGACTCGCAGAGAGGTGGCAGCTGGCAGACAGGGTAGTCCCACATTCACGTGCAGATAAACTGGGAGGAACAACTGGGGAGTGAGACAGACCGTGCAACCCAGGGTCCCAGCATGGGGAAAACAAAGCCTCAAAATCTCTGACTCAAAAAGCCTGTGGGGGTTGAGGAGGCAGGAGAAACTCCCAGCCTCACAAGAGAGTTGGATGGAGAGATCCATGGGGTCCTAGAACGTACACAACCCCACCCACCTTGGAACCAGAACTAGAAGGACCCAATTTGCTTGTGGGTAGAGGGGGAAGTGACTAAAGCCAGCTAAGAGCTAAGCAAGTGGCATTATTCCCTCTCGGACCCCTCCCCCACATACAGTGTCACAACACAGCAAGGTGGGTTGCCCTGCCATGGCTAATACCTAAGGCTCCGCCCCTTACTACATAACAGGTGTGCCCAGACCAAAAAAAAAAAAGGTCCAAATGAAAGAACAGATCAAAGTTCCAGAAAAAATACAATTAAGTGACAAAGAGATAGCCAACTTATTACATGCAGAGTTCAAAACACTAGTAATCAGGATGCTCACAGAATTTGTTGAGTATGATCACAAAATAGAGGAAAAAGTGAAGGCTATGAATGGTGAGATAAAGGAAAGTGTACAGGGAACCAACAGTGATGGGAAGGAAACCAGGACTCAAATGAACAGTTTGGAGCAGAAGGAAGAAATAAACAGTCAGCCAGAACAGAATAAAGAAATAAGAATTCAGAAAAATGAAGAGAGGCTTAGGAACCTCCAGGACAACTTTAAATGGTCCAATATCTGAATTATAGGGGTGCCAGAAGGAGAAGAGGAAGGGCAAGAAATGGAAACTTAATGAACAAATAATGGAAGAGAACTTCCCCAACCTGGCAAAGGAAATAGACTTCCAGGAAGTCCAGGAAGCTCAGAGAGTCGCAAAGAAGTTGGACCCAAGGAACCACACACCAAGGCACTTCATAATTAAATTAATTACTCAAGATTAAAGATAAGGAGAGAATCTTAAAAGCAGCAAGAGAAAAGGAGACAGTTTCCTACAAAGGAGTTCCCATAAGACTGTCAGCTGATTTCTCAAAAGAAACCTTACAGGCAAGAAGGGGCTAGAAAGAAGTATTTGAGGTCATGAAAGGTAATGACCTCCATCCAAGATGACTCTATCCAGCAAAGCTTTCATTTAGAATGGAAGGGCAGATAAAGTGCTTCCCAGGTAAGGTCAAGTTAAAGGAGTTCATCATCACCAAGCCCTTATTATATGAAACATTAAAGGGACTTATCTAAGAAAAAGAAGATCAAAAATATGAACAGTAAAGTGACAACAATTTCACAACTATTAACAACTGAACCTAAAAAAAACAAACCAAAAACAAACTAAGCAAACAACCAGAACAGGAACAGAATCACAGAAATGGAGGGTTATCAGCAGGAAGGGGGAGGGGGAGAGTGTGGGAAAATGGTACAGGGAATAAGTAGCATAAATGGTAGGTAGAAAATAGACAGAGGGAGGTTAAGAATAGTATGGGAAATGGGGAAGCCAAAGAACTTGTATGTACGACCCATGGACATGAACTAAGGTGGGAGAATGATGGTGGGAGGAAGGGTACAGGGTGGAGGGGAATAAAGGGGAGAAAAAATGGGACAATTGTAATCAATAAAATATATTTAAAAATAGCATATTATATAATTCCATTTATATATATTATACGCTTTTGTGCGAAGACAAAACTAAATATGGAGCGAAGAAGAGAGCAGCGGTTTGCAGGGGTTGGAGAGAGCAGGGAGTGTAGGACAGGAAGGGACAGCAAGAGCATATTGTGGTGGGGGATGTGTGACTCTCCATGTGGGAACCCCCATAACGCTGCACACGGCAGAGCAGACGTTCTGAAAAAGGTCTGTGGTTTATTCGATAGCACTGTGTCAAGAGTAGTAGGTTAATTTTGAAAACGGTTCTGTTGTCATGTAAGATGTTTATACATAAGGAAACTGGGTGTCAGGTATATGGGAACTCTGTGCCATCTTTGCAATTCTTCTGTAAATCGAACATTATCTCAAAAGAAAACGTTTTCTCCAAGGTAATTCTACAATAAACTGAGTGTGCTGTGCTGAATAGGATTTCTCACACAAACTCTCTTTTGTTTTCTGCAACCGTATTAAGAGGGAAAAAAGCAATCCGGCCTTAGCAATTCTGTTTAAACTGTACTACAAACTGCATTCGTACACCTGCTCCTAACCTGTTCTCACCGCCGGCAAGAGAGTGATTCTCCACCCACTCCAGCGCCGCAGCTGGTGGGCCCGTTTTATTTAGCGGGACTGCTCCATTATAGCTCATTTACAAAATGAATTTTCTCTTTTCCTGATTTTCATCAGGAATTATAACTATTCTACGTGGTTTATGCCCCCAATAATATGTGAATGCTTTTTTAATTTCATAAATAGTGGCATCATTAAATATTTTGACTTTAGATCAGCATTTCGTAACCTGAATCTCTAATATCATACTTCTGATGAAGTCAAATCTCTTTCTCACTCTTTTTTTTTCTCTTTCTTTTCTCTCCTTCCTTCCTTCCTTCCTTCCTTCCTTCCTTCCTTCCTTCCTTCCTTCCTTCCTTCCTTCCTTCCTCCCTGTTTCTTTTTTTCTCGGTGGTATTACTCTGAAGACATTTCTTACTGTCTCTGCATTTTCTCACCATTCCATTAGCAGTTTTTTATTAGCATTGTCAGACTTTACTGAGATTCACAATCAGTCTGGTATATGAAGCAGCATGAGTTTTAAACAGGCAGAAATGGAAACAGAAAACACTTAATTAATTATAAAATACATGTTTGATGCTTGTCTGAAAGCCAGCCTGGGCTTGGAGCAGTTCCTTTTGGTGATATGGCAGGTAAGAATGGTTTTGGAATCTCTTCAGCCGCGCTGCAGAACTAAAGGTAGCAGAGATGTAGCCTGATGGTTTGAGGCAACTTGGTTGTGGATAAAGCACACTTTTGATCACTGATTATGGGTGTGTACGTATGCATGTACTGAATTAATTTGTTGTCGCTGTTTTCCCCAAATCAGAACAACGGCACTGCAGACAGTTCTGTCAGATTCACTACGGATGGGTCGCTGCTTTGCAGCCTCTTGAACCTGACAGATCGTTCAGATAACTAACGGCTCTGTTGGCTTGTAATTATGGGCGAAATCTTCTAATTTCCAGTTTCACATAACAGGCATTTAAAAATGAAAGCTAACAGTGTTATAGTGCAAAATGTAAAGTAAAGGTAAGGCTTTAAAACCAAGTGCTAGTATCAGTAAAATTAACTTTGTTGCTCTGATAATAGAAAATACACAATCTTTTCATTAAACCCATGGTACAATGATATATTTTTAAAGTCACAAAGAATATCACAGTAATTAACAAAACTTGAAATATTGTAATTTACATTATTTAAACATATATTTTTAATAAAAGGAGAATCAAAATAAATATTAACTACTTGGAAATGGTGAAATTCTTTCTTAAGGTACACGTGGTTCAAAGAAAAAATGAAAACCAAATACTTAGATAATAATGATAATTACCAAAACACTATAAAATTCAAAGAACTTCTGGTTTCAGCTCCTACATGAAAGCAGCTAGAAGTCATGACTCTCCTCCTCACAATAAGAAAAAAAGCTGAAAACTAATGACCTTTCTAGATCCATCAGAAAACTCAGGACCCACTGCCACCCCCAAATCTGGAGGGACAGGCAAATGCAGAGAATCCGAACAGAGATCCGATTACTGGGAGGCGAAGCCACAGGGGGCAGCAGCTGTTAGAGACACTTTGATGATCCTTTTGATGGATTCCTGGAGCTGAGTGGGCACTTGCGTGAGAGTTAACAACTCTGCGGGGGGTGGGGGCAGTTTTAGCAGGACCACCCCTCTGATATTGTACCTCCAGGAACTCTGCCAGGTTCTCACAGTGATGCCAGGGGAAAAAATCCTTGTGTTTGGGGTAGAGGAAGGAGAAAAGTAACCATTGAAATATATGTCCCAAACATTCTTCATAACAAAAGCCTGTCCTCCAAAGGAAATGGCGCTACCAGAGACTTATCTGACCTTGGACAAGAGCAGCAAGGCAATCAACAGACCCCTGTAGAATTCCTGCCTTTAAAGGCTAAGAAATGCTTCACAACCCATTCACTGGGGCCCAACACACAGAACTGAGATTTAATCATAAGAGCAAAGGACGCTGTCCCTCCCCCAGACCTTGCCATCACCTCCGAAGGGCTCCAGTCAAATAACAGTGGATTAGACAGAGAGAGCTGCAAGACATAGGCTCTGTGGAAGAAGAGGTTCGTTCTTAGAGGAATCCAGTGACAACAGAGGAGAAACACAGAACAAGGAAAAGCAGGACTCTGAAGCTTCTGGCACCTACAACTACCGCGAACATTAAACACAGCCCAGATCCTGGCCAGATTAACATAACACTAGCCTAACATCACATAAGAGATTAACTTCCCAGGAAAAGTTTAATTACCTCATACATCATGCTCCACTTTCAACAGAAAAAATGACACGGCATGCTCAAAGACGAGACAAAACACGGCCTGCAAAGACAAAGCGAGCATCACATCCAGATCGCACATGATACAGATTTTAGAATCATCGCACAGGGACTTAAAATAACTATGATTAATAGAGTATTAAGGGCTCGGGTGGAAATGGTAGACAATATGATAGAATAGATGGGTAAAAGCAGAGAGAATCAAAAAGAAATGTTATAAATCAAAAATAGTGTCACAGAAAGGAAGAAGGCCTTTAATAGGCTCATCAGTAACCTGGACACAGTGAAAGGAAGAATCAGTGAACTTGAGGAACTATCAATAGAAACTTCCCAAACTAAAATGCAAAGAATAAAAAAAAAAAAAGAAAAAATCCGTGGGACAGTTTCCAAAGTTGTAGCATACAAGTAATCAGAACGCCGATGGGAAGAAAGGAGCAAGAGGAGAAGAAGTATCTGCAGTAGGCCACAGACCCAGGAAGCTCAGAGAATTCCAACAAAAGTAAATGCCAAAACATTTACACCTAGGCATATCATATTTAAGCTACATATTTAAGTTAAAACCAAAGACAAAGAGAAAACTTTGAAAGTCTAAAGAAAAAAAAAATATTGTGAATCACCTGAATCTCTCTCACACAACCATAGTGATTTATGTCAGTTGCCTGTCCAGGAAGCGTGTTTCAGGGGTCGCCAAGAAAACAGCTCTCAGCGGCAATCAGAGGGTACATGAGACCCTCCCCCACTCCACACAGGAAGCTCAGTTAAACATCCTCCCTTCTTTGACACGAACAATCCACGTTCCCTGGGTCTTCAGTGCAGTGCAGTGCAGCCGTGAGCCCCCTACCACACCACCTGGCTGGAAGGCAACTTGGTGGAAGGTGTTAAAAAAGCCACGTGTACTGTGCCGTGGCTCCAGCGATCCTGAGTACAACACTGTAACTTCAAGTTGTTGAAACCATTATAAAGAGTGTGGCGGACTATTTCTCATCCTCACAGCATCAGATCGAGCTCACCAACCTCAGCTTCTGGGAGGAAAGGGGAGGCCTTGCACCAGCTCCCCTCTGCCCAGCAGTCCCAGTGGTCCGGGCCACGTGGCTATGGCGAAGGGAGCCGGGTGGACTGGGGCCCAGCACTGAGGAGCCTGGGTTGGAGGTCGCGGCTCTCTCTAGCGGGCCTTTAGCCACACTGCTCCTGGCAACATGAGGGCCCTCCCCTCAGTCCCTTCTCAACTCACACGTGGGGGTGTTGGCCGAAGGAGGATCGATTCAAAATAACTTCAGCGCTTGGTGAAAAAACTCTTCCATTGGAGACCAAATGGCGTTGCTGGATATATTTTTAGCAGCAAATCTTGCTCGATGAGATTTGTATAAATTGAGGGTCATTTGAGTTGTTCGCATTTAAGTCCCTGCTTCCAAGCGCGTCGGGTAAGCTTCCAGGGCAACGCTAAGAATCCTCAGTCAGCCCTCCACCTACTTCTGTTGGTATTAAACTCTGTGAAGACATCAGGATTCACCTGCTCATCCAAAGACCCTCAAGGAGCATCTAGTTTGTTGTGATTTTAGTGTATCGGGAAACTTGGATTTCATGCTGGACGACCTCAGGGGAGAAATGGGCAAATGCCCACTTGAAAACGTTTTGTCCTTTGAAATGTTTCCTTTGTATTCAAAGGGGCCCAGGAAACATTGGGTGTGGGCCAGATGTCAGGGAGGGGCGCACCTGCCCTTCAAGGATGAGCTGAGCTCAGCGCATCTTTGAGAAATGATGTCCGAGGTAGAAAATGACGAAAGGAACGTTGAAAAAATAAACGTGACTGTTTAAATGCTACACTGAACTTATTAACTGTTCAAAGCAAATATTTTACTACTAAAATTTGTTTGAGAGTCATACGAGTCTGGAAATAAACACATCATAAACTACATTTTCAAATATCACATCAGAAAAAAATCAGATGAAACCAATAAGAGAAAGACACTATACAAACAAAGATTAAATTCTGTCTTCTGTTTTGGGAAAAAAATATTTTTCACTTTTTTCATCCTTACCTGAGGACTATTTTTTTTTTAAGATTTTACTTATTTATTCTAAAGAGAGGGGGAGGGAGGGAGAAAGAGAAGGATAGGAACACTGATCAGGTAAAACTTTCGGTGTGTGGGATGGGGCCCAACCCGCTGAGCCACACCAGTCAGGGCCCAAGGACGTTTTAGAGAGAGAGAAAGGGAGAGAGAAAAACATCAATGCAAGAGAGAAGCATGGGGGTCATTCACGCATCTCGGGTCACAGGAGAGCGGGCTGGCCTGAGGATCGAACCCACAACTCAGATATGTGCCCTACCAGGAACCGAACCCACAACCTTTCAGTTATGGGATGACGCTCCAACCAACTGACCATACCAGCCAGGGCTAACTGACCTTCTCAAAGTTGGCAGGTTTCCAATATAAGACAGAAAATTTTCCATCCGTCCATGAAAGCGTGGCCTGGGGTTCAGAAATGTCTGTGTCCTGGATTGTAATGAACATGAAATTTCTTATTATCTTCATTTTGGTAAATCCTAAAGTTAAAATAATCTTATTTGGTTGACTCTAGGAGAGAACAGTATGAAAATTCTAAATAATGAGTAATGGGTTTAATTTTAAATCATGGAGAGTTAGACTAATGTGAGTTAAGAGTTTAAGCTATGGAGTTAGTTAGAAGAAACAGCCTTAAAAGGCAAGCACAGGGCTAGTGCTTGTCTGTACGTAATTCTTTTCTTCCATAAACTTTAAAATGCTCAACAGGTGTTAATGAGTTATACCTGTCTAAGAACGACACATTGTAAAATCTAATTTTCAGAACCCCCAACTAATTCGCAGACTAAGATTCAGTCTAGGAATCTTAGACTGAATTAATGCCCAAGGGCTTAGGAGAGAAAGTGGCAGCTCTCAGTCACCGAGATTAACTGTTGCTTATCTGTCCATTCATTACTTTAATTAAAACGCCACTGTTTCATTGGCAGTCGGTTCTAATAATCTATGTTTCAAAGAAAAGACAGTTTACTTAAAACCCTTGGAGACTTGTCCCATTTAAAACAAAAACACATGTTTAAAAAAAAAAAGTCATCCTTTCCAACTGGCAGTGTCCCTGGGTGTTTTCTGGAATAGTCTCAGAGTGATCCTTCACTCTTCTGAATATTTGACAGTCTTTGTAAAAGCCTGTGATTTTTATCAGCAAAGAGTCCATTAAGTGCTGTCCTTGGGAACCTGGCAGGGGGGACCACGGATCTTATCAGGCCGGCATCATCCTGCAGCACGGCCGACCTTTCCAACTGGGAAGCAGATAACAGAAAGTGTCCTGCCCCAGGCCCGAGAGTCTAACGTGATTAGAAATCAGGGAAAGGCTGGCTGCTCTGGCTCGCTCCCCCGCAGGCTGAATTATAGCTCTCCTACCAGTCCCAGGGCGCTGGATGACGTCATGGGATCTGCAGTGGAGCGAGATGAAAGGGATAAAGCAGAGCCCGCGGGCTCTAGGCAGCTCCCAGCACACAGCCCTCAGCTCAGCTCGGGAACCGCAGGGCTGCGCGGATCCAGCCCCTTGGCCCGGGCTGGGGAGAACCACCGATATTGCCTCCTTACAAAAAAAAAGGGGGGGGGGGGGCGGGAAAACAACGTGATCCGTGTTGAACAAAAGAATCTGGGCACTAATGCGGACTCACAGGCGGGAGGCTGCCTGCCTACCTGCTGAAAGCGAACTTTCTGGCTGCCCCTGCTTATATATAAACCGAGCCCTGCCTTTGATGTTCTGCAACTGATCAGCGATCGGATTACAGGCATTTCATCTCCCTGCTCCGCTGCCTTTGATCTGCGTGGTTAACTTTATTTTCCTGGATTTGGAGTTTCGCCTGGGCTTGTGCCGACACACGGCTTTGGGGAAGGTAGAAGCATTTGGCACAGCCGCGCTGCCAGGGAGAAGCGAGGCTGCCGAAGGTGCCGGAAGGGTGAGGGCTGGAAAGAGTTCAGCACGTTGCAGGTACAGCCTTTTACGTTCTGTTGTAGCTTTCGCTTCACTTTTCCTGTGTGTTCCAAGAAAAAGATGGTTGGGCTCATTTAAGGACGAGCGTTTCTGCCTTTGACTGCCGCCCTGTGCTCTGGGTCTGTATCAGACTGGATAAGACACTCGGTGCCTGTTAGGAGTGTGTACTAAAGGGTGCTTTGCAATCTGTCATGCACATTCTACTTGGAAAAGAGCTGTTCAAGCAGGACAAAAAAAAAAAAAAAAAAAAAAAGGAAGCGTGCTAACTTTAGCACACAGCCCAGGCTCCGGAGCCTAAGCCCTGGGGGCCGTGATTGCTCTAGGTATTCACAGCTCACTTTATTTAGTAAACAGGCGCTGGGACTTCACTGGTGCCAGTGTGTTCTTATATGAAAGGGTGCAGTGCATCTCTGGCCGTACTGTTTCTGGAGTTTGTTTATTCTCTCACCTCCAAGATGTAAATCTATCAAATACATTTCTCTCTGCAGTTGGCATACTCCCGGGAATCACTGGGAAGTCCTTCAAGCATGAGTACAGCTTTTTATGTGTAAAACCGAAGAAGTTTTGAGACAGTGAGGGTAAAGTGGGGGTTGAGTTTGGTTTAACAACCCTCTAGTGCTATTCTGTAACCTCTGTAAACAGCACAAGCCTTATTTATGCAAACATTTACAAGGTTAATATTCCTAAATTAACATTGACTTTGAATGCAAAGTGACAGCTGCTCTAAGCTACAGTTGGCCAACTGTTTACAAAAACTATCTGAGCCATCAACACTTACGTGACAGAAGGTTTTTATTCATGTTTTCACTCTGGTTCACACTCAACGTGGTAAAACCAGAATATGTTGGTGTGCCAAATTTGAAAGTGAACCGTATTTTTCGGTTTGTTTTTGTTTTTGTCAATTCACTACACGCACACACACTCATACACCCAGAGTCAAATCTTTACGTTGTGATGCAAGAACTTAATACGGTGGAAAAGCTGGAGCTGCGTGTTCAGGTCAGTTCATTTGACTGTTCTAGTCCTGTGTTTATTTGGGTAAAGAATTTAATTATCGTTACAGCCAGCAGTCTGTTTTATGCTCTATGAACCACAGAGAAATTATCAGTGAAGAGACCAGTCATCCTTTAGTCTGAAATTCTGATGAAACAAGAAAGATCTTAATAAGGCTCATTTCAGATGTAATTAATTTTTCAGAGCCAATTAACTAAATTACTTTCTAAGCTTTCCTCCTGATATTAGAAGGAGGGTAATTAGCACTGTTTGCTCAATTTTAAAACTTTGATAGCTGTGAAGTGGAGATTATTTTAAACCAGACTATACATACACTATGTTTTTTTGAATGTGTCAGTAAGAATTGAATCTAAAAGACTCTACAGTTGCAGTCCTTCCAAGAGAGACATTTACATTTTTGTTTCACTGACCATCATACAAAGCATGTTCACAACATCCTGGGTCATCAGTTTAGTTTGATTTCTTTTCATTTGTTTACTTAAAAAGTTCTCTTTAAATCACAAAAGAAGTATTAATGTTCCCAGTTAGGTAAAGAAAATTAAGCTTTTGAAGTGATGACTGGAGAAGATGCCTAAAGAAATAGTGTGCTTAGGAACGTGATCATTTAGTTCAGATTTGGGATTTTAAATTTTTTTCAAATGACTGTTTGTTCTGTTACTAGGTTCATATCAACAAAAGACTCTACTCAGCACAAAACAAATGGGAGAATTAGCAATTATCTGATTAATTTGGCCTTTTGTGGAAACTCGCTGGGGCAAGTCAAGCCCTTGAAAATCCACTCCAGCGTCTGAATTAATGTAGTCAGCTGTTTACTTCTTGCTTGTGTCTTCTTTGAGAAATGAAACAGAGTCAACTTGATTTTAAAAGAAAGATGGCTCCTGCTGAATGTACAGGTACTGTTTCAAAAGACATTTCTTAACTGCCACACGATGATCTCGACTCTGGCTGGAGTAGCTACACTCCACAGCACTTCTATTGAACGACACCTTTATATTCCACTTTTCAAAGCGCTTTCCTATCTGTTGCTTCAATGGCAGCTTTGTTACTGCAGAAAGTCCAAGTCTTCAAAAGACTTATTTCTAGTTGCGATTCTGTCACTGATTAGCTATGTGACCTTAAGAGAGTCACTTCGCTACTCAGCTCTCTCATGTGCAACGGGAGGGAATCCGTCAGACCATCCCGATGAAATAAACGGGGTAGAATTTTATAGCCACTTTACAGACGAGGAAACTGAGGCTAGAGAAAAGTAATGTGATCAGTTTAACCAAGGTCACAGGGCTGGTTATGCAATGTGGTGCTCTTTCTAGCTCACCATGCGTGGTCCGTTTTCCGACAACTGGGAAAACAAGCGCACTGGGCAGCTGATCAGAGAACAGTGTTAGTTTGAATCATACAGACAGCCACTTCCTATTGCAATACATTTTTGTTTTCCTTTCCATGATAGACATATCAGTCAACTGGATTAGTCTGGTTCTTTCCCGACAGTTCTTCTGCTGCTCTATTTCTTAGCAGTCTAAACACAATTATTACTACACATAATTTACCATACCATTTAAAGTAATATCCCCCCCAAATTTAATATGTCGTGGAATGTGGAGTTATATATATTCGTGTGCCTGTGTGTATGTGTATATACAAGTTTGGCATCATATAAGCCCATCCTTGTGTGTTTCCAAGGAATTGAAGATGTCAGTGAGATCCATGAGAAGTTTAATTGCTAATTAAAGGTTGTTACTCCTCAAGGGAAATTCCCAGGGGGATTTTGTGAGATTTCTATGTGCAGATTCAGTAGGGGTTTGTACATGGTATGTGTTCATAGTGCATTTGTTTAAACATATAATTACGTTTGTCATGCCCATTACGCAGATGAGGAAAGTGAGTCCCAAAAGGGACAAATGATATGTGCAGATCACAGGGTTAATTAAATGGCAGCGCTTTTTTTGTTCTAGGGCTAGGCTGTTAATTCTTTAAAAAAATTTTAAATATATTTTATCGATCATGCTATTACAGTTGTCCCAATTTTTTCCCTTTCCCCCTCTCTACCCAGTACCTGCCCTCCCTCCAGCAATCCTCCCCCGTAGTTCATGTCCAAGGGTTTTGCATATAAATTCTTTGGCTTCTCCATTTCCTATACTATTCTTGACATCCCCTTGTCTATTTTATGCTACCTACCAATTACGCTTCTTTTTAAAAAAAAAATTATTCATTTATTTTTAGAGAGAGGGGAAGGGAGGGAGAAAGAGAAGGAGAGAAACATCAATGTGTAGTTACCTTTCACACAGCCCCAACTGGGGACCTGGCCCACAATCCAGGCATGCGCCCTGACTGGGAATCAACCCTGGGACCCTTTGGTTTGCAGGCTGGCACTCAGTCCACTGAGCCACACGAGCCAGGGCCCAATTATGCTTTTTAATCCCTGTACCTTGTCCCCCATTCTTCCCTTTCCCCCTTCCAGCTGATAATCCTCCAAATGATCTCCATCTCTATGATTCTATTCCTGTTCTGGTTATTTGCTTAGTTCATTTGTTTAGATTTAGTTGTTGATTGTTGTGACTTTGTTGTCATTTTGATGTTCATGGTTTTGATTTTCTTTTTCTCAAATAAGTCCCTTTAACACTTCATGTAATAATGGTGCGGTGATGATGAACTCCTTTAACTTTACCTTGTCTGGGAAGCACTTGATCTGCCCTTCCATTCTAAATGATAACTTTGCTGGAGAGAGTAATCTTGGTTGTAGGTCCTTGCTTTTCATCGCTTTGAATACTTGTTGCCAGTCCCTTCTTGCCTGCAAAGTTTCTTTTGAGAAGTCAGCTGACAGTCTTATGGGAACTCCATTGTAGGTAACTGTCTGTTTTTCTCTTGCTGCTTTTAAGATTCTCTCTTTATATTTAACCTTTGGCATTTTAATTATGATGAGTCTTGGTGTGGTCCTCTTTGGGTCCCTCTTGTTTGGGATGGTGTGCTTCCTGGACTTGTATGTCTATTTCCTTTTCCAAATTAGGCAAGTTTTCTTTCATTATTTTTTCAAACAAGTTTTCAATTCCTTGCTCTTCTTCTTCCCCTTCTGGCACCCCTATAATTTAGATTTGGAGATGTCCCAGAGGGCCCTTATACTATCCTTGTTTTGTTTTGGGGGGGTTTTTTTCTTCGAATTTTTTTCATCTTGTTGTTCTGGTTGAATGTTTATTTCTTCCTTATGTTCCAAATCATTGATTTGAAGCCTGCCTTTCTCCCCTCCACTGATGGTTCCCTATACATTTTTGTTCATTTTACTTAGTGTAATCTTCATTTCTTCCTTTATGTTGCTGCTGTGTTTTGAACTCTGCATCTGATAGGTTGGTTATCTCCATTTCATTTCATTCTTTTTTGGGGATTTCGTTCTGTCCTTTCATTTGGGTTATCTTTCTGTGTCTTCTTGATTTGGCAGCCTCCCTGTATTTGTCTCTGTGTATTGGGTAGAGCTGCTTTGACTCTCTGTCTCACTAGTGTGGTCTATTGTAGAAAAGGCACCTGTAAATTGTACGATGTGGAGACTTAGGTAATTGCCAGGGGTGGGGCAACCCTCTTCACCACTTTGTGGCTCTGTGTAGGTGGAGGGCTCAGAGGGAGGACAATGCCACTGCCTGGCTTCTGGAGGTCTGCCTGGCACTCACCTCATTTCCAGTCACTTTACCCTCTTCCCTATGTGGCTGGTGCCTTTCCAGCTATTGCCCTGGTGGTGAATCCCAGAGAGGTGGGTTTGAGTAGATTCTAAGTTGGTGCGGGCCCTTTAAATGGAGTTTCCTGAAAATCCAGCAGTTTCTTCCGATGGCCCAACCCCCACTGATTTTTACAGCCAGAAGTTGCGGGGATTTATCTTCCCAATGCTGGAACCCTGGGCGGTGTGGTCTGGTCTGGAGCTGGGATCACTCTCTCCTAAGGTGTCCCTTCTGATTTTGGTCTACCACAAGTGGACATGGGACCTTCTGTTCCACCATTGCCTCTCTGCACCACACCGCTTCTCTGTGCCTCTTTGCCCGTCTCTGTGACTCTTCCCCTCCTACCCATCTGGATGAGTGTGGCTTCTTTAATCCTCGGTTGTGGGACTTCCGTACAGCTAGATTTTCTGAACATTCTGGGTGTTATTTGTTTTGAAATCTAGTTGTAATTCTTTCTATGGTTGTGCAAGGAGGTGAAGCTTGTCTACCTATGCTTCCATTTTGACCAGAAGTCTGTTAATTCTTTTGGTTATAAGAATTATGCAGAACTGAACTAAACTGTTAGCAAACATTGTAGCCAAAAGTTTGGCTAAAAAATGGGTTCTGTTTTATTTCTTTGTTTTGATATATTTTATGAGAGTTATTAGAAGTTTTGGATCATTTTCTATCAACTAACCTAGAATCTTCAGCTATAAAGGGTCTCAAGACACAATCCATTCCTCCTCTACTTCAGGACTGGAGCAAGCTCAAGTGTCCTTTGGTGGCAGGGCCAGTTCAAGAAACCCTGGAAAAATTAACAATTTGGTGCCCTTTTAAAGAGCGATTCTCTTTAATTGTCAACTCAATTTAGAAGAATGAGCAATGAGAGGAGGGCAAAAGAAATCTGCCTGGTGGCTGTACTTAATTTCTCCTCTATCATCACAAGTCATTCAGCGTTGGTTCCAAATCCACCTACTGGCTGAAATCACTTCTCAGAAGTTACCAAGTTTCACATCCTTAGATCGAGAAGTCCTTTAACACCATTCACTGTGACTCAACTTTGCTCTTTAGAGACAAGTGTGAGGTGGGGGTCTCGAGCGACTTTATCAAACCGTTCCTCCCTGCGTAAAACACCCTCTCTCTGGGATCAGTTCTGATGAGGACAGCTTTCTCCATTCTGTCCAGCGTCTCCAATACTTTGGCAGCTTCGTGGCCTAGCATCACAAACCGCTGCCCCTTGGTGTAGTAGCCATGTGCAGAGGAGCCTGCCATCTTTATCTGGAAGGAGAGGAGCAGAGCCAATGGCTCATTTCTTCTCCCATTAAACACACACAGAGTCTGGCCCATGGTGATGTCATAAACTCACAAAGATCAGTGAAAGTGCTGGCGCTTTAACAACTTAGCTCTATAAATGCCGCAAGTTTGACATTATATAAACTAAATAAATAACCTCCTAGGCCTTTTCTTGTATATTGGTTTATGCACAGGTGGCATGGTGAATATTATATTAGGAATCGGGGGATGTGGATTTTGATTCTAGCTTTGTGATTCACTTGGTGTGTGACCTTGGGCAAGTCACTCGACATCTGGCTCAACCCTACACTGATAGTCTATAAATGGCAGCAATGGGTGTTGGGAATTACTTAGATCTCTGGGTCCTGGTTACTTTTCCCCCCTTATTTTCTTAACTCTGTTAGGCAAACTTTACTATCCTTTGAGATTCCTACTCCATTCATTAATTCATTCAACAAATTTTTGAGTACCTACTGTGTAGAGGAACAGTAAACTACAAGACAAAATTCAGGATTTTCATTACCTTGCATTCTACTCCATTTCTCCAGGGAGTAGTGATTTACGCTAGGAAGTCAAATAGTTTTCCATTAACTTTTCTTCCAGTGAGCTAGCTTATCACTGAAACTATTTTTCAGGAAGTTTGCTACTTCATTAGTTCAACTTTTGGGGGCTAATATTCTAAACAAATACACTTGGTATCAGCTTAGATATTGCTAAAACTAGCTTCAGAAAACCCAGCACTTAACCAACAACACCTCTACCAAGATCCTTATAAGAAATTGGTGTTCATAGCAAATATTTCAACCCGTTAGCAATAGTCAGTGTCTAAAGGGAGAAAAATACTTGCAGCGCAAAGTCTAAGCATTGGTTTCCTGTTGAATGAACTTAGGGATCACACAGTTCTTCCTGTACTACCTCTGGCACTTAACTGTGGGCCCGGGTTCTCCTTCAGACACTGTCTCCAGATCATATACATCCAAACTGAGGTAAAGTGGGGAGTATTTGTTGACTTAACATGCCTCTTCTTCAGAGAACAGATTTATTTAATAGCTGGAGTGCAGAGGTTCAATGGTCCTTGTTCCCACTGTCAGAGAGATCATTTCGATGATCATTTACACACAGATACTGGACATCAGCTGCCCTATGAAAGGCGTGCTGCTGCTGATACTGGCTGCCATCGAGTGAGAACTTCCTATGTGCCAGACGTTGGGCTAAGTGATCTGAATACCTTATCTCTTTTAATAACTGCCAGGGAAACAACTCATGTTACAGTGGAGGAAATGGAAATTTAGGGAGGTGAAGTAACTTTCCCAAGGGCACGCAACCGGTGAATGGCAAACTGGCATCTAGGAGCAGATTATCTGATGTCAAAGTCTGTGTGTGTTCACCGTGGGGTCTCTCTCCACAGTGAGCTCGCAAGCTTACTGGGGAGATCAGTCACACCTGGGGGAAATGACGCAAGAGCTAACCAACTACATCATGGGTCCCTGTCTCTAAGGATGAAAGGTGGCCAGAGAATGAAAGAACATTTAGCTAAAGTCAAAGAGTTAGTGCCTGAGCTGGCAGAACAAATTCCACTCAGAAAACATTTATTGAACATTTCTGGGAGCGTTTGATGTTATCAGAGATACAAGTTTGAACAGAACGTGCCCCTTCTCTGAGAGCAGAACTGCTTTTAAGTCCTCGAGTTAAAACATCTCAGTACAGTTAGGATGCATGAAAGAATGCGGCAAGGACTGTCATCCTAACAAGAAGGCCACAGACCTTGGAGAGACTCACGGGAGCTGGTGGCTTTTAAGTTGGTTCTGATAGGAGTCAGATAAGTTAGTAAGGCATCATAAAGGTAAGGGAAATAGGTACGAAGAGGAGGCCTAGAGGGCAAAGTGAAGGGCAAGTTCAGGGCACTTCAAGGCAAGGCACGCAGACCAGTTTGGACAGAATATAGAGTATATGGTCTAGAGGAGAGAATGATAAGGCTGAAAAATGCAGGTGGAGTCCAAGCTTGGACATCTCTGAATGCTAATTCAAGGGGTATAGAAGCCATTCTTTACGATGAGGAATGCCAATCGTTTACTTGGACAGTGACGGTGATGTCGGGCAGGAGGAAACTGGTCCCTGGGACAAAGCGGCAGTGAGGGCAACATTCCAGGGAAAGCTGGGGGAGGGGGTGCTGCGTTGTTAGTGGGCCCAGGAGAAAAAAGGGAAGAAGGGGTGTGTGCGTGAGTCCTTACAGAGGAAAATGTAATCGTTTGGCTTAGCAAACCACTGGGTATCTTATGTGCTGGCTAGGTTTGGGGATATTAAGAAAAGCAGATATGCCCCCTGAGAGATTGAAATCTAGCTGGGGAAAGGAACCCAGGCAAACAGATGACTTCCACATAATAACGAGCATGTGCGTGCACTACACCGAATCTGGGGTAGCACTAGGTAACGGCTACTTGGCCCAGGGAAACTATACTTGCTGTGAGGTTCAGATAAGCTAGTGTTATTGCTTGCGAATTATTTACAAAAAAAGTCATGATTGTGATTTATATTCTGACCACGCGGATTTGAAGTAGACAACTTGGATGATAATAAAGTATTTTTCACAGGCAACAAGTACAACACTACAGTGTTCTCAGTATGGGTCAGGAGATGTGTTTATCAGTAATTAAGTCTAATAACCTATTCATTCACTCAACAAATATTGAGACACCAGTATGTGCCTTGGGATACACAAAACATAGGATTTGGTTCCATCCAAAAAGTTGGGTAGGGAAGACGAAACCAACACATAATAAGATATGGTAGATGCTTCTTTGTATCCAAGTCATGCCCAGTATCTTGGGTTTGAAGGTATTTGTCCAATTATTCACTCACTGGACAGATAAAACAATAATTGCTTATGTATCTCTAGCATTCTACTGCTGCAAAAGTACTTTTGTTACGGACATAATTCTTTCCCTCCTTCTGACAAGTCTGCCAAGTGGGCACCGTCAGCTCTGCTTCATAAACTAACTTAAATTCAGAAGTGTCAACACCTACTCATGAAGGCGTGGAGACTGAGCTCTGTGCTCCCCCACGGCCCCAGTGGCTCTGAGTTTATGGAGCACACCGGGAGTTGGACGAAGCTGGTCTTGGCGTGGAGGAGGTGGGTGGGCCCTTAACTTGCACACGCTCTCTTGAAAGGGTGTTGGCCAAGGACCGGCTGGAGAACTCCATCCATGCATGAATGAGGCCGCTGTGGGGGAGTTAGGTCTCCAGGGACCGGAGCAAATGGGCCACACCATCTTCCCAAGGCCTTGCTCCTGTGCTGAAGCCAGGCTCAGTGGCATGAGACCCGCAAGGCAAAGGCACAAAGATCCCGGGAAAACACGTGCAGGGTAGAAATGAAGCCTCCTCCCTTCACCCGGGAAGGTCCCCCAACACAGTCAAGCTCTCGGAGGTTGGTCCTGGGAGCCCCCCCCCCCACACACAGCTAGTGGTCAGCCACGTGCACAGCCTCGGAGGGCGGCCCCCGGCACCATCCAGCCAGGCTGGCTGGGAGAGCCAATGAGCGGGTTGGAGGCTGCGACGAAGCGCTCGCGAGAGCCTAGGGGCGGTGCCAAGGGTGGGGCGGAGAGGTGGGCGGGGCTCCGGATGGGCGGGGCCCAGGAGGCGGCGGCCGTTGCCGGGCTACCAGAGAACTGAGCTGTTGGCCCGGTAAAGCCATCCCTCTGCGCGCGAGGAGAGAACCCCGGGCTCAGCTTCGCACCCCATACCCTGCACCCAGCCATGCCCCCAGCGCCCATGTGCCTCTGACTCCAGCCAGGACCTGCGGGGCGCGGCGGGCGGAGCCTCTCAGGTGATAAGGGAAGGTAGGTGTCCCGCTCACCAGAGGCGGTGTGGCGCTGCACAGCAGTCCCTTGCCTCGACCCCAGTGGACCCTGCGCGATGGCGGCCCGAAGAGAGGGCAGCTGCCCGATGGAGGAAGGGGAGCAAGCAAGGGCTGTTCTTGCGCAGAGTAGGAGGGTGGACGGACGGAGACGGACGTGGGCGACCCCTGGGAAGGGTGACAACCTGGGGCTGCAGGGGAGGGCGGCTCCCGAGACGCTGGAGCTTCGGTCGCAGCTGCTCCAGGGACCGGAGTGTATGAAGGTATCCAGGTCTCCGCTAGCGTCCGGGATGACCGGACTTAGTTTTTCTCTGCAGGGATCCTGTGAATAGAAAATCTGCTTGTGTAAGCAGATAAATCCATCTGCGAGCGGCTCCATCCCGGCCTTTCACCGACTGCGCTCGGCCGCTGCCCCGAGCGGGCTTCCCAGGGAGCTGTGTGCAGGCCGGGACTGCCCAGTTAGGGCTGCGGAGGTGGGAGGAGAACATTTACAAGATTTGTGAGGATCCCAAAACAGAGTCATTGTGTAGCAAAAGAACGTTTCACCACTGTGGGCCCGCTTCTTAGGACAGTGCTGAAGGGTCAAGCTTGTAATACAATAGAGAGAGCGAAAGGTCAGCTTTGACAGCGCTTGCCAAGGTTCTGGGGCCATTTCACGGAGTCGAAATGTAGCTCACACACTCCTCAGTGACCTGTTTTGATGGCAGGCAACTGTGCATCGAACCTACATTCACCGTTGTAAGAAGTCCATGCCACTTTTTTTTTTTTTTTGCATTTTAGTAAAAGAATGCCATTTGCAAACAAAACCATAAGCATTGTTCCATATTTCTCTCACTGAAACAATTTAAGGCAAAATATTTATGGAGTTGTGGTTTTCACTCCAGTAACAGTTTTCCTTTACTAGAAGATGACTTTTTTTTATGTAAAGAAAACATTTGTTGTTAAAGGTGTCTTATGCAAACAGAAGGATTCATTTTAATGTGCTGTTTTTTAATGATCAGATACTTTATGCAAAAGGGAGGATTAGAGGGCATTCATTTGGGGATTTACTCGGTGTTTCTGTGGTGCAGTTTCACCTTAGGTGTTTTTGTCAATGCTACTTTCAGTGCAGTTAAAAATATATTTCATTTCGAGCACTGTTTATTATCTGATTTAAAGCTATGTAACTAGAGACGGTGAGAACTGAGTCCTACTGTGGAAGACTGGTTTTGAATTATTATTCATCGAGATGTGGGCACGTAAAAAGAATGGTCTCTGCGTGACACCTACGAAGGTGTTCTGACAATAGTACAAACCCCAGAGATGCATTTCCGTTGTTAAATACTGCGTTAACAACAATGCATGGTGCGTTGTCATCAGCTCTGTGAGTTCTTTCCTTTTTAACTCATGGAAATGTCTTACGACATTGACTTTATTACTGAGGCCACATGGCTTTGTTGACTTTAGAATTTTCTTTTCCCCACAGTAAGTGCTAACTCTGGGATGTTGTTGTTAGTGTTTTCTGGGACATTCTTGGAAGTCAGTTGTTGTTTCTTTGATGGGAGTGTCTTTGGACTCGGAGCCCAGGTCTGATCTTGAATGTGAAGTTAAGGACACGTGAGGCTCTTTATGCACTGGAAGTGCAATGTGAAGGGCCTTTTCTATCCAGAGGCCGGGATGGGAAGAGAACTGAGACACATAGCGGTCGCACGCTGTGTTAGTGTGTTACTGTAGTTTACTAGTTACAGCTCTAACATACGGAGCTCGTGGGGTATTCGGCAACACAGGCGAGGCATCCTGCTAACCCTCATTTGATTCTCCTGCTTTCACCTTTTTCAACCTCTGAACCCACGCTTACCCCAATCTCTTGCAACTAGTCCAGTCCTACCTTTCAAAAGTGAACACAGCACGAAAG
Organism: Desmodus rotundus; assembly: GCF_022682495.2. Taxonomy (NCBI): domain Eukaryota; kingdom Metazoa; phylum Chordata; class Mammalia; order Chiroptera; family Phyllostomidae; genus Desmodus; species Desmodus rotundus. Next base: position 90,933,913 of record NC_071399.1, on the reverse strand, counting down.
AAGAACGGCAGGCATTTTAATATAGAAAAAAGCCAAGTCCTTTTAAATCTGACGAGTCAATATGTAAAATCAAGCAATTACAATTCTGGAGAAGGCCAACAACCTCTGTGTTGACTTCAGGTTGAACGAGAACACCCACCTTGTATAAATGTCCACCAGGTAAATAGACAGCTGCTTCTGTGCTGAGAGAGCCGGGGACACCAAAGCAGTTGAATACACGTGTCTCACTGCAGCTGATTATTAAACGGTCACAGCCTTTTAAAAGTAACCTTCTAGCTGAATGGAAAGAACATTAACACAGGATGAACACAATTTCTTTTCATGATTTCCTGGTGGAGCGGGTGAGTTCATTCATTGTATTTTGTCTAAAATGTTTGCGTTTAAACGTAAGATGTTTACACAGTATTGGGTTATCTTCTAGTCCACACATCACAGAATATGGACCTTTTAAACCAAAGTTTTAAAACCTGGTTTTAAAAAGAGAACAACCACCTATCAGCAGTTACAGCAGACAAAGGAGCTTGTGTACGTGAAGGTGAAATGTTATTTAGCCAGTCTTCAGTCGGCTTGGCTGGGTCTAACAGGAGGAAGTTCTAAAAGAATGGGGGCTCCGTACACTGGAGAACACTACAAATGTTACAGAGAGTGGCTTTGGAGTCCATCCAGACTCACTTCTAAAGTAAAAATTTAAACAGCTGTGTTTTAGAAATGGCGATGCGTAATTCTCTTAGAATAGACTCCGTCAATGTTTGAGGTCCCCTCGGTCCTTAATGCTGCAATTGTTCTACTTGTATTTTAAGATAAACATTTATGAATTTGGGGAAAAGTACCTTAGTTACAATATGTTTGTTCACTGAACAGTTGGAGGACACTGTGTGACAGTTACTTTCCTGAGGCGAACGTGCTGGAGTCCACAGCTCAGAGAAGTAAAAGCAATCGCTTTCCAAAACCCTACCCTAGTTTACATTCTGTTACAGAATGATCAGGGCCTGACGGTGAGTGGCCCCTAATCGTTCTGAACTTTCGGGCAATCGAAGATATTGTACTTGGCAGCAGGACATTTTAGAGCTTGTCGCATTTTTAGTAGAAATTATTTCGTGATCTGAAAGAGGAAAAATCATCCTCATTCCTAGCCAACCACGATGTGAGCTGCCGAGCGGCAGGAAGGGCTGAGCACTCCATGATGTGAGGGAGAACAATTTTCGGAATATAGTGACATTGAGGCGAAGGTGCAGAATAACTAGAGGCTGCAGGGGTTACTGTCCTGTTTGGAAATGGCATTGATTGTTTATTCCCATAGCATATGGGACTGACATTATTTCCAAGCTATTTATTATTATGTTCTACCATTGAAATGTAAAATTCTGTGCATATAGCACAGGCTTTATTTCAATGCTGATTTTATAAATTGTAAGCCTGCCAGTTTACTTTAATGTTGATTTAGAAAAAATTATTTCACCTTATTGCATATTGGAAAAATGTACGAGTTCAATATATTTCATTACATAATGTTAATATACTTTTACTAGAAAAGCTATTACTAAAATAAAAACATGCATGTACTACATGTTCAATAATAAATCAAATAGCTTTTAAAGGATGGAAAAATAAAGAAAATAAATTTATTCTGGAAAAGTTATCCAGGCTATTGCAATTACTCTGAGTCATATATTTGGGTAATTTGTAAGATCAAACATCAGTGTCCTTCTCAGAAAGGTTACTGATTTGTTAAAAGTAGAAAGATAAGTACCAGATCTCCCTCCTTAGTGATTCTTGTCAACATTGTAGCACCGTATTCAAGACGTGGGGCCCTGACCCAAACTGCACTGCATCACAGTAACTTGTGTTTCAGGCTTAGGTTATAGGTGCACATATTTTCCAAGTACATTGCTAGTCCTCGCAACAACCCTAAGAGGTAAAATATTATCCCTAATTAATGAACTCGTTTCATTCACTCAATGTGTATTGGGTACATTTTTGGGGTGAATTACAGTTCTAGAGCAAGATCACATTTCTTGTCACTAAGTCCTCAAACCCGTCTGGTTGGTAAACTCCAATGGCTTGGTCAGGGTAGGAAGGAAGTCCCATGGGACAGTAGGGGACAGCAGGGGACAGTAGGGGACAGCAGCACCTGGAGCTGAGAGAGTATAGGTCTGTGTTTATAAGGGACGGCTGACGCTCAGCTCTAGCTCTTGCTGCTTTGTTGTGGGACTCACGGTGGCCAAATTCTCTAATTTCTCAAGAAAATCCTTCATTTTTAATACTGAGGACTTATTTTAAAAATTAAGTGCTGTGGTGACTCAGAAAACAGTGCTGCTGCTGCCAGGCAAGGGCCAGGAGGGGGAGAAGTCCGATGGAGATAAGCCCGGGTGCTGTGGAAGGACAGGGCAGGGGGCGGCGCCCGGGTCAGTAGACGCCAGCAGAACTTTGACAAAGTGGGGTGCACCGTGGTGGATGAAGGTCCAGTGTACAGGAAGGCCCAGGGAGGAAGGGGTGCAGCTGGTGAGGGAAGGGAGGGTTGAAGTGACCGCCGTGGGTTGGGATCCAGTGGTTTGCCCAGCCGAGGAGAGACGTGGCTTGGAGCTCCTCTATCCCAGCAGGGCGCCCGTACACTGCCACCCCTGAAGCCCCGCCTCCTTGCCAGGTGACACTTCAGCACAAGTTTTCACGGTTTGGACAAGGAAGTAGAAAAGGTGTGCCTTTCAGCATCTTTTGGGTTTATCTCCCTTAGGGGCTGGCCACTCAGGGCACTAATTTGTGTCGGTTCAGGTGGCCGGGCAAGCGGCTTGGTGTGATGAGCTGCCACTGTCTCTGCGGCCCAACGGAGTACTTGCCAGCTCTGGGCTGCAGGCTCCGTCCTCCTCCTCTCTGCATGCCCGGTTCTCCTGGTACCCATGCTCTGCTGGACATTGCTGAGTGGCAGACAGTGAGGCAGAAATCCCATACTCCTAGGGCATGGCGAACCAGGCATTGTTGGTCTTATTGCTGAGTTGGGGCGGGTGCTCTGCACCCATTTGGCCAAGTGGTTGCTGGATATTTAGTAGATGTTGTCTGGTCTGTGTATTTTGGCAAACTCTAACAACCCCAGGGGACTCACGGTCCGTAATATCAATGATTCGTATGTCTCACGTTTGATAAGTATCCTCAAATAGAATACTGAAGTATTTAAAAGCATTTTCCTATTTGGGCCAGACTCGAAATTCCAAAATTAAAACCAATTTCAATAATTACCTTTTCTATTGCCTTATTTTAATTTTAAATTCTAAACACTTAAACACTTGTTTCATTACATTTTCCCTCCTGTTATGAATGCCAAAGCATTTCTTAAGGTATTTCATGTTGTTCCAAGAAGCTCAAGGTTGCTCTCACAACACCCCACCGGCTAGCCAGTGTATTTCTATGTAAGTAAACAATGAACAAGCCGGGCTGCATTGAGGGGTGTGTAGGGGCTCTCACCACCTTTGCTGCGCTATGAGCACCCTCAGGGCGCACCTTTGTCCCTGTTTTCCGCCCTCCCCCAACACTGCCTCCCCCCAGGCCCCCAGAGATGCTGTGATCAGGGTGGATTGATCCATGGATGAATCAGGGAGGGCAGTGTTCTGTTACATAGCGTGATGTCGTTGATCAGTTCTATCGATGTCACCCTCCTCTGCCAAGTGGAAGGGGTCACCGGATGCTGCAGCATGGGACACAACTGGCAGTCCACTTGGCAGAATGGCTCCGAGCGCTGTTTTGCTTGGATTCAGCAGGCATGAATCGAATTCACTTCCACCCTTCCCAGGACCCGCGTCCTTGACCCCCAGTGGTCTCTCCCCTTGTTCAGGGGTAATGCCTACGCTAGATTGTGGCAGGAAGGGGAAAGTTGTGTTTCCAGGAAGCCTTAACACAGCACTTAACGTTAGAAATGCTGAGCTCGAACGTTGCGCTGGTTCTTGGTCTTCCTGTGCCTTCTGCAGGCCTGAATGTCTAAAGGTGTGAAACCCCCTGAATGATGGCGCACATCTGTCTAGCTCGTTACAATCTCAAAGGACTGTCCCATACAGCGGGTCCTTTGATCCTCAATGGTAAGGCCCTGGATAATGACAGCCGTCCTTGCTAATGCATACTGAGAGCTGCTCGTGTGCCCGAAACTGTCTCTGTATCGATGAACTCCCCCGCGAGCGCGTTGGAGCTGTTAAACTTGCTCATTCCTCATGGCTGCCATGCTCACTCTAGAGATGCGGAAACCGAGGCTTGGCAAAGGTACCTGGTGCAGGTTCACACGGCTAACAAGTGGTGTTCGCAGGACCAGCAGGCACCTAACAGCATCAGCAACCAGCACCGGTTACGCTCTCGTTCTCTTCCGGACACTTCTCAGTGCATGCCTTCTCTGAGTTCACCCTCATCACACCCCCCCGGGAACAGGTTCTCTTTTCTGTCTGGAGCTGGGAAGCCTCCAGGTGACATTGCTCAGACATGGGCCCAGGTGGTCCATTTGCCAGGCACCAAGCTAGACATTGGGAATACAGAGAGTAATGAGGTGTGGTCCCTGTTTTAAGCAGCATAAACTCGGGAGCGTGAACTAAGACACAAATAAGCACGATCGCTCTGCAGCCTGACAGACGCTGTATATGAATGTGGAAGGGGCGACCGGCCACAGGGAGCACCTCTGTCCCCGTGCTGACAGACAGCAGTGGGCAGGGTGACCGTGGGGCTGGTGCCTGCAGGTACTCAGTGGGAGAAAGGCTGCCCAGGACAGAGTGCCCGCCTGCGCCCAAGGGCACGGTCACGGGCATGCAGGAGAAACAGGAGTGGGGGGGTGTGCTGAGCTGCAGGGGCAATGAGGGGGCAACCAGGGGTGTGCCTGGCAGGCCAGCAGGCGAGATGGGAGAGGGCACAGAGGCCACGCCCAGGGGCTTAGAAGGTGATTTGCGGGGACAAACCTACCGGTACCCCGGGAAATTGAGGCAGGGCAGCGCTACTTTCATGTTTTCCGTTCAAGCTATTCCATTTGGCGCGTGTGTTGGGAGCGCAGAGCAAGTCAGCACATGGGGCACAGTGCCATCAACATTTTTCTTCCCAAGCCTCTAAAACATCTCTTTGCGATGCAGAAGTCGTGGTGCTTTATTTAATTTTCGCCTTTCTTTGACCGCGCGTGTGTGGTTTTTACCTCCTCACCTCTTCTAGACACTTTTCAAGGAGGACCGCGTCTCTCACCTTTTTGCCCTAAGAGTGGTGCACATTTGTTTTTCATTGTGAATGACATTTTTACACTATGAAGAATTTTTAGAGAAAGAGGGAGAAAATTCACCCAGAATGCCACAATATGACCCTAACCATTGATAATATTTTGGCATAAAATCGGTGTACCTTATGAAGTCAAAATCATGTTACCACGACCTCTAACTCCTACCGCGGGCTGCCAGTGGTCGTGTGGGCGAGACCTCCGCGCGGGTCCCAGCGGAGTGTTTGGTCCAGATCGGTCACCCAATTACGGGGCGCACCGACTCGGTCAGTCACTTTCTTCTCACGTTTTGTGGAAATGCTTTGGTACTTTTACTCTCTTTTTCACAGTAGTTGAACTCCATTTGATGATGTGCGTTGCTTTTTCTCTCAATAATTAGCACGTTTAGAAGAATTTAGGACTGTGTGGAGCAGCACAGCCTGCAGCTTACCTTTGGTGGAATGCGACTCCATCTCCTGACCCTAGTGCTGCGTCTGCACAAGCAGTGAATCGCACGGTTGGGTAATTGCTGGGCGACTCTGAGATATGCAAGGGGCATAAAAAGGCCATGACTGAGAAGCTGGAGATGCAATAAAAGCTGCTTGAATTCTCTAAAAATGGGTCATCATCCCACAAACTTCAAAATGTGATTTCTATTGCCCTGGCCTTCGGAGCTGCTCAGGCAGCGGAAAAGGCCGTCGGGCTTGTGTGTGTGTGTGTGTGTGTGTGTGTGTGTCCCCGCTGCGCGCAGGTGCGCTTGGGGCTGCTGCTCCGGCCCAGCTCTGCTTCCCGGATTGCTGTTACTGTTTTTCCTGAGCTGCTTGGTCCACAGTGCTGCTTCTCTGCCCTCGTTTCCTTTCGTGTAGTCACATTCTTTGCTCTGGGTCTCTTGTTAGTTTTGGAAGCTTCAATTCTAAAGGGAAACAGAACCCTTCTTTCCCTACCTGATACGGAGCCACCAGCGAAGGCTTCACTTAAAGAAAGAAAAAAAAGCCTATCCTCCTGCCATTGTCTGGAGCTGTGAAAAACAAGCAGATTTATTTCTACGCTTTAGATGATTTCTGGTGAAGATGAAGAGGCTTCGATGATCTTTCATTGAAATGTCAGATCAGTGACTCCAATTTCATCACTTGCAAATGCTTTTTAGGTGTTTTTAAATGAATGCATATTTTTTCCTGCTAATGTATAATTTGCACCAGAGTGTGTGTGTGTGGGGGGGAACAATGGCCAAACATGGGCTGTGTCTGCTTCTTCGTGGAGCTGAAGGTCCAGGATGCTCACGGATTGTATTGCAGGACGAGTGACCAGTGACACTGGGGCCACACCACCGGGTTTGTACCCAGCTCTGCCTCTCACTAGCGATGTGACCTTGGGCAGGTGACTCGGTGCTCTCTGAGCCTCAGGTTCCCCACTCTCAAATGGGGATAACAATATTGCCTACATTCTGGAGTAGCTGTAAAGGTTCAGTGAGTTAGCATGGTGAAAGCAGTACCTGCGTGTGCTGAGCAGGTGTTAATTTTTTTGTCACTATCATTAGCCTGCTGGCACTGACTGAACCCACTGAAGGGAAGGTTTACATAGGCACTGTCTGAATGTAACTCTGCGCTGGGGGAAGAAGACTGGACACTACAGAGACTTGGGTAATCAGTAAAGGCCTGGGACTTGAATGCCGGTAGAAGTTTTGCATATGGTCCCTAAGTGGACAAAGCGTTAACTCCTGTAACTTAAATTTTTAAGATTACATATTATATGCCTATTGCATCCTTTAAAGGCGATTGCTTTTATAACATAAGTACTATCATCTAGTATATATAAGCAAATTGCAAACGTTATACAGCAAACACAAAGCAGTCACTAATTGTCATTAATGTTAACTGTATCTTATCTTTCAGAATTCTTCAACAATAAATACATCTAGTAAGAACCATGGCTTTAAAAGTGCCACTGGAACAGGAGAAACCACTTCTCACCGTTGTAGTTTTACTAGCCTACCTGGTAAGTCACCTCTGCTTTCATGAGAATGTGGGGAAGGGGTTCATATCAGTGGTACCAAAACTCTTTTCTACGTCTGATCCCATGTTTCAAAATTTTCTTTCAAATTGCATTTTATAACTGTTACATTTAACTAATAAAGATTGCGCCCGAGTCTGGACATTTGTAACAATTGCTGAAATTATCTAAATGTAGATGAGGTCGAAATCACAGCGGCACTTGCCGCCCTGATATGATGGTTACCGTGGGTGAACAGGAATTTCCCACAGCACGTCTTACATCCCAACGGGACCCTGGAGTCTGACTGGGCACCCACGACTCACACAGTTGCGAAGTGTTCAGAATTGATTTTTTTTAAGTTCTATTATTTTTATGTAGTTATTTATATGCTTGGTCCCAAAAATCCTTAAGGACAGATGGAGAATTTCCATGTTTGAAAGCTCGACACAAAAGATCTATGAAGGTGTTCAAAAGAATTGAGACCTACTTTGTTTGAAGATATAATCATGATCCTTAACTATGAAAAGAATCACTTACCCTGAAGGCAGTCCCCGAAGTCTTCCTGGAAGACAAAATCAGAGGAAATGGTGTCCATTTGGAGTCAGATTCAGGCAGATGTGAGGAAAGCTTCCTTTCTTTGACGTGAGGTTGTTCAACAGCAGAATGAAGTTCTAGAAGGTCAAAGCTTTACGGTCCCTTCGTGGTGGGAGGGAATCTCCTGTCTCTCTCAGATAAAACCAGCTCCTCTAGGACTGGTAGTCAAGGGCTGTGAAGAGAGGCAGGAGGAGATTATTAGACCTTTAGCCCCAAATTATGTTCTAGTCCTAAATCCCACCTAGAACTCCCTGCCGCCTGCTCTGGAGGTTCAGGCTTTGATTTTAGATAAAGAGGCCAGCAGATATCATTATAGACATTCCTGCTTCAAGACGGAGGCTGTTGACTTCCGGCCAAGACGGAGGTGTAGGTAGACACACTGTGCCTCCTCACACAACCAAAAGAAGGACAACAACCAATTTAAAAACAAAACCCAAGCATAACTGCCAGAAAATAAAACTGTATGCAAGTCTGACAACCAAGGAATTAAAGAAGAAACACTCACCCAGACGGGTAGGAGGGGCAGAGACGGGCAGCTGGGCAGAGAGGGCTCTCGGCAAGGCGGCAGCTGTAGGTCCGAAACAAGCAAGGCTGTGGCTGCTGGACCGGGGGTCCCACTTTCACGTGCAGATAAACCAGGAGGAATAACTGGGGAGCAAGACAGACCAGCAACCCAGGGTCCCAGTGGAGAAATGAAGCCTCAACACCTCTGACTGAAAACACCTGTGGGGATTGTGGCAGCAGGAGAAACTCCCAGCCTCATAGGAGAGTCCATTGGAAAGACCTGCAGGGTCCTAGAACATACACAAACCACCCACCCTGGAATCAGCACCAGAAGGGCTCAATTTGCTTGTGGGTAGCAGAGGAAGTGACTGAAAATAGGCAGAGAGTGGAGCAAGCGGCACTGTTCCCTCTCGGACCCTTCCCCCACATACAGCCATGAGGCAGCCATCTGGGTTACCCCGCCCTGATGAACACCTAAGGCTCCGCCCCTTACTACATAACAGGTGCGCCGAGACAAAACAAAAATGAAAGAACAGATCAAAGTTCCAGAAAAAATACAACTAAGCAATGAAGAGATAGCCAGCCTATCAGATGCACAGTTCAAAATAATGGTAATTAGGATGCTCACAGAATTAGTTGAATATGGTTGCAAAATAGAGGAAAAAGTGAAGGCTATGGAAAGTGAAATAAAGGAAAATGTACATGGAACCAACAGTGATGGGAAGGAAACCAGGACTCAAATGAACAGTTTGGAGCAGAAGGAAGAAATAAACAGTCAGCCAGAACAGAATAAAGAAATAAGAATTCAGAAAAATGAAGGGAGGCTTAGGAACCTCCAGAACAACTTTAAATGGTCCAATATCTGAATCATAGGGGTGCCAGAAGGAGAAGAGAAAGGGCAAGAAATGGAAACTTATTTGAACAAATAATGGAGGAGAACTTCTCCAATCTGGCAAGGGACAGAGACTTCCAGGAAGTCCAGGAAGCTCAGAGAGTCCCAAAGAAGTTGGACCCAAGGAGGAACACACCAAGGCACATCATAATTACATTAACCAAAATTAAAGATAAGGAGAGAATCTTAACAGCAGCAAGAGAAGAGGAGAGAGTTACCTACAAAAGAGTTCCCATACTACTGATTTGAGCTGATTTCTCAAAAGAAACCTTGCAGGCAAGAGGGGCTGGAAAGAAGTATTCAAAGTCATGAAAGCAAAGGACCTATATCCAAGATGACTCTATCCAGCAAAGCTATCATTTAGAATGGAAGGGCAGATAAAGTGCTTCCTGGATAAGGTCAAGTTAAAGGAGTTCATCATCACCAAGCCTTTATTATATGAAATGTTAAATGGACTTATCTAAGAAAAAGACAATAAAAAATATGAACAGTAAAATGACAACAAAGTCACAACTATCAACAACTGAACCTAAAAAAACAAAAACAAAAACAAACTAAGCAAACAACTAGAACAGGAACAGCATCACAGAAATGGAGATCACGTGGAAGCAGATGAACATACTTTTGTAGGATGATGTATGTAAAGTGAATTTACTGTTTTTAGATAAAATAAGAAAACAAGGCCATATTTGGGAAAATGACTTACAACCTTTTTTTTTCTTTTGCCAAAATAGATGATAATCTTTCTATTTTAGTCCTATGCTGTGTAAACGGTGAAGTGGTAATCAGTAAGAATGTGAGTTCATACTTGCCGAGCACTTTTACTTTGAATCGTCCAGAGAGTTTGGCCACTATTGGCATCATCATCATCATCAATAATTTTACTGATCTCGTGATTGTCAGAAATGTTTGAAAGACAATCTCTAAGTAAATGCAGTTCACCTGAAAAAGAAACTTGTACACCAAAAGTGGGTGGCAGAGATGAGGTCTGTCTGGAAAAAGTCCAGCCATTGTTAGTATATGGAGAAGGGTTTGCACGACTTCAGTGTAACCTGGCAGCCAAGGAGAGAGGACTGGAATGCGCATGTGTGAACAATGACGACTTCACTGTACCAGTCAATGGGAGTGGTGGATGCCATTGAGTGAGCATGTGTACTGTGTGGCTGTCGCATTCAAACTGACTGAGCAAGTAGAGCAACAAATCTGCCTCAAATTTTGTGTTAAGCTTGAACATTCCAGGGAAACTATTTGGATGATTCAGAAGGCCATAGCTATGGGCAACCGGTGATGGGCACCTTCATCACGACAACGCACCCGCTCATGTATCACGTCTCATACAGAGTTTTTGATGAAACATCAAATCACCCAGCTGACTCTGCCTCCCTACAGCACAGATCTGGTGCCCTACGACTTCTGGATCTTCCCCAAACTAAAATACCTTTGAAAGGGAAGAGATTTCAGACTTTTGATGAGATTCAGGAAAATACAATGGGGCAGCTGATGGTGGTTGGGAGACCTGTGTAAGGTTCCCAAGTGCCTACCTTGACAGGGATTGAGGTGTCATTGTCCTATGTTACAGTGTTTCTCATATCTGGTATCTTCTTCAGTAAATGTCTCTATTTTTCATAGTACATGGCTGGATACCTTCTGGACAGACCTCATATGTCTGAAGGATAATAGCAAAGTTCCTATACCTATACAAATTTATTTCATTTATTTATTCAATTCATTATTCTTGAATATGCTTGTATTTCTTCTTTTTTTTCTTTTTGCTTATTTTTCTTGATCAAAAAATATAGTTTTGGAAATCAGAAGTTTTCAGATTGCAAAAGGACCGTGAGTACCTGCGTGACTGCCCTTCCATACATCCTCTTAGAAAGGAGAGCATCTTCCAAGTCATTTTCTGCCTGCATCCTCAGAACTGTATCAGGGGAAGAGAGCAGCTCATTCCAAGAAAAAGGGAACCCTCACGCAGGGAACACAGAGGAGAATCAGGCACATCGACTTGTTTGTTCCTCTGACTTAATCAGTAAAGTGGTATTTTCTTCCTAAGGTGAAAATTAACTTGGCCTCACTGTGACGTAAATGTTTACATTCAGTGATTGTGGGAATTATACTAAGGATATTGTTTGTTTGTTTGTGTTTTGCAAACAACGCAATGAACTTACTGTGAGGTAACGTTTGTGAAACGTTTTTTCAGGCCTGTGAAGTGACCTGTGAGACAGGGGACTGCAGACAACAAGAATTCAGGGACAGGTCCGGAGACTGCGCCCCCTGCAAGCGGTGCGGGCCTGGCATGGAGTTGTCCAAGGTGAGGTGTGCTCTCGGAAGCGGTGGACCTGTGCCTTTCAAACGCATTCTTTTTAGCTAAATTCTTTTAGTTAATTACTAACGAAGATTTGGACACTGTGACAGAATTCTTGGCTCACTGTGTCACTTTAGCCAAATATAACACAATTCCCTTTTAATGCTTTTGTCTATGCATGCCTTATCGAGATAAAGGAAGTACGTTCTAGTAACCAGAATTGAAAAAATGTTACCGTTTTATGTAACTTAGTGCTTATCATATATTATTGAAAGAAGAGAATTATTAAGGTTTATTTGCATTAATTAAAAAGGATCGATGGTCTACTAAAGGTTGAAAAATCAAGCACTGATAACAGAAAGTGGTGATGCCACCGTTTACTGAGACTTCTTTTTTTAAAATGACCATTGCTAGTCAGGAAGCAGAGGTCAAAAGTGTCTCAACCAACGATGCTCCGAGAGAGCCGTTCTTCTCCAAACCAGGGGTTTGGACACTTCTCTGACGATGCAAGGATCATCAGTCTCCCCGGCCCCAGTGTATGTCACCCCCAGGATCACTTTTAAATATATTCATTTTAATCACTATTTGTTGAGACACTGTGTTCTAGCATACTTCCGAGTCCTGGGTATTCTCAGGTCTCTTCTTTTTGTGAGCGTGCTCACAGCTATACATCAATTTGCTTTACTCTCTGACCTTTTGAAGATGGTAGTAGTTGTGGAGAATTGATGTGTCAATTTTTTTTTGTTCTAAATAAAGCATCAAAGTCTTCCCAGTAGAGAAGGGACAAAAGATTCTTCTTTTACTTTAAAGCGACTTTTAAAAGCCAAGTCCTTTGCCCCCACAGACTGCCATTATTTAAAGTTGAGTCTTGTCATTCATAGGTTTTTGATCGATGATGTACAAACAGCAGGAAACTAGGATTTCTGCAGCCACAGGTGACTCCTGGCTGGGGCCTCTCTCTGGCTGTCGTGTTCAAGCAGGGGTGGCTGCCAGCGCCCTGGGCTGTGCCTCTGGGGTGAAACTGGCTGGCCCGTGAGCTCTGCGTGATGTCAGGTTAGCTCTGTGTTTTAATCTGTGGGTTGTAGCCACGTGCATTTTCAGACAAAGGTTTTGCTGTGTGAGAGGATCTGCGGATCTAGGGCTAGTGAACAAAGTGGTGAAGAATGCAGTAGTGCCCGAGAGGCAAATAGACTGCGGGGTTTGAACCCAATCTCTGCGATAATCTGAAGGAGACTTTACAGATAAGTAATGCCAAGATGGGTGAATCATTTCTCAGAAATTGCTCCCTAACCTTCATCCTTTGAATCCAGAGACTATAACCTCCAAATAGTTTCTGGAGAATCAAACTGGAGGATGAAGGTACTATTGGCTTTAATGTTTTTTCTTATTTAAAAAAAAAAAATCTCTCTCCTGAGATTGTCTGGTAGCAGTTTCCACCTTCCACAACGCTCCTTGGACACCCGGAAGAGGTGCTCTTCTCTAGGCAGCAATTTCCCCGAGCACTGCAATAGCTGTCCAACCCCATTCCACTGGAAGCAGCCAGAGGGAAGCCATTCAAATGATTCTTCTGTATGTACTTACTTTATTAATTTTCATCTCAATATTTACTATTATTTTCTTCACTCAAAGCAAAGACCAGGACACCTTGAGTGAGAAATAAAAGCAAAGGTCAGGATGTCATGGAAACATTAGGTTGTCGACAACCAATTGGGGGCACAATGTTACAGATGTCCCCTGTGTCCCCCCGAGGTGCCGATGTGGAGGGCGGGTGACCTGCTCCCCACATAGGGTGCTGCTGGCGGTGGCAGACACAGAGCACAGCTTAGCTGCAGGAGTGGAGGACTCAGTCAACCTCAGAGAGTTTTTGGGGGGAAGGTGACAATGAAATCTAGTGATATCAAAGTCAACAACTTTGTGTGTGTTGTAAATAATGTATTTCACCAAGTCTTGTATCCTGGCTTTAGCTCTTAGCCAATAGTTGGTACTGAGCCTTGCCCAGTCTAGATGCGAAGCATTGGAGAGGCGAAGGGACATGCGGATGGAAGTGTAAATATATTTCTATCTCCCAGTTACCTAATCAAGGCAAGAGCTTGAGTATTTATAAGCAATTACTTTGGGCCTAAAATTCCTAAACTGTCCACTCATAGATTTTCAGCTTCTCCTTTTCGGGCTGCCTTTATTAAGGTTTTAACAATAACATATGTCTGTCATAAGAAAGAAAAGTAAGTTTTGAACATATTAAGATCAGATAAATTAACAAACATATTTAACTCGTTAATTATCCATTTCCGCTTTACAGATCAAGGGACCAGGTAGTCTTGTGTCAGACTCAGCTTTCTCTCAATTGGCAGATGATTATATTGACAAATAATCTCGTTGCTTTTCACTTGGAATACTAAATATAATAATAATAATGTATACCATTGTACTCCCTATTCAAGACAGGCTGCGTGGTGGCTTGTGTCACGGAGGAACTGGAGTGGTCTTTTTCCTGTTTCTGAGGCAAAAACTACAAACCATTGTTCACCTCGCCCCCTAAGAAATGCACGCTGGGCGCGGGAGCAGCGAGCGTGGGCCTGGGGGTCACGCAGCCATCCCCCCGGCTCAGGGGAGTGAGCGCGTGCATGGGTGAGGGAGGATGGGTTTTGTTTTCCCGAAGTGATCACACTAGACTTTTACTTCTTGCTGCCCGAACTTGGCCCAGCGGCGGCCCCTCCCCCTTAGGGAGCTACAGTGCCGACAACGTGCTTTTAGCACGGCCTCCCCGCAGCAAATCAGGAAACTCGTTTCCGCATGAACCACTTGAAACAGACTGCAAGTCCCTGGCACGTTCTTCAAAGTAAGCTTTTCTAACCAATTATTGGGGTGACTTTAGTTAATGTGAGAAAATGAATTCTTGTAAACAATGGCATACTTCTCTCCACACGGATGCCTGGCTGGCTGCAGATTTTCAAAGACATCCACTTTTTGGAAAACTGTTTTCATCTATATGAAGAAAGTCACACACACACACACACACACACACACACACAATGTAATTTGCAAGCATAAAAAAGATTCATTTTTGCGATTTAATTACAGTGTTGCTCACTTCATTTATGTTTAATTACGCCTAATCGAGCCCTGTGATGCTTGGCGGATATTAACACGCTCTAGCTTGTACTTTTTTCTTTAAAAAACTCAGCTAAAGGTTTTCATAAGCTGAAAGCTGGGGGGAAATGTGCCTGGTGGGTTTGATGAAAGGAAATGTAAAAAGCTGATTTCTAAACGTCAGCCATACAAGCCTGACTTGTCATTTCCATTCGTGTGCCTTGGATTTTCCCCACAAGCAGCCTCTCCTTTGTCCAGACTCGGGCTTTTACAGTTAGATCAGAGAACCAAAGTTCATCATTTACCGGCTGTTCGAGTAAACAGCGCTTTCCACCCGAGGCCCCAGCACGCAAGTCCTGGACAGTGGACCCACCGCCTGGGAGGGCCCTGCAGTGGCGGGAGCGTCGTGCCCCTAGAAAGTGTGGGTGTGGGTGGGGTCTGCTGGCGTTTGTTTTTCTTCTATGCTGGATTCGCAGAGGCAGGAAAGGGAGAAGGGGACTTGAGGACTGTTTACTTTGGGTCATTTTGCTGCTGCAAAGCCACCCAATGTGGCTGAAAAAATGGGGCAGAGTGACAGAGCCACCGCTGCCGCCAGCCAGGGGGGAGGTGGCCCTCTCCTGCCTTGAACCACCGTAAGGAGGGCTATTCACCCCCACCCGGCGTAGACCCCCACCCCACCCCACCAGCCCAGGAGGGTCTCACCAAGTGGGAGGCATGGATGTGGACTTCCCATGGTTTTGTCCCCTGGAATAAAATAAAAATAACGACTTTAGGAAATAGTGCCCTAAACACCCATCCATGCCTTTGTTCAGCAAGTTGGTACTGAGTACCAGCCTGCTGTGTACTGTTAGGGGAAACAGTACCCAGCAACACTTGGTGACAGTGGGCGGGCAGACTGGGTTCGCGCCCTTGGCCACAGGCATGGCACAGTGGGGCTCGCAGTGGGCAGAGGTCTGGCTCCGTGGCCTGCGCAGCACAGCTCGGGAGAGGAGTGGGTGGGTCAGTGGGTAGAAAATGCTGAGAGGAACCATCAGGAGCTGGGGGGGTGGGGGGGTTCTGGCTAAAGCCCAGCTAATGGTGAACACAGTGATCAGACGTCCCCCCGAGGACAGTGGAGGACCAGGAACCCTGTCAGACGTTGAGGGTGGGCTCCTGGCTCACCCGCTCAGTGAGGTATTGGCCCAAACTGGGTTTCCCAAGGGAGTGCCCAGAGGGGCCGGGAGAGGGCTCAGGAGCCCGACTCTGGGCTGGGGTCCGAGCCCACAAAGGCTCCTTGTCAGTAGCAGGTGCTGGGAGGGGCTCTGGGGGAAGTGGCGGAGGGGGGTGCCCAGTGCGAAGGGGTGTCGTCTTGTAGTGTGATTTTCAGAAGCAGAAACCCTAAGAAAGTGCTTTTTTCTACATCGCACTTAAAGAAATTCATGTATCATAGTAAAAAGGTGTTCTCGGGTTCAGGGAATCCCTCCAGCTTCGAAGGAGGAGGATGCTAGTTTCAGCAATGAGGGCTGTAGGGCGGGTTCCTTTACAGTCTAGGTACTCCCCTCCCCTGCCCGTGGTAGGGATGGCAGACCATGCTCGCAAAGGACAAAACACACGTAGCTTTTTCTGAGGCCCAGGCCAATGGCTGACTCAGTCTCCCCTACCCTCCTCCTCCTCCGTCCCCAAATACACACCCCCACACCCCACAAAGCCCTTCTCCGCATGACCCTAGTGCAACCGGGAAGGTGTCAGAAAGCAGGACAGAGGTTACAGCAAAAACAGCAGATTTTCTTCAGGAACTATTGCCACAGGGGAAAAGAAACCTCAGACAGAACGGGGCTCAGTTCCAAACACAATGCGGACTTGGGGGTGGGGGTGTAACCAAGGGGCAGGGGCAGGGGCAGGGGTGGCATGCTTTGGAGCGGAAACCTCAGAGTAAAGGGCTCTCCAGCAGGACAAACTCAACAGGACTATGGCTGAAGGCAAGCCGGGGGGTCAGACAGCACTGGGGTGGTCCATGGGGAAACTGGATCAGACATTGAGGGCAAGCAGTGGGGGTGGGCAGGGGTAGATTCAATAGCTAAACTGACTTTACAGGATTTTTAGACAGCTGGCTTCAGAAGGACCAAGCCTAAGAACAGGGCCTCGTGGGAAATGGCTCAGAGGCACCTGTAGAGTTCGGTCAAGGAGGGAGTTCAAGGCTAAGCCTGAACGCAGCATGGCCAGCCTACCCTCCCCTTCCTTCAGGAATCCGTCTCCTGTCCCCAGAAGCCCGCCCCTGCCTTTTCTTCTACCCCAAGTGCAGCAGAATAGCGGGCCACAGAAAATGATACGCCTGAGGTGGTGACCCCTTCCTGCTCAAAAGTAATGGGAGAGAAAACGCCAAATTTTGATACTCTTTTCATTAAGTGCACGGTCGGGTCAGGGGTCCACGCTGGCATGATTCGCCAGATCTGCTGCCTCTGCGTCCCAGCCGCTGGGACCCCGCGATGACTAAGGACACCACCCGCAGAGTGACAGAATGTTCTCTCCAGGTGCGGGTCTGAGGGACTCTCCGAGGTGCACTGAGCGGGGACCACAGGCGTGTTAGTTGGGGAGCAGGGACGCACGTGGGGGCTGCTCCTGGCAGGGGACCCCAGCATGCAGTACCAGTGTCCACCCAGTGCGGGTGGGAGGGAGGCAGAGACCAGGGATGGGAAGGAGGGTGTATTTTTGAGTTTAACAAAATCGTGGGTGTTAGTTTTACAATATAAAAGGTGAAAAAAAGAGAAGAGGAAAGAAATGGTCTCCAGCCTCCTTTCTTGTTCTCTTCCTAGGGATTTGTTGAACTTAATGAGGACGATTTCAAGGCATTTTCACCACCTACTTTTACTGAATGAAGTAAGAACATCCAAGCAGACATTTCCACTGGGGTAATTTAAAATCCACAGTTGACCCTGGAACAACGCAGGGCTTAGGGGCGCCAGCCCCGCCCCTGCGCAGTCCTCTCAACTCACAGATCCCTAACCTGCGGGAAAGTGCAGACAAAATGCTGTTTAATTCATGCCCTGGGTTTCTAATAATTCCAGTGTCCCTGTTCCCAGTGCTGTGGGAACGACAGTTTGTTCTAAAAGTGGCCGCTGCCCTGTGCACTGTGCTGTGCTCCAATTTCTTGGAGCTGCTTCTCTGAACTTCCCGTTAATTCAACGTCTCTGGTTAACTTCACATGTAGAATGGTCACTGCATCAATTTCTTAGACTGTCATAGACTGCAAGCTATATTATTTTTTAGAAGTTTAAAAATAATTGGCCGGGTTTCTCATATCTTTTTTAAATTGGCTAATACTTCAGAGAAAATATATTAATAGCATTTCCCCAAATAACGTCTATAAAAGTTCCCAGGAGACTGTGCAGCTCCTGGCTCATGCTCAGCCCATTGTGGCATTATTTGTGGTAGCAGTTGATACAAAGCCTTGTTCATCCCGACCCCTCACCTGAATCTACCACAAAGGTTACTACTGTTGTCCCCAAAACACACACCCTGAGCAGAAACAGTGAGCTGACCAACAGACAGTGAGGGTGAACTGCGGCGCACGGGGAGCCCTTCTCTCTGTACATGACTTTGGGCCAGTGTGAAATAGATGCCCTGTTTTTTTCATGACATCCTCCTTCTACAAAATATGACGACCAGTAAGTGGCACACAATGATGTGTGGCAGAGCTGTGCTGGTTAAAATACCACTTGTGTATCATGTAAACTCCAGACCGCGGTCAGCAGTCCAAAAATAACCACCAAGATTCCCCAGCACTCACGTCTGTGATCCTTTTCAAAAGAGGTGAGACCATCCAAACACCCATTTCTACTTTTTCCAGTTCATTTTGGTTTGGGCCATTTAATCTAGTTTCTTAGGAATGGAGAGAGAGAGGCAGGGGGTCCTTGGGGATGAGCAGGAAGCAATGGCGGGAGGACGTCTGGCAGGAGGGTTAGCACAGGGCTGCTCCTGCGTGCACAGGGGGCCTGGCTGGCTGTACCCCAGCGCAGTGCAGCAGCGGGGTCAACCCGGAAAGGTTAGACCCAACTTTAGGTGCCCTTCTTCAACAGGCAGGTACTTGCGATTCGTTTCACAGATATTTTTATTCAGCAAAAATGTTTTAGATGGAAAGTGATGTTTTAAGTAACCTAGAAAAAAACAGGGGTCTGGAGATGCCCTGTTCATCAGGGATCATACTTGAATAGGGAAAGTTGGTTCCTGGGTTGGAGAAAACCCCAAATAATTATGGCTGTCGGCATCAGTTATTTGACGAAAACCCCACTGGGTCCCATTTACAGTTTAGAGGCTTAATAGGCCTTCCTGCTTATTCCTCGAAGCGCTTTGTAGGGTGGGAACTGTGGTCCCAATTCCACGCACAAAGAGACAAAGAGACAGAGGCTCAGAGATCCCGGAATCACCGCGCTGACGAGGGCAGAGCTGGCGTTCACACTCAGGTGGCCTTGACTCCAGTGTAGGAAGATACACACTCCGCCTCCCCCTCCGTCACCCTGGCTCGGAAAACAAAATGCCGGGCGCTGACTGCCAGCCGATGCGCCTCTTCCATCTCCTTCCCCGTTCTCTCCCTTTGTTTTCCCTTCCCTACCCTTCCCTTCCTTCTTCTTGGTAGTGTTTTAACTTGTCTCTGAGACCCTTATAGTCTGAGCTGCCTGGGTTAGGTCACGCTTCTGAAACATTGCCTCTCATGAACCTTTGGTGCGGACGCCGAGCCTGGGAACCGTGAGGTCCCCACCGCCCAAGGGTCACTGGCACGCCTTGGCCCTGGGCTACCGGCTGGAGCCTCCCTTCCACTCAGAGAGAAAGCCTTCAGATGCACGGGGCTCTCTCAACAGCTAACAGACTCGGCACACACTTCTGGCCCCTGCAGACCCACATTGCCCACAGGGGGAGCACACACACACACACACACAGAGCAGTGGCCTTCCCCCAGAGACCTGGGGTCTGTCCCAAGAAACTCTTTGTGAATATGTATCACATTGAAAAAATGTTAATTTTTTTCCTGATCACTAGAGTAATGATGCTTTTTGGAAAATAGCTCAATTATTACAGAATTTTAAAAAGTGAGAATAACTCATAATTCCACCAATTCCCGCTAACCGTTTTAAAGACACCCTGATTTGTGACTTAGTTCTTTGGTCAAATGGTTGGGCTTCCCCCACTCCGTCTGTGCTCTGGGTTGGAGTGTCTTGTGGCCCGAGCACTCGGGGTTGAGACGGTGGCCGGCCACTTTTGCATGCCCCTCCTCTTCGCTGTGCGTGCTAAAGGTACATGTCTGAGAGACAGGCTGCATAGACAAGAGGTGGTGGGCGTCTCTCCTCCCAAATAGGAATGAGTTCCTTAGTAAAAACACAAAAAATCTATACCGAAGTGTTATTATTAATATTCTTTATTGGGTAGTTTATTGAGTACAGGAAATACTTTTCTTTGTGCTGGCTTTGATTTAATTTTTGCCCAGTAAGCATTGTTTAGTTGATGGTGCATATAAATATGGATGAAGAAATTAAAATATATGAATTTTATTAAAAGGTGGGAATTTTGCGCCAGCTGGGATCTGCACCCTGGCATCTGTAGTTCACAGATGGGCAGCCCGGGCCTCTGAAGGGTTTTTTTTTGTCAGAGCCTGTCCTCCCTCCAGCCTTGTCTGTGGGTTTGCTCAGCTTGCTCTCTGCATCCACGTGCTTCTCGTAGTTCCACAGAAACCATCGCCAAGTATGACAGTCAGCGTTAACATTTGGTGTGGGATCTTCCAGACGTGAGCCCAGGTAAACGTCAGATGAGGCGCCTGGCAGACCCTGCCGTGCCATGGCGTGAAGTCTGACTCCGGAGTTACACTGTGTAGATTCATCCCCTGGGTCTGACATTAGCTATTGAACGTATCACCTTGGGCAAGGTGCACACCTTCTGGGAAGCTCCACACGTCCATCCAGGAAATGGGAATAATGATAGTGCTTAGCTCACCGGGAAGGAGTGTGGATTAATGAGATGATATGTATGAAGTTCCTGGCACAGCCCTGGCTGGGTGGCTCAGTGGGCTGGAGCGCTGTCTTGTGCACCAGAAGGATGCGGCTTCAATCCCTGGCCAGTACCGGCAGGTGCCAGGGGAGGCTGATCAACCTTTCTCTCTCTCCCTTCCTCTCTCTGAAATCGATGAACATATGTCCGGGTGAGGATTAAAAAATAAAATAAATAAAAAGCGAAGTTCCTGGCGTAGAGTATGCACCCAGTAAGTGTTAGTACATTACCGATGCTTTGTGAGAAGTGAGATCGTGCCTGCAGTTCTGTATCAGAGCTTATCTTTTGAACAGTCATGAGCGCACATCTGCCTCACTCTTTTCACGGCGGCTTTCTAATTGCACTCTGTGATCTGCTGCCCCAGTCATTGGTCCAAACTCGAGGGAAGGGTCAGAGCGTGGGTCCAAGGGCCCCTCATCTCGCCCATCCTTGGAGACCAGCACCGGGTTCTGACATCCACATCCAGACGCCGGAGACCTTCAGTAAACGAGAATGTAGTGCTGTTGTTTTTTAAGGAATATGTAAGAATCTTCCTATGCGCAGAGAATATTAAGCCGCTAAACATTCCATGGCGCTGTCTACTGGGTAGACTTCTAGATTTGTAGGCTTCTGAAATTTTTTGTGACTTATCCTCCTTTTCTAAAATACCACTGTTGACACCAAAGTACTTATTTTCTGCCTTGATAAGTGAATAATGAACACTCACTGACTTTAGCCTGCACATTTGCCCGACTTCAGTTTCTGAACACTCACAAGACTGCCTTAATTAGACGGGGGAAGTGCGGTAATTCCGCTGTCCCCGGCAATAATGCAGCGCCGGGGGGCCTTTGTTATTCAAATGCTCGCGGCTCCTTGAATAAAGTGGAGGACTGAGCATACTTGTCATAGTAAGAGAGATGATTAGCGGTGGGGGACGTGTCGGCAATTGCTCAAAGGGCTGCCTTTGTCCCCGGGAGGCCAGCCCTGGGTAATTATCAGAGCGGGTCTTGGTTTCAGGCCAGCCCCTCTCCTTCTTCGCGCCTGCGGTGTCTGAATAGCTTTCTCCCGCCCGTTAATCCCCGCAGGAATGTGGCTTTGGCTACGGGGAGGACGCTCAGTGTGTGACCTGCCGGCCGCACAGGTTCAAGGACGACTGGGGCTTTCAGAAGTGCAAGCCGTGCCTGGACTGCGCTGCGGTGAACCGCTTCCAGAAGGCCAACTGCTCGGCCACCAGCGACGCCACCTGCGGGGACTGCTTGCCGGGGTAGGTCGGACAGTTTCTTTCCCTCGTCATTTTTCAGTCGTTTTTAAACAGGCATTTTTTCTTGGTCTTTTCCAACCGCGGATGCCATGGTCCCGAACACACTGGTTGAGTGAGTGGTCACGACTTTGCGCCTGGTTAGTCACCACTAGGTCGGTCCTCGGTGCCCGAGCACGGAGGGCCAGAGGCTGGTTATAAATAAAGTGAATAAGCATGCTAACAAAGGAATAGTGTATATTCCTATAAATCAGTAAGAAAAAAACCATGGGCACACGACAAAAGGGAAACGCGTGTGGCCTGCGATCCTAGGGTTCTCCCTCCTTGGGGCTCAGAGACCTGCAAACCGCAGCTGTTCAGCCATTTCGACGGCTCCGCGCTCAGCAGCCGTGGGGCTGGCTTTAGGCGAAGCCAGGCATTGCTGGGGTCGGAGCGAAGATCCCCACGCACGCGGAGCTTCCATCCTAATGACATTTTTAAAAATACATAAGCAGTAAATAATAAAGAAGTAAATTGTACAGAAAGGCAGACGATGAGGATTCCTACGGAAAACAAGAAAACCTAGCGCAGCTGAGGGGAGGCTGCTGCGTGAGGGGGCGGTTAGACAGGGTGCAGCCCCCCAGCGCGGGCAGTACTGCAGGGCCTCTGAGCAAGGACTTGCAGAGAGGACGCCGCAGCCCAGCCGTGGTTAGGGGAGAGCACGGTCAACACTGGGAGCGCCAGAGACAGGCCCCAGGGTGGCCGTGCGCCTGGCATTTCCTAAGAAGCTGCCAGGAGGCCAGGGTATCTTCAGGAGGAGGGAAGAGTGAAGTAGAAATAGGGAGGGTGGATGGGAGTGGGCATGTACGAAAGTGGAAAACCTACCGGTGGGCGTTGAAAAGGACCCTGGGCCTTGGAGAGGAGGGGACCTGCACCTGGGCGGGAGGGAGAGGCGGGGCGCAGGCGGAGGGATTTTGAAGTCTGCAGTTTCCTGGCCAGGTGAGCGTTGGATAGGTATGCCAGGTAACACGCCCCGGTGGGGTCCAGGCCCCGGACGCAGAGTAAGGTTTGGGGAGGCATGGGTGGTGATGTGCCAGGGAGTGAGAGGGGTTACTGCCCAGGGAGAGGAGGAGAGACAACGCAGAGCGGCAGGATGCTTTCAGGGGTGCACGGCGCTGCCCGCGTTACCAGCCAGAGACAGGCCGCGGGGAGCCCGGATTCCCGGCGCTGTGGGAGGCAGGCTTTGTTGCGGAAGTAAAACCACCAGAAAGAGCAGCCAGAGCGGCAGACTCGTATTATTTATAATGTGCCGGGCAGTTGGCTGAGTGCCTTACGTGAGTTGTGCTCTGGAATGTCCACAGTGCCTTAGAAATGAAGAAAGAGAGTCTTATCCAGGTTGAGGGCTTTTCGGGCACAGTCCTTAGCCAGTGTGTGCCCAGCGCCGGGCCACATGCGGGAGCCGAGCCCACTTGCAGAGGAGGAGCTGTCCCAGGGCTCGGCTGACCCATGCCTGCAAGACCGGGGCACTTTTGACCAAATGGCACAGGATCCTTCTGGGGCTCCTACTGAGGTCAGAGGGCGAGATGAAGCCTGTATGTGAAAGGCTGGAGCAGGTTAGGGAAGCGCCTGAGGGTCAGCCATGGCCATAGGCATCGACTCAGCACCCGACAGGTGTGAAAAGCCAGTCTAACACCCAGAGCAGCCGAACAGAAAATAGCATACTAGGGTTAGTCGCAATGAAAGTCTTCAAAGGGTGAAAATGAAAAACAATCACAGAATTAGAGAAATTGTTTGCAAATTATGTATGTCATAAGGGACTGTCTTATCTAGACTGTGTAAAGAGCTCCTACAACTCAGTAACAAGAAGGCAAATAACCCAATTAAAATATGGGCAAAGAATTTGATTAGACATTTCTCCAAAGAAGATACACAAATGCTCAATAAGCACATGAAAAAACGGTCAACGTTACTAGCCGTCAGGGAAATGCAAATTAAAGCTGCTGGCCGCACACCCAAGGCCGGCTGGTGCCGAAAAGTGCAGAGGGACTGGAGCCCTTGTGGAGGGGACGTGGAGTGGTGCAGCCACTTTGCAAAGTCCGGCAGCCCCTCAGCAAGTTCACGTAGCACCATGTGATCCCGCGACTCTGCTCTTAGGTATGTAACCACCATAACTGGAAACACACCCACCCGTGCTCACAGCAGCATTCCTCATATAGTCAGAAGAGGAAGCAGCACAAATGTCCATCCGCGGAGGAATGGTTAAGCAAGGTGGAGTGTATTGCAACACTGGAGTTTTATTCAGCAGTAAAAAGGAATGAGTTACTGATGCATGCTGTACCATGGATGAACCTGGAGAGCATTAAGTGAAAGAAGCCACTCCCCAAAGACCACCTATTGTATGATCCCGTTGCCTGAAATATCCAGAAGAGGCAAACGTACAGAGAAAGAAAGTGAGTTTGTGGTTGTCTCGGACTGGAGGTGGTCGTGGAGGGTCAGAAGCATGGGGGGTACAAAGTAATGCCCTAAATCTCCCAAGACCTCGATAGCTGTGCATATCATTACTCAGAGGTGTGACCTTTGCCAGTCCAGTGGAGGAACACACAGTAAACATCTGATGCATTTTTATTGTTCCTGGTGTCCAGTTTGGATAAAAGCACGTCTCTGCGTGTCTGCTGTCTTCATCTGGGGGGCAATGAGAAGAGGGGGCCCATGGAAGATCATGCCCACCTTCGGCCCGACTTAAGGGACAAGGGCTGAGTGGGCCGGCCCAGAGAGAGTGGGGGAAGCACAGGCCCCAAGGACTCGGACTCGGCGTTCACGAAGAAGGAGCGCAGGAGGGCGCTGCCTGGGTGTGAGAGGGTCCCGGCTCCCCAGGAGCTCCTCCCCACCGTGCTTCCCCGAGTTCAGCCTCCGCTGTGGTCATCTGCACCCAGGCGCCAGTGTCCAGTGTTCGCTTCTTTGAGTAAAGGCTTCGGTGCAGGCAAGTTAGAAACGAATAGACATTTGAATGGTGTTTCGTAGCTTATTTATATGATTACTTTAAAATTACATCCTTCCTAAGCCAACACGAATGTGTGTGAGAGGCAGGCAAGAATGACATAGTGACTTTTACCCCGGTTTTCCCGAGTGTTTTAGAAGTGCTCCTCCGGCTTGCAATGTGGTTTGCAAACACTCCCTCCCGCACTGCCGGTGGCCCGTCGTGTTGGTTCCACCATGATTACATGTCTAATCCCAGAAGGAATCGTTACTTTACTATCATTAAAAACTATTTTTGACAGGACTTACTTTTTTAAAGCACTTTGGTAAGGTAGGATTGACATGTGAAAGCTGTACACATTTAATGTACACAGCTCAGTGAGTGTGGGGTACGTATACACGGATGGGGTCCTCCGATGCCCGAGTGTTAAGCTGGATGGAGTCCAACTTGCCTTCCCTTTTCTTTTCTCTTCTTTCCTTGCCTCTTATTTTCTCTTCCTTTCTTTTCTTTCTTTCTTTCTTTTTTTTTTTGCTGCCTGTTTCATACATGCCTTTTGGTGTCATAGCCAAGAAATTATTGCCAAATTCAATGTCATTAAGCTTTTCTCCTATGTTTTCTTCCAGGAATTTTATAGTTTTGGGTCTTTCATTTACTTTTTTTGAATTAACTCCTGTACATGGTGTAAGATAAGGAGCCAAATTCATTCTTTCGCACGTGGTATCTAGTTTTCCCAGGACTACTTGTTGAAGAGAATGTCCTATCCCCATTAAGTGGTCTTTGCTTCCTGGTCAAAGATCGTTTGACCGTATCCACGAAGGTTTATTTCTAGGTTCTCCATTCTGTTCACTGGCCCCAATGTGTCTCTTTATGACAATACCACATTGCATTGATTAATGGAGCTTTGTAATATTTTGATATCACAAACTGTGAATACTTCAACTTTGTTCTTTGATATTGACTTTATAAATTCCAAAATAAATATCTTTAATTAAAATTGGATGGAAACTCATTGTATTAAAGTCATTTGAACATTCATAGTCTAATGAAAGAGGAGCATTGAGCAAATAACGGAAGGGATTGGGCATTTGAGGTAATTTACCTAATTTCAAATGTACATTTGGCTTCAACCATGCATTATATAGATTTGCTGCTACATTATCCTATTTCGCAAAATAATTGTATCTACCTGTCCCGTACAGACTTGGTCTGTAAACTTATTCTCCATATCACTATTTTTGTCAGAGAGAAGTTGATAGTTTTCTCTATGAAAGCAAATTGCTTGAATTCTCACGATCGAGGAATAATCACTTTAATATTTGATATATAATATTTTTCTATTTTTTTAGTGCAGATATATACATATAAATGTCTTTAGTGCATTGATAAGTAATCTGAATCTATAATAAAATGTATTGTATAAAATGGAATTATGTCATGCACACTTTTTTTTCACTAGACGCTATTTTATGAGTTGAAAAGTCACGCAGGCCAGGTCTGCTGCTGTTTCCGCGGCTCGCCCTGTGCTCTTCACCGGGGCTCCACCGCAGCTGGTCGTATCCACGGGGGGAATCGAGATTGGGCCTAACTGGCCTTTTCTCTTCTGTAAACAATGCTGTGATTGCATTCCTATACACACAGTTTCACCCACCTGATTATTTCCTCAGGGTATATTTCAAAAAATGAGATTATTGGGTAAAGAGGGTCAATAAACTATTTTATTGAGTTCTGATGACATATTGCTAAATTGCCCTCCTCCCAGTGGCAATTCATATTCCCGCTGGCAATATATACTTCTCTCGTGTATATTTTCTCGATTTTCCAAGTAAAAGTGGTATATTTTATCCCAATTTATATTTACTTGATTAATAATAAAGTTAAACATTTTAAAGTTAAATTTAAAAAATTTAATGGTATCATTCTTTTTAATTATGAAAATTAAGAACTATGAAATGTTATTCTTTGGGGAATTAATGCTTTTTGCCTGTTGTTTCCGTTTGCCATAATGATTTTTAACGTAATGTTACAGACTTAGGTTACAGAAAGTGCTGTGACCAGGACTATTTTTCTGTTTCCTTTGGCCCATTAACTAGGTCGGTGATGCTTTGTTTGCTTTTGCTCTTCAGCTGTCTTTAATGTTCTGTGTGTGTGTGTTTTCAAAGCGGTTACTCTGTTCCGTTCTGGCTCCTGGGTCTCTTGAGCTGCCTAGAGAGAGAGATGTCTCTATATGAAAATTATGTAAGCATCTCCCTACATTTTTCCATTGCTCTTATGGGTCTTGACTATTTTGGTCTCTGAATTTCAAATGTTAAAAACTAGCACTTTATTTATAAGGTGTTTGATCCTTTAAATTGATTTCCTATTCCCTCACCAGCACCCCTCCCCCCCATATAAAAAAAGTGAGGCTAAGTAAACTCTACAAAGTTAGGGTTAGTGGCATTGGTATTTTCATATACTCACCGCATGCCCAGAGGGCTTCCCAAGGCTGTCTGCTTAAATGCTACCACAGTTACGGCTTTGAGAACCTTTTTTTAAAACAACGGAGCTGGTAAAGGAGACTGCCAGTAATTTATGCAATCTGTTCACTGCACCCGTGAGCTTAGGTAAAAGAGCTGACAAGGATCATTTTCCCTTTTCTCCTAGATTTTACAGGAAGACAAAACTGGTTGGTTTTCAAGACATGGAGTGTGTGCCTTGCGGAGACCCGCCTCCTCCATATGAGCCGCACTGTGAGTGGACGCCATGCAAACACAGCTGAAGGGCTCTGGGCCTTTTCTTTTTTTCCGAAACCTTTGTTCACTTGGCAAATGGAGCGAAATCTCTGTCTGCTGCGGGGCTTCTGGTGTGTGCTCTTTTATCAAGCTGCCAGCAGGACATGAAGCCCTTCTGTTGTGTGCCGCCGCAGTCAGCAAACTGGGCCCACGGAGGGGAGGCTCACAGTGAGATACGGGCATTTCGTGCCTGTGGACTCCATCAGGACGCTTAGCTCTCATTCTAGATGGCACGCAGGCCACTCCGATTACCCCGCTGGTCCAACCCCTAACGCGCCCTGTCTCTGCGCCACGGCCCCACGAGTGCCCGGGTGTCCCCCACTCAGTCCCCAGACACCGTCCTGCGGTGTCTCTTCTGCCAGTCCAGACACATTCCTCTCTGTGAACTGCCTGTCCTAATCAACGAATTGTTCAGCAGAATCTCAGCTCACTTCACTTGTTCCTCTCATTTTCCTCATTTAACAAGTAAGGCAGGAAAGAAACCCATAGCGTGCTGGGAATGTAACTGTAAATGAGAAAGTCGTCTTTTCCTGTTGACGTGAGCATCACTCTTTTTGATTATACCTTTCCCTTAGATGTAAAAGGGATTTGTGACAAGTTCTACGAACCTGCATTGATTTTGAGTGGGGCTCCTAAGTACGAATCTGGCCAGAGACAACCCACAGGTGTTGGGCCAGGTGTTGGGCCAGGAAAGAAATCAGCAGGTGGCCCTCGTGCGCTCAGCTCACGCTTGTCTTTGCCGAGCCAGTGAGCTGTGCCCCACTGTGCACAGGAAGTTGTGAGTCCCGGCGGAGGGGGCAGGCGGGCTTGGACCCCAAGCGCAGGTCGCCGTGCCTGTCCGGGGAGCATCGGTAACCTCAGTCTGTAGAGGCAGCGGGAGTCTGGATGTGATTTTCAAAGCAGCGGATGTGTCCTGTTGCATCCTTCTGTGACACAAGCCTCCTCTGAACTAATGCCAAGTTGTTGCATTATTGGATAAGGTCACACAGTACTTGTGTCTCCCAGAACGCCATGGAATTTTGCAGTCCGTGTTATTATGCCCTTTACCAGGAATGTGTTATTTTTTACTCTTCATTTGACGCGATAGCAAAGCAAAAAAAAAAAAAAAAAGCACACTCTAACTTTTATAGAAATGTATTCTGACCCTCATTTTATAATATCCAAACATTCCCCAAATAATTCACTGCAGTTAACAAGTGCAACAGTGAATGTCCGTTCTGTATGAGTCACCACAGGGAAACAAGTTGTTTCACTTGATTTTCTCAATGCCACATCATCAGCCCCATTTGTCAAGGAGGACGCCAGGCCCAGAGAGGTGCGGGACTTGTGACTGTTGGCTGGGGACTAGCAGAGACAGTGTCTGAGCCGAGACTACACTCTGAGGGGTGTGCCCTCCCCCCTCCCCCCCCCAGCTCCGCTGTTCCCTCAGGGAAGCCCACCCATTGACTCTCTCCTCTCTTGGCTGATGTAGTCTACTGTATGTTGACTTTTTCTTATATTGTTTGCTTTAATGTCTGTAATTTAAAGAAAACTCTGAAAATCTAACATAGAGAAGATCCTGAAAGAGCCTCTTTGTGCTAAACCATCCATAAAATGGCCTGGTCTCTGGCCAATCACAACAGGCGACCTGGCCACACCCGTGAGTCAGCTGAGTCTTGTCCCCTCCAGAAGGCAGACCGGCCTCTTCATCCCAAAGTACCAGGAAAAGATTTAGGAAAGGAATCGGTGTCGCCCAGGGTTGAGTTGGGAAACACTGGGTTAATTTTTCTTTTTTGTTTAATAATCTAGTCATAAGTCTAAGGCATTGGAATTTTTTACCTTCAGGGATCTGGCTAAGTTTGGACATCATAAATTAGCCTTTAAATGTAGATTTTACATTTAACTTTTAATGTCTCATAAAGCCCTAATTAAGTTATAATTTGAAAAGAACTAGTTTAATTTATATGCACAGGTATATTTCTCTGTATGGGACACTTTCTAGAAAGCAAAGAAAAATAAATTGTGGTTCAAAGTCAGAACTGTAGGGTGCACAGCGAACCTCCTTTTGAGCCATGCAGCAGCGGTCTGGGGTCTTCGGTGGGTGACAGCCCCTTATCTCTGGGCAGGAACGGTTGCTGCCCTTGGCACAGCCCTGGGAATCCTTCCAGAACACAACTAATCTCCTCCACAGAGAACTCCATGTTTGGGGGGAAATTTCTGTAAGGCGCCTTATGTCCTCATTTCCCCTGCTTCAGGCTTTTCAACTCACTCACAAACATGGCTCCTTAGGTGGTGTTTGCCCGGGAGGAGCTCCTGTTTCTGTCACACTCTTGGGTAGCTGTAAGAAGGTGATGCACTCAGCTGGCTCGAGTATGGGGTTTGTGGCCAGGAGACAGACCATGGTGAGAGAGGCGGGAGCTCCCTGAACCCCAGGGGCAGCCTGGTTTGAGGCCCTGGGCACACGTGGAGTCCGGGGACCATGGGCCCTGCAGCCTCAGTGCCGCACAGACACTGGCTCGGTCTGCGGGCCTCTCTCCGGGCCTCCCGCATGACTTGGGTCTGGATGTCCCTGTCTAGGCCCCCGCAGGACAGAATCTAGTTAGATGCCCTCGTCCCATGAGGCAGAGGCTGCTCTGTCCACCTGTGCAGCAAACGTGCGGGCTCCAGGCACATGGCGCTGGGCAGAGAGCCCCCGCCTTCCTCTTCTTGGTGGGGATAGTCTAGTGGAGCTGTGGCCCACCAGCTGCTCCGGCATCCGCAGTGCTCAGAGACAACGCCTCGTCCCTGGTCTGGGAGGCCGCGCGGTGCTCTGAGGGGGCGCAATGGGCCGTGGTGTAGGAGCCTTCGGGGAGGCCCCGAGCTCGATCAGCTGGAGGAGGGCGAGCAGAAAAGGAGACCCAACAGAGGGCCCAGGGATGTCCGGGGAAATTGGGGCAGTAGTGTGGCTGCAGCATCGGACACTGCGTGCACGTGGGGTCAGTTGGCACTGGAAGTGACCTTTCCACCCTGGAGATCTTTGGTGACATTGCCCAGAACCCTTCTCAGGAGTGATAGGAACGGAAGCCGTAGTAAAAGGAAACAAGAAGTTCGCGTGGGGGAGAATGGAGACCACTCCAGACAACTCTGTTTACTCGCGAAGGTGACCTGTGGAGTGTGCAGGCAAGGGAGCGCTTTTTTAACTTAGGCTTTTAGGTGTAGACGCATCTACATGTTTTCACATTGAGAGAACAAACTCACCAGGCACGTGAGGTTGGTTGGAGAAGCATCCCGAAGCTCAGGTGTTCGGTTGGTCTCCTCTGGGAGGAGGGGGAGGGACAGAGGCAAGTGGGCTTGTCATTCAGTGATGGCGTTGAGGGGCCTCTGTGCGTGACGGGTCAGGCAGGGCCACGGAGCTCAGAGGCTGGAAGACACAGGTGTTGGAGGTTGTCATGACAGAGAGTGGGAGGCAAGTGACAAGTGTGGGTTTCCTGGCACCCAGGGTCCTGCCCAAGTCTGAGGTGATGGTGACAGGTTGCTTCGCCTAGGATGTCCCGTGCTGCAGGCTGGGCTCAGCCACCCGGGACTCAGCCTGACACGCGCGAGCTGCACCCTGAGTGTGCGGCACAGCAAGCTGAACAAGGCTTGGAGAAGGATGGCTGGCTGCGTTCACGACACAAGAATGATTCTGAATTCACGTCACATTCCTTCTCACCTTTCCGTGAAACCTGAAGCAAGCCAAAGTAACGGCGGAAAACACAGCGTAGAAAACTTCCCGTGCTGTCTGTCAGCCTCCCCAGGGGCCCCACACTCGTCTGCGGCCGGTGTACCTTCGGCCAGGTGACCTCCTTAACGCACCTTCGGCTTGGTGTGGTCCCTGAAAACTGGGGTGCCACTACCCTGGCAGGTTGTCGTGAGCGCTGAGTAGCCCACACACGGAGGCCACCAGGCACAGTGTCTCAGCGAGCAGGGCCTGTTGCCTCCCTTCCTGGCTCCGCCACCGTGCCTGGCGTCTGGGATGTTGAGATCTTATCTCCCTGCACTGGGGGGACCTGTTGTCTCAAGGAAGAACCAGGTAACTGCCCAGGGGGTTGGCGTGCAGCAGAGGCAGGGGTGCAAGAAGACCCGTGAGCCAGTGGGGCGTGGGGCTGCCCCACTCCACGGGAACTGGTGAAATGAGAGACGGAGGACGTTCCGGCCGGCAGGTGTGATTTCGAAAACAAGAAAGAAGGTTCGATCGCTCGTGCCAGTTTCTACCAGCCCAGTGCGAGGAAGTCCTCACCAATTCCGTGTCTGTCAGGGGCGGTAGTGCAGAGCAGAACGCGGTGGGAGACGCGCCGCTTGACGTGTTGGGTTCACAACCAGGCCCTGGACCGAGGGCGTCAGGGCGGGCAGATTCCCTCACCACTTCGAACCTCCATTTGCTCCCTGGAGGGTGGGCAGAATGGTGCTGGGCTGGCAGATCTTAGATGGAACTGAGGGAGCGTCCGGAGG
This sequence comes from Desmodus rotundus, assembly GCF_022682495.2. Taxonomy (NCBI): domain Eukaryota; kingdom Metazoa; phylum Chordata; class Mammalia; order Chiroptera; family Phyllostomidae; genus Desmodus; species Desmodus rotundus. The sequence continues at coordinate 90,901,908 of NC_071399.1, read as the reverse complement.
CGCCGCTGCCACAGCACGCACTCTGGGAACCACTGGCTGCCCGCTGGCCTGCCCGCCTCCAGTGCTGGCTGCCTCTGCTCGCGTCCGGGGCCCCGCCCCGACCAGCTGTGCCCTGTGGAGTTGGGAGGCCCTCTCGGCGGGCCCTCACGGTGCAGCTGGCCTGGATGTTTGCCTTGCTGGTCCTCCCCTCCAGGGGTGGGCGAGCTATGGAAGACGCCTAGAAAGGGGCTGCCGTGGATTTGTGTTTGTGCCTCGGATGGCTAGACTGGCAGGCCAAAGGGACCCTACTTAGGCTGAAGTCTTTTCACTCCGTCCTGGGGTCCAAGGCCGCACGCCCTGTGCGCAGCCAGCCTGGGCTTCAGGCTCCCCTCCCCTCCAGAGCAGGAAGGACTGGTCACCTCTTTGTCAGCCACTAAGATGGCATTCCTGTGTGCTGATGGCTGGTGAGGCTCAGGGCCCAGGGCTGGCCAGCAGCATCTCTGTGAATCACAGGTGAATGAAAGGGACCCTGTGGCAGCAATCTCTCTGCTTCAATCTCTGCTTCAGGCTTTACCCCTCTCTGTCCCTTCTCTTCCTAGTAACATGCGCCCACTTAGAGCATTTAAGAGAGACAGACAAAAAGCACACAAGAAATTTTAGAACTGCGCACTGACCGGTCTGATAAGAAATGCAGATTTCGCCTGATTTCTTTTAGCAGTGTTTACTTAATGTGGAACAAACGCTGTGGTTGGAGCAAATGGTTTTGAAAACATTCAAAGCGGGTTTCACCCCTTCCAGCGTTACTTAAGTGTGTTTAACCTAGATGTTTGCTTTGTTCTTGGGGGCTTTGTAAAACAAGCCGTGTGATTACAAAGAGATAAGGATCAGCTAAGGCTCCGTGTGGGGGAGGAAGAAAGGCAGCTCTGTTGGCCTGAGACTAGGAATTTTACGGGTTTAATACTCAGGAAGCAGCAGGTCTCCGCACCAGCAAGTCTTAGAATACATCACATGCTTAAAAAATGCTTGCTTTCCCAAGGAAACGTAACATGTCTGCTAAATAATGAATCAGTGTAATTTCACAATAAATTCTTAAAAGACATATTTGCTCATTCAAGGTAATTTTTAAAGTTTGGTAGAAAAAAGGGGAGGAACACCGTATAGAAAACATTGCCAGCATCAGAGCATACAAAGCAAATTACAGCCTTTTGAGGGTTTTCTTTTGTCTTTTTTCCGCCTATACCACTGATTTTTAAAAACTGATGTAATTGTGCCGTGCATGTTACTTTGTATCCTTTTCCCACGGGGGACATACATTGTTGTTCACCCATGCTAAACCTTTTTCTAACGGTATTGATACGTACCGAGCAAAGCACTGTACAGGTATTTGGACCGCAGTGGGGCTGGGGCTTACTCTCACCCACACTGCCGCTGCCCCACCTCTGTGTAGGAGGCTTTCTGTGTCTGCTCACTAATGAATGGGTGCCCACGGTGCGTGTGTGGGTCCAGAGGTATTAGTGTTTTCTGTCTCATGATATGCAATGCTAAATTCTTTGAAAATAAGGGCACCTGGTAAATGCCTCTTTTAAAGAAAACAAAACAGCTCTGGCTGGTGTGGCTCAGTGGATTTCGTACCAGCCTGCGAACCCAAAGGTCGCTGGTTTGATTGCCAGTCAGGGCACGTGCCTGGGTTGGGGGCGTGTGAGAGGCAACTGGTCGATGTTTCTCTGGTACGGGGATGTTTCTCTCTCTCTCTTCTTCCCTCCCTTCCTCTGTCTCTAAAAATAAATAAATAAAATCTTAAAAGGAAAGAAAACAAATTTAAAAGGAAATCCTTTAGGAGTGTTTTGCAATCAATACCAATATAAGTCGTCAGTTTTCTTTAGAGGAGAAGGGAGAGGAGGTGAGGCGGAGGAGGGAGAGGGGGTGAGGTGAATGACAGGTTGACCCTGAGGCGGAGGAGGGAGAGGGGGTGAGTGAATGACAGGTTGACCTGAGTGGGACTCGAAGTGCAGAAACCAGGTCCTGTACCCCGGAGCGTCCAGCACCCACCGAAGCTGAGCACAACGAATGCCTGTGCAAGTGGACCCAGAAGACACGCATGGAATCCAAACACGTCAGCCGTGTGCTTAGGGAGAATCACTGGATCTTTGTTGCACCTAGTAGGTCCTTCCACCCCTGCAGCAGCACTCTGAGGAGCGTGCCGTGTTTAGTGGCTTGGCTTTCAGGGGGCTTCCTGGGTCCTCTGCAGCACGGGCCCGCACAGCCAGGGTGTCCCAGTCAGGGGTTCTGTGTCCTGAAGGTTTTCAAGTCACCCGTGGTCCTCAGGCCAAGACTCTAGGTGGCCGGCCAGGGGCCTGCTGCCAGGTGCTGTGCAGATGGAGCCCACTTTGGGGCCGGATGAGTGCGGCTGTGTCCTGCGGTACTCGGCCGCAGAGACAGGGAGCTTCCTGAAGAACAGCCTGAACAACGGAGCTCCTTCCTGTTAGACTCTGGTGGGTGGGGGCTGGGGCTGGGATAGGAGGACAGGAGATCAAAGAGAACTTGGCAAAACAGCCCGGGGCTAGTGGCAGACAGATTGGAAGCCAGCCCTCCCTGAGCGGAGGTTTGAAGCAGAGATTCCTTCTGTTTTCACTAATTCATGTGTTGGTTTGGGGTGCTATTGCCCTTCTCTTCCTTCCACTCTGTATAGCTCCCTGCTTGTCCTTTCCACCACTCTTTCTTTTTGTAAATATTTCATTATTTTATTGAAAACCAAATGTACTAGTAGTGAAAGGTGGCTCTGGAAACCAAAGAAACAGGTTTTCCTGCGGAACCAGGCCCCGGGGTGGTCTTCAGGGAGGGGTGCCTGTGGACCCTTCCGTGGGACCCCCGGGGTTCTGGTTGGAAGCCTTGCTCTGCCAAACCAAACAGCCCTGGTGCGGGGATGGGACGATGGGGAGAGGCTAAGGGAGGCAGAGGGACGGATGCACAAGAAGTGAGAGGGCAGCAGGGAGGAGGAGTCACAAAGAGCGAAAAGCAGCCACGAGAACTCCAAAGGCTGTAATTTTGTGCCATTGAGTGCAGACAGACAAACCCATGCGGCCCGACCCTGAGGTTTTTCTCTAATACCACTCCCGACGGTAATTACAGTTCTCATTATCATTCCGGGCACGGCCAGGGGGTGGGGGCGATCAGGTTACACATCTGTTGTAGCCTTGTTAAGAAAGCAGAAAACTTATAATTTATTTCAGAATGATTTCCATTGAACGTAATCTTTTTTTAAACCTTATTTGCTTGTCGAGGTGAGCAACTGCCCCCCAAAATACGTTGGAAATGTGTCAGAGCAAGGTCCTCGTTTCCAAGGATGGAGAGAGCGGAGCTGGGCGGTTTCAGTGGCTTGGCCCCCTAGAGAAACGAGTGTGCCATAAACACCCCGTTTCGGAGGATTATCTAGTGACTTCCAGTATTTTTCTTTACTTAGCCCTAGTTGCACTGAAGTTATAGAAATAAAAAATTCTTAAAAGAGGTCCTTAGACTCACGTGCTCTACATTCATTCTCTTCTCCCTATATGGAGTGGCTGAACGTCTGTGAGCCATTAACTTTGCTCCAAGTGAAGAAAAGTGTGAATGCCTGACCGAGTCAGGTGACCACGTGCCTGGGATCTGGAGACGCTCTGGGGGTCCTGGCTCACCTGGGCCGTCCGGGCCTCGGCTGGCAGGCCCGAGGCTGTGATCAGCCCTCCGGGAGCGGTAGCAGTGGATTATTACCTAGTCAGCTATAAATCTCACTTCTCTGCCTTTATCTTCAAGTCTCTTTCCGACATTTAAAGTCAGTGAGCTGGTTTAAATATTTACTCACAAAGAAACAGGTTGTGGTTTGTTAAAGGCCGTCACTAAATTAAATGGATGTTAGATTAAGTGCAGTTTATTTCAAAAATACGGAATCCAGGAGGCCTGTTTCATTAGGGTGTTTGAACAAATGCAGCGGTGATTTGTGTGTGCCCATTCAGTGCTTAAAACACACACATGTGGAGAAAAGCAGCCTGACAGTTTATGCCAAATGCATAGTGGAGATACTCAGATTCAGCTTAGAGATCACTCCTTATTTTTTTTTTCAATATTTTCTACCCTCACCCGAGGACATTTTCTCCTCATTGCTTTTAGAGAGAGAGGACGGAAGAGAGAGAAACATTGATGCAAGAAAGAAGCATCGATCGGTGGCCTCCCATAGGCGCCTGGGCCGGGGACTGAACCCGAAACCTAGGGATGTGCCTTGACCGGGAATCAAACTGTGACCTTTCAGTTACGGGACAATGCTCCAACCAACTGAGCCATACCCCCCAGGGCGAGATCACTCCTTTCAGTCCATAGAACATTTATTCTTGTGCATTCGCGTGTCGGGGCTTACACTTTGCCAGGGGTCCAGCTCTTGTCCTCTGTGGGCCCACATTCCGGGGGGGACCAGAACCCAGAGCTGTGGCCGGGGGCGTAGGATCCTTTCGCCTGTAAATGTAGATGAGTGCCTGGCCACTTCCTCCCTCAGCAGCTCAGGGAGGGCACCGAAGGTGAGAAACACGATATTGAGAAGGGAAGAGAGAACCACCATCTTCTTAATTAAAAATATTCAAGAAACATCTTTGCTTAATATACATACAGTTATAATTAAAGGGAGGAAATGCATCTTTTTTTAACTGTCGCAAAATAATCTTTTACTGTTACTGAAATATAATTGACATACAGGTGATGCACCATTGTAAGTGTGCAGTTCAGTGAGTTTTGACAGATGGCACGCACCTGTGCACCCATCTCCCCGATGCGGATGGAAAGTCCTCCTGTCATCACCCCAAAGGGCAGTCGTGTCACGCAGTGACTTGGGAGTAGACTCCGAGGCTTCTCCTTGTCTCACGCCAACTGTCTTGAAGGTGTGGTCTGGACATCTTTCTGTTGTCTTATAGTTTTTAAACTTTATGTATGTGTATTTCAGTGTTTCCTGCCCATTTTATTTTCTGTCAAGAGAGCAAAGGGTTAAGGTATTAAATGTTGAATTGTGTCTTTAAATGGTTTTCTGCAAAATCTTCAGTATCAAACTTTAAAAAAAAGTCATTGAAAATCAATCATTTCTGGAAAATGTTTTAGTGGTCCTAGGAGGCCTGCTTTTCTTCCAAATGAGAAAAATCACCTTTTAGAAGTCGTGGGATTGGCTGTTTAACTCGGGGGCTCGTCAGGGCACGTGTTCTGGCTAGCCCAGCTCTCAGCAAGCTGCATCAGGAAGGCCTCTCTCCCGTCTATGTTACCTGCAGGGAGTGGGGCCTCTAGTTCACTGACCCGTATCTTGAAGGCCTACTGTGAGCGCCCATGCTCGTACCAGGACCCTGCAGTGACAAACCCAGTCCAAATTCCCAGTCTGCAAGGAGCTGTCAACCTGATGCTCCCAAGTGCGGGTGTGTGAGATCAGGGGTAAGGCCTGAATAGGTGAGCGCAGGGCAGGGTCCCAAACGAAGGGAGGAGGGGAGGCTGGAGCCACACACCTAGCAGAGGCTGGAGGGCAGTGACTGGGGACGCTGGCCTTGGTGGGGGGTGGAGGCCCAGTAGGGCTGAAAGCCTTGGAAGGGACTGGTCTTTACTCTGAGGGCGATGGAAAACATGAACTTGACAGGAACAACACAATCAGGCTGAAATTTTCCAAAGGTCCTCTGGCTGCCGTTGACACTAGACTTGAGGGGAGCAAGGGAAGGAGCCAGGCGGTGAGTTAAACTCAGTGATTTTAGCTGATACAATAAATGGACGCACTTGGAAGAACAGGCTTTCCACCCTTTTCTCCAGCGCTAATTATTAGTTTCATTAATTTAATTTCATTGAAATACATTTAATTTACTTAATTATTAGTCCTAATAATATAGTATCTGTTATGCTTTGCTTGTTCTGTGTGATGCCAAGAAAATTACGGAGGCATAGCATCTGGTTGATTTCTTTTTTCTAAACTCGGGCAACACACAAAATTGGAAGACGTTAACGTAAGACATTACATTGTACCATGGATTTTACTTCATCATAAATGGTTTCCATCATTTCGAGGCCGTGGGGACACAGAGATCTGAAAAATAACACCAAGGGGGGTCTCTAACTTCTAATACAGACTACCCCGGAAAGGACACTGCCTCACGAGGGTCTCCTTTCATCGTCCCTGGGCTCACACAAGCCACTGTTTCCCCTCGGTTAGCTTATTTAATCTTCCCCATGAAGAGGCTCTGATTTTGAGTCCTGGTCCTAACACCCCACTTTCGGACAAGTTATTTCACTTTTGCCCCAGTTGTGTCACGTACCAAATAAAGATCCTGATAATTCTAAAAAGATGAACAGCCCTGGCCACGTGATCCAGTTGGTTGGGGTGTCTCCTGTGCACTGAATGGTCGCGGGTTCTATCCCCAGTTGGGGCGCATACAGGAGGCAAGCGATATGTTTCTCTCCCCCTTCTTCTCTCTAGAAAATCAATGAGCATATTTTTGGGTGAGGATAAAAAGAAAAGAGGAATAAAGCTTTGGTTGAGTTCTCAATCTGCTTTACCTTCCAATCCTCCAGAAAAGTGTGTTCTTGCTGACCTCACCCAGAGGCTTGTCCCTTACCCTAAGTTCTGTCACCTGTAAAACTAAGTACCGATAGCAGTATCAAGTCTCCTGGAACAGGAAATAGCAAGAACCACGGTCTGAACCCAGATTTCCCTTTCTGAGTGGGCCCAGCCCAGCCTTGTTAAACCATCTTTTTCCCTTTAGGAGGGAGCGAGTGGGTGGAAATCATTTGAGTTTCATCATCTTAGAATAATTTCACAGAAGATTACTTCTTTTAATGCTGCAGTGAGGTAAATAAGAATTATCTCCTTTGCTAATGGCAGGGAGCCCGAGAACAACGGGATGCAGCGTCCTTCGGGGAAAGTGTGCCTGTCCCCCCATGCCTCCTCTAAAGGCAAGGGCAGGTGGGCCGGGGCCGCTCGCCCCGGGAGCAGGAGCCCAGGGCTCTCCGTGCAGCCTGGCACTCGCGGGGTTAAGCAGCGTCCCCACAGGAACCCCGAGGGCAGCCGCCCAAGTTCCCTATCTTTGTTTCAATTTCCAGATGGCAGCTTTGTCTGTTGGTCCCAGTTGAAGCAAAACTATTTTTGAGCTTGTGTATCCTTCGGCCCAGATGTTCAAGGCCATAGTAACATGTTTCTTTTATGGTGTCTCTTCTGCCTCTTGGTGCAGAAGTTTGAAAGCTTCATTGTTTCATCAGATAAACACGGCAAGACCTTACGGGACCGCGGGATAATGGAAAGAAGGAAACCCTCCTTGAAAGCGGGAAGAAGACTCTCACTCTATCGAGAGTGCAGGGCAATGCTGTAGACAACCTGCTGCCGTTCGGTGGCTTATAATCTTTTCAGTGTTAATTGTGGTGTTTACCTTAATTAACATACCACACAGTTATACTTAGAATCCACCAAGTGCCAAAGAGAAATGCAAAGTAATGAGCTGGTGCTCTTGCCTAACAGACTTTCTCTGGGCAGCAGCTGGCAGGGTCTCCCCAGTCAGCCCCGTGGTCCTAGGGGCAGGCAGCGGTGGCCCGCTGGTCACCTCCCCGCCTCACCAGCCACTGTCCTGTGGTAACTGCCTTCTCGGTCCCTTCCCTCCCTTCCTTCCTCCCCCTTTCTTTCTTCCCTTAAAGACACGCCCAGCATATTTAACCTACAGGGTTCTGGTGGCAGACAGATTACCAGGCCAGGTGACCTGGAAGCAAGATTAAGAATGGCGGGGACTGAATTTAGTTACGTAATTTATGGAGTCTCAGCTACTGTGATTTTCAGCCGCCTCCGTGTTGTGGTTGAACTTCGGGAATCCTTTCAACCTTCAGTGATGCCCTTCAAATATCACTCTCACTGCCTCCCAGGCCTGTGTATTGATTTGGGGAGGCGGGGTGAAGAGAGATTGAGAGAGAGAGAAAGAGAAACATCGATGTGAGAGAGGAACATTGATCGGCTGTCTCCCATAGGCGCCACAAGCAGGGGTCGAACCCCCAACCTGTCGGTTATGGGACGAAGATGCTCCAACCAAACAAGCCCCGCTGGTCAGGGCCAGCCTGTCTCCTTACAACCCCAGCCCCTCTGCTGGCCCAGCCCCCAAGCGCACCTGCTCAGTCGCATCCCTGGACCGGGCTGCCCGGCAACCCCGGCCCCCTTGGGACTCCCTGGGCGTCTCCGGCAGTACAGCGAGGACCTGCACATCTAGGAGACTGGGGGGCTCTCCCTCCTCCGTCTGTGTCTTTTGTCCTGTTGGGAAGAAATACAACTGTTCAGTGCCTTATAAATACACGTCATTTTCATTTTCGGAATAGAGACATTCACATTTGGTACTAATAAATAAAACCCAAGGCCAAATGCCAAGAAAATTTTTAAAATCTTTGCCGCTCACGGGGTGAGCGCTCGGCTAGGGTGCTCTTGGGCGGCGACAGGCCTGGCGGTGCCCTTCGCAGCCCCACCTGCCCCCCCAGCCCCGCAGCCGAGCCTGCGCTCCGCCACAGCCCCACCCAGGGCAGATTCACCCACCCCTCGGCCCTGGGGTCTCCCTGCGAACTGTGGACGAGTATGGCTCTCCAAGTCCACACTTGGTCTCTATTTCACAGGCTGCTCCTCAGCCACTGCTGTGTGGTCCACACAAGCAGGCCCCTGTGGCCGCCGTGGGCAGAAGGGAAGTGGTCTGTACGCCCAGCCTGGCCGGACGCGGGCCAGGCAGGAGGCCTTGCAGCTGGGCAGGAGGTGATGAGCCCCGGCCAGGTGGCAGGTCCCCAGAGGGAGGGAGAAGAGGAGAGGGACCCCAGTGTTCAGGGGGAAGGTTTTCAAAGTAGTGTGCCCAGGTGGAGGTGAAAGGATGTGCGAAACCCATTATTGTTCTAACTACTGAAATACAAAGTACTCGCTATTGCAGTCAGAATGAAGGATGACCCTGTGGCTTCCCGACCCACAACCCAAACAAAATAGTATTGGCGGGGCAACGATGCTTTGTGCCGAAGTTGCTAAGGACCGTCCTTTAGAGTCGGTGTTTACGGGGGTCTAGTTCACCAGCCTGTGAGCCCGGGAGCAGCGAATGGGGCGGCAGACAGTGCTGGGCAGCGCTGCCTCCAGGGAGAAGGGGGCACAGCTGCCCAGAGACGCCGCTCCGGCATGTTTGCAGGGGGAAATACCCCTCTCCGTTGGACAGGGGATCGTGGCCCTGTCTGTGCACACCAAGGAGAGACGGGCTGACTTCTGCCTTATTTTCTAAAATCAGTGTTTGTAGCCACAATGGTTAGTAATTCAAGTCAGAAAATGTGGCTGGCTGTGTGGGTGAGAATTAGAAGCTGCCAAGTTTCTTCTTAACTTCACTCTTGTCAGCTTCTTGCCAGGTGAAGACTCTCACAGACGTCCTTGCCTGCTAACATGCACGCAGCTCTGAGTGAGAGTTTGATTCTCGCCAAGCAAAACCCAAAAGGCAGAGTCAAGGAGAGAGAGGGGCATAGGATGAAGTATCTCGGCAGTGGATAGGACTTCCCACGGGTCAGTGTAGCGCCGGGGTTGTGAAAGCTCCACCAGGCTGGAGAGTCTTCCCTAGTCTCCGGACCGAGTGTTCTCCCCCCACGCTGGCAATCCAGAGTGGTGAAGACACTGCCTGCGTGCCACTGAACCCCCTTCGTGAATACATTAAGTCCAATTAACTTGTCCACGAAGACAGTTACCAATGTCCCTGCCACGGGTCTTTCCTCGTGCCGTCATTGGCAATAAGGTAACATTGTTTAAATATTGGCAGTAGAACCCAAGAGTTTTCCAGTCTTTAAGGTGTATATGTCTTAAAATTTTATCTATCATCCTTCAGAAGCAAAGGGCTTAAACTGACCCACAGGCAATGCTCTCGGTTCTCGCTGTGGCTGCCCAGTCCAGAGTGCCGCCCAAAAGGGCCGGTCAGGCCTCTAGAGCACGTGCTTGCTGGCTGGATTCTCCCTTAGTAAAATCAGGTTCCTGGACACACAGCCTGAGCGTGCTCTACCCACCTGAGCTGTGTACCGCTAGGATCCGAGAATTGTTCGTTACTGTGCAGGTTAATTTAGCTGGGCCATTTTCTGCTTCCTCACTACTAGGTCCAGTTAAGAGCAACTGTTCTTTATAATTAAAATACTGACAGTGCAGTCTCATGTTTAACCCTGTGATGTGTAACAGTGGTCTGTCGGGACCAAACTATCAACAATCCATTACCTTGTTTCTTTTATTACCTTATTCCACTGACAGAGCCAGGAACCGATAGGCTTATAGAAGTTTCTACTTTTCTAATTACATACCTCTTGTTACAAGGAATTCAGAAAGCTTTCTGATGAAAGCTTTACAGAATGCAAGAAAAGGCTTGGATTCCTATCGCTGATGTCTTAAGAGCAAGATTTGGACTTTTCCTTCTATTATTCAAAAGATAATGGAATAATTGGAACCACTTTAGACTATCGGCTATAATCATATCTTTTTAGTGTCTTATAATAGTGAGCAATGGCTATTAATAATCTAAAGGACATTATTATTTAAATGACTTCACATAAGGATATGAGAATAAACGTTAGCATGAAGACTTTGGATGGGTTCACCCTCGAATACGCAGGGATCAGGGGAGCCGACTCTCTGTGTGGTTGAAAATCCGTGCATAACTTTTTTAAAATTGTAATTTAAGAAATGTGTTGGGGTAACGTTAGTTGGTAACATGTGAACTTCAGTTGCACGACTCTGTGACCTCTGCACCGTGTACTGCGTGCTCACTTCCGACGTCTAGTCTCCTTCACTAGGTACTTGACCTCCTGACCCTCCTCAGCCTCCTCTCAGCCCCCCTCCCACTGCTGACCACCCTTCTGTTGTCTGGATCTGTGAGGGGTTTTGTTGTTTGTATGTTTGTTTGCTGCTTTTTGTTTTATATCCACATGTCAGTGAAATCACATAGGCCTTGTCCTTTCCCATCTACTTTCACTTACTTAGCATGACATCCTCACAGTCCATCCGTGTTGTCACAAACGGCAGCACTTCCTCGTTTCTCTGGCTGAGTAGTGTTCCGTCGCGTGTACAGGCCACGTCCTCCCTACCCGGCCACCCGCCGGAGGACACTTGGTTTGTCTCCATGTCTCAGCTATTGTGCATAATGCTACGGCGGACATAGGGGTGCACACACCTTGATGGATGATACGCGGTTTCAGATTTTCGGGTGGATATCCAGGAGAGGGATTGCTGGGTATATGGTAACTCTCTTCTTAATTTTTTCTCCTCAACACCAAAAAAACAAGCAATTTGGTAAAAGTAAAAATGGGCAGAGGACCTGCCTGAATAGACACTTTTCCAAAGAAGGCTCACGTAACTTTTGACTCCCTCAAAATTTAGCTCTTTCTTCCAGGATGCCCCTGTGGACCCCCAAATCTGTAGCCACTCGGGTCCCGCATGTGGAATAGCTGTAGGTCAATGAGTGCAGTCGGCCCCCCGAGTCTGCGGGCTCCCGACTGTGGGCCGAAAACTCTATGGGTGCTTACTGAGAGAAACCCAAATGTAAGTGGTTCACACCCGTACTGGTCAAGGGTCGACTGTAGTTATATTCCCCGTGCTCTCTCCCCGCCCGCCTCCCAATTCCAAGAAGGACATTTAACAATTTCTTCATGGTTTCTTTCCCAGCGAACCCGGCAACAGGCTGAGAATGGGAATAGGACGACGATGAGCAGGCGGCCCAGAGGCAAAGAGAAATGGGTCGAATCAGAACTGCCCCGTGGAGGGAAGGCCCTGGGGGCATCGGGGGGTCTGCTGCTCTGAGTGTTCTCAGAAACCGAGTCAGCCCCACCCTGCGATGCCCCGTGGGGGCAGCTGTCGGTGCCATCAGGGAGCATGCGACGGGTTTCTTTGGTTCTGGGGGTGTCCTTTCACCTTTTACCTTTCACCTTATGTACACTCACTACTTAGCCCTTAGACACAACTTGGCCAGGTGGGAAATAAAGTCCTAAAAGTTTACTTTGTAGGGGTGGGTTCTGCTTATAATAAGGCCATCTTTGTGACTCACGTGTGTTAGTATGAAAACAAAGCAAGCTCGGGGCCACCTCGGGGTTCTTCCTTGGTTCACTTGCATTGAAATCATGAAAGAACTGGTAATTAGGGCTGTGCCAGAAGGGAACTTAAAAAGAAGGAATCAAGCTAGAAATTCTGTATTTATAAACAAATGTTACATCGTTGCTCAACAAAGGAAAAACGCTCCCGTAGCTGGACTGGGTTTCGCTGCACTTTGTTCAAAAAAGGCAAGTCAGTAAAAACAGTTCAGAGCCCTGACTTGGAAACAGCCCTCAGAGAATGTTTGGAAACTGGTCTGGCAGGATGAACGTTTTTGGTTCTAGACACAGATGTTAGAAGAGACGCCAGTGTTTACTAATCTCAAATGCTGGTAAACAGAAATGCCACGCCAAAAAAAAAAACCCGTATACATGTTTGGGTGTGTTTGAAAAGTAAGATCAGAATAATTCCTTAGGGAAAAGATGCAAATCCTAGGATAATCCTTTTATCATTCACTTGAAAAAAATGGTGCTTTCTTAATTTACTTAATCTTGCTTATTACCTAAGGGGATCTTGATTAAGTCATGTTGACTATTTGTTATGAACTCCCGCTGAGTTTTGCTCCTCGTTTTTTTGTGTTACCACATTCCCAAATGACATCTTGGCTTCAACTTAATTCAAAGATTTATTCAGCAATCAATTTGCAGGCAGCTACAAGGTGCAAGATCACTAATTTTTTAACTCTCCTCCGCAATCTTGAAATTTGCTTTCTGTAACCGATCCCCCAAATCAGGTGTCCTGAGGCAGACTCGTTATTTGAGCATCAGGAGACGACGCTGACCACTTCCCAGGGTTCCTGGACACTGTCCCTGGGTGTTCCTCCTTCTCTCAGAGGCTGGCCCCTCCTCTCCTCGTGACTGAGTTTCAGGATGTGTCTGGGCTCTGTCCCAGGTCCTCCTCTTTATCTGCAGCCAGGGGGGTCCAACCCATGGCCCGTGGGCCACATTCGGCCCGGGATGGCAATGAATGCGGCCCAACACACAATCGTTCATTTACCTAAAACCTTTCTTTGCTCATCAGTTTTCGTTGTGTTTCTGTATTTGATGTGTGGCCTACAGATGCCAAAAGCTTGGACATCCCGTCGGTGATTTTAACAGTCCTGCTGGTTTGGACGTTATGTGCTCCTGATTTTCCAGTCTTTATATCTCCAATCCAATCTCTTTTCCTCGTTCAGATATCCAAATGCCAACTTAAGAGCTCCATGTGGATGACAGATGATAGATACTTAACAGATGACAGGTAGGATACCGAGATTCAGAGGTGGAAAGTCCTGTTCATGGCCAGGGTGGAAAGGGGCGAGAGCCAGATTTTGGAGGTTTGTTCTCTTCCTCCCAAGCCAGGCCTTCCAGAACAGGGCCCTTTGTTAGGAATATACTTAGGGAAGGAGGACCTTTGGTTTAGCAGTTACTTAAACACAGCCTGCTAGGAGGTGGGAGCAGTTGAACCTGTAGGGAGGTCAGTGGAAAGCAGAGCTACGCTCACACGAAGGAGGGGCCTGGAAACCCAGGCAGAGTGAGCTGAGGAGCCCGACCCTGCAGCGGCCATCTTTGCCAGTCCTTCCTGTGTCTCTAATCGGCCCTTCCCCATTCAGTCACCTCTGTAGTTTCCCCTCCGCTCCACCCTAGTGACACTCCGTCATGGCTCCTGGCAGCTCACTCTGTGACACTGAGACCCACACAGAGGCAGGGATGCTGCATCTTCCCCCAGGGCATGTGCACGGGGTGGACCCAGCTCCCACACACAAGACCTCTCTGTGGCCCGGCTGGTTTCTCCCCACGGATCCGAGCGTGGCCTTCCCAAACACAGCCTCAAGCCACATGTTGCTTCCTGATCTCTCGCAGAATATTTTACCCTCTTAGACATGACGTGCATCCCTGGAGCACTGTGGTCCCCTAGAAGGGACCAGGAGGTCTGATTCGGGCTCTCTAGCAGTCTCTACTTTGCATCCAGCAGATGAGAGTCAGCTGTCGGCACGTGGCCTTGCTGGCAGGAGGGGGTGTGAGCGGCGCCCAGGTGTAAGGAGCGAGTGTCCCCTGTCAGCCCACTGCGGGGCTGCAGACAAGTTCCCCTTCTGAGGCTTTCCCCTGGCTCGCCAGAGTCCCATCACAGAGATCTCTGCAATCCATGTGTCTCTCGCGCTACCTTCCAAAGCTCTTCAGAAGGGGGACACGGGAGGGGCCTCGCTGCCATTTGGATCCGTGTACCTCGGTCACACTGCAAAGGGTAGACTTGGACTTTGTAACAACGCTTGCCCACCTTCGTCTGTGACCTCCACTGCCTTCTGCTCAGACCCTCACTCGCTATGCAGGCCGCCTCACGTACAACAGACACACAGCACCTCGGCTAAGCTGCGCTAAGGACACTCGTAAGGAGAAACTGAACCTATGTCGTGCACGCGGGGTGACGCAAAGTGGAAGCTAAGAACACAGTTCTCACCGAAGTGAACTGCCATGGGGTAGTGCTAAGATTGTAGAGGAAGTTAGTAAGTTGATTGGTTAGGGGAAGAAGAGCCCTCATATTCCAGAAAAGTTAAAACTTTCCAAAGAATGTGAGTACTCCTGTCCCCAGTGCTTCAGGAGTGCAGTCAGCATCCTAGTAAGGTTTGGGGACAATTCCTTGCAGACGCTCAGTGTGCTGGTGAACTACGGGCAGGGAGTTTAGTGAAGGCATGTGGGTGGGAAGACTCTTTAATCTCAAAGTCATCGCCATGGCCACAGGTCAGCAAAATAATACTTCGTAGTTTATAGCCAACAAATCCTTTTCTGAGGAGTCCTCGGCAGCATCTCAATGAACCAGAACTTAACAGAGAAGAGGAGAAGCCACTTCATGTATTGTAATTAGAACCAACCTCCTCCCCCACCTTTTTTTTTCTGCTCGAGTCAAAAAGAAAGTGGGCTTTTCACGGGAATGCACGTGGCTGAGTTTCTGGGGCTGTCCCACAACCCAGGGAGGGCTGGTCTGCACAGCCTGCACTTCAGTCTGCACTGCTGTCTGTGACAGCAAACTGAAGAGCGACGGACCCGTTTCCTGCAGAAAAGATTGGTCTGCTGTGTCACAAATGTACACGTACGAACAAGAACCAGAGCCCGGCTGCCCACGGGACCCTCTGAGGGGCGGGGGGGTTAACCAGGTGTCCCAGACTGCGTGGCGGACCTGCAGCGCTCTTCTGGTTCCTCCGCAGCCACAGCGAGAAGAGGCTTCTTTCCTTTGAAACTGATGTTATTGTGGCGACTCTGTATTTCTGCCATTGGAGTATTTGTTTTCTATCTTCTATGCCTGGCTTGGGGAAACTAAATCCTGAATCACAACCATCAAATAAAAAAGAAGATTCCCATGTGGGGGCATTTTAGTTTATTTGTAAGGCAGAAAGAGTTCCTTTTTACATGAAGACAAAGAAGTTGACTAAACACATTTTAGAAAGACTGTAGACAAGAAGAGCTCACCAGACTCTAATCGCTACCCTAAACCCCCTGCCCTTAGTTGGGGTTTTCTGAACACCCGATGCTCCCTTAATCGACGACCCTTCACTTAGTGGTTACGACGTGATCAGATGCTTTGATATCCTCTACTCACACCACGCATTCCGTCTCACTCAGGCGGCGACTAGAGCTGGCGGCTGAATGGACACCTGCTGCCCCTCCGAAGTACCCGCCGTTCTCGTTCTCCCAGACTGGAGCGGGCCGGCCGTCTTCCACGGCTTTCCCGTGTGGCCCACACAGATAATCCTCATGTTTCCCAACCCGCTTCCCCTTCCGTGAGGCCTGCTGTTTTAGCGGCATGGGGTATAAGTTTCTCGTCGGTTATCTGTCTGTCTGTGTTTGTACAGCTGTACCTGTGTTCCTGCGTCCTTTGTGATTTTGTCCCGATAGAGGCTGTTTCAGATTTAGATTTAATCTGTCAGGTCAGGGATGCACAGTAATTCCTTCAACTTGATGTATGGTGAACATTTAACATGTGCTCTTTGGTTATTATGGTATGTCTGGGGGTATAGAGTACAGCTCTAAGCAATGAACTGTATTAACCGTGTGCACGAACACATAATCTCTACCATGTGGGATTGGATTCTGATCCCTGTTTAGCCAAGGCATACAGCTTATATAAATCCCGAATACAAGATTGTCTTTCCAGGTGGCGATAAGAAACTTTTGTCAGCTTGGCCCAGAATCACTGAGCCGGGAAATACCACGATTCAGTGTTCCAACAGCCATTTCTGCTATATTTATGATTCAATAATATGAACCCAAATGGTTCTCTCTGGCTCTAGTCTCAAGTGACGTACAGCAGAAACCAGTCCTGTGAAGGGGAGGGTCACGTGCAACCAGGGAGAAGGAGAAGGTGCCAGCTAATGAGCGGGCTTGGGTGGAGGTGCCACGGCACACAGACACACCTTGCCAGCCTCTGATCCCTCGAGCTGCCACATCCACAGGGGCAGCCCTTAGCCACGTGTGGCCAGTGAGCGCTTGCAGTGTGGCTCGTCCATGCCGAGATGTGCTGTCAATGAGGAATCACACCCGGCTTTGACATCGGTATACAAAATAGAGAACGCAGAAGTTGTCAATGGCAATGCTGATATTGACTACATGTTGAAATGGTAATATCTGGACATATTGTGGGTTAAGAAAGAGAGATTAATTACACCTGTTTATTTTTACTTTTTTGATGTAGATTCTCGACCACTTAAAATTACTGACAGGCACGTGCCCCCATCGGGCAGCGGGGTTCGGGACGCCCCGGCAGAGGGGATCGTGTACCGGGTGTCCCTAAGGAGCTGAGAGCAGCAACTAAGGGAGTGAAATGGGGCCCCTGCTCCACTCGAGGGTGGTCCCTGGGAGCCAGAGAAGGCAGAGCCGCCCCCTTGCCGAGGCTCCCACCTCTGAAATCCTTTTGAAACTACTTAAATAGCATGCGATGTGACCCCATTGGACAGAGACTTCTGAGCTGCATTTGAGCACCCCAGCAGCCCAGAGATGACGGGTCAGGTGCGCTCTCCACTGCGCAGCGCCCGGTGCGGGGCCGTTCCAAGGGCTTTCGTGATCACCAGTGTAGTTTCTTCCTGCCACCAGCCAGGTGACACAGGCCCCGTGAGCACCTCTGTTTGAGCAGATGCGGGCTGGAGGCTCCGAAACACTATGTAGCTGGCTCGAGGTCACACCTCTGGCGGCTGAGCCAGACAGCAGGTCCCAGGACCTCAGCCCTCACCCACGACCCAGCTCTGTCCTCTGAAACAGAATCTCTTCCTCGACGCTTTCTTAACCCGCCAGCGTGCCCACCTCTGCTCACATGACAGCCTTGTCCGTCTTTTCTCCACACCTTAGATCAGCTCAGTAGTGAACAGCTAAGATTTAAAAATGTCTACTGTCTTAGAAACTGGGGGCCGTAATGTAAGGTCATGAATAACCTAACTCCTTGTTTTTCCCTAAAGTTGCCCACCCCCAAAGCATACCTCAGTTCGGTCTGCTTAAAAAGTTAGGCAGTTTAATTCCAATTCAATAAATACTAACTACCTTCCATGTGCCAAACACATCGCCAAGGACTGGGGACACAGAGGTACAGATGACAAAGTCCTGACTTGGCAAACGGTTCTGGTCTAGGGGACCCAGAAGCCCATTCCTGCCTCCCAATGTGCAGTGGAGTGGGAATGGGGGGCGCACACCCACAGGGCTCAGGATGGGGGTGTCGTGTACAAGAAACCAAGAGGAGGGAGCATTCATCTCCACCCACCTCCCACTGGTTTCTGGGGGCTGGGTTTCCCTGCGTGAAGGCCACGGCCAACGCCGACAGCCGCGGTCAGGGCAGGCCTCTGCCTGGGTCTCCTGGGTGGCTGATCCCATTCCCTTGGTTTCCAGGCACCAGCAAGGTGAACCTCGTGAGGATCCCGTCCGCGGCCTCCAGCCCGCGGGACACGGCCCTGGCTGCCGTCATCTGCAGCGCCCTGGCCACCGTCCTGCTGGCCCTGCTCATCCTCTGCACCATCTACTGTAAGAGGCAGCTGATGGAGAAGAAACCCAGCTGTAAGTCTGGGGCGCGTTCTGTTTCTCAGCGCTGGGGACGAGCATCTGTCATCGCGGGCACCTTCGGGTAAAGGGGCAGAGGACCCGTGACGATCGGTCTCACAGTCCTTGGTCCCAGAGGGGCACGGAGGGAGCAGACCGGTGGGTGGCACTGCTATTTTATAAGGACATTGAAAAGGGGGGGTAGTGTCCCGGTCCACCAGGCAAAAATAAAAATCGTTCCAAGTCCTGGCAATGTAAGTCCTCTCCATTTTGAGCTTTTCTTGACAAATTACATCCTATCCCGCCTCCGTGTAAGGAGAAGTGTTTCGAGGTGTGGCTGGCAGCCTTCTTTTCCTTTAATGATGCAAACGCCGGGGTCGTGCTGGTCTGGGTGGTCCTGGGAGGGAAGTCCTGCCAGGGGAGACTGTCTTCCCTGACGGAACTCTCCCCCTCCTTCAGGGTCCCTGAGAGCCCAGGACACTCGGTACAGTGGCTCTGAACTGTCCTGCTTTGACAGACCTCAGCTCCACAAGCCTGCTCCCCGAGCCCGCTGTCAGTGCCACCGGGACCTGGCCCCGACCTGCGGTAAGTCCCTGGGGGGACCGGAGGCATGACAGTGAGGCTGCAGAGACCTGCTCCTGTTTGTCCCACAGCCAGGTGGCTGCTCCACTTGGTTTCCACTTAATGCACACACATCTCGCTGAACAGTCATTATTCTCCACCACACTCTAATGTGTGGCGCGTGGCGTGTCTCTTAAATATTAAAAAGAAAATAGTCTTCTCGTTAAAAATCCTAGAAGTTTTCAGCAACTTTTTGAGCAGGTTTGCCCTTGTTGTTTTGAGTCAGTTGAGTTCAAATGCAATCAAGCTTGTGCCCAGTAGGAGTGTGTACCCTCCTCCCCTGCCTGGTGATTCACGCCGAAGGTTCATGAAGCCACTCCACTGCCGTTGGGTTTCTTAGGGAAGAGGGAGGAGGCAGCTCTGGCAGCATCCCACACACCGGAACTGCCTGCTAGACCACGGATGGAAACGGAAGCTTAGGGAAGTGATGCAGATGGGAACTGGTTTCTAATATGGGAAAAATGGGCAAAGCCTGTGCCAACTTCCTTCGCCACTTACTTGTATTCATCAACACGAGGTTCCATCCGTACATACGCTCCCCACTCCTATCCTGACCGTACTGACCCCATCTCCTCCCAAAGCCAGACTCGAGGTGGCCTGCCCTGGCCTCCCCCTCTCCCTCGCTGCCCAGTTCCCCGAGAGCCTTTGAGGCAACACGAACAGCACCGAGGTCTCTCATTCTTTACGTGTCCCAATGAGATGGGCATATCCCCTTGGCACTGTCCAGTCTTTCTTTTCACGAGATCGCAGGATTTGGTTTTTCCACCTAATATTTTACATGTGAAACAAGGAGTTTTCAACAGAATTATTTTTTACTGACCATTACTATATTCTATTGTAGGAATAGGTCCAAGAATGAAATGTAGGGCTTTCGTGGTGCATAGGGGTCTCCTTTTGCCTGCGCTGACGCCCACACAGACCATGAGACAGCCACCCGCACCGCGCCCAGCGTCGCCTCCTAGACACTGGACAGAGGCGTTGGCACAGAATCGGGGGAGGAGGCTGACTTCTTGAGAGATGAACTCTAATTTTAAGTGTAATAAAAGATAGCTTTGGCGAACTCTGCCTCACTTGATTTTCTGAAAAGAAAGTCAGCTACGTAGGCCGCCTTGCCTCGTGTCCCCTTTTAATAGAACACCACGCTTCCGCCAGGTGCGGGGAGGTTTCCACGTAACCGCTCCCTCCCTCGTGGCAGCGCCCTTCTCTTAACTTTCTGTTTGGACACCTTTTCAGACTCTCAAAGATGCTGAAAGACTAGGACAAAGAACTTCCACGTGTGCTTTCCTCAGACTCCCCCAATATCAACATTTATCTCTTTGACATTTACCTCATCGTTTTTCTCTCTAAGTATGGTGGTTGTATGTGTGTATACATATATATATATATATATATATATACATGTTTTGTACATTTTGTATATACGCACACATTTTGTGTATGTATATAAACATATATACACTTTTCTTTCACAGGCCATTTAAAAATCGTTTGCAGATATGCCGGCCCTTCACCCCTTAATACTTTGGTGTTTGTTTCCTAAGAAGAAGAACATTGTCTTACGTAACAGCAGGAATATTAAATCAAGAAATTAACATCAGGTCTATTGCTATTACATAATCTACAGTATATAATCAGATTTTAAAAATTATCTCAATAATGTCCTCTGTAGCAAAAGAAAATCCCAGATAACACTGTGGTATTAAGTTGTCTTCTCTCTCCGCTCATTTAATCTGGAATATGTCTTTCATCTTCCTTTGTGCTTTACGACATGAATATTTTTGACGAGCAAGGCCCGTGACTTCGTAGAGTGACCCCCAGTCTGGGTTTTCTGACCTTTAGTGAGGAGCAGAGTCAGAAATACTCACGAGGTGCTGGTGTGTCCTTCTCAGTCCTGGCCAGGTGGCCTCACTCGAGCCGCTTCCTTAACGTGGTGTCTGCGTGCCTTCTCTGCTGTCGAACTGCTGCTCTCTCTGCAATGAGTGAGCCTCTTAGGGGATTGTTTGAGATCGCGTAAATATCCTATCGCCTCCACGTTGCTGCTCAGGAGTTGAGCATTCTCTGATGATTCTTGCCCGGGTCAGTCATTACTATGGTGGTTAACAATCGCAGTTTTCCTAATTCCATCATTCTTTCTACGTTTATTTAGTTGGCTTCCTAAGGTTAGAAAGGACTTCCCCTTCGTCCGCATTTATGTATTTATTTGTTCACTTTAATTAGTGTGGACTCACACGCCCGTCCACTGGTCACAATCCTGTGCTCTCATCGTTTATTTTGATGCCCAGATTCTCCCTGACTTGGCCAGTGGGAGGCCAATGAAGCGGGCTCACGGGCCATGCTGACTCGTTCCACTGTTCTCTGGGCACTTTCTTGCTTCCTGCTATGAAAAAGAGTTCTAGGTCATCTTGTACTTTCCGACTGAGCCCTAGAACCAGCCATTTCTATAAGGAATGGCAGGGCCTTTTGCTTTTAAGTAACTTGGAGAAACCCCACAGTGAGCATGGCACGTGTTCACGGAGCCCACTGGCAGGGAGCCCAGCTCAGCGCCCCGAGGTCGTAGTAGCTTCCGTTCAGACTGCCCGAGGCGAGGCTGCTTTGAGAGGGACTCAGGTGACAGTGTGTTGGGTGTCCATCCTGTTAGCACTGATTTGCAGCTGCATCTCAATGCACAGCACGCGCTTTTCAAAACGGAAGTACTAGTTTCACGTCGATATTTTCTTGTTTATAAAAGAGAGAACCCTCATCCTAAGTTTGAACATACACAAACGTACGTGTACGTGTAGACATGATTACCTCAAGTCTTTTTCTCTGTGTGTGTGTGTCTTTGTATTTAGCTGTGTGCTTTAGTGTGTTTGTGGTTTTACCAAGTTAGGATTGTGTGTTTACGTGTATGTACAGGGAGACGTCCAATGAACTGTTCACCCAGTATTGACGGTGGTTATTCTAGTGTATAGGGCTGGGGAAGGTGTATTTTAAAATTTATCTAATCTCTTTATTTCTACATTTTTCCTTCAATACACTTAAGTGCACAGCTCAGTGGATTAAGCACGTTCACACTGCTGTGCCACCGTCCCCACCAGCCGTCTCTGGAACGTGTCCCTCCTCCCAACCCGAACCCTGTGCCCCTCCCCCTCCCCCAGCCCCTGGCAACCGCCATCCTACTTCCTGTCTCTATGAATTTGAATTTGACCACTCCAGGTACGTCATACGAGTGGCTCATCATTTTTTTAAAGGTAAAACAGAGGAAAAAGTTAAGCCTTATATCCCCTTTCCCTAAAAAGGCGCCTGCAGGGCATGAGGCTGGACTGGCGTTGGAGGGGTCAGTCCCAGAAGGCCCTCCGTGCCTCACTCTTCTGCTGGCTCCCGCAGGGCCCGTCCACCTGATCCCGTCTCTGTGCTGCGACGACACCTGCAGCCTCGACCTGGCAGCCCTCGGGGGCGGGGCGTACTCCAAGGCCACACTTCAGGAGAGGTAATGGGGCTCTTTGAAGCGACGTAATTTGATAACCCCTTGTGCAAGCATGCGTAACCCTCATGTACCGCTTTCGTGCCGAACACTGGAAAACGTTTCACGAGGGCGTCCCTTTTCGGTATCAGGAATGACATTCTGGTCATTGGAGGGTGCGTGTGTTTGGCAGGAATTAGGTAAGTCCCTCAGGGTTACTAATACCCAGTGCAACATTTTTTATTTGTTACACTCAGTTTATTTTTGTCTTATGGTCATGATTTGTGACACTTCTGTCATCTGCAAGTAATTTTTAACATGTCATATACTCATGGAATTTTAGAACAGCCTTGAAATTCAGTTAAAACCCGAGAAACCACATGTTTTAGACACTGTATGAAGTATAACCATCTTGATTAAAAGAAGGTATGTTAATCCAGTTTTAAAGTAAGTGGAGGAATTATTGCATTGCAGCCGGTTTATACAAACTGGAATTCTGACTCGATGAATGCTTATTTCCTCTAAAACACGTGGAAGCGTAGTTCTTGTTGCTTCGCGGCAGAGGCTCTGCTCCCCAGAGCCCACGCCGAGGTCTTCCCAATGCTGTTCAGAGGTGCAGGTCTGCCCGGGGCCCGGCCTCTGTCGCTGTCCGTCTCCGGCGAGTTTTCCGACGCGTGGCCTCTGATGCGGAGTCCCGTTTCCGACGACGACGACGTCTCCTTCCCTGACTCCTGCACGGAACTCACCGGGGAAGACGTTCATTCGCTGGGTCTGGTCGACGGATCCGCATCTCCAACCAGGGGTCAGGGTCTGCCTGGCGGTGCTGCTGCGATCCAGGCTCCTCCCGAAAACTGTTCGGAAACTGCCGAGTCCTTCAGGTCCAGCTCACCGGCAGAACCAGCGCCTCCCCAGGGGGCACGGGCCGCCAGAATCCAGCCAGACCCGAGCACTCAGACGCCTCCCCAGGTAAGCCTGGGCTGTGCTGTGTGGCAGACCCGAGGGAAGGAGTTCTGTTCCAGCCACAGCACGTGCGGGGGCCGGACGGGGAGGTTTGTCGTCTGGCCTAACGTCTTGTGTGGTATGGAAGAGGATAGTTTGAATTACATTTCAAGATTTAAAAAAAACTAATAGGCAATATATAAGGCTCTAAAGGGAAGATGTATTTAAAATTAAAAAAAAATTTATTGCTATTTAGAGAGAGGAAGGGAGAGAGAGAGAAACATCGACTTACTGTCCCACTTATTCAAGCACTCACTGGTTGATTCTTGTATGTGTCCCGAGGGGGGAATGAACCTGCAATCTTGCTGCATTTTCTTCATTCTTCTTTGTAAATCTAACTGCAGTTGACCTTGAACAACGGGGGAGTTACGGGCACCAACCCCCCTGCGCAGTAGGGTTCGACAATCCAAGTAAGACTTTTGACCCTCCCAGATCTTAACCACGAACGCAGCCTCCTGCAGGGGCGGGCAAAGCAGGGTCACAGCCGTCTGTCTGGGGAATAAACACTAAATAACGATGCAAGAATGAACTTCGTTTCCCGCACTCACCACTGTAAACCCACTTTCTCCCGCCCCTGCATCGACCAGAAAAGCCTTAGCGATAACATAAAAGCCGGTTAACACATATTTTGTGTTTTATGGATTATATGTTGTATTCTTAGGGTAAATAAGCTAGAGAAAATATTATAAAGAAAATCATAAGGGAAAATATACTTACAGTACTGTATGTAGGCCTCAGAAAAAATAGCCACCTGGCAGTGAGCCCGCGGTTCCAACCGCCCGTTCCCCGGTCAGCGGGACTCAGCCGACGGCCTGCCCCCCCCCCTCCCCCGACCCACTCCTCACCGGAGGGGGGTCAGTCCCGGGGAATCTGGGGAACGGTTCCTCGCCTTCGTTCTTCCTGTGCCGGTCTTATGCCCAACACTCCAAAGCACTTCATTCAATCTCAAGTTCACGAGAACTCTCCCCGCTTCTCTTTTACTGGTGTTTCTAGATCTGCTTCGACCGACCAGTGAGTCCAAGGCTGGGGGGAGGGGGGCTGCAGGCAGACGGGTCTTTCTGGCCCCCTGCCAGCCTGGAGGCAGAGCAGGACGGGGACACCTGGGCCCTGAGCCTGCGCTGTCCTCCGGGTGTCGGTGTGGCCTTGGCTGGGTCTGACCCCACGTTTCCAAGTGTTTGCTCCGTGTGAGTGCGCGCACCGCCGGCGCACGTTCTTCTGCACGGAGGTCAGGCTCGAGGACGAGCGGGCAGCGTCCCCGTGCAGGGGGTGCCCCGCCCGGCCCCGCAGACCCAGCGAGGCCCCGACCAGTGCCCGTGCGCCGCGGCCGGGCCCTGCGTGCGGACACAGCGTCCCCGCGTGGGTCCTCGCTGCTTCCGTCAGACCCACACTGACCTCAGAACCAGGCCGATGTCAGAACCACGCTGACGTCACAGGGCAGACTGAGATGCGTTCCTTCTAAGAACAGTACCCACATTATATATTGACCTAAGTCTGCGGTCCTTTTTTTAAACTACAAGACATTTCTACAGAGAATTTGTAGGGAATTCTATTAAAAAGTGCATTGGCTTTGGAGAAAAAAGTGTTGGTTTTCTCAAAAAGAAGGCAGCGAGGGAGAGACGCGTAAAGGGAGGAAAGGCAAACCGAACGGACGGTGTGGAAAACAGAACAGGCGTTCGAGCCGCTGTGGCCGGGGACACTGCTCGCTGGCCCTGTTCCTCTGCGCCGTCCACAGTTCAGTGACCCTCACGGTAATCGGGAGAGACTGCACAGGTCGCCGAGAGGAGTGCGGGTCACGGCGGGGTGCAGCCCCCCACTGCCCCCTCCGCCAGCCCAGCAGCCCCACCTGGCGCCTGCCGGGCACCCCAGTAAGTCTCGGGACTCTCAACGTTCCGCCTGAGCTCCATCTCCATTACAGGAGGCTGAAGTTTCTTTTATATCAAGGCAGCTGGCGTCGACGGCAAACTGGTTTGCGCGACCATCACAGAGGCGTTACCTCCCCGCACACGTGGGGGGGGGGGGACGCGGGAGTCCGAGCGCCTGGAACGACCGACCGAGCGTCCTGCGGACTCCAGTTCCTCGGAGTCGTCCGCGCACAGAGCTACCGCTCGGCCTAACTCTGCAGCCGGTCTCCAGTCTTGTGACGCGGGGAACGAAACATCTCCATGCCCATCGTGTAGCGGCCAACGCACTCTCCCCTTTTCTGTTCACGTTGTTGGCGAGGTGCACACAGGGTTGACAAGCACTATTACCCCAGTTCCGTGAGTTTAAAAATTTAGGAACGTAGTTTAGTGTGTATAAGAGGCGTCTATTGATATGACTTCCTTTTCAAAGAGCACTCCCAAGGTGATTATAAAGGTATTTTCAATACAAATTATCAAGGAAAGAAAGTTATAATTACAAGTAAAATAAATGAGAAAGTGTTACAGGCAAGTCGCCCAGGGCAATTTATTAATAAAGGTTATTAGATTTCCAAGATGTGTTACCTTGTAATTATTACATGATTTTGGTAAATCTAAATAAGACATTTTGAATTCAGCAAAGAAATTGTTAAAATGTAAATCATTTCCATATTTGCCCTAAAATTGAAAACAGCAGATGATATTTTGAGCCCATTCTAAGAGATAATCTGTTCCAGATTCTGAAGTGCATTTTCTCTTCCGTTGCCTCTTCTGAATGTGGGAAACTTAGTGCCTGAAGCTCAGTCTTCAAAAGGAAGCAGGAGGGCCGGCAACTGCCCATCTTGGGGAACCCGCCCCTTCTCTGTGTCCAGGGTCCGCCGACTCGTTCTGTTTTTTCCAGTCCATTAGATTCCAAAAAGTACTTCCGACTTCCCTCAACAGGCTACTTCTCCAGGTAGAGAACATACTTACTTCTCATAGAAATTCGATTTCAGCAGCTTACTATCAGGAACCACGTAAAGGACTTCCCTTCTTCGGGGCCGTGTTCCGTGGGCCTGGCTCTCGGAGACGGACTCGTTCCTGGTTCAGGAAAGCCCTAGGTCTCCGTTTGGGAGATGTGTAAGCTGGAAGAGCCTTCTTCCATTTTTTTAAGTGGTGAATTTATTTATTTAAGATAAAACTTTACATTCCTCCCTAGGCATTCACTTATATTTTCAGTTTGTAAACATCCGTTCCCCCCTTCCCTCAGGTTTATTGAGATATAATTGGCAGATAACACCGTGCAGGTTGAAGCCGCGGGGTGTGATTTGCGGTGCGTGTACTGCCAAGTGCATCACAGCGCTTTGGTCTTTACTTGGCGAACAGCTCAGATTTCTAAAGCGTGTTGCTGGGTTTCCGAAAACTCTGTTGTTACACAGCAGTGTTCCTGTGGGTGGTTGGAGCCCGCCCAGCGTCTGATGACGACAGTTAGGGCTCAGGATAAAGCAAACAGGTGTCAGAGCCGTTGTAGGTCTGTACGAGTTCATTGTAACCCTCCCCGGACGGGAACAGACCTCAGGTATTTGGGACGGTGTTTGCTGAGATGTTTGGGAGAACGAAGGCAGCCTCTTCACTTACAGAGAAAGTTCATTTTGGTGTTTTGTTTTTTTCACCCAACATTTTAAGTGTCGACATAAAACCGTGGAAGGAATGGTAGGAATGATATGAAGTGACCTGGCTTCTAGTGTTTTGATCTATTAAAATCTTGATTACCTTTTTGGCAAAATGAGTATAGTTTGCCTCCCAGGGTAGTGTGAATGTGGTTATTGTTGTACCTGTCAATGGCCGTATTTGGCTAAACTACCTCTGGTTATCCAGAGTACTTCAGAAGTTCCTACTTTCAGATCCTCTCCGTAGACCCAGGGGAAAATTTCTTCATAAACTCACTGGACACATCGCCAACGCCGGTCAGTAGGACACGGGCTCATGAAGAGTTAGTGCTTCAAGGGAAGGTGTTTCACACTCAGTGACAGTCGCCTGCCGTTGGGCGACCCCTCGCCCCTCAGGAAGTGAGGTCACTGCCCCTTTGTGACGAGGACAGACCTAAGGGCTCCACTTTGCAGAGGACGTTGGCCCTGTGAGGAGTGTCCCTCTTCCCGGGGGCGCTAACGGAGCCTTTCTGAAACAGTTCAATGCATGCTTTAAAATCAAAGAGGAAGACTGGCCCTGTTCATCAATCATCTTCCTTCTTTCAAACGATGGTCAAAGGCTCCAAAGAGCTTTACCTGCAAAGGAGCCCAGTGGCTCTGGGTGTGTAAATGAGGCTGAAAACCTGCAGAACTGGTTGCTGATACATTTTGTTTGCTGTGGGGTTACATTATCGTCTTTTAGGTGCTACTGGTGAATCTCCAGTGGCTCCGAGTTGTCAGGGAATCTCTATTTTATTCTTGGAGCACACGCGTACGTGGGTATTTGAATCCCATCGCGTGAGCTGCTTGTCTTGTGCGTGATCAAATGCATGCGCGTTACTAGTAAAAGTTACGTATGTTAATCCTCACGGTTCCGGTTTCGCGGCCTCAATTTGTAAGGCACGGTTTTTAAAGCTGTCCTTCTGTTGCTCTTTTAGGAACAGGAGTGCCCGTGAGGAGCCCAAGGCCATGCACGCCCCAGATACCCCTGGTACGCTCGCGGACCACGCAGTCTGGGCCTCGCACGGCTTCTGGGGAGAAAAGCCGACCTGAACCGAACTGATGGCTTTGAGCCTTTCAGCCAGTTGCTTCTGAGCCAGACCAGCTGTCCGCTGAAACCTCACGGAAGACCGAGAGAGGGCCGCAGGGTGCTTGCGTTTTCCTGAAACAGGAGGCTTCCACGCTGCAGGCGGGACTGCAAAAGCTGGCGCGGCCGGTCCACAGCCCTCGAGACGCCGGCCGCCGCCGAGAACCGGAGCGGAGGTCACACTTGTTCCCACGGTGAATGTGGCTTTGCCAGACTGAGGACCCAGAGTCCGCAGTGTCATCTGCATTTTCTGCCCAAAATGACTTCACACAGCCGGTTATCCTACTAAACGTCGATGTTAGATTAGATACCTCGGTTTTTATGTCCGAAGGGTTCAAAGATCTGTGTTTCTATTTGAGGAGGGTCATGCGTTTGTCATCTAAACTAATGGGCGGAGGAGGCCGGAACTGACTTCACACTGCCCGCCTCCAGCCCGGGTTTACTGGATGAAGTCCACGGGCCCCTAGAAATTAGGGAATGGGGGGGACTCTCAAAGAATCCACACCCCTAACTCAGCTACCACTTATTTCACAAGCACCTGGCAACAGGGGGACTGGGTCAGGGACGGAGCGGGAAAGGGCCCCCGCACCTGGTTCTGAGACCGCAGCCCGCGCCGCATTCTCGGCGCTTGTGTACAAGGTCTGGCACGTTTCTGTGAAAATCGGTCCAGGCAGAAGCATCTGTTACTCTCTTCCTGTGACTGAGCTTAGAAGATGCAGAACTTTTCTTTTATAGAAAAGTGGTATTTATACAGATAACGACTTTTTTCCTCTCTCTTACCCCCGCCCCCTTCCTCTGGCAACCCATCTGCTGTCTGTGTCTGTGAGCTCGGCTGGGGGATTAGTGTTCATTTTGCATGTGGGACTAAGGCTTCTAGAAACGACAACACAGCAGGTCCCCTGCCACTGGAATGTGTGGCTACCAAGCGAGCAGTCTTGAGCACACCAGGAGCTGGAACCAGGAGAAGGAGCCGGCCGTCAGTGGCCTGTAGGTGACCAGCCCGCCACTGCTGCGTGTAGTCGGGCCAGGATGTGACAGTGTGCCCTGTCATCTCGTCGGCTGGGTGTGGACAAGAGTGACCTATCTCAGCAGACGATGCCGATTCAGAGTGTGGCACTTCCCTCTGGGCGCTCGCCCCGTCCCGTCCCCTCTGGGTGTTCACACACTGGAAATGTGCTAGAGCCTGACAGACACCAGCCCAGTCTGGTCCTGACCCATGGCGGCTCCTTCCTCTTCGCCTCCGCCTGCCGTTTCACTGACTATGTGAGCTCGGCTGCATTCGCACTTAAAAAAGAAAGACGCCTGGGAACATCAGAGTGCACTGAAAGATTTTGGTTCAGAATGACCCCACCCAAATCACTGCCCTTTATCCAAACTGAACACCTAACCTGTCTTTCCTTGGACATTTTTATCTTCTAACTTAGGGCCCCATGCTTTTCCCTCTCTGCAAGACACTCGCAAACCCTCATGGGCCCTCCTCCCATGGCTGGGGCAGCTTCTCTGGCCCCGGTTTGAGGTTCCGACACGTGCTTGTCATCCTGCCTGGTTTGGGCCCCCGCACATGCCTTTCCCTGAAATAGCACAGTGGGGCGTCTCGTGGTGACTCCCCATCTTCTGTGTCCATCGAGGGCCCAGTCACCGTGATTGGTTTCTGCTTTCTTCTTGTCCTTTTTTAAAGCATAAACGAACAGGTCTTAAACTTTGGTGCTCGTCAGCTCTTAGAGACGTGCCTTTGGGAAACTCAGGTGAAACGTCGGGCTTGACCGCAAGGTGTTTGCAAACTGTCCGCAGCGCAGCTCCGCGGTCATTCACGTGCGTGTGCCTCGCCTGCGATCGGGTCATTTTTGTCACGACAGAGGGAAGATCAAAGTAAGCCGGGTTGTGCTCCTGTTTGTGACCTGACTAGGTGTCCCACATGCGGAGCCCTCGTTCACTTTAGAGAGGAACACTCGCTGGAGAAAGCTGGATTCACAAGAACAAGACTTTGGCCAAAAGTCCCGAAACATCACTTTTGATCAGTAGAAAATCACTTAGGGCCAAAAGTCAATTTGATTTGATAACTGCATTTGAAAAATCTTGGGTTTTTAAAATTTTTAAATCAAGATGAAGACCTTTTACCCCCATCTACTGTAGGAACATACAGTGTTATATTCTACACTCTTTGTAAACGCTTACGAAAAACTCCATTTTGCATTTCACATTGCTGGAACACCCTCGCTCCAGCACGCAGATGCACTCAGCGGCTGGGATGCCGGCGCCCGGGGGTCGCGGAGCGATGGCAGGGGCGTGGGGACTGCT
Organism: Desmodus rotundus; assembly: GCF_022682495.2. Taxonomy (NCBI): domain Eukaryota; kingdom Metazoa; phylum Chordata; class Mammalia; order Chiroptera; family Phyllostomidae; genus Desmodus; species Desmodus rotundus. Next base: position 90,871,833 of record NC_071399.1, on the reverse strand, counting down.
GACTTTTCATGCTGCAGAAACTCATCGACAAGAATGAGGTGACGATTTAAAAAGCAACCACGTCGAGGCATGGGTTTTCTAATTTTGTGTATATGGAATATATTTTTCAAATACAAATGTTTCTATGTTAGAGAAAGCGTTAATGTTGCCATTACCTAGGCTAAGCTAGTAAAAAAAATAGAAAAAAAAGGAAAACTTATTGCTTTAAGGTAGTCAGCTTGACTCAATTTAGATTTCATTATTATGGCTTTGCATACTGGAATTTTCTTATATGGATAGTTTTGTACTGCCCTTTTAAAAAATTTGTGAATAAAATTCTTACCTGGAATTCCTGTTTGCTCGTCCAGTGAGAATGTGACGGATGGTGTGAACACACACCCCCTCGCTGTCCTGGGAGGGCCTTGCTGGGTTCTGATCTTCCCAGCATAACCCTGTCGGACCCCGCAAACTTTATGGGGGAGATTCGAAATCCCTGTGACAACTAGTGACCTGGTGAGATTTCTCAGACACCTCGAGCTACTGAAATGCTTCGAGTTACTTGAGAAGCTTTGGTATCAAGATTTTATGATCTCTTTTCTCCCCCTGCATTTTAAGACACAAAGAGGAAAGGAACTGAAGAAGCTTTGGATTCATTCTTTGTGGGGGGCTCTAGGGTGTACTCCTGCAGAGAGTGGGGTAAAAAAGGAAAGAAGGAAGAAAGAAACTCCCACAGAGCAGTACTGGCCACTGTCAAAGTTTCCTTTTTCCTTCTGAGTTTCTCACCCTCCTTCTTTCTCAAGCCCTTTATTCCACTTTCCCTTCCTTCCCGTGGGGACCCTAATACAAGCTATTATTCAATTTTGAGAGAGGAGTTTAAACTTCTTGGGAAAAAATGGGTTATTTGAAAGTGACACCATATTTTCTCCACTGGTGAGTCTGTGGCATTGCAGGGCACTGGCGCCTGTGGGGAGGGACAGTGGCTTCTTTCCCCCTCTGCACCCCCTGCCACCACAGACACAGCAGCCCACGCAGATGGGCTGGGCTCATGGGTGCCCGCAGCTCTGAGAAAAGATAACTCCAGCTTTGTGAGTTCTAACCGGAGGTCAGAAGTGCTCTGTAGCCACACAAATGGCCTATTTTCATTATTAGTGCTATTATTAAGATCTCTTTGCTCTTGGCTACTCGTCATGCTGAATTTGTCCATTTGTCCCATTTTAACTCGAGAAGATATATAAGGTATATAAACACAACTTAAATTTATCATTTGGTCATCTACAACATCTAAGAAGTTTCAGTGAGACTTGGTGTGTGGTTCTGAGATACAGTTACGCTGAGTCGAGCCAACAGTTCGCGGTAACATTGCTTACGTTGCGTTTCAGCCCTTGGAAGGTCACCGGGTTTCTGCCACGGAGACTAAGCAGGCCAGGGTCGGGTCCTTTCCTAAACCACCGGAGGCATCGGAGTTAGTGTGATTTATGGCTGCTCTCACACTAGCCCCTCCAGAAGACTTGACTTTTAAGTTAACTGGCAGAACTCCTTTTTCTGGCACCATGGGTGGTCTTCTGAAGCAGGTTTCAATAAGTATATTGTATAAAGACAGAGCCTCCTTTCTTTTTATCTTCATTTCTAATGGAGTTAAGGATTCCTGTTGAAGACAGAAATAGCTGCACCCTATCTGTGTTGTTTGGGGTTGAACTTGGCCAGCAGAACGGTGCGCAGGAGGTTTTCTTACCTCTCCTGACTATTCACAGTAGATGGGAGATCTACAGATCGCAGCTGGCGGTGCCTCGGGAACCCCTGAGGGTGCGGGCTGCCCGATGGAGAGGTGCATGCCTACCATTCATGCATCGAGCGGAAACGGTTCCCTTGATGTTCTCAATTCAAGTCTGATTCCCCGCAGGAGACTCTTAAGAGGCCATCCTTCCTTGTTCCCGAATGACCATCTGTTTACATGGTCGTACAGGTATGTCCTCGGTAGCAAAAGCAAGGCCAGGGTGAGGCAGACTGGCAGAGGTAGGATAGGAACAAACCTTCAAAGGTTTTATACAATAGGTCTTGACTGTGAAGGCACACACCAAATTCTCCTCGGACCCAGGGCCCAGGGCTGTCCTGAGGGAGGTCAGGAAGGGCACAGGAACCTGGAGCTGATGCTCAGGTGGGCCCTGAGGGTGGTGTTGGCCCCCCCCCACCCCACTGGGGGTGGGCAGGGCAGGAGGAGCCCGCACAGCGCTGTGAAGGCCTGGCTTGTTCTGAGAGCCGTGAGGACGGGGCAGCTGGAGCTCAGGGAGCGGCCGAGTTCTGGTTGACAAGTGTCTAGTGGGCTGTGCCCCAGGCTTTGAACTGGCCCCGAAGGGAATTTGCTCACCTTTAAACAAATGGGTGACACAATATAAAACTCTAACACCGCTAGTCTTTCTGAGCAGAATAAGCCTAGAAATTGAGGGCATGGCCACCTAGCCTGGGGGACAGGCGGACACTCAGTGCCTGGCTTGAAAATAAGGAGCCTGAGATTGTTCTCTGTCACCGAGGTCGCCGGGGCCCCATCGTGACTTCAAGGCAGGACAAGGACTTGGCCGCAGCACCTGCTCACATCACATCAACGGATGATGCTCCACCCGCCTTTGTGGGGCCTCAGGCCCGATCTCGGCTCAGGCCGGGGGTCCTGAGAGACAATATTCAGAGAACACTGACCATTTTCCGAGACCAAGTACTGCCTATAATACCACCTTCAGACCTGGGTGAGCCAACCCCCGACCCTGGCCCTGTGCCTCAGGGAGCCCCAGTGCTTTGAAGAGTCTTTCTTGAAATGTTCTACACCCCCCTTCAAAGGTGAGGATCGGGCAGAGTGGCCAACACTTAGGTGGGGTGCCTGGCAGCCGAAACAAGGCCAGCGTGGGCCACAGTCCTGTTTCTCTCCTTCATGGCCCTCCCTTACTCTCGCCCTGGCTTTCGGGCCAGATGCTCCAAAGACCTTCAAGTCTTGCCCTTTGGGTTTTCCTGGGGCCCCGTGGCTGGGACTTGGCCTCAGGAAGGGGCCTGCTGAGTGGATCCTCCAGCGATTAAGAACTGGACGGCATTCGTAAAGCTCTGAGGTCTGAGGTCAAGGTTAGCTTGAGAAAGTCTAACTGGCAAGTACACTTTCTCCAATGGCGGATTTCCGATAACCTCAGTTTGAGAGACGACTGGGCTCAGTCTCTCCTTCCTGTGCTTTAGAGCCGAAGGGGCCTGATGACCAGTGTGGGGGAGCAGCGGTGGTAGAAGGAGGGTGTGGGAGTTGGGGGACCGCCAAAGATCAGGGGTTCAAGGGGGCACTAGAACCGCACTGCACCATCAGACCTTTCTGTGCCCCTGAGCTGCCTCAGTCTGCTTCTTCCTCAAACATAAAAAGGCTGAGAAAGTAGCACATGAGGGATAGTACTGGATTTTGAAAACTCCACCTCATCCGGAGAAAACCCACCCAATTCTGTGAGCTTTGGCCTGGGTGGGGGTGGGGGGAGGAATGCCGCCACGCCAACTTAGATCCGTGGAGTGAATCCAAGGGCTGGAAAGGACCTCACGGATAATGAAGTCCAGAATATAAACAGATCAATATGGGAAAAGCGAGGCCCGAGAGGGAAAGCAATGACACGTGGTCATTTGGGTCAGCACGTCGTCATGCCCATAAACCACTGACACAGTCATCACCTGCTCAATCTGTTTCAAACACCTGTCTGCCACCTCCCACCACGGGGAGCAGGCAGCTGCGGGCAGTAAGGACCGTCAGCAGTGAAGGGATTCCGGTCAGATTCGTCCCACAGCTGAGACCCGCCCCCAGGGTGACTGACTCCCAAGACGCCAGTCTCTGCTGCTGTCCGTCACAGGGGGGAGATGAGCGTCCGCATCAGGGGCACGTGTGAACCTCCCTCAAAATCTGAGATGAGGTGCGTGGAGACCAAATAAGGATGAGGAATGTCTGGGGGGCCCTGGCTGGGTGGCTCAGTCGGCTGGAGTGTCGTCCCGGTGAGCCAGGGTTGCAGGTTCGATCCCCAGTCAGGGCACAGACAAGGAAGTAAGCAGGGAGTGCCTGAATGGGTGGAGCAACAGCCAAATCAATACACAATATTTTTAAAAATGTCTGTTGTAAACCTGTTCTCTTGCAATTTACGGCGTGCCCCTAGCCTGATATAACTCTGAAGAGGCTGAGGTGAGTGGTTAGCGCAGACCCGAGGAAAGAAGATTATTGAGGGAGCCGTCCGAAGGGCTGGAGTCAAGGCCAGAGGATGTCGGTCGGGTCTGAAATGTACTAAGGATCCCGTGTGACAGGGGTTGGACTCGAGCCCTCCTGTGCGACACAACAATCCGCACGTCATTTTTAAGGATCAGGAAGACAATGTCCCTCCCTCTCCCACCCCCAGCATCCCCATTCCTCTCTGCATCCCCCACGCTGTGCCTCAGGATTAACTACAGAGGAGCTTGATCTCAAACCTAAACGCATTGCTTTTTCCAGTGCAGACCCGTTTACATCATGTAGAAGAAATGGCAAATGAAACTCATCTCTGTCCTTGATGTAATAATCCCTCACCCACGAAAAGAACTCGGCTGCTCCCTGTGTCCGTTTCCCAGATAAGCAGCCCCAGTTATCTTATGTTTTCTTTCCTTTTCTTTAAAAAGCTTGTATTTATTTATTTTTAGACAGAGGGGAAGGGAAGGAGAAAGAGAGGGAGAGAAATATCAATGTGTGGTTGCCTCTCACATGCCCCCTACTGGGGCCTGCAACCCAGGCATGTGCCCTGACTGGGAATCGAACTGGTGACCCTTCAGTTCTCAGCCTGCGCTTAATCCACTGAGCCACACTAGCCAGGGCTCAGTTATCTTATGTTTTCATCAGAGGTCCTGTCTCTGAGTCTTTCCAGCAGCTTCTGTGAGGGGCACTGGCTGGCCAGGAGACAGGCTCACGGGGAAGGTCATTCTCTGCGACACTGGGGTGGGCAGCTGCCCCTTCACTGAAGCTGAGTAAGCCCCCACTCAAGGCAGAAAAGCGGGCAGAAGTCAACAGAGGCCATCATGAAGGGCGGCGACTGGAAGGAGGCCCAATGCTGAGAAAACCCGAGGAGGACGAGAATCCCAAACACGGTTATTAACAGCAGGGAGATAAAGCCTTTGGAAAATACAAACACCGTATGAGACCTCAGGGGAGTGGAAAAAAAGCCAGCAAATTACATGTGAGCCTGAAACGCGAGATGCCCGAGGCGACCACAGGGCACACAAGCCGTGCTGGAGCGCATAGTTGAGGGATCGAGTCACAGAGGAGGACGGGAGCGATTTCCCGCTGAGCATACCGAGACCGCATCCTGGGCCCTGGGACAGCAGGGGGCTCAGATGAGGTGGGGGCGCTGGGAGGGAAGGCACCAGCTGGGGAAAGGGGTGGGAGGCAATGGTTTTGGAGAAAACCAGCAAAGTTTGTGTGAGTGGAGGCTAGAAGGAAGAAGGCCCCACCCCATGGCGAAGGAGAGGCCCACTGAGGGAGGCTGGACCCAGTAAGTCAGCTAATGGTGTGGCTGCACGGTGCCAGGAGACGGCCCCAGGGACCCCGTGGCTGGAGTGGCTCTTTGAGGCACGGAGAGGCCAGGCAGCATTGCAGCCGTGGTGAGGTCTGGTCTGCCCTGCAGCCGGGGCAGCAGATTCCTCAGGGCCTGGGACGTGCTCAGCGGGAAGGGGACTGGGGTCCTCCCACCTTTCCGATGACCGACACAGTCATCCCATCAAAGGCTGAAGCTCCGGAGGCCCGGGCTGCCTGTTCCTGCTTTCAATCACCAAGGCGCTGCCTTTTGTGAGCGGCGGCCAGATCAAGGTTACCCCTCACCGGATCTTTCTCTTGTGAGCTGTTTCCTGCCCATGTTTTCACAAAAAGCCAACAGGGGGTGGGAAACAGTGGAGGACAGAGGAGGACAGAGGAGGCAAGTGTGGCAGAGATGGGGGGCAAAGTCCTCGGGCAGCGGGAAGCTGAGTGGGGAGGCATGTGGGGGGCCCTGGGGTCCAGGCCTGTGGCTAGCGGCCTGTGGGCCTGGAGGGCTTGGGCAGGGAGCCAGAGGCCCTCAGCAGCCCCAAGGACCTCTAGTGGCAGGCTGGAGGTAGTGAGCATCCCTGGGGCCTCTTCCCGAGCCCAGGCCCAAGCAGGCCTCTTCCGCTGCGTCAGAAAACACGAGTCCCTCAACCGTGTGCAAACATGGGTGGAACCTGTAGGCCCATCACAGTGGTCCACACTCACAGCGCAGAACTGAAGAGCGTGACCCTCAGCGGGGAGAGGGACGGGGCCCCTGGAAATGGAAGTAGGGGGTCCTCGAGAACAGAAGTGGGAAAGGAGACCTGAGCTAGGGCACACTGGGTCTCTGGAGCCAACAGGGACAGCAGGGAGGTGAAGGGGGACACTCTGCAAAGGCGTGAAGTGACCTGTGGTGATGAAAAGCGTGGATTTTGGAGCCGCGCAGTTTGGATTTGAAGCTGTGTGACCTTGGGCGAGCGACTTCCCTTTGCTCTGTGCCTCAGTTTCCTCTGCCATAAAGTAAGGATTAAAAATGGGATCTGCCCTGGCCAGTGGCAGCTCAGTTGGAGTGCCCTCCGGTACACCAAAAGGTTGCGGGTTCGATCCCTGGTCGGGGCACGTACGGGAGGCAACCGATCGATGCTTCTCTCTCCCTCCTCCTTCCTCTCTCTAAAATTGATAAATACATCCTCTGATGAGGACTGGCAGAGAAAGGATCCACCTCTCAGGATTGTTCTGAGGATTGTCAATATGTGTAAAGCCCTTGGAACTCTGTGTGACATGAAGGAGGTGCTCGTTGCAGATGAGCAAAGGTCTTTCGAGTCTCGTACTCAGAGAACCTGGAGGAACTCAGGGATGGTGGACAAGGAGGCAGCGAGCAGGCGGCAGACCGGCTGGAGGGGCTGCTGCGGATGGGCGCTGCCCACAGTCTCAGGCGCCGGGGGCTGCTGGGGAGTCAGAGGAGACGTAGCTTTCTACTTCTTATTTTATAGATTTAAAAATATATGACCTTTAAAATGGCATTGGAAATCGCTTTCCCGTTACATGGCCTACAAAACTAAAATTAAAGCGCTCTGGTATTTTTATATTGCATAATTCAAGAGCTGTTGCTTAAACACGTATTTACTTGTGGCCAAAAGAACAAACAGAAAACAAATGTCAGAGTTTAATTATTTGGCTCAAAAAATAGATGATGCTAGGGCAGCATAAGGAGAAAAATGAGTTCTACCAAAAAAAAAAAAAAGGTTACTGAAAATGGTAAAATTAGTAACCAAAGCAAAAATAGTTTGCATTTCAACGCTCGTGAAGTCCTCCACCAGAGGAAAGGCTCCAGTGTCCGAGCAGGCTTATGGCCAGGAAAGAGGGCGGGAGGGGACTTGGGTCAGGGGACCTGAGTTGGATGCCCAGGCGGAATCGAGATACGTCTCTCAGATGAGGAAGAAGACGCTGATTTTTCAATCAACTTATAATACATTCATCCATGCCTCTCAAATACATACGTGCCTTCCTAAAGCTACATTTCTTCACGTGAGGGGTCCGGGCCACATGGTCAAGCCCCTGGGCACTCTGGGTCTCAGCACCGGGCAGGCCATGGCCTTGCCCCCAATTCCTGCAGGAAGGAGCCAGAGAGCGGGTGGGAACAGGCCCCACCTGGCCCCATGTCCCGGAGAGCTGGGAGGTGCGTTCGGGGTCCCTCATCTCCCTCTGCTGCTCTGCCCTGGCCGGCTCTCCACCCTCCACTCCTGCATGGGAAGTCCTTATCTCCTCGGGGCAAGCAACTGGCTAAGATTTGGGGGAAAGCTCAGAAAGGGGAGTCCCCAGCTGGGCCTTGGGCCCGTGCTTCAGCCTGCTTTCCAAAGGGCTCGGAAGCCCAGCACGAAACGCCCCACTGCCTCCCTTTACTAGGCCTCCGTGTTTTGGGCAGAGGCCTCCTCCTGGGGTTGCTGCCCGGGCTGGTTGAGAGCGTGGTACTGCAGTGGCTGTGGCCACAAGGACCTCTTCACGCTTCACAGCCACCTGGGCCAAAGCACACCTAGGTCCCTGTCACCGCTGGTCTCTGCAGCACGGGATAGGGTCCTTCCCCCATCACCCAAACACTGATGATGGGCCCAGGAGCAGGGGGACATGGCGGATTCCAGGGAACCGGGCCCCCTCGCCCCACCAGCCCTGTCCCAGGTCCCCACCGAGTCTGTCTCCGCAAACCAATGTTCCGGCACTGACCCGGGCAGCTCAGTCCGTCTCCCAATGACCACGCCACCCGCTCGGCCTTCCGTCGAGTGGGAGCCACACCACAAGCCCTCGGCCCCGGGGGTGGGGAGGGGTGATGATGATTAAGATGACCCCACAGTTTGGACACAAGACCAGGGACAAGATGGGTGTTATCAAGGCCTGGGGAAGGTGCATCCCCACCCGAGGCCCGGGCTGGCTTTCTGTCCCATCCTGCTCGGTCTCCAGGTGGAGAGTAAGTAAGCAGTAGGCCCCCCGGGCAGACAAATGCCTGCTCAACCTCCTGCAGGTGAACGTGACCCCCTGGGCCTCTCCCTGACCCCTTTCCACACAGCCTCGTTCATTGGGGATGCTGGGAAGTCCCTGAGGCCCCCTGAAGTGCTGAGGTCTGGAGAAGTGACTGCAGAGGGCGGGAGTGTCCGAGCAACTCATTCTCGGGTGGGCACTCCCCAGGCGACATGCCGGATGTCCGCACACCTTTGAGGTCAGATGACGGCAGAGAAGGGTCTCCTCCCCTTCTGTTGCACAACAGCTGCTGAGATGGAAGGTTTTTAAAAAATGCTGGAAGCTCAGGAAATCTGACACTCGGTCTCCACAGCAGCAGTCGCTCTGCCCACACGTTCCCGCCCGCCAGCCAGTGGCAGGCGGAGGGCCGCGCCAGAGACCACTTGAAAGAGAGCAGTTGGCTATGCGCTCCCTGGAACTGCAAGTCTGCACATCACTCGTGAACATCTGACCAGGCCACTCTGGCTCAGCTCCCCCACCCTGCCGGTCTGGGCTGGAAGGGGCAGCTCACGTCCAGCCTGGTTGCCACATCAGCCTGCTGTCCCCTGGCCAGGGACCCCGTCCATCTCTAGCCCATGCGATCGTGGTCACCGTGTGCCCAGCTCTGCGCGGGGTACTTCATGCCAACTGGCCGTCCGTCAACAGCTTTCTGCTGAGGCCCACGATGCTCGGGCTGTTCCATGTGACAGGGATGCGGCGAAGAGTAAAACAGTGCTTTGCCACCAAGCGGCTTGCCGCAGCAGCGAGGGAGGTGTTGCCAGCCATGCAATAAGAGCAGGCTACATGGTATTTGGTGCCGATGAGTGCCACAAAGGAAGTCACCCAGGGACGCACGAGAGGTGACGGTGTGCGGGCAATTCGCTTCTCCCCTCACGTCGGGTCCCCACCACGGGGCTGCGGAGTGGCGGTGAACAGCTACACCCCATTTTGTGGATGAAGGAGGAGGGGACCTGGGACGCATGTCACTAAGGCTGCCAACCTCACAGAGCTGAGCCAGAATTGAAACCAGGTCTTCCGGTCACAGAAGTCCATGTTCTTGCCATCGGGCTGTCGTCCAGAGACCTAAAATGCTGTGAACTTCTGGTCACAAAGCCCAGCAGATGTTAGCCCCGCGGTGATGTGATGATGGCGGTGTCGGGGAGAAGCTGGAGTCCTCGGGGTACCAGGGGGTGGGGAGGGAAGGGGTTGGTCACCGATGGCATCTGTCCATGGCGAGGAGCCCGGTGTGGACAGAGTGCCGGTGCCAGGAGGGGCCGCTGTGCACAGACAGGGTCCTCAACACAGAGCCCTGGTGCCGGTGGGGGCTGGTTTCCAGGTGCAGACACTCCTGTGGTGGCCGTGCCAGGTTACCGAGGTGATGCCGGTGAGCATGGACTTGGGAAGAGGTGTGGGCGACTACGACCTGGCTGGTCTTTGGGGGCCCCGGCTCCCCAGCCAGCGGGAGGGCACCCCTCGGAGGCCGTGTGCCGTGGAGGTGAAGAGCGTGGATTCTAAAGCCCGGCAGACGGGGTCCAGGTCCCAGCTTTGGTGCTTATTCGCTGTGTGATTTTACACACCTGCCTCTGAGACAGCAGGAAAGCACACGCACACGCACACGCACACGCACGAGCGGCAATGGGGACCCAGTCAGGGCTGCCTCAGCCCATGGAGGGAAGGCGTGCACACGCCCCTCCTGCGTGCGCTCTCCACACCATTCCCACCGACACTCTCAGGGTCCCCAACACCTGCCGTCACCTCGGACGCGTGGGACGTGCTCTAACAACCACGATGCCTCACAATCCTTCCAACTCCCTCGGGACTCCCGGAGACCCACTCACACCCTCCAGGGTGCGCGTTGGAGCCCTTTGGCGGGGTCACCATCACCCCGGACGAGAGGCACGTTTAAAACCTGTGGTCTAACCGCAGAGCACACCTGACCGCTGGAGGTCGGAGAGGACGCCCCTCCTGAGTCTCTGTCTCGGGCATCTGGGCGCCAATCTGTGCCACAAGCAGCTCTGCACTGAGACCACGTGACCACAAATATCTTAGACAATCCAAGAGGTTTCAAAACGTGGCTGGGTGGGCAAATCAGGCAGGAAGAGACTGCAGGGCCAGGTCTCCCTTCCCCCCTCCACCTTCTTCTCTCCCCAGAAGGTCCCGGGGCCAAAGTCAGGCTTGGCTGCAAATGGCCGGGGGCCATGCCATTCACAGACCTTTAATTTCAGAAACTCACTCCTTTCTCTTTGACAAATCAGCAGGTTTTTTTTCCCCCCTTTGGAAGAGGTACTTAGAAACTGAGGTAAATTAAAAAGTGATAAAACTGCCCTGGGTTCACAAAATTCGGTAAGAAGGAGGGAAAAGCACACCATCCCTGTTTAGCACAGAGCGGAAGCGATGTTTCGCGAAGACGTCGTGGCCTGAAGAGGTCCTGCCACACTCAGAGCTGGGCCAACCTTCAGTGCTTGTTGGAAAACTTGGAGTCCAACCTGTAGGTGTGGAGGACTTCATAGAGCCATTGGTCTCTGGGCTTTTGCCCTGCCCAGTGCCTCGCCCACCCGCAGGCCACCTCTGCCTGTCGCCGATTGGTCGCTGTCACCCGCCCTCCGCATCATCCAGTTCCCGCCATTTGAGTGGCTGTAAGGCCTGTCAGCCCTGCGGCCAGAGCTCCTGTCCCGTCTGGGTTCCTCTGCAGCCCTGGACGGCGCGCTAGTCCCAGACCGTCTCTGCCTCATCGGCTGCCTTCAGCTTTCAGAAGCCCACTCAGTCCCTCACTCTACACCGAACCGCCCCGTCGCCTGGCCCACCACCACATTATGACGTCCTCGGTGACCCTCTCGCCATCCCAGGGAAGGGGAAGGTGTCCTCCTGCTCCGAGGGTCCACACCCCTTCCCTGCGCTCCCCTCCCCGCCCTCCACGTTCTGAGGCTCCTGGCATGGGAGGAAGGTCCATCTTCCTCATCTTCCTCCAGGCCTGCGGCTGCATCCTGACACCTCACGCGTGTTCGGCACACCTCGGAGTGCCGTCCTCGAGTGTGTTTGTGCCACCACGAGAGAGGGGAGGCGCGTTCCCCCAGCGGGAGATTGCCGAAGGGGCTGGCTTGCAAATGGCTTCACTTACAGGGAACGCATGAGAGAGTCTAATGATTATCAGTAAGAGGCAGGTGACGGGAAAGTGAGACAATAAAAAGTGGTTTTTTTTAATCCTCTCCTGAGGACATGCTTACTGATTTCAGAGAGAGGACAAAGGAGGGAGAAAGAGAGAAACATCGATCGGTTGCCTCTCGTCCGCACCCTGAGAACTGAACCCGTAACCCAGGCATGTGCCCTGACCAGGAATTGAACCTACGACCTTTCCGTTTATGGGGCAACGCTCCAACCAATGGAGCCACACCGGCCAGGGCTCGAGTTTGTCATAATTAGTAATTTAGTAACCTTTTCGCGACAGCATTATAAATCACTGGAAAATAGACAAAAACAGAGGCAGAGTCTTAAAAAAAAGTCACCTAGCTCCCTGTTCCTTGTCATGCCTTCTCCTTCACTGAAAAAGCTAGGCAGCTGCCAACGAGAGCTAAAGACACAGAGGAACAACCACTGAGCGACTGCACTTACACGCGGCCCCTCAAACGGTGAAGTCATGGGGACACAGAGCAGAATGGTGGCTGCTGGGCGGGGGGGGGGGGGGAGGGGAGGGGACAAAGGTCAGTGCTTGGTGATGAGGGGGCTGGGAGGATGCACAGCCCTGGCACTGGGTGGGGTGGTCCCGCACCACAATGCGATGCCCCTAGTGCCGCACAACCGTGTCCTTAAAAATGGTCGAAACGGTAACTTTTACGTTACGTGCATTTTCCTGCGATGGTTACGATGGGAGTGAGGAAACCGAATGCTCAGAACTCACAAGTGTCCTCCTCCAGCCATCCCCGTGTTCCTGTCGCTGATGTGGCGTCGATCGAGCGGACAAGCGACGCGGGCCAGGAGCTGCGCCGCAGTGACGAGTGAGGCGGCCGCCAGGTGTGGGACGGTCGGCCTGCGGTCGGCCGTTACAGCCGTCTCTCCAGGAGCAGCTGGAGAAAACACCGAAGAGGTGCGTGCGGGCAATGCTCCCATCGCTGGCAGTGTGAGGGGCCGCGTGGTACTGGCCGCACCCTGGGCCCAGGGCCCCTCTGTCCCACCGGGCCTGTGGGCGAGCCTCCGAGGGCGCCCTTGACTTTGGGGTGGCGGGGGTGAGGCCCGCACCCGCTGCACACGGACAGCGCCGCCCTGATGCCGGAGGGTGTGTTTACACACGTGTGGTTCCCACGAGGTTCTGTTTCCTCAGCTTTATTTCCATCCCATCCCACAGCGTCCGGTCAGGAGCATGTGGCAACTTGGTCCTTTAAAGAAGTCTACCTAAAAGTGGCGCCTCTGTGATGTAACTTCACCCCAAGTCTTTCTGGGGGGAAAAAGGAAGGTTGGTGTATTTTTATCACAGGGGTTGTATCTGAATTGTCTAAAGACTGGTTACACAATAAACGTTGAGAGTTACGGTTAATAAACCTGTGCTTAGGGCGCTGGGTGTGTCGGGAGTGTCCGCTGAGACCTGAGTGCCCGCCACTCTGCAGAGAGGTCTGAGTCTGACTGGCCGTGAGACTCCTCCCCCTTTCCAAACGAGGTAGTAATTCAGATCAGACGGGAAACGAGGGTTCTCTCCAAACTCTGTGAGTCAGGCCCAACGCTAATGTCCTTGCAAAGGGCATCTCGTAAGTGAGAATGTGGCTATGCGTGTGTGTTGGGAGCGGGCTGGGCGGGCATAACAGGCCGACAATGGAAACCTCAGGCAGCGCAGCGCCCAGCAGGGGGATGCAGCCCCGTCGGAGCCCTGTCCAGGAGGAGCTGGGAGCCAGGACGCAGGCTCTGCCGTGGGCCTGGGAGGAAATGCAGTGGCACCTGGAGGCCTGGCGGTCCCCTGGGTTACAATACTGCATGCCGGCTGTTCACTGCCGTTCTCCTTTGGGTCCCTTTTCCTGGCACAAGTCTTCTCCCTGCCTTTCCTGTTTGCGGAAAGGGGGCATCAGGGGGTCCTCACTCCCTTGAGGGGGGTGCCATTTGGTCTTTTCAGAGCGATGTGACCTGCCGGTAATAGGATGAGAAGACACGGCCAGTGAAGCACGTCCTGGGGGAGCCACGTGCCTGGGCAGCCAACGCCTGTGTGCTTGTGTGACTTCCCGTTTCTGCTCCTCTCCCCTCCCGGCCGGTCTGGCGCCCTGGGCTGGCAGGCTGGCATGGGGCAGGGCCCCCTGGAACTTTAGGGTCTCTGGAGGCTTCCTGAGGCCTGGTTCCTGGAGAGGCTGGGGTGCAGCTCTACAGATCTAGGAGCACACCCCAGAGAACTCTTTCCCCCCTGCCCTCCTGCCCCGTCAGGGCAGCAAACAGAAGCTTCTGCACCCGGGGGCCATCAGGAGCTCTCCTGCCCCAGACTTCGGAGTAGCCGAATTACCACAAATACTTGTCAAACAGACTCTTCTTTAAAGTCTTGCCAAACAAGCTGACCTGCGACCGAAGTACCTGGAGGGGGGGCTCCATCCAGTCCCCCGCCCTCCTTTTCCCAACACGGCAGGCAACGTCCCTTCAGTGACCTCTTGGGTGGAAGCCCAGAGTGTAAATTCTGTTCCCCGTGGCTGTCACCCTCTCCCATGGTGGCACCTGAGGTCCTTGATGGACCTGTGACAACCACAAGGCTCTGTCTGAGAGACACTGGCCCTGAGAAGCTCCCAGCGACAGTCCCAGACTGGTCCCCCATTCTCTCCTTCTGCAGCCACTCAGGACAGACTCGGGCCCTGAGATAACGGCAGCTGCCGGGCGTTTGGCCCTGTTTGGAGGGCAGGCAGGCTGCCAGCTCCCTCCGGGAAGTGGAAGCCAACCCTGGACTCTCGTCCCAGAAAAATGCATACAAGCACAGATTTCTGCATATAAATGTGGGTGCCCCGGGGGTCTCGCTCAAAGCCCCTCCCTGCTGTTCAGCCATCACCCAGGACCACGTGGCCTGACAGTCTGACACGGTTTAACACGGTTTGATTTCAGATTTATCTTATTTGCAGCCAAAAGCATCCTCACCACTCTTGACATTCCCGTGTGGCCATGAGATGCTCTAGTGGTGTCCCTGTAAGAAATTCACCATTTTACTCAAGCTAGTTCAAGTCCGCAACCCAGATGTGCAACCAAGAGCATGAACAAACACGAGGTTGGTGTTATTAAAAGTCAGGCAGGAAGAGGATGCATTGACAGAGTTATTTTGCATACAAGAGAAAATCAATCTTCATTTTAAGTTTCTCTACATGACTATTTATGTCTGAGGCTGTAAAACTACACTAACAGAGACCGTGTAGGCACTGAAAGGAACAGGGAGGGAAGTGAGAAGCACAACCTTTATTATATATACTGGATACTCTTAGGAAGCTACAATTTCACACATAATGGAAATGTTTCATCACTCAGGAGACAGAAACAATTGCACTGCCAGTGACACATCATCTTTTGAAGCCTGTCCCCCAGGCGAGCAAGGAAAGGAAGCAGACATACCTGCCAGAGTCAGGGAGGAAACTGTTAGGGCCAAAGATCGCTTAGCAAGAGCGTGTAACCCTCAGCGGAGCTTTGACGAAGATGCAGCTAGCTGGGTACCTGATACCAGACCCTATTCACCAAATAAATGAAGACAAAAGGATGAATACATACATTTTTAAAAACAGCTTTATTGAGATATAATTCCCACACCATAAAACTCATCCATTTAGGTGTATAATTTCACGGTTTCTGGTACATTCCATGAACTTTTAAAAACAGCGGTAAAACGTTTATAGTTTTTTCTATGGAGTCAAGGCTGGGCAGCTTCTAGGTCATGGAAGGTTTGCCCTCCAGGGACCATGGTAAGTGGGATCCTCTGCCCACGCGGCAGCTTCAGAGCGTGGACGGGAGGCCCCAGCGTCTCCCATCCCGCAGGCTCGGCCTGGACCTTCCATTGTGTTCCTTCACTGAGGTGAATGGACCTTCCATGTCTGAGTCTTCTTGGAGGAGGTCTGTTCAAGTCTGTTTCAGCTGGGGTTCTCCAGAGAAACCGAACCAACAGGCATACGTGTGTGGGGGGAGAGAGGGGGGCGGGGAGTCGATTGTGACTGATCTGAAGGAGCCAGCTCCCACGATAATGGATGCCAGCGAGTCCAGACTTCATGGAGTGGTGGCAGCAGGCCCCCGCGTGCTCCGGGGCTCAGCCTTCTGTTGTGTTTGGGACTTCGGCGGATCGGACGAGGGCTGCCCACGTCCTGGAGGACGACCTGTGCCCCTCAGCCTTTACTGAGTTACATGCTGATTTCACCCAAAAACGCTCTTACCGAAACAGCCAGCAGGGTGTCTGGCTGCGTCTCTGGGAGCGGTGGCCCAGCCGGGTCGCCACGTGAAACCAACCATCTTCATGTCTATCTCAAGATGTGGTGCGTGGGCACGAACGCGGCACCCCAGGTGCGCGGCTGTGAAGCCGCGTGATGGCCGAGGAGGGGGCATTGCTCCATCTTGCACTTTTTGCACACCTCTGAGCCAGCCTCGGTGGCTGCCGTCACACGTGGACTGGCCCCTGCTCTGTGCTCCTCAGAGGCGGGCGGCCATGGGATCGGATGCGCACCCTATGCCCTCCCTTCTTCCCACGGTCTGGTTAGGGTTCTGGAGAGAATAATCTAGACTCAATTCTTCCTTTTCCTTAACTTCTTCTGTCTGGCTTCTCTGTCCACTCACCATTCCTAGTTCCTAGGTTCAGTGGGAGGGTGGTCCAGCATTCCCCAATTCTGGGTGGCACTGGACACTAACCCCATCCCCTGCTGGACCCCCTCCCTCCCTTGGCCAACAAGATCCACTTCCCATCTGTTCAGTTCATCAGCTTGTCACAGCTGCAGGTCAGGCCCTGGGTGGTGCTGGGGACACAGGACGGGCTCGGGCCTCACTGCCACATTCGTTTCCTCCTCTCTGGCTCTTCAGGCTCATTCCTTTCATGGCCTAGAAGGACGAACACAGCGATATGCAGATTGCATAAGAACTCCATAAAATATGCATTGTCTATTACTTAATACTGGGCTGCTGTAACGAGCAAGACGTGATGAAAGGGACCCACCCTGAAACAAGCAAGATGTGGCCTTTCACCTTAGGGAATTAAAGGGTGTAAACATGTTCACAAATAAATACATTGTAAAGCAGAAAGTGCTGGAGCTTTTAAAAAGATCTAATTATATGCTGTAAGTCAAGATCAAAGGAAGGAAACCTCCTTTTGGTTCTAGGCAAATGACATTGGCCTCACAGAGCCCTGATCGGCCGTGCGAGAGAGGGAAGGCGGCCCTGGCAGAAGCCACTGCACGGAACGGGCATGCCTGGGGGAGGGGAGGCACCAGGTGGGCTGCGGCCATGCCAAACAGTCGGGCATTTTACCAAATGTTCAACAGGGACTCAGTGACAGGTTGGGGGCAGTGGCGTGACATGGTGAGCAGCGTGCTTTAGAAGGGTCCTCTGGCAGTCACTCAGAAGGCCTGGGAGGAGCGGGGAGGGTGCCTGGGCAGGTGGCAGGAAGTGGGGCTGCCTGGACAGGGAGGGGAGGGGATGGAGGGGGGCTGGGCGGAGGGAGGGAGACAGGAGAATGCCGGGTTTGGAAAATTGCTGGCTGAGGAGGTGCTGCTTTTATCAGAAATGGCACAGAAAAGCTCCAGGGGTTTGGGAAACGTGGATTCAAGGAGGAGGTCAGACCCTTCCATGTAGAAATCCGGGATGAGTGAGCCCATTGCCTGTGTTGTTTGTGAATGAGGCACCACGGAGGAGACACACGCCCGCAAGTTTGGAAGGTCACGTGTGTTGAAAGCCACCTTCTGGACGCCTTCTGCCTGGTGTCTGCTGTGTGTTGGGGAGGGGTGGCGAGGGGTCGGTCAGTGTCACCTTGTCAGGGTCCTGAGTCACGCGCCAGCAGTTGGGAAATGCTGCGTTTGACTTCCTGATCTCCGGATCCCGTGTGCGGGCCTGTGTTCTCGGTCACACCGCTCCAGTGGCAGAGTCGGAGACCGCAGCCTGAGCACCTCCTTCCAGGAGCTCTTCCTGCAAGTGTGAAAACACCTGGCCACAGACCTGCTCACGCCGGCATCCCCGCACCAGGGGCTCCAGTGTGCCAGATGGGTTTGGTGGTGGGGCCTTTGCGGGCCCTGAAGTCAGGAGAGTGGAGGCCCCCGGATGGGAGAGCAGGGAGAGCACACGCAGGAGGGGGTGGCAGTGCCGCAGGGAAGGGGCTGTACCTGACCCGACCCCTGACCTGACCCTGCCGGCTCCTCATCTTGCACCTCCAGCCTCCACAATGGTGAGGAAGAAATGTCTCTTGTTTAAGCCACCCAGTCTGTGGTCTCTCCTTAGGGGAGCAGACACAGTGAATACCCGAATTAACCCTTTCCTGCCAGAGCTGCTGAGTGGGCCCTGTGCAGCAGGACCAAGTGACACCTGTGCTTCAGCCAGAAACATGGGCCCGAGGACAGACAGAACATGTGTCATGAGGGGTGAAGGTGGCTCTGCCTCCAGTGGTTGAATGAATGCAGCAGGAGAAGCAGGGGAGAGGAGGCTGAGCACGAAGCAGACGGGGAGTGTGAAAATCACCTTGGAGACACCGGCTCCCAGAACAGCAGAAACCAGATGGCACGCAGGACACTGGAGGCAGAAGACCGGGCTGGCTCTGGGGGGTCCCTGCTGGTGGGCTGTGTGGGTGGGGGTGGGGAGCACAGGGACAGTGTCTGGCCAGCGCAGAGGTCTCCGCAGCATGCCACCTGCGCCTGTCACAAATAAAGCCACTTAACCATACAAGGTCTGTCCAGAAAGCATCCAGCCATGCACAATGAAAAAGAGAGACATTTACTGAAGAAGATACAAGAGACAACATTGCACGGAGGACAGTGATGCCTCAGTCCCCTTCAAGGCAGGCACCTTGGGACCTCACACAGTTCTCCCAATCACCATCAGCTGCCCTATCGTAGTTTCCTGAATCTCATCGATGGTCTGAAATCTCTTCCCTTTTAAAGATGATTTTACTTTTGGGAAAATCCAGAAGTTGCAGGGCGCCAAATCTGGGCTGTAGGGGGGCTGAGTCACCTGGGCGATTTGGTGTTTTGCCAACAATTCTGCATGAGACGTGATGCATGAGCGGGCATGTTGTTCTGATGAAGCTGCCAATCACCAGTTGCCCATAGCTGCGGCCTTCTGAGTCATCCGAATAGTGTCCATGGAGGAATGTTCAAGCTTCACACAAAATTTGATGCAGGTTCATTGCTCTACTCACTCAGTCATTTTGAATGTGACAACCACACAGTACACATGCTCACTCAATGGTGTCTATGCCCCCACTGACTAGTACAGTGAAGTCGTCATTGTTCACACATGCGTGTTCCAGTCCTCTGTCCTGGGCTGCCAGGTTATGCTGATGTTGCGGAAACCGTTCTCGTTATACTAACCATGGCTGGACTTTTTCCAGACAGCCCTTGTACATTTCCTTTCTAAGACCAAGTCTGAGTCACGCTTTAGGTGAGCACACAGGTGGCTCATTCACACAGTTTGACACCAAGTCCTGCTAGGGAATGTTCCAGGGTGTCTGTTGGCTCACTCCTCTCCACCGTCCTACCCCAACAGCGCCTTCATTCAGCCCTTGTCTCTCCTGCTCTGATGTAATATTACATCTCATCTGACCTCGTCTTCCATCTGTCCTCAAGCGGAGAGGTGGGGAGGACAGAAGGCCCTGGGGCCCGTGGGTTGTGCACACTCCACACGCTATGTCGGTGTCTAAAGGCACAGCCCAGAGCCTGCAGAGAACACACTCGGGCGTCTGAGCACTAGCAGCAGGTGGCAAGGACAGCGGGCAGTGGGTGAGAAGCCAGGGGAGCTGGTGTTGGCTGATGCAGTGCCGGGGACCAGCTCAGGGACACTGGCAACCAAACCTGTCCGCCTCGCTAGTGACGGCGCTATCTCACAGGTGACGAGCATCCTATGGCTTAACTGTATGACGTGCTCTGTAAACTAAACAGTGCTCAATGAATGTCAGGGGCCGCAGCTACGAACATCGCAGTCACTTTTACCAAATCAGGCTGAACCTGGGCTGTTACACTACAGACGATCACGTTAACGTTTTGTTAACCACCACGCCCCTTTCACACACTCTCGCTCTCGAGTTTACCTAGTCCTAAGGGCTTTAAACTGGGGCCTGGGAAGCTGGTGGTGGATGCTGGCTGCAGCAGAGAGCGCTCCCCAGAGGAGCTGCCGGGGCTTACGGCTGCTGTGGCCATCGTCAGATCGTCAGGAAAAGCATTCACAATACAACTAGTTGCTATTACGATTTATCCAGCTGTTGTTTAAAAAGAGGCAGTGACCCCTCTGCATTCTTAGGAGCTCCTTAGAGACTTTCTTTGCTTTTGATGCTTTGTCTAAATGACTCATTCTTGTAGCAACGTTTAAAGGGCACAAGGGTGAGATGTTTCTGGAGCCCTCGCATCCCCTGTGCATGCCATTGGGCGTCTCAGCCTTTGCCACTCAAAGCTCTGTTTTCATTGTCCCTGGGCATCTCATGGCGATCGACGTACAGTCCCGCTTGTGCTGTTGCGATGACTCTGAGATCCCCAGGATGCACGTTCCTTCGCACGTAACCTGTTTTTCTCCTAGCTGAACATGTGCAGCACGGGTTTCCCGTGTCCTGAAAAACGTCACCGCCAGGTACTCCACAAAGGGGGCGGGGCCTATCATGACAATGTTCGGGAGACGCTGGGCCACACGTGCAACGCTTTGTGTGTTCTGTGAGAGTAGGGGCGCTGACGTGCGCACTGAACCTCCAACGCGCACTTGGCATTTTGCAAAAGTCTTTACCAAGTTCCTGGAAAATGGAGTAATATCCTGGAGAGTACGCTGCAAAGCCCAGCGTGGGGTACGCTGGCTTATAATTTCAACTACGTTTGCATTCAAACTCTTAAAAGCAGCAGCCAGTGTCTACACAAGGGTCTCTTTCCATCTTTCTGTTTGTTTCGGTCGGGAATAAAGGGCTCTCGCTCTCATTTTTTTCAAGAAGACTGTGGTAAAATATACGTAACAAAATTTACTGATTTACCCGTTTTTTACGTGTCCAGTTCAGTGGTACAGTCACATTATAGGGCAACTATCAAAGATTCCCTCTGAAACTGCACACTCATTTTCCCCTCTCATCTCAAAAAAGTTTTCTTAAGTTTGCAGAAGAGCAGGTATCTGCCAGACCACCTCCTCCTGCTCCCCATCCTCCTTCTTTGTCCCCGGGAATTCTACACCTGGCTCGGGAGGCAGCTGTCCCTCTGCTCGCCCGCTCCCAGCGCCCACATCCCTTCCACCCGCCTGCTGAGACGTTCTCACGTTTGTCCTTTCCTGCTCTGACACTGTCTTAAACCACCGCATGTGTTTTAGTTTCTTTGCCTTTCTTTCTTTCTCATTCTACCAATCTTCTTTTTAGCTTACGCTATTATTATCTTTTTATGCCTGCTTGCTCTTTATGGCTTTCAGCTTCATAAATGCTGCATTTTCTCAAATCTCAATAAGAGTAGTTGGAGGTTTTCTACATTGTGTTTACCCCCTTCACGGACGATTTTCCAAGGTCTGCTCCTGCTGGTGATCTTGCCCTTCCCCTTCCCTGAAGGATGTGCACACATGGGCTCCGTGGAGACCTTTCCCCATCCTCACCGGCACTGCTGCTACGCCTGGGAGACAGTGAAAGCACCTTTTCAGAGGTGCCTGCCACTGACGGGCAGAGTCCCATCAAGTTCTCCAAGCCCACGTCTCGGAAGTGAGCCGGCATTTGCGTGGTGCAGGTCTGTCGGGGAGGGCCTTCCTCACCTGAACTGGACACCGGCAATCAACAGGGTGGGGAGTGCCAACAACTCGATCCCTCCCGGGCACACCACCCGAGCCCTGCCCCACTTCCTGCCTGAGGACTCTCTGCAAAGTGGTCTCCAGGCTTTCGGACTGAGCGATTCCTTGGGAGCAGCTGGAAGAGGAATAAAGGGCACAGGGGCCAAGGTGAGAGCAGTGCCCAGGGTGGGTGGAGGACAGTGCCCGGTGCTCTCCTTTCTGGTTGGGGCCCACTTTGGACTTCTCAGCGTGAGGGGGGCTGCGGGGAGAGGAAGGGTCAGTCCCCTGGATCCAGGTGCCCCCGGCCATGGGCGGGGGGCGGTCACTGGCCTGTCCATCTGGTCTCATCTATTTCTGAACTGGTAGAAATTCCTCTAGATTCTGTGAATAGGTTGGACATGCGTCCTAGTTTGGGGGGTTTTTGATCTTGCCTTTTTGCATTGTCGTTGGTTATTGAGCGAGAAGCAGGAAGGAGCTCCTAGCAGATGCCATCTTGAAGTCTACACTTAAGTTCCTGACTTTGACGGTGGGAAAACCCCGTGAAATCTCTACTCTCCTACTGTGGACACACAGCGGCACAGGTGCACTCGTGTGAGGTAGGTGGGTCAGGGGGAAGCTCAGGCGGGGTGTGCGTCCTGGTGGCTCCCGTACTGAGCGCCTGCTGCCCCTCTGCCTGCATGTTGCGGGGTGACCGGGCCCGCGCCTGCTCTTGTGCGCCTGTAGTTGAGCAGGAGAAGTACGTGTTTCAGTCCTGTCCGTTCTGAGTCTACTGTGTACGCCGAAACACGCAGGGAAAACCAGCGACGTCAGTGACAAGGACTCTGGAAACCACACTTGGTTTCTGGTTGTCATAACAGCCCCCCCGCCCCCTCCATCGCATTCTCAAAGCTTGGACAGTGGGGTTGAGTGCAGGGGACCAGGGAACGCCCAGACCCGACACCGAAGAACCCTATGAGTTTTCACTAGCTCACCGAGTGGGTTTCCGTATGTCCAAAAATCTGCCAAACAGACTAACATCGGGTTGATTAAAACACATTATTTATTCCAAGTTCCCCCACTGAAGGTTTTTCAGCAGTCATCACGGAGGCGAATGCTGCCGTTAGAACGGGTGCTAGCAGCTGCGGCAGTTACGGCAGAGTCAACGTCCGAGTCTCGGATTTGGGAGGGGCGAGGCGTCTCTGTCACTCGGAGTCCATGAGGAAAGTCTCGAAGTCCGGGTCCAGGTCGGAGACCAGGGCGCTCACGAAGT
The DNA here is from genome assembly GCF_022682495.2 of Desmodus rotundus. NCBI lineage: Eukaryota > Metazoa > Chordata > Mammalia > Chiroptera > Phyllostomidae > Desmodus > Desmodus rotundus. Next base: position 90,849,199 of record NC_071399.1, on the reverse strand, counting down.
CATCCACGGAGGGGCACTTCTGCAGCATCCCTGCCGACAAAGACAAGGTCAGCCAGCGCCTGCACCCCAGACGACCGGGAGGCATGGAGGAGGCTCACACTCGGGGGACATCCGGCCGGCACTCTGAAGTCAGAGCCCGGCTCTCCGAGATGAACTGAGGACATCACACGCAGTCACGGCTCCGTGTGGGGCCTGCGGGCAGCTACGGTTTTAACGCCTCTCTAATCAAGACTTAGCAGAGATTTAGGCCCAAATGTGTTTCCCCGAGGGCTTTTACTTTGCAGATATTACCGTACACTTGGAGTAATGTTAGAAGGCTGAATTTTTAAAGTTATCTTTGACTGGGCTGATTCAGAATTTAATATGTGTAATTGCTTACCAGGTTTTATTATTCAGTTTTACGCACTTTAAAACCAATCAAGTGTTAATTTTTTGGCAGAAATCTCATAGAGTCAAGTGACTGGCTTTCCTCCAACCTTCCTGTCCCGGAGAACTCCTAGCTTTGCAACTTAGTAACTGTGCACCGTGGAAGTCACTGACAGCCTCCAGTCCTCAGACGTCCCCATCTGATCTACGAGGCTGCTACAGGGTAGAGCACGAAGACGCAGTGGAAGGCCACGGGGCGCCATGGCGACTACACATTCACATTTAATAAAGGCTGGGTTTACCTCCATTTTTCACTCCAAAGAGAAAGGTCCAAGCAATCAACCTCGCTGCCCCAACCTCTGTTCTCGGCAGGTAACACTAACTCAGGGCTGAACAGGGCTCTGCACACCGGCACTTAATTCGGGGGATGGAGCCCGTAAATCTTTCCAACACCGAGGCCCGAGGAGATCGCCAGAGTCCGCGATTCTCCTCCAAGTCTCTGATGTCACTCAGTTACCAAGTCGTGGGTACTCGCTGCGTGTCAAGGATCGGGCCGGGTCACGATGGGTCCAAGCCCAGAGACGAACAGCCAGAGTCACACCAGAGGGCAAGGAGGACACACCGCTAAGGAAACCTGGGGAACTGGATACACCCGGATGGCGGAGAAAGCTAACCTTGACCCCCCGCCACATACTGTACACGGAAATCAACTTGAGATGGGCACAGACCTAACTGGGAAAGCTGAAAGGACGAAGTATCTCAAAGGAAACATAGAACAGCTCTGTGACTTTTAAGGAAGCAACAATTTCTTAGGACACAAAGGAATAACCACCAGAAACTGATGCATTTTATCAGAATTAAAAACTTCCACTCTTTACAGATACCTCCCAGAATACTGGTATCCAGAACATATAAAGGAATCCTTAAACTCACCATTAAAATATACTTAAAAAAAAAAACCTACGACGGACAAAAGAGAGAAGCAGACCTCCACAAGCGAAGACAGCCACCAGACACAAAGGCTAACGGCGCTGAGGAGACCAAGGTCGCTGCTGCGGGGGAAAAGCGAGTGAAAGCCACGGGGGACACCGTCGGGGACACCGCACGGCACCCGCCAGCACAGTTGGGAGACAAAGGCCGACAAGGGCACACACCGACCAGGTTGCGGGAGCCTGAACGTCACCTGTCCCTGCAGAACTGACCCTCCTTTGGAGAAAGGCCCAACAGCTCCTCGCAGAGCTAAGCTCAGGCCTGCCCTGTAAGCCCGCAATTCCCGGGGGGGTAGTGACCCGAGGAAGCGAAAGCAAGCTGACAGGAGGAAGAACATCACCTCCCAAATGGGGAACCCACAGGCTTCCGGGCACAGGACTGGGCTGAACACAGGGGTGTGTTCCTGCCCCAGCACACGACTAGGTGATGCTGAGCACCGGCCTGCTGTGCCGGAGAGGACGCGATGGGCCTCAAACAGCGTGCTGAGTGCGGGAAGCCTCACGGGAGGGAGGACGTACAGTTTGATTTCATTTGCACCGAGTTCAAAAATGGGCCGACTGACCTGTGGTGGGAAAACCGGAACGGTGGCCGCCTTGGAGAGCAGAGACAGCGAGTGCGGGAAAGGGACCTGGGCGGGCTTTCTGGTGTGAAGGCGACGCTGAACTCTAGGGGATGCCACGTGTGCAGAAGGGGCCAGGGTAAAACGCACTGGCGTCTGCTCTGAAAAATACCCGCGTATGAGTGACCTGGAGCATGTGTATGCCTGACCGGCAGGCGGGAAGAATGGGCGCTGGACGTGTGAGGCCGCAAATGCAGGCCGCGCACCGTGGGATCCAGATGGCACGTCTGTGGGTGGTGGCCGCATCACTCACTCCACTTTGCTGAGTGCTGGGAAGTTTTCAGCACCAAACACCGGGACAAGAGTGAACTGCGGGTGTTAGGCACACACAGAGCGCAGTTGGGGGGTCAGCAGGAGGAACCCTGATGGGAGACTCAGAGGCCGGGCGGAGTGGCTGGGGCCTGGGCAGGACCCTGAAAGACCGGGAAGATTTAGGTTTGAATCAGGGGCTACTGGGGATAGAGGACATCGACACTGGAAAGGCAGAAGGCTGGGAAACACCCGATTCTGGCGTCTGCATCTCAGGACGTATCTGAGAGAGAAGGAGCAGCTGCTGAAAGAAAATCCCATTGCTCTGTCTTTATTTGCGACACAAAAGTCCCAAACACAATTTCCTTTTTACTGTAAAACCATCTCTATGGAAGAGAGAAGGCCTATCCTCTGCGCTAGTCACAGAAACGGTGAGCCTTGCCGATTCGTGACACTGCCCATTTCCTGTCGTTACTTAACTGGATGCAGTCTGATGAGTCCCTCGGGTTCCGGGCTTTTCCTAGGTGCCAGGTTCCTCAGCACACAGAATCGCCGGGGGCAAAACGCGCCTTTCGGTCACCTGAGTGAGCCCAGCGCAACACTGTACTCCTTCAGTATGTGAAACATTCTGTAATTAAATGTCTAGCACTGCCAGGAGTTAAACCCACTTTATTCAGAGCAAATTTATTCAGCTCCGTGCGGCCCTCCTGCACCTTTGATGTGGCTCACTTCAACTCCGCTGGCTGCCAAGGTCAACATGACCTTGCTCTGTGCCTCTGGGCAGACAGCCCCAGCAGCTCACATCCCCCTCCGTGTCCCCATCCGCAGGCACTGCTGCCTCTCAGAGAAGGCGCCTGTGGCCACAACGAAAGAAAAACATATACGCTCGGGGCATTTTAAAATAAAACCTGGGCACAGCTAAGTGGTTTGGTACTTCTTCCTGTGATGCGATCGCTACAGATGAAGGCTCAGGAAGGAGGAAATCAGAACCGAAGGGATGAAAGAATAGTTACCGGGGCAAGAACTCGCTCGGCATATTGTTACAGCGCCCTCGCTTTAATTAGGCTAAATGTTTTACAAGCGCCGACATGAACTGACTTCTACGTGGAATTAAGCGGAAAGCACAGTGTTTTCAAGCAGTTCGACAAATAAGAGAAACTGAAGTTAGCTCTTATATGTGTGCGCAAAGAAAATTCCAAAACTCTTTGATTTTTTTTAAAGCCGACAAAAAACGTCCCCTCTGCCTTCAAGCCTTGATCTTAACCGGGAGATGACTGGACTTGCCGATCCCAAGGAGCCCCTGGGAGAGGGGAGGGCTGGGGCGGTTCAGTTGCAAGTGGGCGGAATTTACAATCGTCTCTCACTCACAAATGTCTCTCTTACAAACGGAAACCACCTAAATTGTGCGGAGTGGGGGCTGGGTCAGTTTTTCCAGAAGGATGGGAACAAACGGTACAGCTTGGGACTGAAAAGGGCCCACGGCGCCGTATCAGGGGCCTGGAGGCAGGAGGCCCTGCTGCGCACGCTGCTCCTTCGGAGGAGGCGGGTCACTGTCCGGTCTGCCTGTCCTCCCGGGCGGGGAGGACACTTAATGCGTAGGTGAAGAATGGTGATTCAATGTACTTTTCTCCTCTTTTTACCCAAGAGGTAAATGGGCTGATAAAGGCCGGATGAGCCAGAGCATTTCCATGCGCCGGCTCTGCTCAGACCGGTGAGCTCCACAGCCCCGCGGAGCCCGGGAGAGTCAGTGACGCTGTCGCAAGGGATCCCAGGCTGATTTTGGGAGCAGTAAAGGCTTCCAAGCCATGTGTGTGCCTGTCTGTCTAGCGGCTGTCAACATCAAGCTGGGAGCAGAGTGGGGACAAAGCTCCAGGCGTGAGGGCCTGGCCACCAACAGCCACTCCAGACAGGTTGGTAGACAGACCGCCACCAACACAAGGCAACTGTGATGAGGGCCACCACCTGGGGAAGAGGATCGGCTCACCTGGTCCTTACAGCACACCTGTGAGGAGCCCACCTTACAGGTGAGACCAGGGAGCAGGAAGAGGTCACAGGACCACGAAGCCCCTCTGTCCGACCCTGGTGGTCTGGCCCCAGAGCCCGTGCCCGTAGAGCATGGGACGCACCGAACTTCTGTACAATAGCACATGGTTGGAAAGGCCCGATCGGAAAGGCCCGTCCCTAAACACCAGCATCTGGAACGCAACAAAGACCAAACGTGTGGAGAAATTCTGGAAAAAAAGTCTAGTTTGCTGATGCCGCCCGTGGCTCCAGGGACCCAGCTCATTGCTTGTCCCTTACTGTTTTGCAGACACAGCCAACCGCACCCCGCTCTTTGGGCGATGGAGCCCACAGCGCACCCCACCTGTGTGCCCGTGCACCTGGAGGCTGGGCGCACAGCGGACTGTGAGCCACCTCGGCTGAGAAGGCCACGGGCCGGGTCCGGTGACATGGCTCTGCCTGCTGTGACAGGGATGCGCACCCGGGCTGTGACCAAGGCCTCTTCCTCTCAGGGCACAATACTCGGCCATGCCTGGCTGAGGTGGGCATCCTTTCCTGGCACAGCGCCGGGAGAAGAAAGTGCCTAGGAGTTCCACGCTGAAGGGTGTTTTCTGGCTGGCCTCCAAGTATCCATGGCAACCCTGGGCAAACAGGAGCCCTACATGTTTGAGGGGCTTTGAACCCTGAACGCCACTTCCGTGCTTTCACCAAGAGAAAACTGTCAGCCCCGGAGTGACTTCTATGGGTGTGTGAAGCTGCAAGTTCACACCCTGCTAGTTTGTAGTATGTGATGAGACTCTGACCAGACCACGGTTTACATGCCAGCAAGCACTTGGCATGACCTCTTTAACCTCTCGCGCACCTGCCCAGATGCGCAGCTCACACAATCATCTGCAAACCTGGTGGAGGACCACTGGTCGGCAGTTTGGTTAAGTCTCTAAGCCAGCCTGGCGGAGAGGGCGTCTCGTCCCGGCCCCTTCCTGCAGCACTGGGGTGACACGTCTCCATGTCATTCACTGTGGAGAATGCAGGGGCCACCAGGGCTGCCAAACCAGCAGAATTGACTTACGCCTCGAAGGAGAAGTAGGACAGTGACAGATCGGATGGCTCAGGGCTCACGGTGGAGGGCGAGTCGGGAGCTGGGGCGGGGCCAGCACCCACGGAGGGTCTGACAGGTCTCAGAAAACTGATGAACTACCTGGAAGATGAGGCAAAGCTGCTCTCAGCTGAAAACGGCAACCTGAAAACTACTGAGCAAGGACACGCTGACTTTTTACTTAACTAAACCAGAGACTATTTGTTTCTCAGATGAAATGGGAAACAAACTCGTGAAACAATGGCGGGGCTGTTAGGGGCCCTGTCCTTGGTTCTACGGCCATGCTGCAGCGAGGGGCCGCAGCGGCGCAAGAGCCCCTGGAAGGCCGGCTGGGGTGCATTTGGCAGGAGAACGGCCTGGGCGTCAGGGCAGGCAGGGAGCGGCCAGAGAGGCACAGACCTGGGCTCTGAGAGGACCAGGGACCTGCCAGGCAGGAGGTCCAGCTTTGCAAGTTAGTGACAGGGTTTTCATTAAAAAAAGGAGCGCGTCTGCTTGCTTAGTGGCAGCGCCTGGGAAATGGCGCGTGGTTTCTCGATTCCTGACTGTCCCGTGCGGAAATCTGAGAAGCACCTTGCAGCAGCTTCCGGGAGCAGCAGTTCTGGAGGTTCTGGGCCAGAGGCCCACCACTGAACCCAAGTTGGCGGGGGCCCCGGGGGGGGGGGGGGCCCTTCCCCAGAGAGGCGCCCCGGGAGTCAGCACAGGCATGGGGCTCTGTGGGAATGCAACAGCCCTGAGAAAGGTGGGGGGTCTTCCTAGCATCCTCTCCTGCTGGGGCTTCCGACACAGAGGCTCCAGCCGCCCAGCTCCGGGCAGTGCTGCCGAGGGGAAGTGTCCCGGGGAACCCGGCAGACGAGCCGCCGTGGCTGGAGAAACAGCCTCTCGGTCCGGGGCCGGTTAGAGTTTCAGGCAAAATGGAGCACTACCTGGCTCCGCACAGCACTGCAGTAACTTAAAATCTCAGCCGAGTTCTCCTCTTGTGACCATGCGAAAGTTTTCCTCTGAAGGACTGCCGAGAAGGAAGAGGGGAAGATAAATCCTTCCTCTGCGAAGCTGAGGTTCAGATGCCTCTGCAGAAGGCGCTCTGTGCTCAGGCCAGAGCGGGGTCAGGCAGCCAGGCCCCGAATCCGCCCGAGGCTCCGCAGATGGGCCGCCGACCTTCCCGAGGGCAGGGCAGGCCACGTGTTAGTGACGTGCAGGGTCGGAACCTCACAAAACTGGCACGAGGTCATCTACTTTGCCAGACTACTGCGGGGAGTAAATAAAATAGTGCATTTAACACAGGGAAAACGCTCCCTAATTGGTGCACATCAGGTCCACAGGTCTATGAAAAGCTGCCCCAGTTCAGGAGCTGAGGGGTGAGGTGAGGTTGCCTACTTCCCCCTGCACGCTGAATTCCTAAACACTGGTCTGTCATTCTAAGTATTAGGGTTTATCATTGAACTCACAATCACAAACACCCAGCTACTACATTATTGTTTGTTTCGTTTCCCCCTATGATTTGCCATCTGCTTTTTATAGGACAGCCGTCTATCTACTAACAGAAGGAAACAGAAGATGAATTACAACAGTAAATCGAGTTTTCTACCTGTTAGCAGCTGTGAGGGAAGGTCATGGAGAAGAGACCGCAGGTGAGGGGAAGGTCCTGCAGACGGAGGCCGGGAACGGCGACCGCAGACTGTGAATGCACAAAGCTGTGAGTGCCCCTGACTCGTGCACTTGAACAGGTGGAGATGGCGGACTTTACGTTATGTATACTGCACCACAGTTTTTTAAGAGACCAAAGTAGCACGGCAGGGCCTTGACACGCCCAGACGTCCAGCCGGGTGCTACCCGCCCTCTGCAACCAGATGCGACCGACGGTCTCTGCAGGCGTGGGAAGCGGGGAAGGAGGACCCACGTGTGCCCGACACACGATTCTCAGAGCCCATCTCAGAGTTCACAGCTGCTGTTGAAACTCAAATAATCACACGTGCCAATCTCAGCTCAGACTGATCAAAAACTCGAGTACAGGGCTGGCCTGGCCGCCTGAGAAGCTGTGCTCCAGACCCACCTCTCCCAAGCCCAGGGCAACTGCGCGGTTCGCCCTCTCTGCTCTGACGTTCTTCTCTGCTACTAGGCCGTGGCTGCCCACACCTCTTCCTGGGGTGGACTCCCACCATCTGCCATTGGTTCCTGAGAAAATGAGGGACCCAGCCAGGAAGTGAAGCCCCTTTGCTCCTCTGAACTGAAAAGTGACACTGGCCCCTGGGCTGGGCTGGGACCTGCTGACACTGACCCAAGCAGAGCTTCCCGCCGGATGGGGCGGGCCCACCCAGTGGGGGCCCAGACTGCTCTGTTTACCAATTAGTTTATCTTAATTTCATTGTCCGATTGAGTAATTCCACTTACCATTCCATTTCTGGGTTCCAAAACATTGTGCCTTTTGAAGTTCAACGTCTTCCTTAAACAAACACACCCACCCGTTAAACAAGCACACACCCTCTTAAAAATTCAGGGCATTCACAGAAGGGCAGCCCCAGCCTTGAGAACGCAGGTGCTCTCTTCCATCCCCGCCTTCCCGGAAGCTCCCGGCCCTTTCGGAGGCTTCGCTGAGTAAACAGCCCGGCAGGCCCACGGTTAGGGGTTCTGTTTGTGTGGCTGTTCCTGTGGGCTGCCATCGACCTCTACTGCAGAAACTGCGCTGTAATCCTCAAGCCCCCGAATGCCACGCCGGACCCCGCGGCCTGCTTCCCTTGCTTATCCCTGCCACACTGCGCAGGAAAGGCAGGGCTCTGCCGACGGGCTCTCGGAGAGAGACGACCGGCTGTGCACTCCCGTGCTCTCACTCAACAAGCGCACTTTGCTGCAAGGCCACTTCTGTGCACGAAGGCAAGGGGCACTTGGTTAGTTCCGGTTCGCACACGCCCCCTTCAGACCTGTCCCTATGGCATCTTGCTTCGCAAACTCAAAAATGTTTTCCCTGGGCCTCGGCGTGATCTTGACAAGGCAACTCAGTTACCGAAAACTGCTTGAGTGAGAGGGGAACCTGTGGTGGAACGTGCACACAGCTACTTCCAAAGCAAAAGGGGCCTGGTGACCCCTGACGGAGAGGTTGAGGTTACCTACCAGTCCCAGCAGACGGGCGGGAACGCCTGGACTGGGGTTCTAGTTCTACCACTTGCTACTGTGGGACCGTGGGGGCAGTTACGAAATGCACCCTTTGGCCTGCTGAGAACTCGGCGAGGCGAAGTGTGCGAGGTGCTAGCGCCTGTCTGGCCCATCCAGGGCACCCATGGCAGGTCTTAGCAGGGTCACTGTTAGCGTCCTTGTGACGTGGCTGCTACTACTGTTACTCTCTCCTGTCCGTTCAACGCGGCACATGTAAAAGTGGCAGAAATGAGCCCCGGCTGGTGTGGCTCAGTGGACTGAGTGCCAGCCTATGGACCAAAGGGTTGCCAGTTCGATTTCCAGTCAGGACACACGCCTGGGCTGTGGGCCAGGTCCCTAGTAGGGGGCGCTCCAGAGGCAACCACACATTGATATTTCTCTCCCTTTCTCCCTCCCTCCCCGCTCTCTAAAAATAAATAAAATCTTTAAAAAAATAAAAAATGGACATAAAAGCAGCAGCAATTAGTCTTGCCGGTTAATATCTAACCAAGTGTTAGCTGCTCTAGGAACACCGTGCACAGCCCGCAGCACCGTCCTCATAGAATTCGGACCTGGAAGCGAGAGGGGCCTGTGCACAGAAAGGAGCCAATGACTGTTGAGTGTGTGGCTTAAGGTTTTAAGAATTTTTAAAGTTTGTTTAAACTGCTTTTAGGAAAAATGTAAATGGAGTTTAGCTGCCCCCGCCCCCCACCCTACAGCTTAATCAAACTAAACATACATTCAGTACCGTAAGAAAGAGATTAAAAAACCAAACATGTGTTACTTGACATGCCATAAATTATGTGATGGGGTAGGAAAAGAACTTGATAATGTTATTCAAATATTTGAGACATGCAAACTCTGAGATAAAGGAGGAATTATTCTATTAAAAATCCTTTAATGTAAAAATAAACAAGTAAAAAAGAAAATTAGGTTTAGGCATGATCTAAATCCAGTTTAATTAGTAGCAAAGCTACCTATTAGCCAAAAGGAAAAGTTTCCTTTGGAGATAGTTGAAAAGGCTCAAATAAACAGAGAAGGAATCTTGTAAAGTTATCTTTTAGGAAATGATCCAGTCAAACCAAGAGAAACTTTCCTGTCTCTATGCTCTCTGGCAACATTTCAAGTAAGAGTTAGTAACCACATGTCTTCAACTCAACTCGATTCTTCCACTGAGAGCCGCTCTAGCTCTCTACGACCACCATGATTATTTTACTTTCACTGGTGCAGTTTTTGAACGTAATTCATGGGTGGCTCCCAGCCTCCCCTGCGCCTGCAGCTCCGTGCCTCAGGGGGTGAAGGTAGGAATGTCGACCAGGAGCTCTGGAGGAATGCCTTGCTCTTCTAGCCCGTGTGCAACCCAGTGCCCACAGCCCACGCCTGTAACCACGTGCTAAGGATGCATTTTAAAAGAAGATTTTACGGTGGTTTCACCAAGCAGTCAGAAGAGCTGAAAGAACATTATCTACACTCCTTTTAGAAAGTAGCAAATGTTGACACAATCTAAACGTGCAATCGTCGGTGTATTTCTTGGAATGAATCTACTGCAAGACACAGTAGACCTGGAAAAGGTGTCACCTCAAATAATGTCACGCCCAGAGACTTGACTCCAGTGGGCTTCACCTGCTGTGGGGCGGGGCTCATCTCACCGACCCAGCGAGTGCAACACGACAGTCTGCCACATGGTGAGGGAGAGGAGTCGCCATGGGCGCTGCGCACCCACAGTCCACGGTGACAGGAGTCATCAGGAGCCCGCGGCTCCTCGAGGGGCTGGGCTGGGGCACCATGAGCCAGCGGGGACGGGCGCCGCTTGCTCTGCACCCTGGGAGGCCACCCGCCTGCTGGGGGCCTGCCCTCCCCTGTGAGTGAACTGGGGGCCCCACCACCTGCCAATTCGGGTGGGGGTAGTGAAGCCACCACAAACCCTGCCCTGCCTTTGGGCAGGGCCGAGGCGCTGCGCCGAGACAGAAAGTGCCACATATACACCTGTGTGTGGTGTACAGCTGACAGGTGGAAAGTTAAGTTCCGTTTAAAAGTTACTTTCCCAAAAGCCAAAAACTCTGTCGGTTGAATTTGGTCGTTGGAATATTTGCAATAAAATAGCAGGGAAAAAATCCAAGGGTAGTAGAGCCTTCTGGGTTTAGTTTAACAGAAGAAAAGATCAATGCTTTTTTGGCAAAAGCTGACCTGTTTTTATTGGGAGAAAGATCACTACGCCATGTGGTTCCTACCACCCTGCGTCGTAGGAACCCCAGAGAGTGTTACCGGGTTGCTAGTAGGCAGTGCGCAGTCGTCTGCCTGCGTAGTAGGAAAACTCCGTCCCCCACAGGAATTGCTGGTGTTGCAGGAACATGTAGAAAATCAAAAACCCCGCCACTCTTTTCAGGAGGGCATTTCACTTATAACACCCACACACTTTCTCTTCTGTTCTGTCACCTTTGAAATTCTGATCATTATTAAGCTTTAGTCTTTCTCTCTCAAATGCCGTTAAGGTGTTTAATTCAATCTGGTGTTTCCATTTCTATTTACGAGATGTCTGAAGGGCGGGGCCTCCGGGACTCCCAGAAGCTCTGGGAGCACACTGGGGATGCCCTGGTCAAGCCGGCAGGCAGAGTTGGCCGCGGCCTCCAAGGCCGGACGCCCATTGATATCGCCGGCTCACACACAGCCCTCCCGAGGGCCGACATCCTGCGTGTGAACTCAGGTTTGCACGCACAGCACAGCGCCTTCCCCCAGTGCTCGCCCCCCAGGGACCTCACCCCCCATGACCCCTGGTCACCCGGTGGGTGCAGAGCACGCAGGTGGTTGGCTGGGGGAGGAGGGGCCGAAGCCCAGGGTCCGGCAGCCCCCAGCCCTGTGTCTTCCTGCAGGTGGCCGCCCTCACGTGGGAACCGTTGTGCAGTTCCACCTCCCAGAGGGGTTCCTTCCTGTGATTCCCCTCGGACGCCCTACCCGTCACATGAACGCAGGGTCTACCTATTACTCCCATTTATTTTTGTGTCTCCAGGGTGCCTGGCTGTCAGTAAGTATTCAACAAACACCTGTGAAGTTTAAATGAGTTAACGTTATCAACAACTCGCAACACTTTTTCCATTCTCTGAGGTCATTCACTAGTCACTAACTAACCTAAGAGTGCTAAAGCAGTGCGCTTCCATGACCGACAAGTTCTGGACAGCGGTCCCGGTCTCGGCCGGCGCCAAGGAAGGTGGTGCAGCTAAACCAGCTGATCCTGGAGGGCAAGGCGTCCAGGTGCCTGGGGCAGGGGGACACCTGGCCCCAGGCAGAGCTTCCCTTCGAGTAGGCCCTGCTTTAAGCCCCAAGAGTTGCTTCTCCATGGTCCCTGGGACAAAGGCCAGAAGTCCCTCCTAGTGTCAGCCCCCGGTGCCCCACACAGCCCGACCGACGCCGTGCAGGTGACCTCTCTAGCGCATTGTGTACTACATTCGCCCCTCCTCCCATTATGTGCCTCTGCATGCCCCCCGCCCGCCCGCACAGGGAGGAACCGGAGCCCCAGAAACAGCTGCCAGGATGCAGGGGACGTGGCAGACTGAGTTCCGAAATGGCACAGATGGCCAATGGTAGTGTCACCATCACTGAAAATTCTCCCAGAGGCTTTTTCGTCTGTACACTTTTGGTTCTAAGACAGTTTCATATTTACTGAAAAACTGAAGGTAGTACAGAGAGGCCCCCCAAACCCATTTCCCCCATTACCTCGCACTGCTATGGCCCACGCATCACAGCCCATCAGCCAGCTCCGGTCCAGCGGGGTTCACGAACGCCACCCGGTGTCTGGGACGCCTTAGTTTTTACCCAGCGCTCTCTTCTGTTCCCCGGGCCCCTCCAGGAAACCACACCGCACTCACCTGCTGAGGTGTCTGTTTCTCAGTGACCCTGACGGCTGTGAGCTGGACCAGCGTGGCGGCTGTACTCCACCCTCGGTGTGGGTTTGTCTGGTGGTCTCCTCACGACTGGACGTGGTTATGGGTTCGGGAAGGAGGAGCACAGGGCTGTGGCGCCCTTCTCAGCACGTTCTGTCAAGGGCACTCCTTGCCGATGTGGCCGACCACTGTGGACGTTGCCCTTGAGCCCCTGGTGGGGGCATGTTTGTCAGTTTCTCCAGGGCCACGCTATTCTGACCCCCACCCCCTGCCCCACGCTGCCCTCTTAGGGAGGAAGTCACTGTCATGCCCACACTTCAAGGGTGGGGAGCTGGGCTCCACCTCCTTAAGGAAGTACACAGGTCACCTGCAGTACACAGGTCACCTGAGATTCTTCTGCAAGGAAGATCTGCCTGCTCTCCCCATTTACTTATTTGTTTATTTTTCCAACCACATACTTCAGGATGGACTTGTTGGTACATATTTTCTACTTTGTGTTAGATTCCGACACTGCCTTATTGCTTTGGCTCCTCGAACGGCTGTGGCTTTGGCCACTGTGCACTCTTCTGTTCAGAGGACGCTGGACTCCCCGGCACAGACCCCATCGCTGTGCGTTTCTTCTTTCTGCTACTGCAAGACACCCTGGCTTGGGTTGTGCACTTCGCCCCAGAACTGCGCCTGGCCGTTCTTCCGGGAGCCCTGGCTGCGTTCGGTACGGGATGGCGTGAAGCTACGACTGGGCGCTGGCTGCGCCAACGGCTCACGGGACGCAGAACCCAGAACGTGCTTAAAAGAGAAGAGCAGCGCCTGGCCCAGTGGCTCCGTGGGTCGGAGCATTGTCCTGTGGACCATGAGGTCATGGGTTCAATTCCTGGTCAAGGGCCATACCCAGGTGGGGGGTTTGATCCTTGGTCGGGCACAGACAGGAGGCAACCAATCAATGTTTCTCTCTCACACTGATGCTTCTCTCCCTCTCAAAGCAATGAAAAAAAAATCCTCAGGTGAGGATTTATAAAAAAAAAAGAGTAGTTGTAGATTGTATTAATCTCCTTGGGGACCTTCTGGAATATAAACCACAATTCCCTGGTTTGTTTCTTGGACAAAAATAATATGTAAGAAGTTGGGAGAGATGATCTAGAACATAAGATAAGATGATTATGCTGAAACTAAATGTGTCTGAAAACCAGAATGCTCGTCAGAAGGGTGAGGTGTAACGATTCCAATCGGTAGTGCCCCGAGGGCTCCTAGACTTCGGTTCCAAGAGTCATTTTGGCAACACAGAAAACTGAGGGAGTTTCCAGCAAACTGACTCACTTATCTGCTCTCTTTTATCTGATGTTGGCTCCTTTCTAAATTCTGTCAAGTTACTACTTTGCACCTCTACTTGCACACTGCTTTTGGTTACAGAGAGACATAAAAATAAAGTAAGAGTTTCTTTTCCTCTAGAAAGGAGCAGAGAAATAAAGCCGTTCGATACTTGAAAATCATCTCTGGGATGCTAACATCCCAGACCGTAACCGTTCCTTTCCCTCACCCAAGTCTCTGTGCAGAGGCGGAAGAGGCGCGCACAGGAAAGCCCTAGGGACCTGCCCAACGCCACACTCATCCTGTGGTGGCGGGAACCCTCCTATCAGAGCCACCATGACAGGAAGGGGCCGTGGAGGACGTCAGCAGTGTAGCTGCAGAAGTCTCAAAGTGCTCCCAGGAACACGGCTTAGGGAGAAGTTTGCTGTGGGTCAGTGGAGGGCAGGCAGCCTCTCCCGGGTCGAGGGGAGCAGACTGCAGGTCCTGGGGGCCTAGAGCTCAGGTCACTTCTGTCTCCCGTGGTCCGAAGGCCCAGCCACCCTCAGGCCGGCACTCAAAGACCTGGGGCGGCTGTGGCGGTCAGAGGACAGTCAGCACAGCAAGGATGTGCACTCGGGCAGAGCCCCACCGTCAAGGGGACGGGCACTGGATGAGAGGGCGCGGCAGGAAGCCCCTTGTCCTGGATGGGCCGAGATACGGGAGATCGGGTCCTGAGAACTCGGGAAGGCCATTTCCTCCGGAAGTCAGGTGCCATGAACCCGAAAAGCAGTCTCAGAGGACGGCACTCACCCTTGCACGAGTAATCCCTGTCGTTGGTAAGTTCCGAAGCAACACGGCCTCAACCCCTCGCAGCCAGAGGGCCCCACGCTCTCACCTGCGTCACAGGGCGTCTGCCCGCGGCCCGGCGGGCACCAGACACACCTCCGCGCTGCTCACACCTCCCCGTGCTTCTCTTCCCAGCACACACACGTCATCTGAAACGGCCACGTCAGGAACTGAGCCTGGGCTCGTGTTCTCCACCGCACACACGGAAAGGTTCTCTCTCTATGTTTTTAAAGGGCAAAGTGAATGAAATGCCGTACCATCACGGCTTCCTTTAAGCACGTCTTTAAGTGTTCTTACTACTTAGACACGTGGTGCTGGCACCAGCCGGAAATCGCGGGTCGCGGTGACTGGTCAAGGACCAGGAGCATCACACGCCTGACGTCGTGGGGCGCGTCTCACTCAGGGCACACGTTCAATGCGTGTGTGCTCTGAGTCTATGACATAGCCCGGGGCTCGCTCAAACCTAAGTTGTAAGGAAGGAGGTTAACCGATGTGTTATTTGGCCAGGGAGGTACGAGGTTTGAAGGTAGGGAGACAGATCCCAGGGGCCCCCACAGGTACCGGGATGGGGCAGACGCTTGAGTGCCTGGGCCAGCTCCCCGTTCCTGGGGTGGGGGTGATACCTGCCGATGCGGAGGGCTGACTGTATTCTATTTCTCTTCTTTTTGCTACTTAACACAGTTGTTTCCATTTACCTAGGACGTAGTTAAATAAAATATATACAGCACCGATACAGTTACATTTTCACAAAGGAATAATACCAACTCGATGGTTTGTGCTTTTATATCACCGCTTCAGTAATTCTGCTGGTCCCTCCTCCAGGGGGCACCCCAGTGCTATGGCTGTGGGCCAGCACGTGCGACATTCCTGTTAGGGGCAGGCTGGCTGCGTACAAGAAAACGAGAAGCCACCGAGGGTCTGGTCTTACAAATCCAATCCCATGGAGTGACAACGGGCATAACCCCTCCACGCGGCCCCAATCATCTTTGACACGTCACGCGAGTTAACCAGGCATGACTGCACAGCTGCGGGGAGAGCAGACCCAGCTGCCGTCCACCGGGGAGGCGATGTGGACGCTCTCTGACGGCTGTCTGCCCAGTGCCGACGCTACTGCTCAAAGGCACGCGGTTCCAACCACCTGTGGCTCACTGTTACCAGCCAATGAATTTTGCTTTCACGAGAGCCCATAACCGACCTCGCTGGGTGTTCCGTCCCACGCGCAGGGGAAGCAGCAGAGACGACAGGGAGTCCGGTCCCGGCCACCGGGAGTCCCAGGCCCAGGCCCCACCCCAGGTCTCCTACTCACTGCCTCAGGACCTGGGCCAGGAGCCGCGGGCCCATCAGCTGGGAAACGGGGCAATGACGCATCCCACCTCACGGGGCTGCTAGAAGATGAATCAGTGCGGGAACAAAATCTGCAACAGTTCCTGGGGCTAGAGGGGTCCGGGAAGGGTCAGCGGGACAACGGAGGTGGCGTCACCCGCCTTCTCTATCTTGAGGGCTAACTCCCGGGCCAACCCGCTGCTGGGAAACCGAACTGGCCAAGCATAGCCTCGCTGTGCGACAGCAGACGCAGATCCCTGGGCTGGCTGAGCTGTTGGAGAAACCTGCGTGGGGCTGGCCAGGCGAGCTTTCCCGGGGAAAGTGGTGGGATTCTCCAGAGCCCATGGGAGCCGGGCTCCTGTCTCGCTTGTGTCTCAGCACTTCGCCTTCCGCACTTACAGCAGCACGGGGCACAGTCAGCACTCAGCACACGCCTGCTCCTGTTTAGTAAGCGCACAGCGGAAGGAGAGGGTTTGGGCATCTGACTAAAGAGATCCAGGACAGAAAACACTGACGTCAGAACCTGCACGCTTCCGACCCACTCAACAGTGACAAAGACGGCAACTTCCCCTGAGCCTGGAAGTCAGCTCCCAGGTGCCATTTCCATCCGACAGCCAGAGGGGCGGCCACACGACAGCTGCCGGCACTCGGCAGCGTCCACGAGCACTCACACCTTCCTCCACATGCTTGTGAGAACATCATACAGAAAGTCGTGACGGTCACTTCCATGTACAACTACATTTTCAGTGACAACACTTGAAGTTAAAAGATTACCAAAAACAATCACATAGGCAAACAAACTCGGTGATGCCCACAGAACAGTTAATTCAGTTCTAAGTTTTCAACGCGTAAAAAGTCCAATCCGATGCCTTAAATTTCTAGCCAATGTGTAGCCAAGCTTTCAGAGCAAGAAAAGAAGGAGTAAGAAATAAGTAAGTTCTGGTGGCTAAAGAAATGCATTGTGATCTATTAAAATCTAAAGGCAGATTTCCTGAGAATTGATGCAAATACACAAATTTATGACAAATTTAACAATTTCCTGTTAGAGCGCTAGGAACGTTTTGAAAGCTAAAGCCTGAAAATGTATCCTGTCATCTACATAACACACAGTAACTAAAAATTAATGTTATTTCAGATACAATGAAATAGAAACGGACGTTAGACTAGAGACAGTAAAACTGTTATTTGGGATACAATGAAATAGATTCCCAGAAAACGTGCATAGCTGAATGATCATCTCTTTGAAGGAAACAACACAAGGAGGAAACACGAAACAGCTTTCATTGTAGGCGGCCAAAAGCAAACTCACCCTGCTGATACTCAAACGTATGGCCCACAGACCCTTTAGAAAGGCCCCAGCCCCCATCTGGCTTACCTTGCACCAGAAGCATGGGCTCCCGGCCCCCGC
Source organism: Desmodus rotundus (assembly GCF_022682495.2). Classification (NCBI taxonomy): domain Eukaryota; kingdom Metazoa; phylum Chordata; class Mammalia; order Chiroptera; family Phyllostomidae; genus Desmodus; species Desmodus rotundus. The sequence continues at coordinate 90,832,013 of NC_071399.1, read as the reverse complement.
CGTGGGCCAGCATCTCCCGCCGGTAGCGCTCCCCGGTCGCCCTGGGGAGACAAGAGGCTGTTAGGGGCCCTGCGTGCCCAGACTGCTGGGCCCCCCTCACACCTGTCCGGAGTTTCTTAAAAGAAGCCACACTGATGTCATGGTCTGGGAAGCTGCTACCGAAAGACCATTCAGCTGTTTACTTTCTTGCTTCTAAAAACCTAATTCCAATTTTTAAATTATTCTGATGAGCAAAATCATATATTCACAGTAAAAAGCTAACTATATGTTTAGCTGCTTCATTCTTAGCAAGCAATCCCTTCGCAGAAAGGATCACTTCATTTACACTTTATAGGGTAAGTAGGATTATACCCCGTTCTCCATCACCTTTGGGTTACAGCGAGGTCTGAAATGATTTATGCCAGCCTGGACTTTCATAAAGGGACTGGAGATGGTGCCTAACACAGAGAAAAGTAAGACTCTGAGGAAGAAGTGAAGAGAAGAAAGCTGGCAGGGGAGAACCCACGCCTGGGAGGCCTGGGCTGAGGAGGCTGGCTCAGGGGACAGAACGCTGGCTCTGGGGGGCGGGGGGCGGAGGCCGTGGCCACGGATGGAGCAGCTGTCTTCTCCTGCAGGGGCTCCCCGTCAGCTGGGGTCTGTAGGGAACATAGTCTGTACCACAAGGAGGCAGATGATGAAGAATTTTTAGAGACGAAAATTCTCCAAATCAATGGCACCTGGAGACAAGCTATGTGGTGCTACTCTGGTGTTTTATGAAAAATGTAATTCTTTCATGCAATTCTTTCAATGCAAATGACCACGCCCAGTGACAACGTAAATTCTGATGTTTTCATTCCATGGTTTCTGCAGCAATTCTATGCACGGGCGATTTTGTGAGCGTGATCTCGAATCAGGACTCTCGGCAGCATTACCCATCAGAAACGGGCTCGTCTCAGACACCGGTCTGGTTGCGTCCGGCAGTGGGGGCTCAGGCAAACGGTGCCCGGCAGCAGGAATGCGGGCAAGGACTGTGCCTCCTCAGGGGACGGGCCGCGCAGAGGCCCAGCCACCGTGTGCTGGCCGCCGGCTTGAGTCACATTATGGCCCTCCGCCTGCTCAGCTCGGGTCTGCCTGGCCCCTGCTGTCAGCCTCCAGCCCGGTCATTTTCAAAAGCGGGGTCCAAAAGGACCTACTGACAGGGGTTAGAACTGTTCTAGTCAGTGAGCATTTTTCCCAGCTTACTTTTTACATGGCTATAAAACTCTGGCCAGTACATGTCTAGGCAAGAATGCGTATATAAACAAGATATAAATACTTGGAAATATGTGTATTTAATAGTATGTGGTTTTCTAGTAAAGTGTAGTTCCTTTAAACAAGATATTTTGTCCATTTTATAGAAATCTCCAGTAAAAAAATGTAATCCCTCAAACTGTAGTCAATTTTGGCTTTAGGTCCTTTGAAAATAATAAAATCTGAAAAGCAGACCAAAACCCTGCTTGTGCAAAGGGCTGAAGACAAAACAGCAGGTGGGCACCAAGCTGTAAAGCATTTAAAACTTCTGTTACATCAGACCCCAGTTCAAAAGCCAGGACGGACCCTGATCACTGGCTGCTGGGGAATGCAAACCTCTGGCAGGACGCACGGGACGCTGGGGGGTGGGGGGGCGGTGCAGGCAGCAGGAGGCAGGAGGGACCGGGATGAGCAGCTCTGGACGGTCACCTCACTCCGCCCCGTGGGCCACGGAGCCTTCAGCAAGTACCCAGCCCTCCCCGGGCCTCAGTCTCCTCTGAGAAAACGCGCCGGCTCGGCCACAGCCGCTGGGTGTGAGACGACAGGCCACGAAAGCTCGAGGGCCCCGGACATCTTTAAGGGGACACCGTGTGAAACCACGTGAAGGCAGTGCTGGAGACAGGCCCCACGGTGGCGGCCCGGTTGTCGGAGATGCATCTGTTTGTGTGGTGAGGAGGTAAAATGCTTTCCCCGCCTATCGGACCAGGTCACAACGAGCAGTTTGCTTGCAAAGGAAGCTCCTTCCAAGGACTCGGAAGCCAGAACCCACTCCCCCTGCTTCCTGCCGTCGGAGGCAGGAGGAGACCCAGCCAGGCGGCCAGGGAGAAGTGGGCACCCTCTCGTGCTTCCCGCCCTCTCCAGCCCGCACCCCTGCCCCACCCCCTGGCCCGCCTCTGTTGTGGGGGCATCATTGTATTGTCTCCAGCTGAACTCTCCCCAGGGGCTCACGAAAGCTCACCACCGCACTGGCTGGGCAGAGGCCTGTGCTCTGTGCGAGGCTGGGGTCTGTGCACCCAGCGAGGGGCCTGCCTGACCTGACCCAGAGCCTCGGGCTGTGTCCTTGGCACCGCTGAGTATCCCATGAGGATGCTACCAGATGGCGGCAGGAAGCCACGCTGGGACTGCCCTGTCTTTCAAGGGCAAGGGAAAGTACTCCAAAGCCGAGAGGAAGGTGAACTTCCAGAACAAACGAGATGCTAAGGGCCATCACCCAAGGTTCCAGCAAGCACTGCTCCCAGCTGGAGAAAGTGCCAAGGCCTCCCTTAGGCAACAAAGGAGACAGGACAGGGGGATGCTCCAGTGGCAACAGGGACACCTGTGCCAGTGACGGGCATGCTGAAAGCAATGGGCACTGACCACAGGAGGGGCTGGAGCTGAGCAGACCTGCAGGAAGGGGGCGAACATGTCAGTGTGGCCCCTTGGGGCAGGAGCTGGTAGCACTCACACAGTGGGTCCCTGGGGGTGCTGGGACGGGGTGCTGGGACAGGGTGCCAGGCCACCACCCACAGGTGGCCGCAGCTCAGGGCTGCGCAGTGGGGCAGAAGGCTCTGGAAGGAGGAGGGGGCTTGGGCTGGAGGGAATGCCCCTGGAGCTTTGCTTTCCTGTGGGCTCGGGCTGGGTTCCACAGGGCCAAACATTGGTGGAGAGGGTGGCGGCATTGACTGGAACGTCTCTTGCCCTGCCCCCTTCTTACCTGTCGAAAGGATCCTGTAGGAAGCACTCCTTCCAAACCATGGAGGCGACAGCCCTGGACATCAGGTAAGAGTAGTACTTGGCTCCGTAGCCCACGAGGTGGCTGAACCGCAGCTGCCAGGCCTGCGAAGACAGCAACGCAGTGCTGGGAACAGGCCAGCCTCCGAATTGCAGAGACTACGGGTGAGTGCGCAAAGGCAGCACCCTGGGAGTCTGCGGACGTTTTCCCTTACCTCTCGCCCCGGAGGGCCACCCGCTCACGGCAGTAATTTTTCTTCACATTTAATACAATGATAGGGGTGGGACTGGGACCCTCCACATTCCTGCACTGAAGTCCCAACCCCGGTACCTCACGAGGTAATTGCGTTTGGAGAAGGGGCCTTTAAGAGGGTGATTCAGTGAGAAAGGAACTTTGGGTGGCCCCACCCCACAGGGCTGGTGTCCGAGGGTGAGACACCAGGGAAGGGTGCCGGGGGAAGACCACAGGGGCACACAGCAGGGCGGGCCAAGGGGGCAGGCCTCGGGGGACCAGGCCGACTCCTAGCAGTTCTGCCCACATGGGTCTCTGCTGGGATCTGACCCAGTGGCAGGACGGTGGTGGAGCAGGGCTGCCCCTCCACACTGCTCGGCCTGCTGGGGGCACTTGGCCCTGCGCGGCAGGGGACACAGGCCACGTGGGTGTTCCCGCCCAAATGCCCCTCACTGGAGAACCCCTTTCCTGTTTTTCCCCGTCCCTTCGAGCTCCAGACACGGGTTGCGCATTCTGACCGCGAGCAGGGGGACGGACGGCCCTCCGAGGGCAGCCGCAGGAGCTCGCCGGAGCACACGTGTCCCAGGTGGCACCTGCTGCGGCAAAGGCCAGAGTTCCAGAAACGGCCTGAACGACATTTAGGACGGAAACGTTTTCACTTTTCTGAAACAAACAACCTGACGTGCAGTGACCCACCATCTTCCAACGCGTGCTTTATCTGACACTCAGACTTGGGAAAAGTAAGTTGAAGCCTAAGTTTTCAACTAAGATGATCATTACTTCGTCAGTCTTTCAACTCCCTGGAAAACAGCGTGTAGGGTGTAATCCTCACCACAAATCCATAAACTGGACAAGCACGTGCTACCTAACACGTTAAGGGATAGGTATTAACAACACAGAGAAGCTTCCGAGGTCGCAGCGGAGTGGGATTTTAGGACGCGCTCCAAGTCCAACCCCCGCCCCTGGGGCTGTGCCAAGGGGGCTCCATACTGGCTCCTCTCTGCGCCACCCTGCTATTGGGGCAGGGGCTGCTCCCAAGGAAGCCGCGCTGGGGCAGGCGGACCCAGGGAGCACCGGGGGAGGGCACCAGTGCAGTGTGAAGCTATCCCCACACCTACTGCCCGTTCACCACGAGGATGTCACTGGAAGTGAGGTGCACACCTGGCGAGTTGTGTCCATGAAGGGAAGAGATGCACCCCTTCCTCCCTGCCCGGCACCCCCTTGGGCCACCTGTGCAGGTGAGAGCCCAGGGGTGGGGGAGGTGCAGGCAGGAGTGTGCTCGCTGACTCCCTGTGGCCATGGGCTGGGGGGTGCGCTCACGTGCCAGGACCCCTCCTCCTTCACCCCTGGCACTGAAGCCCTTCAAGCTCTGCAGTGGCTGTGCCCTGGCTCGGAGGAGGTGACTGCCCACTTTCCTGCCAGCAAATGCCCTCGAGTCACGGTGGGCATGGGATGGTAGGGGCAGGCTTTACCCCCTGTTTGTATGCAAGTGGTAATTAAATTGAGGGCAAGTAGCCAAGGATTACCCATGGGGTCAGGTTCTTCATTTACAACCAACACCCAGTTCTGGATACTCTGCCTTACTTTAAAAAGGGGTCTGTGCTGGCTTCCGTGCTGTGCTGGGATCTTAGTGGACCGTGGGTGACCGTGTTCACACACGGCCACTGGGGTGTGACTCTGTGAGAGGGAACACAGGCAGCTGCGCGAACAGGACACAGACCGATGCTGCGTCTCCTGCTGCTGATGACGTCTGTCTCTCGGGGCGAAAGCCCACAGCTGAGGGGTTCTGTCTTTGGAACTTTTCCCTCTTGGTGACCTGCCAGAACAAGTTGGGCGGCCTTTGCTGTCGTGAGCTGAGTTTAATTTTGTTTAGATTCGAGCTGAATACCGTTTTGTTTTATCTTGGAAGCCGGCATTTCATTTGCGCTCAGAAATTTCTAAGTTCCTTAGTTTCACCAACTCGTAACTGAGCTCCCACCTAATACAGTGATGGAACTCAGACCTTGCAGAAGTGGAGAGAGTCATCAGAATTTGTGAAACGTGCAATTTCCTGAGCCACCACAGCGCCCGCTTCGCACCAACCCCCCGCTTGGGCGCAGGCGTTCTGGCCCCATGCACACCTGGCTGTGTCTGGTTCTTTAATTCCAGGTTTGAGTCGGTGCCACACCCTTTCCCTCTTTCCCTACCTCCAGATGAGAGGTGCTGCATAATCACACCTACCTGACACCTTTGTCAGCGGCTGACAACAACCTGACCTGCCGTTTCACTGCTGTTTGACCACGAATGGCTGAATTCCTGCTAATGCAACCTAAATATGAAGTTCCTGTTGCCATTTCCCTCATTCATCAGGAAAAAATTAAAGACAGAGTATCTCGTTCAGCCCTGGAATCAGGACCCCTCTTCCTCTGAGACTGAAGTTCCCTTCTAGAGAACATTTGCCAGGTGGGTGAGAGGTCTCGCTCCCCTTCAGTGTAGCGTGCAGATGCGACCCCCCAGAACAAAGGGTCCGGGCACCCCGGCAGCCTCCCTTTCATGCAGACCAGAGACGTCGCTTCCTGATCCCACCGCCGTTCACTCCGAGGCGCAGCCACGAAGGCCTTTCCCGGGGGAGGACAGTCTCACTGCCCCGCAGGACGGACAGGAGCGTGAGCAGGCGGAGCGGCAGCGTGGGGACTCCATGGACGCGTGCTTGCTCCGGGGCTCGCGGAAGGCCAGGGCTCCGCAGCTTGTACTTGCTGCAGCTCTCAGAGGGGACCGCAGCCGGACCGCCCCCGGATGCCCCCAGGGACCATGGGGGAGTCTGCTCCTGACAGTGACACGGGCCACATGCAGGAGAGCGGGTGCAAAGCCGGGTCCTTCCTCGCTGCGAGCCCACACTCTCTCGCTCCTCCACACTGCTCGTCCTGACACTTCTCACGATGTGCCTGCTGCTTCCTATGCACACGAGCCTTCCAGCCACTTCGACTCCAAATTCCTGACCCCCCCCAAAACTCCTAAGCTACACTTGTGTGTTTGTATTTGATAGCTGTAACTTCATTTCTATCACACTGGCTAAAACTCGCATCGAAACACACCACCTAGCTATTTTCACACCTAAAATGGAGAGCCCTTCTACAAGCGACAGGAGGGAGTGTCACACGTTCAGACGTTAACACGGCTGGACCTGGGCTGGCCGAGAGTCGACGGGAGGCAAGAAGGCAGCGTAAGCACACCAGCACGAACCCTAAGCGTGACGATGAGAGTATTATGTTCCTGCTGCCATGGATCAGGTACAGACCCTTCTCCACATTACCATGCAAACTGCACAATTCCTAAAAGTGCCACGAGGAAGGCATCCTGCTCCCTTATTTTAAACCATACTACAAGGCTACAGGCATCAAAACAGCATGGTACTGGCACAAAGACAGACACGTACGTCAGTGGAACAGAGTAGAGCGCCCAGAAATACACCCGCACCTCTAGGGTCAACTAATCTATGAGAGAGTGCCGGGAATACTCAGTGGGGCAAGGACAGCCCTTCAGGAAAGGTGTTGGGGAACCTGGGCAGCCAGGTGCACAGGAAGGAAAAGGGACCCCTGTCTTACAGAACTGGGAACGTAACACACACCTCTCTGTATCTTGTGCCGGAAACAGCGTGCCCAACAAATATTCATAGAAAGATGATAAACTGGGCAGAAAAATTAAAATCAAATTACTACAATTTAGACACAATGACATCTGTAAATCCAAATTCTCTTTCCACACTTGACTAGTTTCCATAATCACTAAAACTGTGAAGACGCCAACATGCAGGTAAAAAAATGGCCGATTAACTTGCTGACACCTGAGTACACACACCTGCATTTCTGAGGTGACACAACAAAATACGATGCAATTGCTACTTCTATTAACTTCTCACTGAATCAGGCCCAGGTACGCTGGTCACACTGAGGAAGGCAGGCCCCGACAGCCACGTTCTCTGTGAAGTTCGGGGCCTGAACAGCAACCTCCGCTTACACGGGTTTTACCCACTGACCGCACCCAACAGCTTCCACATTTACACCACTTCGCTGGTTTGAGTAACCGCTACTCTCCAACTCACTTTCTGATTTGTAAGCACAGGGTCCCTCCAGCTCACTGAGAAGTACGTTCTACTAATGTCCACTTGTGTAGCCTGAGTCGTGGAGAAGTCACCCACGTGCCATCAGGAGGCTGCGCTCCCAGCGGGATAAAGCTCAGTGAACGGACACTGCACGCAGTGCCCCCACCTCCAGGAAGGGCTCAGACGCACGCTCCCGCCCTCCACGGACCCCTGGCGAGGCGCTCCAGCCGCTCACAAAGGAGTGGCCTCTTCTGAAGTGCGGCCCAGGGTCTGGGAGAGGCTGTCACCGGCCGGGCACGTCACTACCTGTGTCTGGATGGGGTAACTGACAGAAATAAGATACGTGACCGATCCACCGAAATTACTAGAGTCGCCTGCTCTCTGTCAATCAATCCTCCCTGATTATCTCGTCTGAACAATGTCCAAAACTCCTGATGCAACAGCTTTTAGTGATTTGTTACAGAGAGAGAGAGAGAGAGAGAAACTGCTATAGTTATGATGGAACCATATGCAGAACCTGGGCAATGCCAAACAGGACATATTCCTGCAATTCAAACAGAATGTCAGACCAACATAACAGCATTAGTTAAAATTGGTAGTCACTACAAAATGCAGCACCTAAGTATTAGTGTAACTCTCTATATGAAGGAAATACCAACTTGCATTATTTTGCAACGTTGTAGTAATAGGAGCTCTATATTGACTGTCTTATTCCCACATCTCCTAAATGTGGACGTTTGAAGGTGGTTCCTTCACGAGGGTCGGCCGTGAGGGACGGCTGGTTAAGGCTGAACTGCACAGCTGGGCTTGTGTTTCCCTCTGAACCTGCAGGTGACTGAGTTAGAGCTGACTGCACAGGGGGGCAGGCTGGATGATCTTGGGAGGGCAGCTGGTGTCCGCCTCTACAGCAAGCAGCTCGGGCTCCTTCTCCAAGGAAAGGGTGCATCGTGGGGCCCCGCACGCCCTTCCTGCTGCAAGGCATCGTCTCCTCTTTAAAAACACCAGATGAAATTCACACACAAGACCCACTCTCTGCAAGCGTACAGTCCAGTGGCTCCTAGTGCATTCACGAAGTCCTGTGACCGTCACCGCTGTCTACAACCCCGGCACCTTCTCATCTCCCCGAGAGAACTCTCCCCCCAACTCACAGTCAGCCTGCACGCCCGCCTTCCCCTGGCCCCTGACAACTGCTGATTTACTTCTGGTGCCCACAGGCTTTCCTGCTCTGGATGTTTCAAGTAAGTGGAATCATACAACAGGCGATCTTTTGTGTTTGGCTCCTTTCCCTTAGATAAAGGTCATTTATGTTGTACCCTGAGTCAGTACTGGATTCCTTTTTATGGCTGAGTAATATTCCAATGGGTGGATCAGCAACACTTTGTGTACCCACTCACCTAAATGTTGATGGAAGGGTATGTGGGATGTTTTCATTTGGGGGCTATTATGAATAATGTTACTAACATCTCAGATCTGCCAGGATGTGAGACCTCTGTGCAGGGACCCTGAGAGCTGAGGAAGCTGGTCACCCCCCTGCTCCTCCTGTCCCAGCAGGCGTGGTGGATTCTGTCCCCGCAGTGGATACTGTCCCCACTGGGGGGCTCCACCCATCACTGGGCACTGCCAGCCTGAGGGAGGGCATGAGGAAGGCAACATGAAGCTGTCTCCCTTCTCGTGCGAGCTTTCCGTTCTGGTCCACAGTGTTCTGAAGTCTCTTGAACGAGCTCCAAGGCTCTCCCAGATCTGCTTTTGTCTGTGGGCAGCTGTCTAATTGTTGATCTTTGTTGGAGGGTGGAGACTGGGGTCACCTACGTTGCCAATTTGGTGACGTTCCTCTTGGAATTCCACAGGGTCTTGATTACACAGGAGCTTTGTAATAAGTTTTGAAATTGCGAAGTGTGATCCCTCTAACTTTTTCCTTCTTTTTCAAGTTGGTTTTGGCTATTTTGGGTCCCTTGAATTTCCATATGACTATTACAGCTTGTCGGTTTCTACCAAAGGGCAGCTGAGATTTCAGAGATTGTATTGAATCTGTAAATCAATTTGGGGAGTATTGTCACATGTAACAGTCTTCCAATCCATGAAAGTAACAAGGTTTTCCATTTCTGTAGGTCTTCTTTAAATTTTTTCAATAATATTATAAAATGTATTTTATATTATTTTTCAATGACATTTTAATATTTTTAAGTGTGTACAAGTGTTAAACTTTTTGTTATGTTTATCCCTAAGTATTTTGTTTTTCTGATGCTATTGTCCGAATTGTTTTCTTCATTTCAGTTTTGGATTATTACCATAGTACAAAAATACGACGATTTCTGTTATTGCTCTCATGTCCTGCAACCTTGCTGGCCCTGTTTATCAGTCCTGAGGGTTTGCTGTGGATTCCTCAGGGTTCTCTATATGCAAGATGACGTCATCCACAGTAGAGGTCGTTTCCCTTGCCGCTCTCCCGGCCGAAGGCCATTTATGTGTTCTTCCTGACGAATGGTTGTAGTTAAGAACTACAGTACAGCATTTAACAGAAAACGGGGCCTTATTCCCATTGCAGGGGAGAGCTTCCAGCCTCACCACCGAGCACGATGCAGCCAAGGTTCTTCCCGATGCTCATTACGAGGTCACAGGTCGCAGGCACTGACCCTGGACTCCTTAGCAGTAACCGCTGATCGGCTCTCGTGTCCCGCCGATTCTGCCTCAATGCACTGCTTGCACTTCCCCCCTGTCCACGCCTACTTCCAGTGCCCCTTCCACCCCGGTCGTCTTTTGTCTGGACTGTAGGTCTTCAGGGCGGGGTCTAGGTGCAAATCTGCTTTTTGGAGCAGAAATGTTGCACTCATGAAACAAGATCGAGATGCTATGGAAAAGAAAAAGCAGCTACTGGCGATAAAACATGTAATTGCTATTGAAAACAAAAGCCAAAACTAAAGCTAACTAACCTGAAACCACGGGGAGAGTCAGATGAAGAACAAGCCACAGCCATTTCCTGGAACAGAGCAGAGGGGAAGCGGAAGCGTGCGGAGTAACTGAAGGAGGGGCCGAGAACCTGGGCACTGGCGGGGCTGCGGCCGAGAACCTGGGCAGGGGCTGCGGCCCTGCAGCGTGGCACGGTGGGCTGGCCCCACAGGCAGCCCTCCCGAACAGAACAACTGAAGTGCTGGATGAGAGAGACTTTTGTTTGTTTGTTTTGAGAGAAAGAAAAATGGAGGGGGAAGGAGGGAGAGAGTCCTGGACTTGTGGTCCCACTGACGTCGGTTCTTGTATGTGCCCTGACCAGGAATCGAACCTGGGACTTCGGCATCTTCTGGATGACACTCTGACCAACCGAGTGATCTGGCCAGGGCAAAACACACTTTTTTGTAAAAAATGTGAATGCATTGCTATGGCAGGAGAGAATAAAATACAGCTGAAATGGTCAAGCAGGTCATTTTTATAAATGACAATTGATGCTTATTTTTGTGGTAAAATCACTGTATTTTTTTATTTGTTTTCATCTACTACTTACTCGAAATAAGAGGTTAGTAAGAATAATTAGGAATAAAGTGTTTTGTGGCGTCCCAGGGTCGGTGCCAGTAGGCAAACTTGAGGTCACTCTGCCACGGAGACTGTGCTTGTTACTCAGTCACCACCGAGATAAACCAATTTACAGCTGAATTCTCCTATTTCAAACAAGCCGGCTCAGCAGCACTGATATTACTCCACTTCCTTTCGATGCTATGCTTTGCTAAACTGAGTGCTGTCTGTCTATGATTCTCTCAAATCTTTCTATCTATTTCTTTACTCACTTTAAAGTCAATATGGAATTGGCTAAAACTGTCAGAGGCTATACCGAGTTTTAAGAGGGAAAACGAGTGAAAAAAGTGGTTATGAAACACATGTAAGCCATCGCGTGATTTATAGAGCGCCACGGCTTCCTTTAAAGGGCTCAGCGCCCTGAGAGGCTGCTTAGACGGTTCTTTGGCTTCAGTGAAAAAAGTTGTTGCTGCAATTGTATAAATCACTTCAAATATTGTTTGATTTTAGCTTTTAAGTGTCTGCATTTTTCTAAATGTTCTGAGAAAGTTTGGTTCCCTTTTTACTCTCCATAAATCAGCAACTATTTCAAAGCTTCCCGGAGACACAGGAAAATATACACACGGGAAGAGTGATGGCCTCTTCGCCGAGTCGGGCATCTGAAGAGAGGGGACATCAAAGGCAGCGACAAACGCGGCCCCTCTTTTGGTGATTCAAAATACACAGTGCGAAGCAAGATGTGTGGGAGACACCGAGATAAACTATTCCACCCCGTTAACGACCACATATGGTCACGGAGAGCAGGGAGAGGGCGCAAACCTGCCGGCCTGGGGTTGGAGGAGCTGGCTCTGTGCCGGCATGGGCCCCCAGGGAGCCCGGGGGTTGCCTCAAAGGCCACTGGAAGAATCATGCTCAACGGCCAGGGAGGCTCCTATCTACTTTAGTGAGTTCCTCGGCTTTTCCTGCTCTTCCCCATCTCATATGCGGCTGGTGAAATCATGGTTCCCACTCACAGTTCTTACCACTTAAATGCCCCCTTTTGATGATCTTTATCCTGCTGACAACGGCAACAACACCACCTGCCGTTTGCTTTCAGTTCACTGTGGGCCAGTGCTCCTGACCTGCATGTATTCATTCACCCCCCAGACCCTCTGGGTTAGGTATCGCCGCCTCAGACAAAGAGCTGAGGGTAAAGATGCAGCAGTCTCGGCCATCTGATGCTAGGGCTCTGGAATGTTCTCTTCTCTCAGATGTTCGTCCTAGCCCTCTTTCAAGTCACAGGTCAACCAGAAACATTCTAGTACAACTATAAACGAAACAAGGATGCTGGAAGTTTCAAGCCACCAAACCAGCTGAAGTCATGGAAACATATAAATATAGGAAAGGGGCAGAAAAACATAAGTATACAGGCTGTGAGATACATTGTATGTATATGTGTAAACATATAGACATGCCTGGAAAGCCCCTTACAGCACAGCTGGTGAGTAAATATCAAACACAGTAAATGAATATTAAGAATGCAAAAGTACTTTCTGTGTACCAATGACACTCAGCTAGCAAAAGGGGGAGGGACGTAAACATCCCATTCACAACGGCCATCGTTGTCATCATCATTGTCGTCATCCTCATCATCCCCATCAGCAGGAACACACTGAACAAGATGTGGGAGAGACTCCGGAGAGCACTCTAAACAGAGAGGGTGTGACAGGAATAGGGAGAGAAACGAATAGTGGAGCAACAGCGCGCATCTGTGTTACAAAACCACCAACCGTCAGCAAACGATCATCCAGGCTGGGCAAGAACCGCGGTGACGGGAGGAAAGCTCAGAAGCAAATTCTGTCGTATACGAAAGCTTACGCGCTCACAAAGACAGCCTTTTTCGGGTTAGTGGGGGAAAATGGGTTATTTAAATGCCAACTAAAAAAGCTGAAGCTGGCTCTAAATCTCACACCTTATACCACCATGAACGTACGTAACCAAAGATCAGAGTTGACAATAAAACCACGAGAGTACTAGAATAAAACACGGGCAAACATTTAGATACTCTTAGGGAGTTCCTTTTAAGCATGGCAGGAAATTGAAAGTCTGACAGATTTAACTAAATATAATCACTACAACCATCAAGCAAACTAGTAAAAATAAAACTGAATGTTAAAAAATCGTAAAAGGCTAACATGCCTACAACAATCAGAAACAAAAAAATAAGAACATAACATAAACACGGGAAAATGACATAAATAGGCAATTCACCCCCTATTCTCCAGAGACTGTGAAATACCATGGGGGGAAGTGCTGATTTTACTGGTAATAAAAGAACTGCAAGCAAAAGCGAGCTGCAGTGTTTGTGGTCTACCAGCCTTCAACAACTAAAATCAAACAAGGACCCGGCTGCCCCGGGACCACTCCCTGGAGTCTGACTTTGCGGCGTGCCCTGGACCGCGATGGTGCACAGCTCAGCCCACGCAATCCCACTCCAGGAGCTGAAGAGCAGCCCAGCACACTAGGGGACGTGCACCCGTGGGTGGCCAGCAGGCCTGCTGTGATGTGGGAGAGTCGGGTCAGAACTTGTAACAAGCTGGGGCAGCGTTTCTGAGCAAGGGGAGGGAATGTGAGGACCACACGGGCCTGGGAAAGCACTCCAGGGGCCGAGGGCAGGCCAGAGCGCGGCGCGCAGAGGGTTGTCAGGCACGCCTTCCACTGCGCACAAACGCGTCAGGCCTGGCCCACAGCAGTCAGAGCCCCTGGAGACTGTTCATGCAATAAATGAACGAAGTCCAAACCCCACTTCGTGGAGCACCGACCCGAACCCCAGTAAGAGACTCCAGCACGACCTGGGAAAGTAAGGGGCTCACACACAGTTTCGAATAAGCTTGTTCATTTTCAGTTATGAATATACGTGCAAGTTCTGTCCAGGCCAAGAATGCACACTCCCTTTCTTTCACATTCCCCACCATGGCCCTGCCACACATGCTCTGCGGTGAAAACCCGCCCAGTGCGGTAAAAAGGCTGGTCATTGCTGCAAAAGCCAGTTTTCAGGGCGCTTCTTTCCGGAGGCAAGAAGAGTTTGCATTCCCAACCTTCAAGATCCTTCAAGAAGGGAGGGAGCTTTTGGGCTCCAGAGGATCGAATTTTGCCTCTAGAGCTCATGCCATGGGGAGAGAATTTCTACTCTGAACCTCTGTGGGGCTCAGCCCTGACCCTTCAGCCACGTGGGGCTGCCCTGGGCCCATGCGGCCCTTGTACTTTCAACTACCTGTAATTCTTCCACGGAACACAGAGAGCTGAACGCCCGTGTTACTGGGAGCCAACTGAAGGGGTGTGCGTGTGTGTGAGTGCATGCTCACCCCTCTATTATATGAGGAATACAGGCTTATTACCGAAAGTTGGAATATAACAAATAATAGTGAAAGGAAAGTGAAACTCACCCCTCATCCAGGACTTGTGACAAACACGTCAACATGTTAAAAGTTATCTTCAGTCTCCTTTCAAAAGACCCAGTCCCACCATCCACAATTTTCCACCCGTGTTTCGCTAACCCGACTTTCAGAATTCTTCGCAAACATTAATAGCTGCAGGGGATTTCATTGTGAGGACTACGTCGGCCAGGACACACTACGGTACGCTGCAGTCACACAGACCCTAAACTCCTGGCGGCTCCACACAGGAAAGATGTTTCCACCGAGCAGAGGCCCCGCCCGCTCTGCTCCTGTCACCAGCCCTGCCCATGGGCACCCACGACTCGGGGCCTCTGCCCCAGGGCCGTCCCTGGCTGCTGGGCCAGGGAAAGGAAGTGTGGACGAGGGCACCAGAGCTCTTAAAGGCTCCGCCTCCGCTCCATCCTGGGGGTCCGGTTAGGCCACACGGCCACAGCTAACTGCAGGGAGCAAGCTGGAGGTGCCTCCGCACCAGGCGCCACGGCCAGCAGTGGGTGTCCTCGAACAGGCCCGACGACCACCGCACAGGCGCGCCAGGGTGTCCAGTCCTCGAGTGCTGGACTCTGTGCGACTTTTTTTTGGTAAATGCAGTGATTATCAGGTAGAAAGCTTTATTTGGTTTTCTATTTCTTTCTTTAGACTAAATTCCTAAATGTTACATTATTGGTTTAAGAGGTCCACAAGCTCTTTGTGTTCTTGATGCCTTCTGCCAAACCCGCCTATCTGCCTACAAACAGACACAACCACGCTCGTCTCAGTGTAAACACTGGTGCTAGGTACTGTCTTTCTGTAAAACGTTGCTAATTTGATCAGTAAATACGTCATTTCACTGTTATTTCCACTTGCACATTTTTGTATCCTAGGCAAGTCAACTTATTTTATTGTTCTGTTGTTTTTGTTCTGTTTGTATAAGCTTCTTATGCAGCAACAATGTAGACCACTTGTCATAAATATTACAGTTGTTAAAAACTAGTTTGCCGCATGTGAATTTTATTCACGTTTTCTGAGATTCAAATTTTTGCAATCAAACTGTTACTGTTTTCATTTGTGATTTCTCCCATTTTTTAGCTTACTATCTTTCTCTAAATGAAAAACATATTTGCAAACAGATGCCATTTCTAATGGTGCACTTTTTCTATTTAAGTGTTCTCTCCATCTGGAATTTATTTCACGACAGTAAGTTAGTATAACAGAACTCCAGTCTAGAAGTCAGGCGATACCTCTACTAATTCTGCCCACGCCACCTTAGGTAAATCACTTAATCTTCACCTGACTTTGTTGGAAAGCTTCTTAGCTTTGATATAAGACAGAATGGGCCGCCTGGCCTCCACCACAACCAGAGTACCAGGAACTAGTAAACAAAAAGAAATTCTGTATTTGTACTTTGCAAACGAACAGGAAAATACGTCTCGTTTTCCACACCCTTCTCTTCACCTCCCTGTGTCTCCAGTATGACTGGTTCTGAGCTTTCCTCCTCCTGCCTCCCTTGGCCTTGAGGGAGACCAACCCTGCAACGGCTTCCCTCTGCCAGCGTCAAGTGGGGCCCAGAAAACGGTGTGCCCCACCCGGGTCTCTCACGTCCCAGTGGCCACCACTCACGGCTCCGCTGCCACCACCTGCTTTGTTTCTACCAGTCACCGTGGACATTCCGTGTGTCTCATGCTCTGACCTCTTCTTCTCCCTCCCCATCCGCCACTGAGTTGTCCGAAACCCAGTCACCAGCAAATTCCCCTCACTTCCATCTGCCTTCTCTGCATGTTCCCTTCCCTTTCTGTTCTAACAGACACCTGTGTCTCCCCCGAGAATCCTACCTCCCTCGAAATCTTCTCAAGATCTCTCCTGGTGCTGGACTGGGAGGTGAGGCGTTTTTTTCTGTTCCTCACTGACTGTCCTAGACCATTCCCCCTCCCCCTTCTCAAGGCGAGGACACCCCACCTTCCATCTTCCCGAGGGGAAAGCTGCTGCAGCCCTGGGCCTGACCGCCGGCCGTCCCCTTGGCCCTTCCCGATTTCTTACTTCGGCCTCACTTCCACTTTCACGTGAAAGCACACATTTTTGGGTTGTTTTAACCACTGGTTTGTTATAGCAATGACCTAAAACTAGTATACTCTGCTCTCTTGACTCCCAGCCCTTCTCTTTTAACTCTGTCCCTTGTTTCCACGGTCACAGCCTAGACCTTGTCATCCCTCTCACTGAATGACCCCCGTCACACCTGTGGGAAGGTGCAACAGCTGGGGTGGGGGGCAGGGACCTCCCAAGGTACTGGAAATGTTTGATATCTTCATCTGACCAGTAGTTACATGAGTATAAACACATACACACCTTCATGGGGCTGCGGATTAGAATTTGTGCCTTTTCTGTAAGTTATGCCTCCACAGAAAGGTAAAGAAAAAGAAGCGGTAAATTTCTTAGGCATCTACCACACACAAGTAAATGCAGGGCCCTGAAGAACTAATACCCAAATCAGAACCGGGCCTTGCCGGCATGCGGAGCACGCCCCCTGGGAAGATGAAGACGAATCACAGCCTGGGATGACTGATGGGAAGCAGAAGCCAGGCCGCAGAGCTGGGAGACGCGTGGCGGAGGGCTGACCAGCTCTGCAGAGGGGGCATTCCTAGCGAGTGAAGTGAGGGGAAAGAGAGGCTGCCCCAGGGAGGAGGAGACCCGGGCTCAGCCCTCGGGGCCAAGGGAAGCGAGTATGCTCAGCTGGACGGCACCGGAGTGGCCACACCACATGGGAGCTAGGGGTGGCAGAGGCTTTGGCCTGTAGTTAGAGAGCAATGAAATCTGTCGAGGGTTTTAAGGGGAGGGCTGTCACTGCCAAACTTGTATTTACACAAGATGTCGCGGACAGCTGAGAGAGGAAAAGGCGGTAAGGGGACACTCCATTAGGGACAATTGTGATCGTCCAGTCCAGAGTTCGCCTATCTGCGAGAAGAGGCAGGAAGAGCATAAGGGGGAAGGGGGTAGGGAGAACAGCAGGCCTGATGTCTCTCTGTATCTAATGGAAGTAATTCTGTCTTCAAGCCAGAGTGTGAGAAGCAACAGTAGCGCAGGGTGCAAGCAGGGAAGGGGCTGAGGGTCGGAGGGAGAGGGAGACTTTCACACCACAAATCCTGGTGGGCCTTACGGTTTTTAGTCCCGCACAAGTCCTACCTCCTCCAAATACAGCTGAAACACACCGCAGGCTCCCTCGTGTTGCTACTGTTGCCCTGGGGTCTCAAAGGCATAGAGGTGAAAGGACACGGTCACGAGCCCCTCTGGGTGCCATCGCTGCATGAAGCACAGTGAGGTCCCCGTCCTGCTCACAGCTCCCACTGGCCTGGGATGAAACGGGATTACCCCAGAGCAGTGACCCCCACCTGGAGTGCTGCGAGGATTTGCACAACATGCGACCCCGACTGCAAGCCAGAGGTACAGACCTCTCTTCCCTCTGGCCGTGAGATAAAAAAGGGCAGCAGCCATCCCAACAACAGCTGTCCGGTGTGAATGAATCAAAACTACACTTTTTTTTCAGGTCGGCAAAAAATATATTTTTTGGCATGTCACAGGTATTTAGTAATTAGTTTGTGAACAAGGTTGAAAATCGGTGCCTTAGAGAATCGCCAGAGAAAGCTTCCTAAAATAGAAATAGCTTCATATCTGAAAGACAATGTGCCTATCACTTAAAATACAATCAACAAAAGAAAAAAGCAAACAAAATGTAACCAGAGACATTGAAATTAAGGACAATGTAACAATAGCCCGAGGGGAGTGGGGAGAGGATAGTGGGGAGCGGGGTTTACAGAAGCTACTATAAAGGACACAAGGACAAAATCAAGGGGGAGGGTAGAGATGGGGGAGGGAGGTGGGATTGGCTGGGGTGGGGTGGAGGGATGGGGAGAAAATGCAGATAATTGTAACTGAATAAAAATTAAAAAAAATAAGTAAAATACAAAGTTATTTGGTAAAGAAAGAGCTTCTAATATCCTGGACTTTTGTCTCATTGTATCTAGCCCATGCGACTTTGCAGGCAAAAAAATAAATAAATAAAATAAAATCGCACTATTCGTGAAAACCAAGACGAAAACGAAAGTTGGTGACTTGGCACAAGGACATGCACCATAAAAACCACCCGGGGAATCTCATAACATCCTCGTGTTTTAAATCAGCGAGATCTAGAGTTGCAGCTGTCCCACAAACTGAAACCACACAAATTTTTAGAAAATGAGTCAATCCTGAGATTAAAGTTTCAATTTATAACACTTCTGTGTTTTAGTTACAAAGTCATAAATAAATCTACCATGACAGAGAAGGTAAATATTTTCTCAGTTGTTTATGTAGCCAAAGAGGAAAGGAATTTAACATGCAATTAACCACTTAGGGTTTTTGAGATATTCACCATATGGTTGTATTTAAGATAAAGAAAAATTATTGTTGTGTTTAATCTAGCATTTGCTTAGCAACACCAGATGAGTGCAGCCTGGGCAGCACCTTTACCTCTCAGGTGAGTTTTTCCACTCCTGCAAGCGCGGCGGCCTGAGAACAGGAGGAAATGTAACTTCTTCCCCAGGAAGAACAATAAAACAAAAACCAAACTGACCAAATAGAAGGGATGAGGACTGTTAAATAATTTAAACTGAATTATCTAGAGAGAGAATGATGAACTTTTAACAACGCTGGGGCTCTAGTTCTGTTATGTAACAGATGGTAGCTTTTCCACATATTACAAAAAAGAGACCTTTACGCCATCCTTCACACCGACACCTGACCAAGCGCGAGGGACAAACAGCCCAGCTCCGAAGCAGACCTCAGGTTTCTACACACAGACCCACGGGATCCTGGTTTCTCTCGCTCACCTTACTGTCAACGTAACTGATGAGGAAAAAAATATGATTGCCATTTTAATCTTGATGGTAGAAATCATTTTACAGATATGTACTTCTTGTCTTAGTTTTATAAATTATGCTAAAATTAAAGCTTTTAAAATAAAGTCAACAGAATGCTACATAAGGTCAATAAGCTGTGATCCAATTTTCTATTAATAAGTGAACGATAATGATCAAATATCCAATGAAAAGTTTTGCAATATACACTTAAAATTAAAAATATGAAAGCCTAACGTTTAATCTGCTTCAGGGTGCTCACGCCAGATATCTACATGGATTTACACCCAGGCACTCACACACGTATTGTGAAGAAAGAAGTCAAAACTGACTATCAAGTAAACAGGAGAGAACGTTACCTCCAGTAGCAATGAATCCGTCGTGTAACACCCCAACTGTGAGCAGCAACGCACTCTCTTGTGGCAGGTGTGTTCATGTTCCTTCTCCGCGGGCCATTAAAAATATAACTCCAGGCAGTCAAGTGAACGTGGTACAAAAGCACTCTCACAGCCCCGCACACGCACTCCTCCACAGCCCCCGCCTCCGCTCCCCACCGCTGCCCGCGCCGGGCCAGAGGTCTGTGGGACCCCATCTGGGACCTGCACACTCTATGACGACCGGCTTTGCTGTGAGCCGCACCCCTCTCCCAGCTGGAGACTCCACGCTTACTTTGCTCACACGAGCATGAAACAGCAATGTCAGCCTAAGAATCGGCTCTCAAATTTGAGCGATTTCAACATGAGCAGCTTGCAAATAACGCGTAGGCGGTGTGCTCCAAGTTCATTTACTGGTCTGCTGTCTGGGACCTCGGAACACACCCCCAAAATAAACGTGGCAGAAACGGAGTTCCGAGCCACCAGTCAACGGAACCACACCCAACAGAGGGGCGCAGGGCAGTGTGCTGCTGTGACTGAAGTCGCAGAAGCACACGAGAAAAGAGTGTGTTTGGAGCGTGCTCTCTGCGGACACCTGAAAAACGCTGTCCCTGCGACCAGCTCTGTGACCGCACTGGCCTACTCGCTGCTCACGCAGCCCAGCGGCTGCACCATAGACGCCCCCAGCCACGTCCCGTTCAGTGCTCAGCCTGGCCCTGGGTGGGCATCCCTCTCCAGGCCAGCGGCTCCCCAGGCCCATAGCCCCGGCCTCGGCCTGTTTCCTGTGCTGCCAGCCACCGACCCAGCAACGGCTGCTCACCCGCACTGCACTTGGACAGCCTACCGTCACCTCAAACCACACTCATCCATCTTCGCAGCCCTCTCCCCACGAAGCCGCAGCCCCGCCTTATTCCACTTTTCACTGAATGCCTCCCCCACCCAGACCCCATGGATGGCCCCCTACAAACTGAGGGTCCCCCTCCCCATACTCCGTTAGTGCCTCCAGCCCCTCTCGTCCTGCCCAGATATCTTTCCCATCCTTTGGCCTCACCTCTGGCCCTCTGGCCAGTGCCCCGAGGCCAAGTCCCCAAGGACAAGGAAGAAGGAAGAGGGCAGGGGCCAGGTGAGAACGCAAGGGCACCTCTTCTCCTCCCTGGTTCTTTGGGGAAGACCCCCTCTGGCCATTAAAGACCAGGCTCCAGCACACACACACACTGGCTGCATCAGGCCGCAACACCCCAGAATTCTCAGACTTCTCCTTCAGGCCATGTGCTCCTAGCTCGGAGAACTCCGCAGGGCTGGAGGGACAGCTGGCTCAGGGATGAAACGTTTCACAGACTGCTGGCCGTGATGATAATCGTGCACACTCCCCCACCCCAACAGGCCATCTCTAATGCAAGCCCCGGAAGGTGGGCGTCCCACTCACTGCCCTACCCGTCTCCCAGAGGGTGCACGGCAGAGTATGCACTGAATGAAGTGCATGTCGCACACACAATATATTCGTTACTGAAACTAATCCGATCTAGAATATTAACAGTATAACTGAATTAATGTATACAAGGAGGAAAAACAATATTTGTGCAAATCTAAACAAACTCTCAGGTATTAAAAGCCTTCGAGGGTCTTTCTTCTCTAAAGGTAACTATGCTTCTTTGAAAGACCTCTTGAAACAACCTGTACAGAGCTATGGGTATTGACCAGAAATGGGGAAGATGATCCCGGTAAAAAGTTAAATGTTTGTATTTTCTCAGAAACCAGCCTTGGCTGGTGTGGCTCAGTGGATTGAGTGCTAGCCTGCAAATGAAAGGGTCGTCAGTTCAGTTCCCAGTCAGGGCACATGCCTGGATTTCCGGCCAGGTCCCCAGTGGGGTAACCATACACTGATGTTTCCTTCCCTCTCTTTCTCCTTCCCTTCTCCTCTGTCTGGAAATAAATAAATAAAATCTTAAAAAAAAAAAAAAAAAAGAACTAGGACAAGAAACTAGTGAACATAATAATAAGACCATGCTTTTAAATGTAAAATAATTTACTGATAGTTGATTTTAGAGTTTGGTTGCCACTGTTACCTTATTTTCGTATATTTAATTATTTTGATGAAGAACCCTGGATAGTAAAGAGGTTTTACTTCTCTTCTAAAGAAAAGGAATAGATCAATCGTTACAAGACTTAAGACAGAGAAAGGCAGGGAGCAGGCAACTCCACGAAGTCGAAGTGCTGCAGGTTCAGGAAGCATCCCGCTCTTTCGTCTGCGTGGTTTTACTAGTTCCTGCTTGTGGAGACTAAGTCACGTCCATTTCGCTTCCCGTTTGCGTCTGTCTGTACTTCAGTACTTTTCCATCCCCGAACCCCCACTTTGCCAACCACCAACTTGCTCTCTATGGGTCTCTCTCTCGTGTTGTTTTGTTTTGTTCCGTTTTCTTTAGATTCCGCACGTAAGCGAGATCGTAGTGTCTTATTTCTCTGTCTTATTTCACGTAGCACAACACCTTCCAGGTCCATCTGTGCTGCTGCAAATGGCCGGATTACATTCTTCTGACTGACGAATAATACTCCATTCTACAGATACACCACATCTTCTTCATTCACTCACCCACTGACGGGACGTCTAGCTTGCTTCCACATCTTGGCTAAATACTAGTAATGCAATGATCGCTCATTACGGGTGCATGTGTCTTTTTGAGTTAGTGACTTCATTTTCTTCAAATAAACACCCAGAAGTGGAATTGCTGGGTCATCTCTATTTTTAATTTTTTGAGGAATCTCAGTACTATTTTCCATAGTGGCTGCACTAATTTGCAACCCTACCAACAGCATGTGAGAGTTCCTTTTTCTCTATATCCTCGCCAACAATTGTTATTTTGTGACTTATTAATGAAAGTCATTCTGACAGGCATCAGGCAGTAACTCGCTGTGGTTTTAATTTGCATTTCCCTAACGCCTACTAACGCTGGGTGTCTTTTCATACGTCTGGTGGCCATCTGTGTGTCCTCTTTACAGAAATGTCTCTTCACATCTGCTGCCCATTTTTTCATTGGATTTTTTGGGGTTTTTTGAGTTATGTTGTATGAGTTCCTTATATATATTGGCCCCGTATCAGATGTATCATTTGTGAATATCTTGCCAAATTTAGTAGGTTATCTTTTCATTTTGTTGATGGTTTCCTTTGCTGTGCAAAATCTTTTAGTTTGAAGTAGCTCCATTTGTTTATTTTTGCTTTAGTTGCCCTTGCCCAAGCTGACATATCCAAAAAGATACTGCTACGAGCAATGTCAATGTCAAAGAATTTACTGCCTGTGTCTTCTTCTAGTAGCAGTATGGTTTCTGGTCTTGCATTTAAGTCTTTAATACATTTTGAGTTTATTTTTGTATGTGGCGTAAGAAAGTGGTCCAATTTCATTTTTTTGCATGTTTCTGTGTAGCTTTCCCAACACCACATATTGAAGAGACTGCCTTCACCCCACTGGAGAGCCTTGCCTCCCTCTCATGCCTTCATCGACCATGTAAGAAGTTGTATCTGGGCTCTCAATTCTATCCCATCGATCTGTATGTCAGGGAGCATGAGTGATACCTCCCACTCTGTCCTCATTTAAGATTTCTTCAGCTAGTTAGGGCCTGTTGTGGCTCCATATAAATTCTAATGTTAGTTGTTCTAATTCTGAGAAGAATGTCATTGGTATTTTATCAGGGATTGCATTTAAACTGTGTACTACATTGGGCAGTAAGGATATTTTAACAATATTAATTCTTCCCATCCAAGAGCAAGGTATACCCTGTCATTTATTTGTATTGTCTCTAACTTCTTTACTGTCTTATAATTTTCACATTACAGGTCTCTCACCTCTTTGGTTAAATTTTTTTCTAGGCACTGCCTGCTTTTTGAGGCAGTTGTAGACAGGATTGCCTTCTTGACTCTCTTTCTGGTTGTTCGCTATTGATGTACAATAATACAACAGATTCCTGTACACTGATTCTGAAACCTGCACCCCGACTGAAATCATTGGTTAGTTCTAAGACAGTGTTTGGTAGAGCCTTTAGGGTTTTCCCTATTTAGTGTTGTGTCACCTGCAAATGATAGGAGCTCTTCCTTTCCAGTGTGGATGCCGTTTATTTCTTTTTCTCCTCTGTCTGCTGCGGCCAGGCCTCCCAATACTGTGTTGCATAGAAGTGCTGAGAGTGGGCGTCCTTGTCTTGTGCCTGATCCTAGAGACAAAGCTTTCAGCTTTTCACCACTGAGTGTATGAGCTGGGGGTTCTCATAAATAACCTTAATTTGTTGAGATATGTTACTTCTAGATCCACTTTGTTGAGATTTCTTTTAATCATAAAAGAATGTTGGGTTTTCTCAAATGCTATTTCTGGATGTACTGAGATGATCATAAGGTTTTACCCTTACTTTGTAACTACGGTGCATCACACTGATTTACAGATATCGAACCGTCCTTGCATCCCCAGGATGCATTCCCGTAGGTCATGGTATGTACCCTTTTTACTGTATTGTTCAATCTGATTTGCTCATATTTCGTTGGGAATTTTCATATCGATGTTCATCAGTGATACTGGCCTGTACATTTTTTCTCAATTTCTTTGTCTGGTTTTGGTATCAGGGTAATCCTGGCTACGTAGAATGAGTTTAGAAGTGTTCCTTCCTCTTCAGTATTTTGAAATAGTTAAGAAGGATAGACATTAATTCTTCTTTGAATGTTTGGCAGAATTCACCTGTAAAGTCATCTGGTACTGATGACTTTCAATCTGTTGGGAGTTTTCAATTATTGCTTCAATTTTTTTGCTAGTAATCAGTCTGTTTAGAATTTCTATTTCTTCTGATTCAGTTTTGGAAGTTTATATGCTTCTAGAAATTCATCCATTTCTTCTAGATAGTCACATTTGTTGACATATAATTGTTAGTAGTATTCTTCGATGATCCTTTGTAGTTCTGTGCTATCAGTTATAACTCCTCATTTATAATTTTATTGATTTAGTCACTCTCTTTTTTTTCTCAATGAGTTTGGCTAAAGTTCTGTCAATATGTTTATCTAGTCAAAGACCAAGTTCTTAGTTTTATTAATCTCCTCTATTGGTTTTTAAATTTTTTTAAATTTCTATTTCATTTATTCCCACTTTGATCTTCACCATTTCCTTCCTTCTGTTTATTTTGGGGTTTATTCTACTCTTTCCAGTTCCTTTAGGCGCAGGGTTAGATTGTTTATTTGGGGTTTTCCTTGTGAATTTCCCTCACAGAACTGCTCTTGTCGCATTCCATAAATTTTGAAAAGTTGTGTCTTCATTTTAATTTGTTTCAAGATAGTTTCTGAGTTTCTGTTTGTTTCATCTACTGGTTGTTTAGTGGCATGTTATTTAGTCTCCATGTATTTGGTTTTTTGCCAGTTTTCTTCCTGTAGTTGATTTCTAGTTTTATGCCATTGTGGCTGGAAAAGATGTTAATATGATTTCAGTATTCTTGGATTTATTGAGCTTCTTTTGTGTCCTAATATATAATCTATACTAGAAAACATTGCCCATGTGAAAAAAATGTACTTGGACTTTTTGCATGAAATGTTCTAAAGAGGTCCACTGTCGATGTGGTCTACTATGACATTTAAGGCCATTATTTCCTTATTAATTTTCTCTGTGGTTGATCTATCCCCACTGATGTGAGTAGGTACTAAAATCCCCTACTATTAGTTTTATTACTATGGAATTCTTCCTTAATGTCCATTAATGGTTGCTTTAGAAGTCACACCCATTTCAAAGGTAAGCAAAGAAAACTACAAAATAAGCACAAAAGTATGTGAATCATGCCATGTTCTCTAAACAGGAAACGCTATTATATTAAAATCTAGGCGACTGTTACGATTTATTCCACAAATGAATAGTTAGCTTACTCTTATCACCAACTTCCACTAACACAGACAATCCCGAGCTTAACAGCACGTGTCATCGGAACAATGAATCACACAGAAGGTCAGAGAGAGGCAGGGGCGTGATCAGCATTACATATCTGCAGAGGACTGAGCTTTCAAGACAGTAAAAACTGTCGGTGAGAGTGTTGTGAAGGCAGCTGCCCCGTTGTGCCACACGTCTGGTGAACAGGAACTGTTCCCATGCAGGTCTGAGCGTTGGGACCCGAAGATCAAGGGCACTTAGAGGTCACTGCTTCATTTGCCCTCTTAGCCCCACGTGTGCCGGCGCCCAGCGTGGTGAGAAGTAAAGAGTCACTCGCTGGGCATTCTACAGCGCACAGACAATTTTCAGGGCACCCCTTCTTCTATGACACTGGCTGAGTTAGGGGGTCGCCCCGGACCCACCGGCAGCCGCCACGTCACCTCATCAGCGCAGCCTGCCTGGGAATGAAGTGAAGACAGACGGCAGAGCTGAGACGTGGAAAGGAAGAGGAGCATCCCTAACAGCATTTTCTGGGAACTAACTAGATCCAGCCTAACTGGAACCAGATACGTGTCTGCACCTTTCACTTGTGAGACTCAATACGTTCACATTTCTTCCTAAGCCAATACAAGCTGGGTTTCCAGCACTCACAAACGAGAGTCCCGAGAGAGTCCCGAGGAACGTGCAGAAGTCTGTTACCCTGCTGACCACCCCAGCCAACACTCCGCCCACCATCCCGGCTTCTTCACAGCACACCCGGAGCACTGGGAAGGCGTGGCTTTGGAAGCTGGGCTTGAATCCCTCCACCATCACTCACCAGCCAAATGATCTTGGATGAGACATCCAATGTGTATGAGACATCCAATGTGTGTGAGCCACAATCTGAGCCCCAGATATGGGGGTATTATCTAATTTATGGGCTGATTTGAGAGTTAAATTAGATTATTTTTTATACAGCGGTTAGAGTCTGGCACCTAGCATTCCATAAATGGCAGTCTACCCTGACAGGGCACTGAGGTAAGATATGCAAAACACCGACTGCGATCCCTGATACAATCAGGTACCAGTGGGTGCTAGTTCTCTGCGAGACGGGAATGACTCGGGTTGATAATCACGCACCTTACGTGGCCACCGCTGTTCTCACCACGGAAAATAATGAAACGGAGCACAGGCTGACACCATGCCCTCTGTCACCCCCGCTTTCTCAGGAAGCTGGAAAGGTGCTGCGGGCAGGAGGCGACCAGGCATGTGCAAATCACAGCTGGAGACGCTGAGGGGCCAGGCCGTTTCGGGCACTTGCTCCGTGCGAGGCCTCGACATGAGTGCAAGGATTCCGTGTTCAACAAGGGGCAAGGCCACCAGAGCCCACCCACCCCGACAGACACAGCAGCAGAGCTGCTCAGCGGCATGTGACAGGGTCAAAGCGTGGTACTCACGGTGTTGGGGACGTAGGGCAAGCCATAAAGCCTTTCCTGGGCCTCCTGCAGGAGGGCCGTGGTCGAGCTGCTCAGCGGGTGCCGCCCGTGGTAGGTCTGGTCCAGCGCGGCGTAGAAGACCTGGAGGAGGGCAGAGATGCAGGAGAACACCTGTGTGGTGCGGGCTGTCCACCCCTACACCTAGGACGGGGCTCCACCAAAGGGGTCCTAGTGGTCCAGAGCCGCAATTTTACATCGCGGCTGAAAACATCCACAGACACAGGTATGTGTGGCTTCAGAAGTGTTTTTTGTTCAACATTTGAGACTATGTCAATGATGAAAAGGAGAGCTCTCAACCTTTCATGCTTAAAGATATTAAAGAATTTTAAATCTTATCTGTACAGTACTCTTTAAATATAATAATGTAGCAAGTTAAATTTGTGACTACAAACCTGAAATTTTGCCTCTCTCTCAATAGGCAACAAATACGGTTGGAAATATAAAAAAAATAAAGTTGCCATCATGAGCCCAGAACCTAACAAATCCTGTTCGGTTTGTTCCTGGAACCCCATATATCTGACGTGAGAGAAATATCATGGCCAGAACCCTAGCTTTGTGAGCAGAGGTGGAAGCCAGCGAGGTGGAGCAGGGTGGGGAAAGGAACAGCACTCTGAGCCTGGTGAAGGACATGTTACAGAACACGTGGGTGCAGCTGCGGGGAGCTGGAGCTAGGGCCAAGCCAGCCCCACACCTGGGGCCAGGAGCCCAAGGAGGCAGCTGCTGCCCAGGGGCAGCTCGGGCCTAAGGAGGTGACGGGAGGGAGGGACCGCTCACCTCTGAGTAGAGAATACGGGCCATGGAAACATACCAGGAGAAGGAGGCATCAGAAAAAGTTTACACGGGAAATCTGCTGCTTCTATAGCTCTGAAAACTAAATTTTGCATAAAATCTAGAGTAAAGATAAAATGCTTTTTGAGTTGGCTATTAGCACTATTTGGAGTTCACCTGAAATAAGAGAGTAGAAAATGCTTTATTTTAAAGTAAAAATTCTGATATGCAATTCTGCTTCCGACATGTATCTTTCTGACTCAAAAGTGGAACTTGCAGAGAATGTGCGGCTACTGACTTGAAAGAAGTGAGGATTAGTTTGGATAAAAGAAAAAATTTAAATGACTCCTAGCTTCTGGCTTCACCGAGATATAGAATTATGGTTCTAAATTATAAAGTTAAGTTTAAACCTTCCCTAGAAAAATACAGACATTTCCTAAATATAAATATTGCTTTACTCTAACTTGTAATCTAAACATATAGCTAAATATAGCTCTTTCACAATTCCATATTCCATAATGAATAACAATGCATAAAGCAATCAGAGGAGCCAAAATTACTCATACTTGTCTTGTCTGTATTCTAACAGAGTAAATTATTATGAATTAAAACTCTTAAACTCCAACCTCAACTGAGGTGGGTATTCTTTTCCCACAGTCTATAAACAAATAAAAATTCAGGAGTTTCCTTCTTTTGATTATACCTTTCACACACAGAAAAAGACATAAGCATGGAAGACTTTTATTTTTAAATTATGAAAACACAGCAAAATAAATTAAATGCACGTATTTCATGCTCACTTGCTGATAAAACAATTCTAAAGTGATGAGCCTCTTCGCTCAGCCAGGGAGTCGTGTATGCCTGTACTAGGACCCTTAGAGCCCCAGAAAAATAAGAGCCTATTTGTAAAACAATGGGCTGCAAAAAGAAACAAATCATTCCTGAATTTTAAAACACTGCTTACACCCCTTAGAAATCTGAAACAATGCATTCCCTTCCCCCCTTGCTGGTCTCCGTACAGGGGGACTAGGGCGTGTGGTGGAGGCTGGCCCACGGGGCTCCTGGGGCAGGTGATGAGAAACTCCCTCTCTCTCTTTCCCTCTCCCTCTCTTCCCTTTCTCAGGGGGTTATTCTTTTTTAGAGAGCAGGAGGGAAAGGTTGGTTTTTCAGTTTAAAAGTATATCATTGAAACAACTGCTCAAAATAAAAGGCTTTTAAATGAAGACTTCTACTAAAATGATCAGCAAATCAAAAGGCTTTTTCCAAGTAATGCTAACTTTTTCAAACAATTCAGAAATCCATTTTTAATTACATTGATGTAAATAGATAGTAAATAACATACATCAAATGTAAAGCGTGATTTTGTCTGTCTCCAGTAGGCATTTTCTTCACTGAAATATATTTTAAGGTACAACAAAAATAGAGCTCATCCATTACTTTCCAGGGACTGAATTCTACAAAACTATAAAGCAATTAAGGAGTGGTTACTCTTCTGAACAGGTAACTGGGTCACTGTGAAGTGACAATTTTGAGATGCTTGAGATGAAAGACAGGTGTGCTGGCTACGTCTACGTAACTATTAGGGCCTGAGGGAGAGTGGGACCACCACAGCCAGCTCAGGAGTCACACGTGACCGACGGCCGGTGTCAGGCAGCCCTGCCACCCACGTGCTCCAGGTCTCTCTAGTCTCTCTCTGGAAACCTAGAAAATTGGGTTTGAATATCATCGAAAACTAACAGTCATTACTCTTGAAACCTCACATCTAAAAACAAAAAATTTTAAATAAGATATAAAATGAATAATATATAAATCCGTTGCTAAAATGTATGATTTAGAAAAAACGATGTAACTTTTCCAAGCTTTGACTTTCCAGTCTGCATACAGAAAATAACCTAATTTCACATCTACTGCGCAAAGACAGTGTGAGGATTAAATGAGTCAATTTTGGTCAAGTTCTTTGAACTCAGATGAAAGATGTTTTAGAAGCATAATTATTATAATAAATGTGTAGCACTGGCAAGAATTTAAAGTTACATGCGTGTTCTGAAAACGGCCTGGAAAACGTCAGAACAAAGGTGCGTGCGTACCTGAAGCTGCATGTCGGCCGCCGCACAGACCTTCTTAGACTCACAGAGACGAGACACCATGGACTTGGGCATCGACTGGGAAGACAAAAGAACGTGTGTGTCAGCGAGCTGCTCAGTGAGCCATCGCGCTATGCTACCTGTGGGGCAGGAAAGCTAAAAGCAACAGTGAATGGAAAAAGAATAGAATTTCATTGTGGTTTAAAAATAACAACTTTGAGCTATTTTCGTTGACAAGATAAGAGAGGATGAAGACCTCGGTTCTCTCGTGAGCTCAAGAGAAGCTGGGATTTATCTGTCTTTTTCCTCGAATTGGCTTGGGAGCAGCACCCTTTCCAGCTTTCCACATCCCTGGCATTTCAGCCTCATCTCTAATGCCACTCATCCGGCTTTTAGCTTCCAAAAGAAACAC
This sequence comes from Desmodus rotundus, assembly GCF_022682495.2. NCBI lineage: Eukaryota > Metazoa > Chordata > Mammalia > Chiroptera > Phyllostomidae > Desmodus > Desmodus rotundus. The sequence goes on along the minus strand of NC_071399.1, from coordinate 90,801,923 downwards.
GGGCAGGAAAGCCCTGTCAAGGGTGGGCTGCTCCCTGATGTCGGGAATCGGACGTCACTCCGGGTCACCACAGGAAAGCCGCAGAGCAGCAGCATGTGCGATGCGATGGTTTGTTTGCAGGCTGCCAGGCCGATGTCTGTGGGTACCAGTGGGTTTTGGTCCAAGTACAGTTCACTCAACAATCATTCACCGACTGCCAATTATGTGACGGGCACAGTGGACGTATCAGTGAGCAAAACAGATGAAAAAAATCCCAGTTTCCAAGGAACTTATATTCTAGGAGCCCTTCTTACTTTCTTAAAGTTACCACTGAGAAGAAAAAAAGGCACTTTTCAAGACTGCACCTCCCGCAGGCCCAAGGAGTGAAAGGACAGGGACTCGTGGGGCCCTCCCTTTGGCGCCCACCAAAGGCTCCCACCGTGCGGGTTTCGCTGGGGGCCCTGTGTGCACTCCTACTCAGGGTAAGCTCACTTGTGAGTTTTTCTGCCTCTTATGCGTAAGCAGGCCGTCAACAAATAGTGAATGAGGGCTTGATGTGCATATCATTCACACTGATACATTCCAAAGGAAATTAAATAATAAGATACACAAGTGGTACATCTCCATATGGGCTAAAGGCACCAACCAATTACTCATCCATTCATTCAACAAACTGCTAGTAGAAGGCACCTTCCTACGCACCATGGGAAAAAGAAGGACAAACACTACCTCCTGCGCTCCAAAGGGGTGCAGCTCTGCCGCCTGCTTCACATGGAGAAGTGGCTGTGGAACCGCAAGTTGCGGAACCCCCAAAACTCAGTGCTGCTGCTGAGATGTCTGACCATTTGACAGTAAAAGTGACCCTCTGCAAATTCAGTTCCATTGATACCCCACAAGTTTCTCCCCAGAAGGGATTAGGAATGGCAATAACTACTTCAGTCAATAGTAATATCAAATGCTTGTATTCACCAAGTAATTAGCCCATAATCAATAGACGAGGATGCTAGGGGATGGGGAAGTACAACATGAGGTCAGAATGGAAGTTAAGCACATAAGCACATGTGTCTTACGGCCTCGTTCCATGGACACATTTGGGCCATAAATTTGGCTCCAGCCAGAGAGGAAGCAACAATGTGTCTCATTCCAACTGCTGTGAGCACTTCAGATTCTTTGTACTCTTGCCTGAACGTCTTCTAATAAAATGCCTGCAGTTCGCTGTCTCTCTAGAAGCCTGCTGGGCTTTGCAGTCAGTCGGAAGCAGCCTCACTTTGATGGTTTGACGCTGGCTGACTCCTGAGTACTGAGCAACAGCCTAGCCTGTGGGGCAGCAGAGCAATGAAAGAGGCCAGGCTGGCCGGGGAGGCCCAGCTCTCTCATCTCTGCCGCGTATCCCAGCATGTACCTGACACCCTCCCGAGCCACGGAGGATCCTTCTTGGTCTTGCTGACCAGGAAGGAGAAAAGGATGTGTGTTGAAAGTAATACTCTGAGGGGAAATGCCCCAAATACCACACAAGAGGTACAGATGAAGCAATGGAGGCATTTACAAGTCAACAAGCATTTGAATGACTGTTGCCCTGATAATAAAATGTGCCTCTTGTGCTCTGGCAGTGGTGGCACTTCTGCTTCCAAGACTCACCCTAGCTGTAAAATGCAGAGAGACGTTTTGGGTCCCCTCCTGCCCCCACAAACAGGAAAATGGCAGAGCTGTTGTTTCTACTGCTGAGACATAATATGCCAATAATGAACTCTGGTGACCTAATTTGACATAAGTTATTTTAATAATTCAGTATAAATTTTCCACAATTACTTTGTTCTTTATATAAAAACAAACACACTGGTGTTCACTTCTGAGGAGTTACTATCTGGCTTTGTACGACTCTGACAATGCAGCCTTTCTAACAACAAAGGCCGAGCTCCCTGTAAACTACCGAGACCGACCTAAGTCTCAGAGCGCAGTAGGGACCCCACGGCCCACCTCCACGGTTCTGCTACGTGGTGAGCAGCAGTTCCCGTTTCTGGAATTTAGATGTTCGTTCACCCTGTATCCACTGATACACCCGGTCGTTCAATGTGACACTCCTGGGGCCCCGACCAGACCGGCCGTGTCGGAGGCCAGGCCGCCGGTGTTTCCTGCCGGCGCTCACTTGCCTGTGTCAGCAGGCAAGTCTCTGCTCAGCACCACGCTGGCCAGATTGTAAGGAGAGGGTTAAGAACACACCGTAAAGTGGTAAGTGGTATGAAGCTTCAATGCAGCGACAGTCACTCAATCAACCTACGAAAAACAGGACCTAACGGGAAGAGACTCATGTCCCTGCATCTAGCACACCTGTCTCTGGAAATGCTCACAGTGAGGGTGCTCGCCCCCACCGCCCTGCGGTCGGGCCTGACGGGATCAGGTTGGGCCGTGGTATGATTAGTAACGGCACCCCTCTTCCTTCTTAAAAGTGTCGTGGCTTGGACAGCAGCCCCCATCACCGCCTTGGTCACGCTAACCTGCGTGAAGGCTTCCTCTGAGTCAGTCACTGTTGGTGGGCCCAAGCCCACGCACACTCCCTCACCTGAGGAAGGAGGTTGTTCACTGCATTCTTGGGGTAAACACGAGCTGCTGCACTGTTTGCTGACGACACACAGGAACAAAAAATTAAAATAATAGCTTTTCTATTACATTAAGAAAGCACAACATTTTTGGAAGATTTTAGAAATATCATCGAAAATGCAAATGCTTTAGCAAACTTGGCCTGACTTAAGTTCTCTGAATGTTGCCCCCTGAGCTTAACTTACCATCATATAAGCTCATACATTTGCCGATAGTTTCCATCACTTCATAATCTCACCAGTCTAATTTAAATAGTTTTGTTAAAATTTTGGCAGCAGATTCTTACAGAGCCAAGTCACTGTGATAAAATATCTTGGTTTATTTATGGCCACTTAGAAAATGTATTACAGTAGAAGCACAAATATCAAGGTTAAGAGAGCGTCTGGTACGAATCCTTGTTATGGTAATAATTCAAACCCTTCCTAAATCGAAGACTTCCTCCCACTGATATCCCTGGGGAACACACTGGATCTAATGATAGAAATGGTGGAGACATCGTCACCCAACACAAGAAAGGGCTTCGGTGGCAGAGAGCCAAGCCTAACGTTGCCCAGGCTCCCAGTCAGCTGCTCTGCATCCCCCCCCCCCCCCAGCTCCGGCCCTCTGCACACGTCTGCGGTGGGAAGACCACTGCATGAAGCTCGTCTCAGCCAATCTGTTTCACTGCTGACCAGTAATCCAGTGGCATGTAGTCAATACAATGAAAACGCTATCTAGGCCCAAAGAGACAAATTCCCATATCAAATCCACAGGAAATAACGTTACTTTTCACTTATCTGACTTCCAGTGTTGTTTCTAACAAAATAAGATGATATGAGATGAAGGGACCTTTAGAGATGCTTCCATATTATCACAAACTTCCCAGCGGCTCAAAGAAGCTGAGCTACAGGGTTCAACAGTGAGCATTTTAATGTATGAAAGAGGTTCAGGTTCCGTTTTTTCTTTAAAAATTCCAATAATACCATGTTCACAGTTTGTACACAATATTAAATATGACCAACTAAAATTTTTGAGATAAGTATGAAGGTGTTAATTTTTAATTTCTGAAACTTTAATTTTATCGAAAAGGGCAGAGGAGTCTCAGCCAAGCCGGGTGACCGGTCCGGCCCACCTGAGTGTGCCGCTGGGGCCGAGGCTGGGCCTGCATCTGCCTCCGCCTCCTAGTTCAAAGCTCTTGTCTAGACTTAATTGAGAAGCATTAAAACGGAAAATTAGAAAAGTTTCAAAACAACTTAAACCTGCCAAAACTAATCTAGTTCTCGTCATACTGTAATTTTTACCTTCAATCCTTATTCACACCCCTGGAAGAGAATGACAGGGGAAGATTTATTACAAGTCTCCAAGTCTCCTTGGAAATAGATCTTAAGCGACTATAGCCGTGGGCTGACTTTCACACGTGAAGGCAACGGACTAAATCTTGTAACGATGCAGCACAGAAGAGTTCTAAAATGAAAGCGCTACAATTTTTCTAAAATACCACCACAGAAATGGGTCTGTTGCTTTGTGAGACATGCTGCATGAGAAGAATAGCCATCTCCTACCACGTCAAAGAATTTTTAAGTAGCAAAGACTGAAAAAGGAAAACACGCACAATGATATAATATTGATTTTAGCAAGTCTGACAGACCTTTAAGGAAGTTCTGATGTGAAACCAACAGATCCCCTTGTACGTCACTAACAGAAACTAACAGATGAGCCCTGTGTTACTACTGTATAAACTCTGGCCTATTACTTAACCCGTCTAACTCAGTTTCTGTTAAGTACGGACAACTATGTACCTGCTTCATACATTGCTAGATGAAACAACATAAAATGAAACATATAAAATAATGTTAATTTCTATTATTTATTATGTAATCAATATTCGGATAACTGGAGCAACATTTTAGAGAGGTGAGTGATGGACGAAACTATACCAAAAATGTAGGCTGTCTCAAAAACACAACGACTATGTTTGGTGCTAATGTAGTTAAGGCTGCAAAGTTATTTTGGAAAAATACACTTTGAGACAAAGCATCGTGAAACTTAAGATGATAGAAGGGCACAGGAAGATAGAAGTACTCTATGTTTATGCACACGATAAGTATTTTCAAAACACACCAGAATGGGTGGGATGATTTCTGCGTGGTGAAAACACAGCTGACTCTCGAACACCGGGCAGGGGCACCAGCCCCAGTCAAAGCCCACGCACAACTTTTAGCTCCCCTGGACCCAGCCACTGAACAGCTTACTGCTGCCTAGGAGCCTTCGCAGTAACGCAACAAGCAGTTGGCCAGCTCGCGCCCTGTGTGTCGTATGTGTGGGTCACGGCGTGCTTACATGACAGCGAGTCAGAGGCAAGGCGATGTCACGAAGACCCTGAGGGACAGAAAGTGCACGCACGGCACCGTGCGGGTCTATGTAAGCAGCGCACGTAAGTAAGTGACCCACATAGCGCAAGCCTGTGTGGGTCAAAGGTCACCCGCACCTGCTCTGGCACCCCAGGGACGGGGACTGTGGCAGGAACGATGGGCTGCGGGCGATGAGGACAGGCGAGGTAGCTCTGCAGAGGTAACAGAGGCACCACTCGGGTGCGGGACATGGGTAATGGGGAGGGTGCACAGGTGTGGTGCAGGAGGTATACAGGAAATCTCGGTACCTTCTCCTTCGTTTTCCTGTGAGCCTAAAACTGCTCTGAACAGTCCTACTAATTAAAAAAATTGGGAGGGGAAAAATGACATAGCCATGATCCTGGAGGAAGATCTTCAGCTGTCAATTACTGCTAGGTCAAACGAATTGGTTATGTAACAAACATCTAAACAACACAATTTGAAATTGACTTAAGAGATTTATATGAAAATTCAGACCAATTAGAAAATATACAACGTACTCAAGCACAAATAAAACACTTCCAAAAAGTGATGACAAACGAAACCATAAAATAAACACCAAACACACTGCAAAGAATCAGTGACAGACTAATTCGATATCAGTTGTAGGAAGACAACTACCTCCCTTGCAAAGGCTACAAATTCTGAACTACACTTGCCACCAGCAGTCCGTCAGAGACAAAGTGATGACGGAAATTAGCTACATAACTAGCATTCTGTACAAAGTCACGGGATGCAGCCAAAGCCCAGCACTGCGAATGTAAAATCACAGCATAAAGATTTAAATGCACGTGTTGGATAGGACAAACTTAATTAGCTAAGTGTCCACCTTAATGAACTGGGGAAGGAAAAAACAGAAAAAGAGAAAGGAGGGAATAATAATACGGAAACTAATGAACTAAAAGAAAACAGAAAGGATAAACATAGTAAGGGAGAAAATACTAAGAAAACAGACAAATTTCTGCTAAGCTTAATAGAGAAAAACAATGAAAGAATGATATTAGGAATGAAAAGCACAAAAGCACATAACTACACATTTAGCAAGATTTGAGGGATAAAAGAATGCTATAAATAACTTTATGCCAATAAACTTGAAAACTTGGATTCAAAGGATAAATTTCTAGAAAATTACACTTTAGCAAAGCTTACTTAATTAGAAAAGAAGGCCTGAAATCTCCTGACTATTAAGGAATCCGTCATTTAAAAAATGTTCCCACAGAGAAAATAACAGACTCTGGGTAGTTTTATAGATGAATTCTGACAAAGTTTCAAGGAACGGATCATTACACTTTCATGAAAGTGCCGGAACGGGAAAGATGGAGAAGGGGCCCTTAAGAGGTCATTGTATGAACCGTGCATACTCAGTACCAGCCAAGAACAAGATGGCCAAGAAACATCACAAGCCCATCTCTCTCACAAATGCAGATGCAAAATCCTCTCTGTACAAAATACGGGCAAACTAAAGCCGGCACTGGATTAAAAAACAACAAGTTGGGACCAAGGTCACTAACTGTGGAATGCAAAGGTGGCTTAACATTTAACATGAACATTCCCTACTTTAAGAGATCAAGAGAACAATCCAATTACCTTCAAAGATGCATACACAATCTGATAAACTGTGATACCTATTAATAATTAAACAAAAAAAAATTAGCAAACTAGAAACAGGAAGGAATTTCCTTTTCCTGAGATCCACCAAATCCATAACAAACATCCTTCTTTATGATAAAACAGTGGAAATATGTCCTTTAAAATCAACATAAAGGCAAAGAATGCCCATCTCATGGCTTCTTCTAGCAAGCTGAGTAGGGCAAGAAAAAAACAAAGACTATACAAATGGAAAAAAAGGAAACGGTCATCATCTGCAGCAGAGGTTAAAATACACTAAAAATTCTATAGACAAGTTATTACAACTAATGAGAAAGTTTAGCAAGGTGGTTGAAAATAAAGTCTATATACAAAAATGGATAAATTATAGTTTTAAAACACCAGCAACAGACAATTATAAATTATCACTTAAAAGTATACTACTTTCAATATCAAAAAGGTAAGTAAGGAACCTAAGAGCTAAGTTTAACACAAGTTGAGTAAGACACTTAGAAAGACTTTTTTTTTTTTTCTGTAATTGTTCCTGCAAATGCTTCACCCTTTTTCCCCATCACCTCCTCCCCTCTCCACTCTGGTCCCCACAGAAGAAATTTTTAAGACTTTTAAAAAGACTTAACAATTGGAAAGGTGTGTCATGGTCAAGGACTGAAAGATCCAGATGCAGAGACATCAGTTCTCCCTAAACTGATCCATGGATTTAATGTAATCTCAACTAAACTCTAATCAGAGTTGTTTTTTTAAATAAGTTAGTTCTCAAATATATATGAAAGAACACAAAATCCCAAGACTAGACAAGAAGATTCTGAAGACTAGAAGAAAACTTGATAAAGCAACAGTGATAAAGACAGATACACCACCACTGCACACCCATTAGGATGGCTACAATAAAACAATCAGAGAATACCAAGTGTCGGCGAGGATGTGGAGAAATCAGAACCCTTGCGCAGAGGTGGGCATGCAAAATGAGGTTGTCTCCGTGGAGAACAGCGTGGCGGTGCTGGAAACACTAAGACAGGGTTACTGTGTGATCCAGAGATCAGGTTCTGCCTACACAGGCAGAGGCACTGACAGCAGGGACTCCAGCAGACACTCGTACAGCTACGTTCACAGCAGCACTACTCACAGTCGCCAAGAGGGGGAAGCGACCTAAGTGCCCATCAATGCATGAGTGCACAAACAAAACGTGGTATACACAGAGGGACCCCCAAAACCGGAATTATCTTCTGGAGGGCGGCCCCTTGTAGGACAGGCTTCCCACACTAGGTGAGTGTTCTAGGAACCCATCTGGATCAGTGAACCAGCTGGCATGGTTGTGAGAGGCTGGGTTTGGCTTCAGTGAATTTTTTTTTTGAAAACTCTTTCAACGTGTTGGCCTGTTCCACAATGGGAGATGCACGAGCGCACTGCACCGTGCTGAGTGTTCAGCTGTTTCTGACCAAAACCAGCATGACCCCTGTGCCCCACCCTCCCTGTTCACCCGATCTCACCCCGAGTGATTCTTTTTGTTTTCCTGGGTGAAAAACGTACTCAGAAGGAAACGTTTGGCCAATGTGGAAGAGGTGAAACAAAAAACAGCAGAAGCACTAAAAGGCATCAAAACCAACGAGTTCAAAAACTGTTTTGAACAGTGAAAAAAATGTCTCCATAGGTATACTGAATCAAATGAAGAATACTTTGAAGCTGGCTGAAGTTTCAGCATGTAAGAATACACAATTTTTTATAAATGAATTCTGGTTTTATTCTGGGTCCCCCTCATACATACAATGGAATATTATTTAGCCTTAAAAAGAAAGGAAATTCTGACATGTGTTGTAACAGGGATCAGCCTTACAAACATGATACAAAGTGAACTAAGCCTGTAGCAAAGGACTAACACTGTACGGTTCCACTCACTCAAGGTGCCTAGAGAGGTCAAAGTCAGAGACAGCAAGCGCAAAGGGGGCTCCAGGGGCTGGGGAGGGAGGCAAGGGGGAGTTGGTATTTCATGGAAAGAGTCTTAAGCTTGCAAGATGAAGAGAGCCCTGTGGACAAACGGCGGTGACCGGAGCAGAGCTGGAAAGCACTCGATACCACTGGTCGGTACACTTACAAGTGGTTAGGGTGGTAAATCTTATGCTACGTGTACTGTACCCCAACCAAACACATGCTGCACTTTAGGATGTTTAAGGGAGGACCAGGATCATGCTCCTGGGAGTATGGGGTGCCCTGGAGAAGATTTCCTGCTTCCTGGGAGCCGCTGGAAGGGGCGTTAATAGGAAAAGTAAAAGCATCAGCACCGCTGCGAGAGTCAGGTCAGCCATCAAGAGGCTACAAAGGAAGACCTCATGCCGCAGTTCCCGGCGCTGCTGCTCAGTTGCCAACCTGTTGTTAAACTCAGGTCAAGGCTGTGCCATAAACACCCTGGAAAAACTGCGGAGTGGACTTGACCCCCCTCCTTTGCACATTAGAACCGGCTAGCCCCTGGCACCCTGGCCAGCAATTCTTCCTGGGCGTGACAGAGTTACACAGGGTGGCTCGTGCCCTTATAGACCCTACCACTCTGCCCAGTGCACTGTGGGTTGGTACCTGGACGCGGCCCTCCCGACTGCGACCGTTTTGCCCGGGTAAATGCCTTCTGTTCTTTATGACGGCCCGAGGCTCTCTGGCTAGCAGGGGTTAGGCTGGAGGCCAGAACCCATGAGCACTGCAAAGACAGACAACAGCCTTTAGTTCCCTGGACACCACAGGTCCCCCAGAGCAGCCTGAGACCGGCCGATTTGTGGGAACGCCACCAGAGTGCTGATTCACGATAAGCTGGTTGTGCCTAAAAACAGGGATTTTTTCCACATGCACCGCTCCCCAATCCATACTCCTTCTGTACCTGTGGTAGAGATTTTCAGATTAATTTACAATAACCTGTTTCGGCTTTGATGTCGCAGCTTGTCGAGACAGCTCTGCCCCTCCAGCGAGCACCCTGGTGTTTGCTGTCTCTGACAGCTGCGAGACAACCGCAGCTCAGCTCGGATGAGCACACTTCCAATTCCTCCCCCGCAGGGGTTCACTGGCTGTGCGGGGCTGGCGCTCAGAGAAAATACTTGTAGGTGTTAGTAAGTCACCCGTGTATTTTCCTTACTGACAGCTCTCTGGAAGGGTGGTTAAAAAACAAACCAAAAAACCTTTCCTGATATGCCGCAGAAGAGGAAATGAAGCATAGAAATGCAATCCTGTTATTCTTCATATGGGTAATTTATTTACAAGACTTGAATTTCAGGGAATTAGCTCCTTGTCCTTAAGGCTAGAATTGCCCTTAAAATGAAAACATCAAGGACTTGGTACCCTAATTAGAGGCAAGCAGAGGCAAGCGCCCTGTGAAACTCCAGGCAGGCATTACACATCCCTTGCCTTCGGGCACTCTTTCCACTCTCCAAGGAATCACGCAATTATTCTACATTCCTTAGCGACTGTCTGCAAGTCCGGTGGCCCCTGGCTATGTCTTCTGAGTTGGGAACTTGAAGTGATTTGAAGCAGTTTACTGCTTTTTTCCCACCTCATCTGCTTTGAAGGACATTTTCGGACTGTTTCCATGAAGACTATTGGGTTCAAAACAGACCTTCTTCCTGAAGGGTTTGGGAACGAAACTGAGCCAGCCCCTCTGCTCTGGGAAGAGGTAGTTCACCCACCAGCCCGAGCGGCACGTCCACCCCACGCAGTGCCCGCCTCCCTGCTGGACGTCCCCACAGGGATCTAAGGGTCAGGGCTGCGTGCTGCCGCCCTTAGCACATGGTCCCACGCACGGCCTGAGCTCGGACAGCCCCTCCCAGGTGGCTACAAGGTGTGTTCAGACGCCTCCTGCTTTTCCTTCACAGGAGAGTCTAACCTCCCTGCCAGTCGTCCCCGCATGATCATCTGCAGTGAGCAGCGCACTCCGAACGGTCCTTCTCTCAAGCTCACGGACCACGACGACGACCACCATACATCCAAACGAAGCGCTGCGTCTGCCCACCGCAAGCTGGGCCCTCCGAACTCTCTGTCCGTGGACCTCCCCTCTCTCCCCGTTATCTAGCCAGACCCAGGGCCTCCCGGTCACGTCTCCAATAGCCCTGGACTCTGCTGCTCCTACGAGCACTGCCACCCCGAGGTCCGGCCCTCGCCCCTGCTGGGCTCCATGCTGGCAAGCCCTCCGAAACCCTGATGCTAAGGGCTGCAGAAAGCTGCAAGGTCAAAGGGGGAACCCCGAGAAGCTGGCCCCCGGACGCTAGTGAGAGAATGGGTGGGAGCAGAGCTGTGTGGCATCTGGGCAGAAGGAGTGAATACAGCTCCCACGAGGGGAAGTGGGAGCAAAGTCCAGTGTGAACAAGGCCCAGAGGACTCACCGCCCTCACCAAAGGCAATCTGGTTAGGGGCTGGGATAGAAAGGTGGGGGGGAGGGGGCAAGAGGCGCTCTGAGGCTAGGAGCAAGTTCTAAAACAAGGCCATCCGGGATCTCTTTTCTGCCCGTCTCCCTCCCTGCCCCCTGCCCTTGCCTCAGCCAGCATCTCGCCACTGTCTGGGATCTCCCCACCCCTCTGCACAGCTCATCCTCTGGACTGGAATCCCCTGGTACACAGCTCTGCCTGGTGCCCCCATGCCTGAAGGCCCAGTGAGCACTGGACTTACTTTCGGCTGTTTCTTAGATGCCAAGAACAGTGCTGGGCACACAGTACAAATGCAGTAAGTATTTCCTGACTGGATGTGTCCTCGACAAACACTGCTTATGAGCCGGACTGGCGCGGGTAAACTGCCCCGTGCGGAACTTTTCCAAGAGCTCGCTCCCCTGGCACTCCCTATATGAAGCCCCTCCCACCGCCCACCAGCGGGCCAGCCATCCCCCCACCCCCCAGTCCTGGCCCTGGGCCCTGGGCCTGTGGCTCTGCTCCCCCGACACCGGCAGGGACCAATTCATTACAAAAGGAGGAATTTAACCACATCTCCTAATCACTCCCAGTCCCAAAATGTGGAGCCCTGGATGGGTTATGCTGTTTTTTGATGGGCTGCGTGTGCACCTAAGTTACTGGCTGAATCTGCATAATTTCCAGAGTAACTCTTTGCAGGTCGATAGGCAGCCAATTGGATCACAAGTACTCGATGAGGTCATCCAGTCACTGAAGTGGATTATGAGAAAGACTAACCCACATGAATTACCCAGAAACTCACCCACTATTCTACAGTTGATGGTAATGGCTCGATAAAAATCAATCCCTCCAAAGAAAGACGCGACTGATCATGTTACGTGTCTGGGGACGTCCTCAGAAAAGAGTCACAAATAGCGGTGGTCTGGGCCCTTTCTCCTGATTCCGTTCACGCCTTCATTTAATTTCTTCTCGTGCTTTCTCCGCGCTAGGCATGTTTCTAAAGGCTGACGACTCGAAGATGAGTATAATTTTACAGCCGCACGCAGAGGGGCACAGCCTGAGGGGAGTGTCACCAGCTAACACAGTACCTTACGGCCAAAGCTCTCGGAGAAGGAAAGAACACGTTCTCCCGAGCTTGCGGTGTCGCCGGCTGGCCTCACAGCTAACTCGCCGTCCGGCATTTCTCATTTGCATCCTACTTCACAGAATTTTAAAATATTTAAAATGGCAATGCACTATTTACATCCAAACCTTGGTATTAATGAATGTGCAGACTTATCCTCACAGAGACGCCAAGCACGCTGGGAAAATATGGCAATGCAGTTCTGTTTTATGGAACACCACAAACATTCAGACCGAGAGAGCAAGCTTCGGGAAGCACGGAGGAGAGAGGAGGAGGAAAGGCCTTTAGAAGGGGCAGGCTGCCGCCTCTGGGGACCCAGGAAATGGCACGGGGATGAAGCAGGGTGTCCCCAGCCTACAAGATCGAGGGCGGCTACCTGTCCACGCGGTGCGTGCTGCAACTGTGCTTAGGCTAACCCCCACCCCACACCCCCGGGAAGGAAAAGAGAAGCCTGGAAAAACACGGAGGAAGATTCTAGAACTGAGCGAGGGCAACGGAGTGGTGAAGAAGTGTGGAGCTCAGCATCGGCGGGCAGGTCCCACAGGCCGACGCCGACGCCACAACTCACTGGGCTGTGCGACCAGTCAGTCCCCCTACCTGCCCTGTCTGGTAGTGCCGGGCAAACTGGTTAACCACGCGGTAGTCGTTGGCAAAGTACTCCATCAGAACAGAGGGAACCTCAGCGAAATCAGTGGGGCACCTGGTCCCTAAAATGAGGGAAAAAGAAAGAAAAAGTTGGCAAGAATCAAATCAACATATTTATCTTACTTTTTACGTGTTCTTTTAAAATTTTTATTTGTACTTCTGATGACCTATGATAAGCTTTAATTCATTAAATCAATATTTTATTTCTATAAAATCACTGCACATATTTGCATAAAAGTTTATTATAATCCTACATATTTTCCTGTATATCAAAAGTAAAAGAAAATATTTGCACAGCTGGATAAAACACCTTGTAAAGCAGTGACTCAAACCCTCTACAAACAAGCCTGTCTTCAGCTACGCTGGGCTATACACGAAATGCACATGGAACCACTCTGACATTTAATATAGCGTTTGTATTTAATTCACTGGGTTCCACCACCAAATGCCTTCACCCGTCATTTCTTTCAAAAGAACTGCATTTTATCCACTGATTGTTTCTTGCAACGAAGTCAATCCTCGGTGCAGGCAGAAAGCAAGAGTACGCAAAGCAACGAACCCTGTGAGAACTCTTGGTGACATTTTGTACTTCTGTCTGGCCCTTCCACAGTTTCCTCCTCACTTATCTTCTCCTCCCCTCACCTACTGTGTGAGCACAGTTAGTTAACAAAGACGGGACGGGAACAACGAGCCCGGGGTCGCAGGCCGACCAAATCAGCACGCTGAAGGTGTACAGACGGGGGACCGAGAGGGAAGTCTGTCATGTCACCAAGTGAGGCCACAGGTCAGCACGCAAGATGCTGACTTTACACGGGGGAAGTATAAGAAAAATAAAAAGCAATGCATCAGGCTTTTTTGACACATTTTTGATATGTTTTCTAACTGAGTTTGGGAAAAAAGGCAACAGGCATTCACTTACTCTGTGCTAGGCACTAAGAAGATACATATTTATGAGGGGGAACCCAAAAAACCCCGGAATTTATTTATAAAAAATTGTTTATTTATCCTCACATGTTTAAACTTCAGTCAGCTTCAAAGTGCTCTCCATTTGATGCAGTAGAGACATTGAGACATTTTCCCACCCACCGCTCAAAACAGTTAGTGAACTCATGGATTTTGATCACTTTTAGTGCTTCTGTTTTTTTGTTTTCACCTCTTCCACATGGGCAGAACATTTCCTTTTAAGGACTTTTTTCATTGGGGAAACAGAAAGTCACTCAAGGTTGGCGTCAGATGAATAGGGAGGGTAGGGCTCAGGGGTCGCGCCGTTTTTGGTCAAAAACTGCTGAACACTCAGCGTGGTGTGGGCAGGTGTACTCACAAATCACCCATCATGAAATGGGCAAACATGTTAAGTCTTCAAAAACAATTCACTGAAGCCGAATGCAGCCTCTCACAACCACGCCAGCCAGTGCACTAATCCAGAGGGGTTCCTACAACACTCACCTAGCATGGGAAGCCTGTCCTCCAAGGGGCCGCCTTCCAGAAGATAATTCTGGGGTTTTCTTGGGTCCCCCCTTGTATTCACATACACATAGAGCCTCCAACTTACATTTGTGAAGTGCAAAAGGTAAAATGGCACAAACTCAACAGGCAGACAGTGAGACTTACCCTCGGTGAGAAGCGTTAGCAAGAAAAAAAGAAATGTGAGGGACTGGGCTGCACAACAATTGGAAGGACGAGATGAGGCGACCTGAGGTTAGTGACCACAGGACGAAGTATTAAATGATCGGATTTCCTACATAAAGAGCCTTCTCCCCACTTAGAGTGAAATGTGAGCTTTCAAGGAACCGTGTTAAATAGAAGTGCCCTCTTCGGGGCTCACCGGTGATGTGCTGGTAACGAGTCCGCCCCAGCATGGAGTGCATGGCGTGTCCCATTTCGTGGAAAAGGTTCTCCATCATCCCCGGCGTTAACAGAGTTGGTGAGCTCCTTGAGGAACGGGGAAGATTCAGCATAAGGACCACGACGGGGAGCTGATAGTCTCCATCCTCCTTTACCCTGCCACCGCGAATCGTGAAGTGGCAGTCCTTGAAGAGTCAGAAACCGTAACAGAAGGCAGCATTAGGTGGTCTAAAGCACAGAACGGTCTTAATGAACATAACATTGTATCAAAATGTGCTCTTGAGTTCAAATTTTGGCTTAACTCTATTCTTACTGTATTTAGTTATAGACACAAATTTTTCTCAACCCTTTATTGTGCTAAAATGTTATTTTTTAAAACCACCAACCACACATTGGGCTTATGTTGATTAATTCACACATTCCCAAATCATGTACCAGCAGACGCTGTACTGTGTGCTGGGAATGCAGTCCCTACAGAGCCGAGGTCCACGCCCCCAGGTGTTCACAAGCCAACAGGAAGTGACGGACACTGGGCTCCTGAGGGCAGAGAACTACTGCGCATTAAGCCCTTCGTGGAGCGAGGAGGCGCTCTCCATGCCCCTCGTCTTCATCACTTGGAAGCGGGAAGCTCTCAACTCACATGGAGCAGCTTCTGGAGTGGGCTGAGACCCACCTGCGTTTGTCGCTTGTTCTCCACAACCACCCATGAGGCAGACAAGCAGACTGGAGCTGGGTCCTGGGAGTACCGCCGGGGCCCAAGGATGCATGGCGGGCTGGCTGCCTCTCGGAGGGGAGCCCAGACGGACTGCAGCAGCTAGCGTTCCCAATCACCACCCTGCGCTCCGCCAGCCACTCAGGCGAAGAGGCGGAACCCAGGACTCAGTGTCGGCTGACCGAGACTGTAGTCCCACCTTGCACACCGACCAGGTTGCCTGCACTAGCTCCATCTCTACCTCATCAGACCTCAGAGTAGCCACCCAGATTTTGTAGGCACCCACCTATGAAAACACTTTGACATGGTGCATCACTACTCAGGTATGAGGTGCCATTGTTTCTGTTATAACTTATAACCTGAACTCTTCACACTGCCCATCAACTGGGCGGACACTGGGGAAGATGCCTGACCAGCCAGCATGTGCTGAGGCAGAGAAAGGAGCCTCCCGCATTCCACACGGGAAGTGAGCTGGCGGTGCATAAGACTTCCGTAGAAACACACAGTAAGCAGTTCCTCCTGAGCCGAGTTTCACCTTCCACGATGTCAGCTGTCAGCCGACAACCACGGTCCGAAAGTATCAGATGGAAAATTCCAGAAGCAAACTCCTCACTTCCACACTGCCTGTGGTGTGAGTGCCACGATGCCCCGCTCACGGCCCCGCCCCAGCCCTCCCAGAGTGGCAGCTGTCCCTTGGCCGAGTCTCCACGCTGTCGCACCACTGCCCCCAGTCACTCAGTGGCACTCAGGGATCAGATCGGTCGTCAGAGAGAGAGTCAGACCACGTTCACCTAAGTTTCGTTACAGCATATGGTTGTAACTGATCTGTTTACTCCGGGTTGTTGTTAATCTCTCACAGTGAACTAAACTCCATCCCAGGTGTGTATGTATAGGACGGAACACAGCATAGATAGGATTTGGTACTACCTGTGGTTTCAGGCAGCCACTGGGGTCCTAGAATGTGCCCCCCACAGACAAGGGGGCTACTGTATCTTCTGCAATGTCCAGCTAGGCCCACTGATGAGTGTGGGAAGTGATCAAGAGCTGGGGCTCTGGCCAGAGTGCCTGGGTTCAAATCCTAGCACTTCCAGCTGTGTGACGCGGGGCAAGTAAACTTAACCTCTCCGGCCTCAGTTTCCTTGTGATGTTAGTGTCTAGTTCAAAAGGTAGAGGTGAATGTTCAAAAGTAGGACATGACATAAAAAGTCTAATAAAGTGCTGGTGATCACTATTACTATCATTATTACCATGACCCGGATAAAAGTGACATGTACAGACGCACGTGATGGTTTTCATACTGTTTGTTTTTAAATTCTATGCTGATTTCAAATTTCCGTACTCAGTAACCATCACCAACGCCTTCTAATTAGGAAACTGCACAGAATGCGACCTGGTGCTCACACTAACGTAAACGCACTGCGGCCACCTCTAGAGAGACCCGATCACGAACGAAGCATCACCTGGTGCGGCTTGCCTGCTCGCTGAAAAAAGTCGCAGTAAATGTGACCCAGCAGTCCCTCCGAGTCGTGCACCACGGCCTGGAAAAGACAATTGCAATAACTGTGTGAGTCCACGAGAAACTGCACGTGTGAAAACACCCCACACAAGAATCTATACAAGGTGTGGCAGAGGAAGTCCTCAGGTGCGATACGTGAAACAGAGCTTTTCCCTGTGTATCATTACGTGTCAACGGCTGTATCATTTCCCAAGCAAACGACTGTGCCTGCGTGCCCCGCCCCATGGGCAAGTCACGCCCAGGTACAGACACAGACATTCCAGTACTTCCTCCCTCCCGTGCTGTCTCAAGACAGGTCCTGTTTTCTCTTCATCTCTCAGAGGACTCTGAGGGGAAATCCGTGCCGGGCAGGAGGCCCTCCCTCCTTGCTCAGGCCCTTCGCCCCAACTGCTTGCTCCCGGGACACCTCCACCAAACCCTGCTCTCCAGGCTGTTCACAAACCACCGGAATGAGCTGCGAATAAGTACCAGTGGGCCAATCTTAGCAGCAAAACGGTTTCTCCTCCAAATCACAGAATGTGACAACACGCGTCCATAGACATTATCACCTTGCACGTGGAAATGACAAAACGGAGCTTCCAGCTGATGGTGATGACCGGTGCAATCGTTACTGATGCCCTTCCCCCCGAACTGAGCCTACAAAAGAGGCACCACTTCCAGGAGGGGGCTCCCCCACTAGTCTCCATCTTGCCTTTGCTGTCCTTTCACAAGTTGAGGGTTCTGCCAGAGAGAACCTCAGTTTTACGCTTTGAAACTTCCTGCCAGCCTGTGCTCACGAAATCAACACAGGTCTGTTAACACGCCTGGGTGCCTGGGGCCATCCCGGTATCAGAGAGACGGCTGTGAACAGCGGCCGACGGTGCGCCCAGACGGGCCCGCGTCTTGTGGGGGGACCTCCCTCGCCTTCTGTGCACTGCCCTTTCCTCTCTGTCACCAGCTTTTCCTCTCGCTGCATCTCCGCATTCTGTCGGTCACTGTCGGGTCTGAAGTACAGTACGTGCAAGTAGAGAAAGCCTGGGTGAGGGAGCACGGTGACACAGTGTGCCCCCACTCGGTCCTGCCAGGCCCTCCGCCACACCGATTCCACGTGGGCACAGCCAGGGACAAAGACAGAGTTTTCGTTTCTTGAAATAGAGTGGCGAGAGCACAGTGTGGCCGGCACAGACGCAACATGAGAAACGCGGTAACAACACAAAGTCTTCGTGATAAACACACGGGCCAACAAGGCCTCAAAACCTCACCAGGAGAACATGAGCGCACTCAGACCCCAAGCCAGACGGGGCCTGGGAGGAGGTGGGTGGATTCTAAGCCCGGAAGTTACTATCCACGAAGTCAAATCAAACCCAGGACTGAATTAATGCCTGAGGCAAATGAGGCTCCTACAGAACGGGAAGATGTTGGAAGGACAGGAAAGGCGAGCAGTGCAATGGAAGCGGGGACTAACCAAGAGGGGCCCGCAGCACAGCCGGAAGGGAAGAGAGTAACGACAAGTTTTCCTTTAACTACAATTTGTCAGTGTATAGACTCGACCCACTAGTAGGCTCCTGGACATTTTGTTTCAGAGAACTAACTCCG